>NC_064632.1:216746363-217361519 GCF_023864275.1 Schistocerca cancellata | reverse complement strand
CCGCCAGCCGTTTGGCCAACTTCTCTCTCTCTATCTGTCTCTCTATCTTCGCCACCGCCAGTTCTCTTTCCTCTCTTTCCTTTTCTTTGCTGCTCCTTTCTTTTTTTCCTTTTTCCTCCTTTTGGTACAAAGTGCGCGAGGCCACGTTCGCTATGATATTCCTTGCCTTGCCGTGGAGCACTCACAAGGAAACAACCTCCGCCGCAATGGCTGCCGTGCCGTAGCAACAGCGGCGACACAAATGGAATTTGACTCTCTCTGCTGCAGCCAATGCCTGGCCTTCGCTTTGACGGTCACCCATTGCCGGCCGGCTGAGTACCAGTGCGCGTCGGTCCAGGCAGCGTTTACAATCGGCAGGTGACGCACTCTGAACACTGAACTTTCAAAGTCGATGCACCGCATTTCCATTGCTTCTGTGCCAAACATCCCTTACTTTCAGGTGACTTTCACTGAGGTCTTTGTAAAAAGTTCACACACCGCAGACGTTCTCTTCTTAATTGTAGCTTACGCGTACGTCACCTCTTACGTTGTGGAAGGCACTAGAGAAATGACGAGGTTTTTGGCTCTTCGGTTATATCTACATACAAACGCCGCAAATCACTGTACAGTGAGTGGATGAGGGTATTTCATATTAGTATATTCGACTTTCGTGTACTTGAGCATATTATTTAAACAAGCCCTTATTTCTGAATCCTTATTTTTATGGCACCTTCGAGGGACACACGTCGGTTGTAGCAGTATACTCTATCTTATCGAATGACAGAGCACGCAGTCGCGTCCCCTGTGCGCTGTTCCGTATAGACCGGAGAAACGACCACTATGGTACGATCTATTATGGACCCATCACTGTTTTGGAATACGGCGGTTTTTAATCTTTGACGTACCGTCTTTTAGCGGTGTTTTGTCTTGACGGACAGCGAACGTTGGGTAGAAAGATTCCGAGCTTTTCCGCTCTAATGTTTCAATTACATGTTCACGAGAAGACGTGGCTTTTAGTGCCACGAAACCGGTAGTGTCCCGCCGGAGTGGCCGAGCGGTTCTAGGCGCTACAGTCTGGAACCAAGCGACTGCTACGATCGCAGGTTCGAATCCTGCCTCGTGCATGGATGTGTGTGATGTCCTTAGGTTCGTTAGGTTTAACTAGTTCTAAGTTCTAGGGGACTGATGACCTCAGAAGTTAAGTCCCATAGTGCTCAGAGCCATTTGAACCATTTATGTGAATCCGGTAGTGGTCCATTAATAAAAGACTAAATACAGCTGAAGCGGTTATTAGTACCCAAGATGAATACTCACAGCTGTCGTTGCCCCATCTACAATGTTTTCTGATTATCAACTGTATCCAAACAACCCAATGTAATTGAGATTTGAACACGGAAATCGAACCCGCCTGTACAAAATAAGAAGGGAGTGCTGTTTGTCAGTAGGGAAGCAGTAAGAATAGAATGTGTCAGATAGGGGAGCTTCGAGCGTGGACCAGTCATTGCATGTCCCCTGAGTAAGAAATCGATGAGGGACGTGACATCCGTTCTAAAACTGACGAAGACGACTGTTGGCGATATGATAGGGTAGTAAAAAAGCGAAGGAACAACCACAACTAAATCAAGACGAAGTAAGCCTCATGCGCTGCCTGTTAGGGAACGACGTGCTTCGTGAAGGGTCGCCATAAAAAATCACTTGAAATCTGCGGAAGGAGTCAATCTTAAGTTCCAAAGCGCTGTCCAGCTAGCACACCGACTGTCTGGAGGGTGTTAAAAAGAACGAGAGACAATGGTCGAGCAGCTTATCATAAGACACACAGTTTCTGTTAGCAGTGATACGCGATACTCGACTGGGTACAAAGAGATAAGCCACTGAGCAGTGACGAATCACGCTATAACCTAAGACAGTGTGGTGGAAGGGTTTACTTTGGCGAATTCCTGGACAACGCTACCTTACATCATGTTTAGTGCCAACAATGAGGTACAGAAGAGGTGGTGTTACAATAAGAGGATGGTTTCATGATTTGGACGCTAATGGAAACGGCAAATGCGGAAGGATGCGGCGTACAGAAAACGAACAGCTGGACAAGATAATTGTATCAGTGTGATTTTGCACGCTGTTATAAAGCATCAACAGTGAGGAAGAAATTTGAAGACAATAACATTCCTGAAATGAATTAGCCTGTCCACAGAGTCCCGACCTAAACCCCGTGCAACACATTTGGGATTAGTTAGACGCCAGCGTGCAACATCACTACCTTCTATCGCTTCGGTTGTTGATGAAGAAAGAGCTGCCTTCCTCCACAGACGTTCAAAAACCTTACAGAAAGTGTCCCCAGCAGAGTTCAAGCACCCATAGAGCTGGAGGGTGAACACACCGTTTTGTCCACTAACAGGTCCCTGCATTTCTGATCAAATAGTGTACACACAAGTACTCCGCAGCGCCCCATACGGTGCTTGGCTATGACTATTTGGCTGCCATATCGCTGATTTTCTGTCCTGTTAGATTCATACGTTAACCATTGGGCCTATACGACCCTATATCTCACTCTCCCCCTCCGCCCCCTTATTCACAATGAAACTTCTTTGTTAATATTTTTTTACTTCAACTGCTGAGTGCTTACTTAATGTTCTTAAGCTGCTGAGTGAAACTGAACGTACCGTCTGTTTGCTATTTTATCATTGCAACACTGACCTACAGAATTATCCCAGACAAACACAACTCAAAGTTTTTCTATTCATTAATTACCCACAATATTCAACGATAATGCGATCAGACTAATTTAACTCAAAAGAATGGCCCTGAACTAGAAGAAATCTTAACAATAAATTATACATTTCGTAAAGTAACTTACCTCACAAAAATCTCCATTACACCAACTACAGCAATTCCGCAAGCACCAATACAGCCAGCTAAATAAAATATACTAACTGCAGAAGTCTCTAACTACTAATAGGCATGTGGTTAGCAAAGGAAAGAGTTTGTTCCAGAGCAAACAACGTATTTGCCTCAATAATGTGAAAACCAGTTCAAAAATTACATAATCATCAGTAATAAATCTCCGTGACGGATACACATTCAGACCGTCCGCTCGTGCTAATACTACAAACCACCAACACTGCTAATTATTAACCTCTAATCTAAAACTCTGCTGACTACTCACCTCCAACTTCACCACTGCTGGCTGTTCACCTCCTACTGCTATCACCGCTGACTGTTAACTTCCAACTGCTAGTGCCATCAGCCACAGAGTCTCTTACAGAGTGCGCACAGCGCTGTCAGAGTTATTAATGCAGTCTGTCGCACTGCCAACATATAAACACATAAACAGGCTACTTACAGGCGTCATTCTTTTGAACTGTACGCTATACATACAACGGTGATAGCAGAATGTCAGGCAGTCTTTCTTTGACACCACAATCTCTAAATTTGCACAATAGATTTTCTAGGAATGAGTTCGTATTTTATGCAACTTATCCTAATTAAATATGATGGTGATTGATGGTGATGGGTATGTGGAGCGCTCAACTGCGTGCTCATTAGAGCCCGCACAAAGCTCCAGTTTTTACACCAATCCAGCCACTGCCACGTATGATGATGATGATTATGACGAAATAATGACGACAACAGAAACACCCAGTGCCCACGAACAGAATATCCCCAACCTTGCCGGGAATTGAACCCGGGACCCCGTGACCCAGAGGTGGAAACGCTAGCCACTATACCACGAACTACGGACTAATTAAATATCCTGTGCATGTCTAACACTATTGTATGGGCTGTACGTACTTCATCGGGACTCCTAACACTGGAGCAGTCTAGAACGCCCGAAGTAGCATTTTTTCGTGTGACTTGCTTCACAAATGAACTGCCGTTTCCCAGCACTCTTACAATAAAGTAAAATCCTACATTCGCCTTTCCAACTTCAACTTACATTTCTTCGTCTCATTTCATAACGCTTGTTATTTAGTCGCCAAAATTTTAAGCCACATGAGAAGGTACAAATTGTATGGTATCTGGTTCTGTCTTTCCTCAGTGGGTATTCTTATGAATTTATCGACATTCCCATTCACTACACCAGGTGGAATTATTGCCCAATCTTTTAAATTTTTTTACAATAACTGACGTATATTGCGATTTTGTCAAATGAAGATATGGTTGGAGACCATCGCTGTTACGTGGGATAAATTGTTGGTGGCCTACAGTAACCAGACACAAGATGGTTGTGGGCTACTTTTTTCAATAAAGATACCTAAAACCAGTTGTGGCTGATTGCTGTACATCACAAACAATTACTGACATATTGCTAAATGAAAGCAAGTGACGTCGTAAATGTTGATACAACAACTTATTACGTCAACATAATCTGATTACTGTAATATTAACATTATCTGTTTTGGCAATTTATTGCCATCTTCAAATATGATAATTAATCCACATAAAGGTTCATTGTGATATATAAACATACTTTGTACCCTTTATGTACCTCAGAAAATGTATAAAACATGTTAATGTAATACACATCATGTTATAAGAACCTCAAATCAAAGTACTGTGATGAACATTGCCCATAGGACTTTTGGAAGAGAACACACGGCAGTTGGGAGCAGAGAGCGGAATTAAAACGATTAGCCAAGTGGGCAGATAACGCCAACGCACTGTATCAACTTTTAATTGCTATATGCTGTCTTAAATGTAACACATTAAACACAAATGTGAGTAAAAAGTAAAACATTATATATATATATATATATATATATATATATATATATATATATATATATATATATATATATATATGGCTGTCTTACCGTTCTATAAAAACACAGTAGATCTTTTTCTGTCGAACTAACATTGAACGTTAAATTTCTACAAATGTTGTATAACAAAACTACGAACATACACTGATCACATTAAAAAGATTACAAAATAAGCGATTAACTGAACTGTAATCTAATTTTTAATAATTCTTCTGGCGGGTTTGATGTTTTTACTTCGATTTATTCTACAATCATTAGAACGTTCATTATATGTAACACGTTCCGTGAGTCATCTTCCCTTTTATTGAGGATCGCAAAGTCATGGACGAATCTTAGGTCTTGTAAGTAGGCTGTTAAGGTTTTTATGTTGGTAGCACCACGTATCGCTCTGTATGAAAATCACTGACTGTGCTGTGTGTAGTCTGTGGCTGGTTTGCATTGGTGGAGTATTTGCTATTGTCGTGGTGGGCAGTTGGATGTGAACAGCGCGTAGCGTTGCGCAGTTGGAGGCGAGCCGCCAGCAGTGGTGGATGTGGGAAAAGAGATGGCAGAATTTTGAGAGCGGACGATCTGCACGTGTGTCCATCAGAAAGAGTAAATTTGTAGTACTGGATATCATGAACTGATATATATGATGAGTTTTGAACATTATTACGGTAAATACATTTATTGTTCTCTATCAAAATCTTTCAATTGCAAACTATGCCTATCAATAGTTAGCGCCTTCAGTAGTTAGTCTTTTATTCAGCTGGCAGTATTGACGCACTCTGTATTGCAGTGGTTTGAGTAACGAAGATTTTTGTGAGGTGAGTGATTCATGAAAGGTATAGGTTATTGTTAGTCAGGGCCATTCTTCTGTAGGGGTTATTGAAATTGAGATTGCGATGCACTGAAAAAATATTGTGTGTCAGTTTAGTGATGATCAGAATAAGTAAAGAGGGAAATGCTTGAGTACGTTCAGTTTTGCTCAGCTGTTTGAAAATCAAATAACGTAAGAGGTTTATCAGCAAACAAATTAATTAATTTTTCTAAGGGGATGTTTCAGTCTGATGTTCTTTCACGCTGAATTTTAATCCCAATCTTGAACCATTCTTTTATTTCCGTCATTGCTTTTTCTATGTAGAACTTGACTTACACCTAATTTAACCAGAGCATCCATTCTTATTGTTCCCGTTTTGGTTCTTCTACCTGCTGCCTATTATCCCTCTTCCCCTACAGCTTACTCCCATTTTCTTAGAGTTTGGAACGTTTTGCAGCATTTGATACTGTCGAAAGCTTTTTCCTAGCCGACAAATCGTAGTAACGTGGCTTCATTTTTGTTATGTCTTGCTTCCATTATCAACAGCAACGTCAGAAGTGCTTCTCTGGTGCCTTTGTCTTTCCTAAAGTTCTTCATCCTCAATTTTCTTTTGCATTCTTCTTGTCAGCTTACGTGGATGTCTCCATAATTTTTCCTGTGATGAGGTGGGCAACATGATTTTGTATCATAGACTACTTTCTTAATTTTTGGGTACAAATAAGATATGTAAACAGAGAGAGAGAATGCTTTTTGATTCTGTTGACATATGTGAGCTATTGCACTTTCAATGTTTGGCATTTTCACTCTTCATTTATATACCTTCATATTTTCTTTGAAGCAATCGCATAACAGTTTTACACTGTTAACTGGTACCGCCAATTATTAGAAATCATCAGACCAATGAGAACAGCATCAGCATGGGCTTCGAAAAGGTCTTTCAGCCGCTATGCCAGCTGCACACGCACGAAACATAGGTTACTTTACTTTTTAGCATTTTAAGTATGTCAAAGTTGACGAGGCAGTAGACCCAATAGTAGTTTAATGAGGTTCAACTGTAGGTCGCTCCGGCTATTTACTCCCAGGTATTTTGCGATAATTACGGTCTGAGTCATTTGTCGCCAATATGGAACGACAGGATTCACAAAAATTATTCATTCAATCTTCGTGTGGTGGTACAGCAAACTTCTAGCGTTATTATTTAAAAAAAAAACAGTCGTAGGTCTCACAGTGTGTTCTTTACTAACTTAATAACGACGCGTTCCGTCCGGGTAGGGCATCGTCAGGTTATGTTAAAAATCAGGAACTGCCCTAAGTGCCCGTTAAAGTTGGTATGACACCGAATATAACGTGCTGAAAGGCAACTCATGGAGGCGACGACAGGCATAGTAGTGCAAAACAGGACCTCGTAGGCAAATTGTAACCACAGCCGTTCACTAGAACGGCGCCAGAGCTCTATCCGTATTGACATACTGCATATACACTCCTGGAAATTGAAATAAGAACACCGTGAATTCATTGTCCCAGGAAGGGGAAACTTTATTGACACATTCCTGGGGTCAGATACATCACATGATCACACTGACAGAACCACAGGCACATAGACACAGGCAACAGAGCATGCACAATGTCGGCACTAGTACAGTGTATATCCACCTTTCGCAGCAATGCAGGCTGCTATTCTCCCATGGAGACGATCGTAGAGATGCTGGATGTAGTCCTGTGGAACGGCTTGCCATGCCATTTCCACCTGGCGCCTCAGTTGGACCAGCGTTCGTGCTGGACGTGCAGACCGCGTGAGACGACGCTTCATCCAGTCCCAAACATGCTCAATGGGGGACAGATCCGGAGATCTTGCTGGCCAGGGTAGTTGACTTACACCTTCTAGAGCACGTTGGGTGGCACGGGATACATGCGGACGTGCATTGTCCTGTTGGAACAGCAAGTTCCCTTGTCGGTCTAGGAATGGTAGAACGATGGGTTCGATGACGGTTTGGATGTACCGTGCACTATTCAGTGTCCCCTCGACGATCACCAGTGGTGTACGGCCAGTGTAGGAGATCGCTCCCCACACCATGATGCCGGGTGTTGGCCCTGTGTTCCTCGGTCGTATGCAGTCCTGATTGTGGCGCTCACCTGCACGGCGCCAAACACGCATACGACCATCATTGGCACCAAGGCAGAAGCGACTCTCATCGCTGAAGACGACACGTCTCCATTCGTCCCTCCATTCACGCCTGTCGCGACACCACTGGAGGCGGGCTGCACGATGTTGGGGCGTGAGCGGAAGACGGCCTAACGGTGTGCGGGACCGTAGCCCAGCTTCATGGAGACGGTTGCGAATGGTCCTCGCCGATACCCCAGGAGCAACAGTGTCCCTAATTTGCTGGGAAGTGGCGGTGCGGTCCCCTACGGCACTGCGTAGGATCCTACGGTCTTGGCGTGCATCCGTGCGTCGCTGCGGTCCGGTCCCAGGTCGACGGGCACGTGCACCTTCCGCCGACCACTGGCGACAACATCGATGTACTATGGAGACCTCACGCCCCACGTGTTGAGCAATTCGGCGGTACGTCCACCCGGCCTCCCGCATGCCCACTATACGCCCTCGCTCAAAGTCCGTCGAACTGCACATACGGTTCACGTCCACGCTGTCGCGGCATGCTACCAGTGTTAAAGACTGCGATGGAGCTCCGTATTCCACGGCAAACTGGCTGACACTGACGGCGGCGGTGCACAAATGCTGCGCAGCTAGCGCCATTCGACGGCCAACACCGCGGTTCCTGGTGTGTCCGATGTGCCGTGCGTGTGATCATTGCTTGTACAGCCCTCTCGCAGTGTCCGGAGCAAGTATGGTGGGTCTGACACACCGGTGTCAATGTGTTCTTTTTTCCATTTCCAGGAGTGTGTATATATATATTCATAAGCAATAGTCTGCGTATTCGTGCGTCGTTTGAAGATGATATACCATCAGTACTGGGAGATACCTATACATCCGACAAGACTGTAGCAAATGTTCATATCATACTCCATTACTACCGATTCAGAGTACGCAATTTCGCTGACTGTCAAAGCACATACGTTGAGGCTGTGTACACTGACACTTATGTGAAGTTGTAGGCACGACAAAGTATACAGCACAGTATATTCTGCGTATTTAACCGTAGGCCAAGACACACTTCCAAATTCAACATTCATCATGAGTATTTAGAGTCGCTTCGACACAATATTTGTGAGCTGCCCCAACATCTAATAACATCATTCGGATCACAGACTTACACTGTAGAGGCAAACGCAGAACCGCAACCGTTCCCGTCAAAAGTTGAAATAGCAGAAAAGAAATCAAAATTTGTGGTTCAAAAATTTACACAGTTAGTGCTTCGAAATTTTGAATACTTTCAAGTGGTTGAAGTCCTGAAAGAAGTAGACTCAGCACCTTAACGATTTAAAATAAAAAGCGCGAACTGTAACTTCGAAAATTATGGTAAACTAGCCACCTAGTCCACTTGGCACATGTAACACTAAATTTCTACAGTCATATCGAGACCCGCCCAGCACTTGCAAACTTCATTTACGTTTTCAGCTATGGCTTACGTCGTATAATAAACAAAAATGTTGTGTGTCTTCTTTACAACGACTTGACTAGCGTAGCGGTGATAAACTGCATAAACATACGTTTTTCGCTAATCAGTCTCTCTATAACGGAACGCTCATCTTTACGATGTCTCCTAAGCGTTTTCAGATACGACAGACACACGTGGATGGGAACTTTAATTTGTTTACAGATAGTGTACACCATGATGAAAATGCTCCCATCAAAAACTTCAACGAGATCGCGAACCAAAGACAAATGCAGTTTTGCAAAGTCAGTTTGATTTTTACGTCGTCTTTGGCACCATTTTTGTAGGGTGCGGTGTCAGAGAAAACTTACAATGTCAGAACGATTATGAGGGTAAATTACGCATTCCTGCATGACAAATTTACTGCAGCTATTCAACATAAACCTCCACGATTAGAGAAGAAGAAATTTCGCTCTTGTAGTTTTGGTCATTAATACTAAGAGGTTTCAGTTCTGTCACTTATGAATTACGTTTATTCCAACATTACTGCGCTCAACATTATCAACGATCTAAAGTCACATCCAGGCCCGCACAGCGCTTGCTAACTTCACTTACGTTTTCAGCTAAGGCTTACGTTGTAAAATGAACAAAAATGTTGTGTACCTTCAATTCGCATACAATAGGCATCTTTTCATTGACTCATTTCTTATTCGCTCAGTCTGTCCCAGCTTAACCTCCTGCCTCACCACATTTCAAAAACTTCGGATAGTGACCCTTCTGTCTTCACCAATGTTCAGCCCTCGCAGCCGTACAGTTAAATCCACTCAACGTAGCTTTCATGAACTTTTCCCCGCTCTCAAAGCTTTCTTTTTCTAGACGTTAGCAATTGTCCTCTATTAACACAGCAATGAGTCCGAACCAACACGCCATGTCACTGCTGCCAAATTGCAGTATCTCGCTCCGAAATTCATCAGCCTGTGCTAATTAACCAGGTATAATTTCCTGTGATTGTTGCTCAAGAACTTTAAGTAATTAGTTGACAGCTGAGTATCAGCATCAAATTTCAAAAGTGAGACAGACTCTGTTTGTGGACTAGGAAAAATATCACACTGCCTGACAAAATATTAGGTATGCTGAAGAGCAGGAGGAAACGGAAGCAAACTCAGGGATAGAGAGAGGCATGTTAAGTTACAGCAAATTACAATGTCAAGTCAAATTTACAAACGGCTTTGTAGTATGAGCCCACATATCAGTATGTCGTTCCACCTATTCTGGGCTGGATGCTTGCACCATTGTGTTTGGTAAGGGGTCTTAAGGCTGTTGCATCCTCTCCAGGGGCAAGCGGGCGTACAACCGTTGTAACTGGTTCCTGATATCCTGTATACTGGTACTGGGACAGAGATAAGTTCCAGACTGGAGCGTCATATGTCCTCTGTGAGTTATGGGGATCTCACTGTCCACGGAAGAATCTTAACATCACAGTTTGTTCATATGGACACATCCCTTTGGTGAAAAGCCATTTTGCTGATGAAAAATCACACCACAATATCGTCGGAAGAGAGGTAACTAATGAGGACGCAAGATCTCAGAGACGTACAACCGCCTACCTCCATGGTATGAGGTTTGAAGATGGTTTAAAACAGACCGAAATCGGTTATCCCCTCCCCCCCCCTCCTCAAAAGAAACAAGTAAAGGTTCTGGTAGTTGTCACCCTATACGTCAATTATAAAGTAATAAAAAGACAGCTGTTCTCCAACAGAAATGTTCTCAAAAATTACTAAAACCGCTGATCCTGTCCAAACCATTTGGTAGTTACAGACCTCTCCCATTTCGCCACCATATTCCCCGACGATAGTCATCCAGGTGGCGCAGAACCGCGATTGAGAGAAGAGCGCAATGCGGCACCATTTATCAAAAAGATTGTTTTGTGGTGCAATGGGAGCCTTATCATTAGACAGTAATTCTTCAGTCCCGATACACCTAGTCTCCGACCAATGCTGCTGGATGATACAGAATTCTGAAAGGTGGCCATCATTTGTTGTCAGATGCCAGGCACAGATGTGAACTGGCTACCTTGTCCTTAGAGCACAATACGGCGATCCTGCGTTGAAGACGAGTGTGCCTGCCCTCCGGTTCCCATGCAGTCAAAATTCGGGCCACTGTCACATCCAGATGTCCCACCCGAATGATGGCGATAAGGAGACTCACGAAGAGGCTACTTCCAATCTCTATCTCGTGCTGATAACGCTACTTTCATGTCCTTCAGAGCAACCACTCAACATCTCTGTTCGCGTCCCTTATATACTTTACTAGGCTTTAAAGAACACTAAACACATACTACACAAATGTAGTCTAATGGCCATCCGACCTGACACAGGGAATTGCATATCTGGTCATTTATACTCTCACCAACAGTGTTTATGTGAACTAGCTTAATTTGTCTTCTGCGTGGTTCACTGTTTTCGTCAGGGAGTGTATTTGGCAGTTAGTACACTGTTGTTGTTGTTGTTGTTGTCTTCAGTACTGAGACTCGTTTGATCCAGCTCTCCATGCTACTCCATCCTGTGCAAGCTTCTTCATCTCCCAGTACCTATTGCAGCCCACATCCTTCTGAATCTGCTTAGTGTATTCATCTCTTGGTCTCCCCCTACGATTTTTATCCTCCACGCTGCCCTCCAATTCTACATTGGTGATCCCTCGAGGTCTCAGAATATGTCCTACCAACCGGTCCCTTCTTCTTGTCAAGTTGTGCCACAAACTCCTCTTCTCCCCAATTCTACTCAATACCTCCTCATTAGTCACATGATGTACCCATCTAATCTTCAGCATTCTTCCGTAGCACCACATTTTGAAAGCTTCTATTCTCTTCTTGTCCAAACTGTTTATCGTCCATGTTTCACTTCCATACATTGCTACACTCCATACAAATACTTTCAGAAACGACTTCCTGACACTTAAATCTATACTCGATGTTACCAAATTTCTCTTCTTCAGAAATGCTTTTCCTCCCATTGCCAGTCTACATTTTATATCCTCTCTACAAAGACCATCATCAGTTACTTTGCTCCCCAAATAGCAAAACTCCTTTACTGCTTTAAGTGTCTCATTTCCTAATCTAATTCCCTCAGCATCACCAGACTTAATTCGACTACATTCCATTATCCTCGTTTTGCTTTTGTTGATGTTCAACTCCTCTTCCAAGTCCTTTACTGTCTCTGACACAATTACAATGTCATCGGCGAACCTCAAAGTTTTTATTCCTTCTCCATGGATTTTAATACCTACTCCGAACTTTTCTTTTGTTTCCTTTATTGCTTGATCAATATACAGATTGAGTAACATCGGGGATAGGCTACAACCCTGTCTCACTCCCTTCCCAACCACTGCTTCCCTTTCATACCCCTCGACTCTTACAACGGCCATCTGATTTCTTTACAAATTGTAAATAGCCTTTCGCTCCCTGTATTTTACCCCTGCCACGGTCAGAATTTGAAAGAGAGTATTCCAGTCAACATTTTCAAAAGCTTTCTCTAAGCCTACAAATGCTAGAAACGTAGGTTTGCCTTTCCTTAATCTTTCTTCTAAGATAAGTCGTAAGGTCAGTATTGCCTCACGTGTTCCAACATTTCTACGGAATCTAAACTGATCTTCCACGAGGTCGGCTTCTACCAGTTATTCCATTCGTCTGTAAAGAATTCGCGTTAGTATTTTGCAGCTGTGACTTATTAAACTGATAGTTCGGTAATTTTCACATCTGTCAACACCTGCTTTCTTTGGTATTGGAATTATTATATTCTTCTTGAAGTCTGAGGGTATTTCGGCTGTCTCACACAGCTTGCTCACCAGATGGTAGAGTTTTGTCACGACTGGCTCTCCCAAGTAGTTCTAATAGAATGTTGTCTACTCCCGGGGCCTTGTTTCGACTCTGGTCTTTCAGTGCTCTGTCAAACTCTTCACGCAGTATCGTATCCCGCATTTCATCTTCATTTACATTCTCTTCCCTTTCCATAATATTGTCATTGTCCTCAAGAACATTGCCCTTGTATAGACCCTCTATATACTTCTTCCACCTTTCAGATTTCCCTTCCTTGCTTAGAACTGGGTTTCCATCAAAGCTCTTGATATTCATACAAGTGGTTCTCTTATCTCCAAAGGTCTCTTTAATTTTCCTGTAGGCAGTATCTATCTTACCCTAGTGAGATAAGCCTCTACATCCTTACATTTGTCCTTTAGCCATTTTGCACTTCCTGTCGGTATAATTTTTGAGACGTTAGTATTCCTTTTTGCCTGCTTCATTTACTGCATTTTTATATTTTCTCCTTTCATCAATTAAAGTCAATATTTCTTCTGTTACCCAAGGGTTTGTACTAGCCCTCGTCTTTTTACCTATTTGATCCTCTGCTGCCTTCACTATTTCATCCCTCAAAGCCACCCATTCGTCTTCAATTGTATTTCTTTCCCCTATTCCTGTCAGTTGTTCCCTTATGATCTTCCTGAAACTCTGTACAACCTCAGTCTTTCAGTTTATCCTGGTCCCATCTCCTTAAATTCGCACCTTTTTGCAGTTTCTTCAGTTTTAATCTACAGTTCATAACCAATACATTGTGGTCAGAGTCCACATCTGCCACTGGAAATGTCTTACAATTTAAAACCTGGTTCCTAAATCTCTGTCTTACCATTATGAAATCTAGCTGATACCTTCTAGAATCTCCAGGGTTCTTCCATGTATACAACCTTCTTTCATGATTCTTGAACCAAGTGTTAGCTATGATTAAGTTGTGCTCTGTGCAAAATTCTAACAGACGACTTCCTCTTTCATTTCTTAGCCCCAATCCATATTCGCCTACTACGTTTCCTTCTCTTCCTTTTCCTACTGTCGAGTTCCAGTCACCCATGACTATTAAATTTTCGTCTCCCTTCACTACCTGAATAATTTCTTTTATCTCATCATACATTTCATAAATTTCTTCACCATCTGCAGAGCTAGTTGGCATATAAACTTGTACTACTGTAGTAGGTTTGGGATTCGTGTCTATCTTGGCCACAACAATGCGTTAACTATGCTGTTTGTAGTAGCTTACCGGAACTCCTATTTTTTTTATTCATTATTAAAACTACTCCTGCATTATCCCTATTTGATTTTGTATTTATAACCCTGTATTCACCTGACCAAAAGTCTTGCTCCTCCTGCCACCAAACTTCATCAATTCCCACTACATCTAACTTTAACCTATCCATTTCCCTTTTTAAATTTTCCAACCTACCTGCCCGATTATGGGATCTGACATTCCACGCCCCGATCCGAGAACGCCAGTTTTCTTTCTCCTGATAACGACGTCCTCTTGAGTAGTCCTCGCCCGGAGATCCGAATGGGGGACTATTTTACCTCCGGAATGTTTTACCCAAGAGGACGCCAGCATTATTTAACCATACAGGAATGCTGCATGCCCTCGGGAAAAATTACGGTTGTAATTTCCTCTTGCTTTCAGCCGTTCGCAGTACCAGCACAGCAAGGCCGTTTTGGTTAGTGTTAGAAAGCCAGATCAGTCAATCATCCAGACTGTTGCCCCTGCAACTACTGAAAAGGCTGCTGCCTCTCTTCAGGAACCACACGTTTGTCTGGCCTCTCAACAGATACCCCTCCGTGGTGGGTGCACCTACGGTACGGCTATCTGCATCGCTGAGGCACGCAAGCTTCCCCACCAACGGCAAGGTCCATGGTTCATGGGGGGTAAGTACGCTACTGACGATTAAAATTGCTACACCATGAAGATGTTGCGCTACAGACGCGAAATTTAACGGACAATAAGATGATGCTGTGATATGCAAACGATCTGCTTTTCGGAGCATTCATACATGGTTGGCGACGGTGACGACACCTACAAAGTGCTGAGATGAGGAAAGTTTTCATACAGAAACAGCAGTTGACCGGCGTTGCCTGGTGAAACGTTTTTGTGATGCCTCGCGTAAGGGGGCGTACCATCACGTTTCCGACTTTGATAAAGGTCGGATTGTAGCCTATCGCGATTGCGGTTTATCGTATCGCGACAATGCTGCTCGTGTTGGTCGAGATTCAATGACTGTTAGCAGAATATGGAATCGGTGGGTTCAGGACGGTTATACGGAACGCCGTGCTGGGTCCCAACAGCCTCGTATCACTAGCAGTCGAGATGACAGGCATCTTATCCGCACGGCTGTAACGCATCGTGCAGCCACGTCTCGATCCCTGAGTCAACAGTTGAGGACGTTTCCAAGACAACAACCATCTGCACGAACAGTTCGACGACGTTTGCAGCAGCATGGACTGTCAGCTCGGAGACCATGGCTGTGGTTACCCTTGACTTTGCATCACAGACAGGAGCGCCCTCGATGGCGTACTCGACGACGAACCTGGGTGCACGAATGGCGAAACGTTATTTTATCGGAGAAATCCAGGTTGTGTTTACAGCATCATGATGGTCGCATGCGTGTTTGGCAACATCGCGGTGAAAGCGCATTCGAAGCGTGTATTCGTCATCGCCATACTGGCGTATCACCCGGCGTGATGGTATGGGGTGCCATTGGTTACTCGTCTAGGTCACCTCTTGTTCGCATTGACGGCACTTTGAACAGTGGAGGTTACGTTTCAGATGTGTTACGACCCGTTTCTCTACCGTTCAATTCGATCGTTGCGAAACTGTACATTTCAGCATAATAATGCACGACCACATGTTGCAGGGCATGTACGGGCCTTTCTGGGTACAGAAAATGTTCAACTGCTGCCCTGGCCAACACATTCTCCAGATCTCTCACCAACTGAAAGCGTCTGGTGAATGGTGGCCGAGCAACTGGCTCGCCACAATATGCCAGTAACTGTGGTATCGTGTTTAAGCTGCATGGGCAGCTGTACCTGTACACGCCATCCAAGCTCTGTTTGACTCAATGCCCAAAGGCCGTTATTACGGCCGGAAGTGGTTGTTCTGGGTGTTGATTTCTCAGGATCTATGCACCCAAATTGCGTGAAGATGTAATCAGATGTCAGTTGTAGTATAATATGTATGTCCAATGAATACCCGTATATAATCTGCATTTCTTCTTGGTGTAGCAATTTTAATGGCCAGTAGTGTAATGAAACTTCGGAAATCGTTGGGTAATATGTATTTGCACGAGGGTTAAGAAGGAAAATAATGGAAAATCACCTGAAAAGCCTCGAGTTTTCCGGGTCAGAC
Organism: Schistocerca cancellata; assembly: GCF_023864275.1. NCBI lineage: Eukaryota > Metazoa > Arthropoda > Insecta > Orthoptera > Acrididae > Schistocerca > Schistocerca cancellata. Next base: position 217,345,219 of record NC_064632.1, on the reverse strand, counting down.
CGAGAACTCTGATCGACTCGCTCGCAATTAGACGCGGCCAGAGCGGCGCGATTGCCGCTGCGGCCCCGGCGCCGCTAGACAGGCACCGTGCGGCGTGGCGTGGCGTGGCGCAGAGCGGCCTGGTCTGGCCTGATGTGTATTAATTGAGAGTTGGCGGCCGTCAGTCCGCTCATCAATCATCGTGATAGATCTGCGCCGCGGCGCGCAGCAGTCGCGCTGCCTTCGTGCAAGCCAGGAAGCGAGTAAACAAACCTGACGGCTGTATTACTGGACTGCGCGCCTCGGGCGACAGGTAAGCGCTCGCCGTAGGTGTACAGGCGAAGTCAGTCCCTGGTACTAACAGTACAGAGCTACTGAAGTTCACATTTCTGAGCTGATTCAGTAGCATTTGCAAACTTCTGCAGAGTATCCGGACATATTAACCAAGTTTATGTGTGCTATTTGAGAAAAACGTTCCTGACATCCGTGAATAATTCGGAATTGATTACTACATGAAAAGAAGGGTCATCGAACAGATGTGCAGAACTATAGACCTATATCTCTAACGTCAATCAGTTTTAGAATTTTGGAGCACGTATTGTGTCGATTATAATGACTTTTCTGGAGGACAAATATCTACTCTGTAAGACTCAGCATGGGTTTCGAAAAAGAATATCGTGTGAAACCCGGCTCGCGCTATTCGTCCTCGAGACTCAGAGGGTCATAGACACGGTTTCCCAGGTAGATGCCATATTTCTAGATTTCCGCTAGGCGTTCGACACAGTTCCCCACAGTCGTTCAATGAACAAAGTAAGAGCATATGGACTATCAGACCAATTGTGTGATTCGATTGAAGAGTTCCTAGATAACAGAACGCAGCATGTCCTTCTCAATGGAGAGAAGACTTCCGAAGAGTGATTTCAGGTGTGCCGCAGGGGAGTGTCGTAGGACCGTTACTATTCACAATATACGTAAATGACCTTGTGGATGACATCGGAAGTTCACTGAGGCTTTTGCGGATGATGCTGTGGTATATCGAGAGGTTGTAACAATGGAAAATTGTACTGAAATGCAGAAGGATCTGCAGCGAATTGACAAATGGTGCAGGGAATGGCAATTGAATGTCAATGCAGGCAAATGTAATGTGCTGCGAATACACAGAAAGAATGATCCCTTATCGTTTAGCTACAATATAGCAGGTCAGCAACTGGAAGCAGTTAATACCATAAATTATCTGGGAGTACGCATTAGGAGTGATTTAAAATGGAATGATCATATAATGTTGATCGTCGGTAAAGCAGATGCCAGACAGATTCATTGGAAGAATCCTAAGGAAATGCAATCCGAAAACAAGAGAAGTAGGTACAGTATGCTTGTTCGCCCACTGCTTGAATACTACTCAGCAGTGTGGGATCCGTACCAGATAGGGTTGATAGAAGAGATAGAGAAGATCCAACGGAGAGCAGCGCGCTTCGTTACAGGATCATTTAGTATTCGCGAAAGCGTTACGGAGATGATAGATAAACTCCAGTGGAAGACTCTGCAGGAGAGACGCTCAGTAGCTCGGTACGGGCTTTTGTCAAAGTTTCGAGACCATACCTTCACCGAAGAGTCAAGCAGTATATTGCGTCCTCCTACGTATATCTCGCGAAGAGACCATGACGATAAAATCAGAGAGATTAGAGCCCACACAGAGGCATCTCGACAATCCTTCTTCCCACGAGCAATACGAGACTGGAATAGAAGGGAGAACCGATAGAGGTACTCAAGGTACCCTCCGCCACACACCGTCAGGGGGCTTGCGGAGTATGCAAGTAGATGTCACGAGAGGCAGTCCACCAGTATTAAAGGAGACGGAATGTATTTTGTTGTCAATAGAGAGACAACAAAAATAGAATGGATTTCTCATCAGAAAAAAGTCGGAACTTTCTGGTAAGATCTTATGGGACCGAACTACTGACGTCATCGGTCCCTAAGCTTACACACAACTTACTCTAACTTAAACTAACTTACTATATGGACAAAACACACACACCCATGCCCGAGGGAGGACTCGAACCTCCAACGGGTGGACCCCCCCAGGGGGTCCAAATGGTTCAAATGGCTCTGAGCACTATGGGACTTAACAGCTATGGTCATCAGTCCCCTAGAACTTAGAACTACTTAAACCTAACTAACCTAAGGACAGCACACAACACCCAACCATCACGAGGCAGAGAAAATCCCTGACCCCGCCGGGAATCGAACCCGGGAACCCGGGCGTGGGAAGCGAGAACGCTACCGCACGACCACGAGATGCGGGCCCAGGGGGTCCACAACTCTTTTGTGGATAGTGTGTGGCGAGCACACGGCCCCGAGCTATTGCAGCCTTCTTTCTCTCCAGGGCTGCATTTCCTTCCCCTTCCTCCCCTTTCCCTCCTTGCTCCTTTCCCCTCGCCCTCTCCTCTCCCTCTCTTGGTGTCCTTGCTTATGTTGGCCCCCGCTATCCTCCTGGTTCTGTTGGTTTTACAATTTGGCTTTGTTGCTTAATCACGCCCTTTGGCATTCCCTCGTCCCCCTCTGGGGTTTGACCTCCATTACTAAATTTCTCCTCCGTAGTTTGAGCCATTTGGGGAAGAGCACCTTACCTAGTGTCTCCGACGTGTGCCCTCCTAGTACATTCCACCTTTTCTTTCACGTTGTTGTCTGATGCTAGGGTGCATAGCGAGCACGGTAGCCAGCCCGTGTGGTGGGGTCGCTATGTACCCAACAGTCTCTAAATATGGTTCAAGGTGTGATTTTTCACAGGGACCTCATCCTTCAAAGTGATGAGGAACTTCGGGACAATCTCGGGCGGCGGGGTGTTCATTTTGTTCAGTGTGTTCAGAATGGTCCTAAAGACAATCGCATTGATACTGGTGCCTTTACCTGGCCTTTGAAGGGGATACATACGGTGTGTCTCTGCATGGACCCTCTCCCACAGGTTTCAATTGTCTCCTCTAAAATCGAGGGTGGTCCACTTCTGTCGCCGTACTACGATCCACCCCGATCCACAGCTCTATCTCGATGCACGATTGCCTGTGGTCCCACAGTTTCGTTTCCTGGGTCTACTTTTCGAAAACACTTAGTTGCCCCATATCAGACTTCTGAAGGTAGAATGTTTCCGTAAACTCAATGTCCTTCGCTTCCTTGCCCACTCCTCTTGGGGTGTGGACCGTTCCTTCCTCCTTCCTCTTTTCGTGCTCTAGTTCTGTCTCGCTTGGACTATGGTTGTCAAGTTTATGGTTCAGCTGCTCCTCCCACGTAGCACGTGCTGGATCCAGTCCACCATCGTGGTATCTGTTTGGCCACTGGTTCCTTCCCTACTAGCCCTGTTGATAGTCTCCTGGTTGAAGCTGGGATCCCCCCTTTTTGTTCGGCGGTCCCAGCTTCTGGTGTCATATGCACTCGCTACCCGTTCCTCTCCCACTCATCCTTCCTATTCTATCCTGTTCCCAGACCATGGACGTCGCCCACCCGACTCCCGCCCTCGGACGGGTTTACCGGTTGGGCTCTGCCTTGCGTCTCTTTGCCGTGATTTTCAGCTTCCTTCTTTCCTGTCTTCCTCGCTCCCCCCCCCTCCACCCCCCCCCCCCACCGGTTAGTTCCTCGGCCTCGAATTCGGATGGATCTCCGCCGAGGTCCGAAAGATTCCATCCCCCCGATGGTGTTCCGTTCCTTTTTCCGCCAGATTTTGTAGAGGTTTCGGGATGCTGTTGTTTTTTTACACTGATTGCTCTAAATCTGCTGATCATGTGGGGTATGCCTTCACGTCCTCTGTTGGAACGGAAAATCATCTGCTGCCCCCTACATGTGGGGTGTTTACTGCGGTATTGATGGCAATTTCCCAGGCCCTTACCTTTATTAAACAGTCCCAACACAACCGCGTTTTGTTATGCACGGACTCGATGAGTGGCCTTCTTGCTATTGACCGGTGTTTTTCGCGCCATCTCTTGGTCTCTGCCATCCATGACCATCTCGCTGATATTCACCGTGCTGCTTGTTCCATTGACTTCCTTTGGGTCCCTGGCCATGTGGGTATCTCGGGTAATGAGCTCGCCGATCGTTTGGCTGGGAGAGCAGTCACTTACCCCCCCCCCCCCCCCTCCGTTTTCTGTAACCCCTCCTGCAGCGGATTTACGGCTTCACATCAAATCCCACTTCGCACAGTCATGGGCCAATGTCTAATAAACATCGTGCGATGAAGGAGACACCAGGCCCATGGCGTTCTCCCTTTCGCCTCTCCCGAAAGGACTCGACCACACTGTGTCGTCTCCGCATTGGTCATACCAGGCTGACCCATGGTTTTCTTTTGCGTGATTAGCCACCCCCACCTTGTGGTAGTGGAGCCTTCCAGTCAGTAGCCCGCATTTTGGTTGAATGCCGCCTTCTTTTGGCTCTGCGTGCTAAGTACAGACTCCCCCACACTTTACCTTTGATGTTGGCTGACGATTCCCGTATGGTCTCTCTGGTTCTCGGTTTCCTCCGGGAAAGTGGTTTTTATTCTCAGTTTTAAAGTTTTTAATCTCTCTCTGGTGTTGGGGCAGGGCGGTGAGTGTTTGGGTGTTTCCCACTGTAAGCCGTGTTTGGAGATTCCCGACTCACCTCCCTGTCAGAGATCCTCTTTTCTTCCCCTGTTTTTTATTTTTTTTTTTTTTAAGGATGGTTAGTCTCCTTTTCCCATACGTACTTCTACATTCTAGCGGTTGCACCTTTTAAGTCACAGGTGGTCTTGCCTAGGCTGCTTGAGCATAGCGTTGGGTTCGTTCTCTTGCTGACTTCCCTCATTTTGCTTTTACCATTGACAACATGACTGCCCTTTTACATTCTTAGCCTTTCCCTTTTGCCTTTTCCCTTTTATTGTTCTGACTTTCCTGAGACGTCACAGTAGCGGAATGGACCACATCTGAAACAAGGGACTGATGACCTTGCTGTTTGGTCCCTTAAACCCCAAACAACCTACCAACCATCCCATGGGTAGAGCGCACGAACCGTGACAGGACGCCCTTAGACCGCGCAGCTATCCCGCGTGGCTTCTAGGCAGAGGTCAGCTTATGTGTATATATCAGGTATGTGTGACCATGAGGCAGGTGTAGCAACAAAGATTACGCAAGTAAAAGAGCAACTAAAAGATGTATAATATATATATATATGTTCCGAAACTAGATAAAAAAGCAGTAAGGTCATATCTCAACGAAGAACTTGAAACTATTTTAGCATAGGCACGTAAAGGAACTGTGGCTCAAATTTAAAAGAATAGTTGACCCAGCCGTCCGCGGTTGCCGAGCGGTTCTAGGCACATCAGTCCGGAACCGCGCGACTGCTTCGATCACAAGTTCGAATCCTGCCTCGGGCATGGATGTGTGTGATGTTCTTAGGATAGTTAGGTTTACGTAGTTCTAAGTTCTAGGGGACTGATGACCTCATGTGTTAAGTCCCATAGTGCTCAGAGCCATTTGACCAACAGTTGACCAAGCACTGGAGAGATACGTTCTCAGTAGAAAAGTTCAGCATGTAAAGAAACTTCTAAAGAAACAGCCTACTGCACAAAAGGTGTAAAACAAAGCATAGGGCTATACATAGAGATACGCTGAATGAAACGCCTTCGGCTGTCAAGAGAACAATGTGTGAAGCCTTCAGTAACTGCTGTGTCAGAGTATTATCAAACAATATTTCACAAACCCCAAAGAAATTTTGAATGGTCATCTGTAAAGACTGCTAGTGGCATCTAAGTTAGCGTCGAGGGACTCGCGGATGAAACTGGAACTGAATCTGAGAGTAGCAAAGCAAAAGCTGATATACTTAACTCAGTTTTCAAATGAGATTTCCTTTAATTTAGTCCTCGTACCACTGAGAAGACGAGCGAAATAAGTATTATTGTCAGTGGCGCTGAGAAACGGCTGAAATCGTTAAAACGAAACAAAGCTCCACGGCCTGATGCAATCTTTATTAGATCCCCTGTCGCCTGTGTAACAAATCCATCCGAGACATTGCCCAAATCGACTGATAGTGATGTGACTCTTAAGCAAAAACGCGAAGGAACAGCCACAGTTTAGCCAAGAGAAGGCAGTCGAATAAAAGCAGTGGAAGGATTCACTCGTGAGTTCCACACCGTTACCAGCCGTACGGAAAACACAGTACAGTAAGGTAACAAAAGTCATGGGATACCTGCTATTATCCTGTCGGACTTCCTTTCGCCGGCGCAGTGAGGTGACAAAAGTCAGGGGTTACCTCCTAAAATCGTGCAGACTTTCTTTTGCTCGGCTTAGTGCAGCAAATCGACGTGACATGGACTCCACAAGTCGTTGGAAGTGTCCTGAAGAAATATTGAGCCACGCTGCCTCTATAGCCGTCCGTAATTGCGAAATTGTGGCCGGTGGAGAAGTTTATGGACGAACTGACCTCTCAATTAAGTCCCTAAAATGTTCGGTGGGATTCACTGCGAGCGAATTTGGGGAAAAATTGCTCTCTCGAATTGTCCAGAATGTTCTTCAAACCAGTCGCGAATGATTATGGTCCGGTTATGTGGCGCATTGTCATACAAAAAATTTCCATCGTTTTTTGGGAACATGAAGTCCGTGAATGACTAAAAATGATATCCAACTTGCTTGAAAAACCATATCCAGTCAATGATTGTTCAGTTTGACCAGAGGAGTCAGTCCATTCCATGTTAACACAGTTCACATCATCATGGGGCCACGAACAACTTGCACAGTGTCTTGTTAACAACACAGTATCATCAGCTCCTACCAGGCAGCCTAGTTTCCTAAACGTCTTGGGTTCAGCCGATATCATTGAAAGACAGGGAGGGACGCTACGGGTGATATCGTGCTGTTTCCAAAGGCGCTCGAGTCTGTCGTTTGTTGCCATAGCCCACTAAGCCAAATTTCGCTGCACCTCCCATATCGATTTCTGCGATTATTTCACGCAATGTTGCTTGTCTGTTAGCACAGAAAACTTTCCTCAAATGCCGCTGCCATCAGTCGTTGAGCGAAGCCTGTTGGCCATGGTGAGAGGTAATGCATCAAATTTGGTATTCCCAGCATTTTGGAGATGTCTGAATATTACATTCGCTTACAATTTCTGAAAAGGATTCTCCCATGCGTCCAGCTGCATGTCTTTGAATTCCCGTCGTGCGGTCATAATAACGTAGGAAACATTTTCATGAGAATTACCTGGATACAAAAGACAGCTCTGCAAATGCACTACCTTTTACACCTTGTGTACAAGATACCACAGCCTCCGTTATATTTGCTCATCGTCAACACATAGCTTGTGTCACCTAAGTGTAATTTTGCGTAGGGAGTTAAGAATGGGGTGCATAGTTCAAGTAGTTCCTCGTAAGCCTCACGTTCCTCCACTCAGTTTTAAGGGACGCTTCAGAGGGTGTAAAGAGCGATGCCTCTGGAGAGAGATGACTGGAAACGAATGTATCGGAGAGATGAATTGCGCTGTACCAGGTGGTAATCCGGTGGAATGGTCTAAGTTCGTCCAAGTGCTGAGAACGTTACCTGTGTTCGAGTGTAGGGTCAACAGTGAGATGAGCAGGAGCTGGTGTTACGAAAGGGGGTGTTTTCTGATGTTCACGGTGTGGTTTCCCTTTTACTTCTATGAAAACGCTAAGTACGAAAGGGTGCGAGGACGCATTACAGTATTGTATACCGTGTACAATAGAGAATGACTGATCTATTGCCATTATAATGCCACCTGAAGCAATTTCGGTGAGTCAATAGTTTCTGGACAATAACTTTCCTGAAATAGACAGGGGTGTCCAGACCCCCGATCTGAACCCAGTTTTTACGGTGAATCAGGACCTCGGCTTCCAACCTTCGTATATTGATGAGTTTCCTAGTGATTTCTGCCTCAAGACAAGTAATTTATTTGTAATCTATTATTACTATGACGAATATTTCTGAACATGTTCGTTATGTTCATAGTTAAAACAAAACTGTAGTTTTTCGGTATGTATCGTTGAAGAAACAGAGTACACTACAGGGTTATTGGGCAGTTCGAACGTGGATGGCAAAAACATGAGTATTACACCTGGAACAGTAATTGAACTGTGGAACTCGATTACACTAACACAAAACTCTACGCACTGCACTACTTGTTGGACATGAGACTGCAATGTGCCAAATTGCCTTTCTTCGACGCCTATTTCCTACAGTAAATATGTACGGATCGAAGCTGTACGGTTAGCTTAGTACGAATCGCACAGTGGCATGCGAGAGATCGAATTTAAATCCACCTGGTATATCCCTTCCGGCCGAGGAAAGGTAGACTCATCAGACCTGTAGAAAGAAGTAGAGAGAATTCTTACCTCGAATGAGAGCTTGACGGTAAATAAAGTATATAGGAAAATGTTGAAGGGCATTTGTTGTTGTTGTTACTGTTGTTATTGTCTTCAGTCCTGAGACTGGTTTGATGCAGCACTCCATGCTACGCTATCCTGTGCAAGCTGCTTCATCTCCCAGTACCTACTGTAGCCTACATCCTTCTGAATCTGCTTAGTGTAGCCATCTCTTGGTCTCACTCTACGATTTTTACCCTCCACGCTGCCCTCCAGTACTAAATTGGTGATCCCTTGATGCCTCAGAACATGTCCTACCAGCCGATCTCTTCTTCTAGTCAAGTTGTGCCACGAACTCCTTCTCCCCGATTCTATTAAATACCTCACCATTAGTTATGTGATCTACCCATCTAATCTTCAGTATTCTTCTGTAGCACCACATTTCGAAAGCTTCTAGTAATTTCTTATCTAAACTATTTGTCGTCCATGTTTCACTTCCAAACATCGTTACACATCATACAAATACTTTCAGAAATGGTTCTCTGAAACTTAAATCTATACGAGATGTTAACAAATTTCTCCTCTTCAGAAACGCTTTCCTGGCCATGCCAGTCTACATTTTATATCCTCTCTACTTCGACCATCATCAGTTATTTTGCTCCCCAAATAGAAAATCTCCTTTACTACTTTAAGTGTCTCATTTCCTAATCTAATTCCCTCAGCATCACATGACTTAACTCGACTACATTCCAATATCCTCGTTTTGGTTTTGTTGGTATTCATCTTATATATCCCCCTTTCAAAACACTGTCCATTCCGTTCAACTGCTCTTCCAAGTCGTTTGCTGTCTCTGACAGAATTACAATGTCATCGGCGAACCTCAAAGTTTTTATTTCTTCTCCATGGATTTTAATACCTACTCGGAAATTTCCTTTTGTTTCCTTTACTGCTTGCTCAAAATACAGATTGAATATCATCGCGGAGAGGCTACAGGCCTGTCTCACTCCCTTTCCAACCACTGCTTCCCTTTCATACCCCTCGACTCTTACAACTGCCATCTGATTTCTGTACAAATTGTAAATAGCCTTTCGCTCCCTGTATTTTACCCCTGCCACCTTCAGAATTTGGAAGAGTATTCCAGTCAACATTGTCAAAAGCTTTCTCTAAGTCTACAAATGCTAGAAACGTAGGTTTGCCTTTCCTTAATCTTTCTTCTAAGATAAGTCGTAGGGTGAGTATTGCCTCACCTGTTCCAACATTTCTACGGAATCCAAACTGATCTTCCACGAGGTCGGCTTCTACCAGTTTTTCCATTCGTCTGTAAAGAATTCGCGTTAGTATTTTGCAGCTGTGACTTATTAAACTGATAGTTCGGTAATTTTCACATCTGTCAACACCTGCTTTCTTTGGTATTTGAATTATTATATTCTTCTTGAAGTCAGAGGGAATTTCGCCTGTCTCATACAGCATGCTCACGAAATGGTAGAGTTTTGTCAGGACTGGCTCTCCCAAGGATGTCAGTAGTTCTAATAGAATGTTGTCTACTCCCGGAGCCTTGTTTCGACTCAGGTCTTTCAGTGCTCTGTCAAACTCTTCACGCAGTATCGTATCTCCCATTTCATCTTCATTTACATTCTTTTCCCTTTCCATAATATTGTCCTCAAGAACATCGCCCCTGTATAGACCCCCTATATACTCCTTCCACCTTTCAGCTTTCCCTTCTTTGCTTAGAACTGGGTTTCCATCAAAGCTCTTGATATTCATACAAGTGGTTCTCTTATCTCCAAAGGTCTCTTTAATTTTCCTGCAGGCAGTATCTATCTTACTCCTAGTGAGATAAGCCTCTACATCTTTACATTTGTCATCTAGCCATTCCTGCTTAGCCATTTTGCACGTCCTGTCGATCTCACTTTCGAGACGTTAGTATTCCTTTTCGCCTGCTTAACTTACTGCATTTTTGTATTTTCTCCATCACTTAAATTCAGTATCACTTCCGTTACCCAAGGATTTCTACTAGCCCTCGTCTTTTTACCTACTTGATCGTCTGCTGCCTTCACTAATTTATCCCTCAAAGCTACCCATTCTTCTTCTACTGTATTTCTTTCCCCCATTCCTGTCAATTGTTCCCATACGCTCTCCCTGAAACTCTGTACAACCTCTGGTTCTTTCAGTTTATCCAGGTCCCATCTCCTTAAATTCCCATCTTTTTGCAGTTTCTTCAGTTTTAATCTACAGTTCATAACCAATACATTGTGGTGAGAGTCCATAATTGCCCCTGGAAAAGTCTTACAATGTAAAATCTGGTTCCTAAATCTGTCTTACCATCATATAATCTATCTCAAACCTTTTAGTATCTCCAGGGTTCTTCCATGATTCTTGAACCACGTGTTAGCCACGATTAAGTTATGCTCGGTACAAAATTCTACCTGGTGGCTTCCTCTTTCATTTCTTAGCCCCAATCTATATTCGCCTACTACGTTTCCTTCTCTTCCTTTTCCTACTGTCGAGTTCCAGTCACCCATGACTATTAAATTTTCGTCTCCCTTCGCTACCTGAATAATTTCTTTTATCTCATCATACATTTCATAAATTTCTTCATCATCTGCAGAGCTAGTTGGCATATAAACTTGTACCACTGTAGTAGGTTTGGGCTTCGTGTCTATCTTGGCCACAATAATGCGTTCACTATGCTGTTTGACTACAAACAGCATAGTGAACGCATTATTGTGGCCAACTCAAATTTTTTTATTCATTATTAAACTTAATCCTGCATTTCCCCTATTTGATTTTGTATTTATAACACTATATTCACTTGACCAAAAGTCTTGTTCCTCCGGCCTCCGAAATTCACCAATTCCCACTACATCTAACTGTACTCTATCCATTTCCCTTTTTAAACTGTCCGCAGCTCGGGGTCGTGCGGTAGCGTTCTCGCTTCCCGCGCCCGAGTTCCCGGGTTCGATTCCCGGCGGGGTCAGGGATTTTCTCTGCCTCGTGATGACTGGGTGTTGTGTGATGTCCTTAGGTTAGTTAGGTTTAAGTAGTTCTAAGTTCTAGGGGACTGATGACCATAGTTGTTAAGCCACATTGTGCTCAGAGCCATTTGAACCATTTTGAACCTTTTTAAACTTTCTAACATACCTGCCTGATTAAGGGATCTGACATTTCACGCTCCGACCCGTAGGGCGCCAGTTTTCTTCGTCCTGAAGAGCAGTAATGAGGACAATAATGTATGGCTCAATTACACAACGATCATGTTGGCTTTAGGAAGGGTAAAAGCAACAGATAGGCAGTTCGGACATTGTGCTGTTATAATGGAAGAAAGCGTGAGGAAAAATCAAGTAAGCTCAGAGGATTTACATGCATAGAAAATCGGTTGGACAAAGTGAAATGATGTCTGAAGTTCAAAATTCTGCGAAAAAGAGGGCTAAGCTACAGTGAAGGACGAGTGATACGCATAATAATATGTACAAGAACCAAGACGGATCGGTAAGAATGGGAGACTAAGGACGAAGAGCTCGGGTTAAAAAGGCATGTACGACAGACTTGCGTCCGTATGGTTCAATCTGTCGATAGATGTAGCAACCACGGAAATAAAACAAACTTTCAAGAGTGAGACGAAAATTCAGAATGGAGGGATTTCCGCGATTTTGCTTAAGAATTACAAGATCTCTTCAATGGAATAAACAGTCCAATTAGAGTGAACAGGAAAAAGAAAAAAAGTAATGTGAAGCAGCAGAAATAAGAATAGCGAGCAACTTAACATCAAAAAAGTACAGGAAATTATGGAATTCTGCTACCTAGGATGTAAAATAAATCATGACGAACGAAACAAGGAAGACTTAAGAAGCAGGCTAGCACAGGCAAAGAGGGAATTTCTAGCTCAGTTTGAGGAAGAAATTTGTCAGTATGTACGTTTGGAGCACTGCAACGTATGGCAGTGAAGCCCGTCTGGCTAGACGTGCGGTCTAACGCACTGCTTCCCGAGCGGGAAGGCGTGCCGGTCCCCGGCACGTATCCGCCCGGCGGACTCGTGTCGAGATCCAGTGTGCCGGTCAGCCTGTGGGTGGTTTTTAGGAGGTTTTCCATCTTCCACAGCGAATGCGGGCTGGTTCCCATTATTCCGCCTAAGCTACAATACGTCGTAGATTGCTACGCAAACAATCTCTCCATGTACGCGTACACCACCATTACTCTACCACGCAAACATTGTGGCTACACTCGCCAGGAATGAGACTTTCCAGGGGGGGAGGGGGGCTCTACTGGGGACCGAACCGCACAATAACCATGGTTTCGGTGTAGGGCGGCAGTGGGGTAAGTGGACTGCTGTAGCCCGTTGTGGGGTTGTATACCACTGACGGCTACGGCGGGGGCGAAGCCTCTCCGTCATTTCTAGGTCCCCAGTTACATACATACGTACATGGTATTGAAACATGGACTATGGGAAATCCAGAACAGAAGAGAATCGAGTAATTTGAGGTATCGCGCTACAAAAGAATGTTGACAATCAGATGGACTGATAAGGAATGAGGACGTTCTCCGCTGAATCGGCAGGGAAAGGAACATAAGGAAAAATACTGACGGGGAAACGGGACAGGATAATAGGACACGCGTAAAAGCTGTAGGAGGAGACTGGAACACATTCAGCCTGAGATGAGAAGGGTGGCATATGATAAGAACTCCTATATATGAAACAAAACTTAACCAGGTTGGCCGAAGCACGGAAGGTTTCAAAATTGAATGACATAGGGTAAAGAAGCTTTTTTGCATCAATAGCTCGATGCTGGTATCGTAAATTCATTTGGGACTTACGAAGAGGTTCCAGGAAACGTACATCTGAAGCAAAACATTTAATAAAGGGAAGCGTAGAGCATCTGAATATTTTAAATAATAATGTTAGGTTGACGAATAACTTCCAGTAAGGAAAAGTTCAGAAAACTATAGGTGGGAGTTGAAGACTGTACCAGAAAGATGGAGACGTAGCGCTGACTTGGTCGTGTTTGGAGCAGTAGTGGGAAAAGACTAGTGGAGGAAGGCAAAGACTAGACTTTGCCAAAAGGATTGTACTGGAATTTGCGTGTACCAGTTGTGTAGAGATGAAAAGATTGGTAGAATATAGGAAGAGATGGGGGATTACATCGAATTAGTTGAAGGACTCAGAAGTTAAGATGAATAAAAGTTAAAGTGCTATCCACACATGTTTTACATCTATGACTTCTGTGTAAGACAGCAGCTCCCTTTCGTTTATTCAGTCACTAGATACATTTTCATAAAAATAAATATATCATCTTCTGAGGAAATATACAGTTAGTGAATAGTTAACTGTCTAGAAAAATTATATCCTGATGCACAAATATAAAAAATATTATGTTGTTATGCTTTAAATGTATTTATCAGTGTAATTTAGACAAAGCGTTCTTCAGTTGTTGCCTTCATGGTAGTTAATCGCAGCATCGTTTCACCATAGAGTTGAGTTGCTTCGTCCACTGATACGCCTCTTCTCGCTTCGGCAACTGCTGATGATTGTCTGATGTTTTTTTTTCCTGATCACTCGGAAATGCCGATGAGAAACTGAATTATGGTCGTCATCGAAGTACGGAACAGTCGACAACGAGGCTATTCTCGCTGCTACATTCGTACGATGGTGGCAGCGGTTGGAAAATCTCAACAGCGCGCACTACATCACGATCATTTTACGTCATTGGCGCCAACGAGGCAATAAATCCGGCGACATACGAATCGCACGCGTTTGCTTGCTGACAGTCCGGATGCGATAGACGCGGCGCTAATGCCGTCAGCGGGCGACGACCGAGGCCATGATGCACGGCGCTCAAACACGATAACTGGGATAAATGGCGGACGCCGGCCGGCTTCCGATAAACCGCGCGACGAATCGCGCACGGCGGCTGAGCGGCGGGGCCGACATTAGCAGACGGCTGGAGGCAGCCGCCGACGCAGGCGCGGCCGCTGGCGGATTAGCGAACGTGGCTGCCGCTTGCAGAGCTGGATTCGCCACGGGGCCCAGTCGGCTGCGTCCACCCTACCTCAACAGGTCTGACCTCTCTACCTCTGTACATGACTCTGCACGAGATATAATCTAAAACAAAAAACAAGGCGACCTACCACGAAGGAATTATCCAAATGAGAAGGAAATCTGTTAGTGTGACGTACTTGTACAGACAAATCATTAAAATTTCAGAAAAATTGAATATTTTATTCTAGAGAAAGATCTTCACAAACTGAGCAGTTCAATGAAGCTCTGGTCCACCTCTTGCCCTTGTGCAATCTGTTTTTCGGTATGGTAGTTTTCTTGGTTGCCCTCCTTTGGAATATCGTGCCAGATTCTATCCAATTGGAGACTAAATTCGCCAAAATCCCGAGCTGCATGGAGGGCCCAGCCATAATATTCAAAACGTCCCAGATTTAGGAAAGATCCGAGACCTTCCCGGTAAGCACAAAGACAAGCTGTAGAGACTCTGTTGGGCTATATGTTTGGTAACAGTCTGTTTGGTATCCCACCACTGTCTGAGACTTCTCCCGATAAATCTTTGCTGTCGTCGGAGCCTGTAATCCCATTCAATGGAGTATCATTGTCTTCAGTGACGAGCCTCGCATCGAAATGAGCCCAGATGACCATCGAGGACACATCAGGATTCGCCCCAGACATCGATGGGATACCAATCTCATTGTCGCCCCCTACATGGCCCGATAACCAGAAGTCATGGTCTGGGGCGCCATTTCAGTTCATAACAAGACCTCTTTGGTTGTCATCCACAGCATCGTTAAAGCACAGCGGTTCGTCGACGATAGTCTGCGGACCATTTTGTTGCCCTTCATGGCAAACAATTCTGGCCTTACATTGAAGCAAGATAATGTTCTTCTGCACATGGCGAGATGCTCCACTGCTTGTCAGCCAGCAAGGTCACTGGATCTGGTTCAAAATGGTTCGAATGGCTCTGAGCACTATGGGACTTAACATCTGAGGTCATTAGTACCCTAGAACTTAGAACTAATTAAACCTAACTAACCTAAAGACTTCACACACACCCATGCCCGAGGCAGGACTCGAACCTGCGACCGTAGCGGTCGCGCGGTTCCAGACTGAAGCGCCTAGAACTGCTCGGCCACCACGGCCGGCTCACTGGATCTCTTCCCAACTGAAAACATTTGGAGCATTATAGGCAGGTCTCCTCTCCCCCGCCCCCGCCCCCCCCCCCCCGACGAACTCGGAATGTTAGCAATATAACGCTCCGACTGGACAGAATTTGGCACGTAATCCCTCAGAAGGACTTGCATTACACTATCAGTGAATGACAAGCCAAATAACTGTTTGCATGTACAAACACGTTACTGACTTGCTCAGTTAGTGACACTCTTTCACTTACTAAATTATCCTGTTTTTCCATACATATACGTCACGTCTACCAATTTCCGCCCCATTCAAATAATTCGTTTGTTGTGCATCGGCACTTTTATCTTAGAGTTCACTACAACAAGTGTGATCTATTGCGCTATAGTTTGTACTGCAAGACACATATAGTGCTCATTGGGGTTTGCAATACACATTGATGGCCATTAATATGGGATTAGTAGGAAATATAACAAGTAACTTAATTTCACTTATTACGTGTACACAGTCTTGACATTACTCTCACCTATCGCTACATAACTTCGTTCTTTGGCCACTATTTTGCAGTCACATTTGTGGGTGCTGGGAATGTGTACTTGGAGAGAAAGCTTCGCGCCCTTCTGGATCTTCAGGTGCACACCGATACAGTATGAGTTCTTTTTGTCAGGGGAGTGATTAGCAGTTCTCACGGAAGCAAGTCTGTGGCCAGCTCTGCTGCCACTGTGTGAAGACGGCAGACCGATCAATGTACTCGACAGTGAACACTGCGCCCGCGTTGCACACCCTGGAGGTAATACGAGCACGACGCTTTTCTGGACTAACTTCAAAGGTGCAGACAGAGCAGTGCCTTCTAGTTAGCGCGGGAGTGTCGATTCCGTTTCGATCCAAAAATGGGGTTTATCTAATGAGAGTGCATCATATGTAATTCTGCAGGCTTTCGTGGCCGTTCTCACTGTAGTTAAAATCCTCTGGTTTATTGGGCCGCGTCATATTTCTACTAAAATGATCGACGTTTCGACCCCTCTGCTGGGATCTTCCTCAGGATCTTCTGGTGTCCACTACTGTTAGAACACTCTAGCAGTAGTGGACACAGAAGATGCTGAGGAGGATCCCAGCAGAGGGGTCGACACGTTGATCATTTTAGTAGAAATATGACGCGGCCTAACAACCCAGAAGATTTTAACTACAGATTGCGTCATGCCACTGTGCATGTGGCGCGCACGAGCCCACCAGACCAGTACTGCTTCAGTCCAGTGCCAACCTCGATCTGGTGAAATATGGATCTTGTCTGCAAAAAGTTGGAAGATCGCTGTCCTACACCCGATTTTTTGTAAATTTTGCCACATTTCCCGTGTTTAACACTATATAGTATTTCCACCTATGATAACCTCATGACGCTTACCTTCTTTTAGAAAAATTTAGTGGCAGTCCAACCTAATTGTATCTTTCTACGATTTTATTCACCATTTACTTTGAATCTCAGCCATCTGCAGCCAATATTACACGCGAACATTAAATTTGATAGGTAAGCCTCCACCCACGCCTAGGAACATTCCTCCATTTCTCATCCATTCTTCAAGAACTTCGTTCAATTTATGCAGTGTAGGTGTTATGAAACACCCTTGTAGTATAAATTCTTTGGTTGGTCGCATTACTCGTGAACTTTATTTTCCTAGTTTAATTCTTGTCTTGTAAACTTTTCTAAGGGCAGTAGTATATATCATCTTTACTGTGCTTTTGTCAGGATACTGACATAGATTTTTTGTTGGGTCAGTTTCATATAGTTGTTTGTAAATCTATGAAAATCGCATGCGTATCTCTTTCCCTAGCTCTTCTTTTCTCAGTTGTCTCTTTTATAGTGTGTCGTACCTGCAACAAATAAAGCCTATGTTCGTCTGTGAAGATGGACTCGATAAGCTACCTGACCTATCAGTAGTCGAAGTCTATGCAGCATAACACTGTGTGTGTGTGTGTGTGTGTGTGTGTGTGTGTGTGTGTGTGTGTGTGTGTGTAAGAGAGAGAGAGAGATTGTCAGTTTCACTGACATTTAAGACCTCAACAGATCCTGATATGAAAAACTTGAAACTAACATTTGGATAAGCTATCTGACTGTGTATCTGAATAAGAATTTACAAGAGATACAGAATACGTATTGTACATATGTCCCGTTCAAATTCTTAAAGAAGCGACAGGGAGGCTATGTAGGGAGTGTGTCAGAACTCTCCATTACATTGATTAAATAATACACTGAGAATCGAACCCAATATAGCCAACTTAAGGTTACACTTTGCATTTTGAAGATTTTGCGATGCTTTATGGAAATAAATAAGCACTCAGATATCGTTAGTAACAATCTGAGGGCGAAACATGGGAGCGTGATTCTAAGCAATGTTGTGAGACGAGGTCTGTCTGCGAGAGTAAAATTTCAGTAGTGTTGGTCCAGAGCTCGGAGACAGAAGACGTGTCACACTGCCCTCACGTCGGTGATGGCAGAACTTACCACACTCAGCTCCTGACTTCATTTATATGGCCGGGAGAGATTTAGATGGCTTAACTACGCTTGAAGATGGAATTCAAGGTAAAATTCGCAAGCACAGCGTAAAGCGCAATTGCAATTGCAATTGCAATTCTCCACATATAATTCATAAATATGAAATTTGTTAAACTGGCACTCAACCATTGATACTTGTCAGGCCATTGTTAAGCATTTCGCCATTATTAATATTTATCAAACTATTATTGGTTAAGATGATTTCTGATGTTTTTAAATAGACTTAGTATATGAAATCCCTACTTATAAGTTATTTAGTAGTTAACAGGCACCAAACTCCCTTTTATTAAATTTATTCTTAGTAACGCTCCGCTTTAGCCGCTGCTGCTGCTGCATGCTGCTGCGAATTGCTGTAAACCACTTGGGAAAAAAGCAGTCATCTAACGAGATGAGTGAAACACAGACAGCCGGCCTGGGTGGCAAAGCGGTTCTAGGCGCTACAGTCCGGTATCGCGCGACCGCTACAGTCGCAGGTTCTAAATCCTGCTTCGGGCATGGATGCGTGTGATGTCCTTAGGTTAGTTAGGTTTAAGTAGTTCTAAGTTCTAGGGGACTGATGACCTCAGAGGTTCAGTCCCATAGTGCTCAGAGCCATTTGAAACACACACTCACACACCACAACATGTCATGAAGTCTGATCCAGTAAACTCCATTGCACGATCCAGATTCTGTATCACTCGTAAATTCTTCTTCAGATACGCAGTTAGATAGCTTAGCCAAATGTTAGCTTTAAGTTCTTCAGGTAACGATCCACTGAGGGCTTAAATTACAGTCAAACTGACACTCTTACAATAAGCACACAGTGTAATGCAGGTTAGACTCGGATTACTGATGCTCAGGTTGCTTATAGAGTCCATTTTCACAGACGAACAAAGGCTTTCTTTGTTGTAGGTACGTTACAATATTAAATATATTATTTATGCAGGATCGGTCAACCGTAAATCCACTTCGTTTTTCTCATATTAAGAATTCTCCAGACTTATAATTCGACCAAACGCCATTCCAGTGATCCGGCTATGCTAAAGCACGTACGGTTGTTGCAATCTTTTTTTGATCCTTCTACTTTGAACAGAAACAGAAACCAGCGTAATATTGGGTTGTGCCGTGAAATATAAGGTACTCTGGAATTTACCAGGAATAAATTCATAGTGACATTAATCTGATTCACTGAAACCCCAAACTGAAATCATAACGTGCAAATATTGTCAAAAGCTGCCGTGGAAATTTAAGATACTCTTGAAGTACCAGGGAAGAAAGAAATCATAACACGCAGATATTATGAAAACCTAATTCTCATGACAAATTGTTCCTTCGTAGTAACCACCAACCGATAAATGGACAAGAGAATGTTTCACATGCATTCCTGAGAACAGTTGATGCTATACATTAAAATCAAAATCGTATAATATGCTCCACTATATATTCCTTCCGAACCCCCCCCCCCCCCCTCCGCCTCCACCAACCAACTTGAAATTTATAAATTGCCGAAAGTGACTCTGTCGTAACATAACCAATTCACGTATGCTTACAATTACATCCATAAGATACCATGTAAAAGACTGACTTACTCAGCATATCATTAACTAATGAGACGATGCGTCAGGCAGAATTCTATAGCCGTGTCTCTGAATGAGAACATTTCCAGACATGCCATACGTCCATCTGATCTAGTCCTTCACTGGTAATAGACAGACCTTTGTCCTTCCAGTTTCCTTTTCCAACAAGGCAGGTCGAAGACTCATACAGAAGATTTCATACAAAACGTGCCCAGTACGGTAATTCACTATAGCATCTCACCTGCAGTATCGTTAACAGAGCTTCAGAAACCGTGAAATTGCCCAGCACTAACTCACAGGAGAGTATTCTGAAGACCAAGTGACAACAGGATGTTCATCAACACAACTCGCATCAGCTGCTGGCCACAACCAAAAGTAGCCGTAATAGTTCCAGTTCACCTTCATATTACTTTTCTAAGATCCACGTATCATATGAGATCATACAATATCGGTTCTGTAACATCACAACATGGGCGACGATCAACGGCTTACGGCACCACATCATCACCGTGGCGCTTACCCCAGTCTGCCGTCATTCCTCACAGTGCGACAATCTCCCTTCCTTCTGAAACTTTCATATCAGCGCAAACTCCGCTGCAGAGTGAAAATCTCATTCTGGAAACATCCCTCAGGCTGTGGATAAGCCACGTCTCCGCAATATCCTTTCTTTCAGGAGTGCTAGTGCTGCAAAGTTCGCAGGAGAGCTGTAAAGTTTGGAAGGTAGGAGACGAGGTACAAGCAGAAGTAAAGCTGTGAGGACGGTGTGTGAGTCTTGCTTGGGTAGCTCAGTTGGTAGAGCACTTGCCCGCGAAAGGCAAAGGTCCCGACATCGAGTCTCGGTCCGGCACACAGTTTTAATCTGCCAGGAAGTTTCATATCAGCGCACACTCCGCTGCAGAGTGAAAATCTCATGCACTCGGTGGCTCCTTTTCCCACTGCCCCGCCACTTCGGAGCTCCGTGGCTGATGGGAAAGACGCTGGACACTAATCTAACCCCAATCGATTCACAGGGCCTTGGCAACCGGTACACCGTCGAACTGAGCTTCGATAATGAATACATGATCGTCATTCTATTATGTAACTCCGTTGTGATAATTATGTGCTCTTAATTCAGTCAGAAAGGAAAACCGGAAGAACTGGACCAGTGGAGATTTTACACTCTTCATTCACTGGTCGAACACAAACCTACGTATTTTCCACAGTTTCAATCACGTAACAACCAATTAAGCTTTAATTTATTTATTAAATTAATTAAATGGCCAAGCAATAAGCAACTCATTTAATATTCAAGGCCATACAGAAAATTTAAAGTTAACTTTCAACCAAGTTGACTTAATATTCTTTAACGTAACTTACGCCTCATATAAGACACAATATCTAATAAGGCTAAAGCCATACTAAACGCAGACGTAAACCCAAACAACAGTACCAGAACAGACCAGAACGGCCTTCATTACAAAATGGTGAGAATAAAACTTTATTTAAACTTGACTTGATTTAAAAATCTAAAACCATACTTAAAACAATGAAAAACAATTTTACACCAGCATTTGGGCAATATAATTTTAAAGCCGGAAGAACATATCAATTGAAGATTTAACTCAATTTCCAGTGATACAAAAATAATTAAGTTACAATAGATGAAGGTATATGTTGGGCTCCCAACACACGTCAAAATTTACTTAAGGTGAATGCAACAAGCTGATACAAATTCAGAATTATTCTAAATATAAATTTAACTTGAAGAGGAACATTATGTAGTAGGGCCGGAGAGCTGTCCAGTGTATGCACTCCAAATGACGTAAACAGCCGGCCAAGCAAGCCGAGGAGGCATGAGTAAGCGGGGCCCGATCCTAGGTAACATGCACCAGCAGTGGAGTACAAGAAATTATTAACTACCGTTTCCTGCAGCAAAAATAATTTTAATTAGAATTCCAACACACAGCCGCGCATCAAATAAATAACTCTTAGCCAAAAATTAATTAATGAGCTCTTGCCAAAAAACACGACTCTTGAGCACCTTTTAGCGAGTTAACCAAAAGAATTAAGAAAACAGCTAGAAATATTTTAAATAATTTCAGCAGTAAGATGGTAAAATCAGAAAAATTTTCGTTTCTAGCAAAGCATTAAAGCAGCTGCAAGGACATTCGCATGACATTCAAAGCTCTTCAGTACACACTAGTCCATAGCGGTTGGGAGAAAACAAATACGTCCTGTAACAGGCTAAAATTTGTCTGAGCCACATACATAGAACAGACGCACCACACAGTTTCTTAGACAGCATAGGCCTTTAGCATTAGCTTCAAAGAACCCAGAACAACAAAAGCAAATTCCAAATAGGTCAATAAAACAGCAAATCACACACACATTGTGACATGAACATCAGTCATTCGTGGTAACTGGTAATACTTAACTTTCACTCCACCTCCAATCATTTATTTAAAAAATCAAAAGAATGAAGAGGAGGCGGAGAAGAACAGGTAACGCATATACTAATGCACACCGCCAATATTCAGAATAATCTTTCTTCTGGAACACGGCGCTTTATACTAGCTAAAGGTTAACAAGCACCACGGAACTCATAGGTTTAACACACACAACAAATTATAGTGAGGTATGAGCCAATGAATCAGTTTAAAATGTCTACTTGATCTTGCAACCTCATTGCCTTCCAAATACTATGCAGACACGGACGTTCGTATCCAAAAAAAAAAAGAAGGAAGACAGACCAAAATTACAGTGAACACTGCCCTGACAGCTCGGCACCTTTGTGACAAATCACAGCACAAGCCATGTCGTTACTCGATAACTTACGCGGGGTATCATGACCCCAAATAGGTCGCTCACCAACAGTTACACTAGGGGAAGAGGCCCCACGGTAAGCTGTTTTGTTCCTCGGCCCATACTGCCTACCAAACCGGTCACACGCCCGGAGCCGACACACCAGAGATCGCTGCGATCCAACGGCAACTTGTTAGTCAAAGATCACACGAACAGTGTTACCGAAACGATGCGAGAAAGCCGCCAGACCTCTGTTCTGACTCTATGCTAGAGTTCATCAATCACTGTGGCTGACAAGTAGAGATGTACCAGTCTCACGACAGCCAGTGACAGTGGGAACGGGATCTGGACAACGTGCTGTTCAGGCTAACAGTCGCTCACCACCTGTGTGGAAGTAAGTCAGACCAGCACGGGTAACGTGCAGTCTTCTCTTATCCTCTTCAAAGGCAACGTTATACAGAACCTCGAAGACAGTGCACAGCTGTCGACATCAGCACGTCAGAATAGTAACGGTTCCTGTCCTAATCACCTGCTATGCGAACCAGAGGTGATCGCAATGTGCATGCAGTGACACCCCACAACATCACATCAGATGTTGGGCCGTATGACAATGATAAATGTTATCTGGCAACTTTCATTCACAACAGCACTTCATTTGTCTCACCGGGTGCCACTGGGGTTATATAGACTCAAAATAATTAACATCAGATAAATTTTCAGTATTTTGATGAGTTAACATAAGAAGATACATCACAAATGAAACTATATGGTTTCGGAGGCCTTTCCATGTCTGAAACATCTGTTACGTCTTACTATACATACAGACTGGAGCTAAGAATGAAAATCTGAATCAAGGTCGAGATTCGAACGCCATTTACATGGGTCTCATCCAGAAGCTCCCGTTTCATTCGATGCGGATGGGCTACTCCAGTAGAGTGCATCTGTTGTGGCGTAGCAAGACAGCCACGCCACTCGGGGGTAGCCGAAAGGCACACGTACACACACGCCGGCTGGCGTGAGTTCTGGAACAGGATACTTAATTAATGCTATAAGAAAAGTATGCAGCTCCTTGAATACTTAACTTTAATTCATCCTTGTGGTACATCACTATTGACGATACAAATGAGACTATCTCCAGATACGGTTAATTACAATCACTGTAAGGCTAATGACGCCTTGCTAGGTCGTAGCCATGGACTTAGCTGAAGGCTATTCTAACTATCTGCTCGGCTAATGAGCGATGCTTCGTCATTGGAGTCGCTAGCAAAGTCGTCGTACAACTGGGGCGAGTGCTAGTCCGTCTTTCTAGACCTGCCATGTGGTGGCGCTAGGTCTGCAAGTACTGACAGTGGCGACACGCGGGTCCAACATGTACTAATGGACCGCGGCCGATTTAAGCTACCACCTAGCAAGTGTGGTGTCTGGCGGTGACACCACAGCATCTGCAATGCTGTTTGAGTATAGGGGGAGTACCAAGTGGGCTGAGGCATGAATGCAAATCTGAGTTGAGGAAGGAGGCTACTATGGCAGTCTATGCAGTCGTGCGAAGCCACTCTACGAGGCTGACGTAGTAGTTAGTGCATATGACTAGCGAGCAGGAGACCCGGGTTCGTATTTCAAATTTGGTACAAATTGTAATTCGTCGCTTCAGCCTGCTAATATACATCATAGATGTCTGAGGCTTGGAAGATATGTGGAACCACATAGTTTCATCTGATTAGAGCAACTAAGCCTAGATTTCAGCCTGGATCCTCCGTTTCGTTCGAAACTGAGGTGAAATCGGAGAGCCTCTGCAATGCTGTTCTAATTTAGGAGAAATACCAAATAGACTGAAGCATGAATGGAAATTTGGATTGAGGAGGGTGATGTGCTTGGGTAGTGTGTGCAATTGTGAAAAGCCACTGTGCCAGGTTTGCATAGTGGTTAGTGCATCTGCCTAGTGAACAGGACCTCACCTCAGTACAAATTTTCATTCATCGCTTCAGTGTGCACTATACAACAGACAGTTGTTCAACATAAGTGTAATGTTTCTGCTTTCATAAATATTTGTTAAACAAACACAAAGATATTCAGAATGGGGTCGTATTGACCCCAGTTGTACTCTGTGCAAAAACCGGCGAATAAGTTTTAATGTGCTGTAAATATCAAATTTAACCAAGTACCAATGAATACAATTCAATCAAAGACACAGAGTTTGAAAGGAAATAGCTATGAAAACAAAGGAGATACGATTTTCCAATGTGTCTATAGGGTCATGTTGCCAATGGTCTTGCCGCAGTGATAACACCAGTTCCCAACACATCACC
This sequence comes from Schistocerca cancellata, assembly GCF_023864275.1. Lineage (NCBI taxonomy): Eukaryota > Metazoa > Arthropoda > Insecta > Orthoptera > Acrididae > Schistocerca > Schistocerca cancellata. Next base: position 217,320,609 of record NC_064632.1, on the reverse strand, counting down.
GAAGTTAAGAGCTTAAGAGCTGTCGGGCTTCGATAACATTTGGATGGGCACGCTGGGTGCACTCACTCCTTCTGAAACCAATTGAGGAGTTACTTGACTGAGAAGCAGCAGTTCCAGTCGCGGAAACTGACAACGGACAGGAGAGCGGTGAGCTGAAGATGTGCCCCTCCATAACCGCATCCAGAGGAACCTATCGTCTGAGGATGACACGGCGGTCGGTCGGTACCGTTGGCCCTCCAACTTTGTTCGGAACGAGTTTATGGGGTCATATTGAGACCAGTGGTACTAGGAAGAGTACAAAAACTGCTCATGCATCAAACCCACAATGGGCACGAAAATAAGCGGGAAATAATGTTTTCATGGCAGCAGATGTTTGCTATAACAAATAGTTCAAATGGCTCTGAGCACTACGGGACTTAACATCTGAGGTCATCAGTCCGCTAGACCTTGAACTAGTTAAACCTAACTAACCTAAGCACATCACACACATCCATGACCGAGGGAAGATTCGAACCTGCGACAGTAGTAGGCACGCGGTTCCGGACTGAAGCGCCTAGAACCGCTCGGCCACAGAGGCCAGCTTTTCCTATAACAGCTGCTCAATCTGAAATTCCTCGTTCTATTTTCATATACGTTAGATACAAGAAACAATTAATTTAAGGCGGCGGTCATTCTGACCCCTGCGAAAACCACGAATAAATTTAATGTGTTGTAAATACAAAAATTAACGAATCATCAGTGGATGTAATTGACTTAGAGGGAGAAAGTCACAAATCTTGAAAATAATAGTTTTGAAAGAAAGGAACTCTCTACACTGACAGAAAAAATGGCAACATCAAGGAGTTGCGAAAAATAAACGGAAGTTGGGGAGATTTTCTACATTTGAAAGATTATGTCTATATAAATTTCGTACCAGGCACATAAGAGTGGAGCTAGAGGAGCGGTACCGAGGTTACAAATCATATTTGCCTTAAATACACGATGAAACATTCGTGAGCGTTTGAGGTTGTACGTGGTAGGTCCCAGTCCCATCGAATTAGAGAAGGGCGGGGTAAGGAAATCGGCAACGCACTTTCAAAGGAACATTCAACCTGCCTGAAGCAAATTAGGGAATCACGAAAAATATAAATCAGGATGGCCGGACGCGGGTTTGATCCATCGCCCTCACAAATGCGTCCAGTGTGCTAACCACTGCGCCACCTCGCTCGGTGGTGAGTTTGTTTGTCAAGAATGCCTTAATGGCGACAACACGCCATTATAAACAGATGAGTTTGAATGAAGTATTACAGGGCTACAAGAAGCTAGATGTTCCGTCTGTGATACTGCAGAAAGGCTTGACGGAAATATAGCCACAGCACATGATTGGTGGTAACGGTGGTCACGGCAATGTGGCGTCCCAAGAAGATAGGGCTCCGAACTACCACGTGGCACTACCGAGAAGGAAGACCATCGTCTCCGGCGTACGGTTCTGGCGCACCGCACTGCATCTGCTGGAGCAATTTGAGCAACAGTTGGCACCACAGAGAGACAACGAAGTATTAGAGATCGGTTACTTTCAGGACAGCTCTGAAGTAGAAGACCTGTAGAGTGCTGATCCTAAACGAACGCCGTTTGCGACTTCGATTAGAGGACATTGGAGGCCAGTGTGGTGGTCTCTTCCTGATTAAAAGTGGTTCTGCCTAGGTGTCAGTGACGGCGGCGTGTTAGTTAGAAAGATACCAGTTGAGACCCTGCAACCAACCTGTCTGTGTGCTAAACACACTGGGCCTACACTAGGAGTTACGGTCTCGAGTTCGTTCCGTAAGACAGCACGAGTAATCTCGTGGTTCTCCAGCGCACCCTGACTGCAAATATGTGCGTCAATCTGGCTATTCCGTCTGTTGCGCTGCCATTCATGATCAACATTCCAAAGCAGTTTTCCAACAGGATAACTCTCACATTCCGCCGTTGAAACACAACATGATCTACAGAATGTCGATACGTTGCTTTGGCCTGCTTCATCACCAGATCTGTCACCAATGGAGCACGTATGAGATATCGTTGGAAGAAAACCCCAGCGTCATCCAGAAACAGCATTAATCGTCGCTTTACTGACCGACCAAGTACAACCGATCTGGAACTCTGTCCCAGAGACATCCGGCACCTGTACAACAAAATGCACGCACGTTTCTACGCTTCTGTTCAACGTTATGGCGGTTACATCGGCGTTTCACATTTCCCATTGATCATCTCTCGCTTACCCTGACTGGTAAAATTATCAGACGATCAATTCCAATTACAAATTGATTTAGAGAGAATTTCTGTATGGTGCGAAAAGTGGCAACTGCCACTAAACAAAGAAAAGTGCGAGGTCATACACATGGGTGTTAAAAGAAATCCGATGAATTTTGAGTATACGACAAATCGCACTAAATATCTAATAATCACAATTACCAGCAACTTAAATTGGAAAGACCAAGTAGATAATATTGTGGGGAAGGCGATGCAAAGACTGCGCTTTGTTGGCAGAACACTTAGAAGATGCGACAAACCCACAGAAAGAGACAGCCTACATTACACTTCTCCGTCCTCTGCTGGAATATTTCTGCGCGGTATGGGATCCTTACCAGGTAGGATTGACGGAGGACATCGTAAAAGTGCGAAGAAGGGTAGCTCGTTTCGTGTTATAGGGCAATAGGGGTGAGAGTGTCGCTGATATGATGCGCGAATTGGAGTGGCAGTCACTGAAACAAAGGCGGTTTTCTTCGCGGCGAGATCTACTTACGGAACTTCAATCGCCAACTTTCTCCACCGAATGCGAAAATATTTTGTTGACACCCACCTACGTAGGGATAAATGATTTCGAAAGCCTCTATTCTATTCTTGTCCAAACTATTTATCGTCCACGTTTCACTGCCATACATGGCTACACTCCACACAAATACTTTCAGAAAAGACTTCCTGACACTTAATTCTACTCGATGTTAACAAATTCCTCTTCTTCAGAAACGCTTTCCTTGCCATTGCCAGTCTACATTTTACATCCTCTCTACTTCCACCACCATCAGTTATTTTGCTCCCCAAATAGCAAAACTCCTTTACTACTTTAAGTGTCTCATTTCCCAATCTAATTCCCTCAACATCATCCGTCTTTATTCGACTGCACTCCATATCCTCGTTTTGCTTTTGTTGATCTTCATCTTACATCCTCCTTTCAAGACACTGTCCATTCCGTTCAACTGCTCTTCCAAGGTCTTTGCTGTCTCTGACAGAATTACGATGTCATCGGCGAACCTCAAAGTTTTTTTTCTTCTCCATGTATTTTAATACCTACACCGAATTTTTCTTTTGTTTCCTTTACTGCTTGCTCAATATACAGATTGAATAACATCGGGTAGAGGCTACAACCCTGTCTCACTCACCTCACAACCACTGCTTCCCTTTCATGCCCCTCGACTCTTACAACTGCCATCTGGTTTCTGTACAAATTGTAAGTAGCCTTTCGCTCCCTGTATTTTACCCCTGCCACCTTCAGAATTTGAGAGAGAGTATTCCAGTCAACATTGTCAAAAGGTTTCCCTGAGTCTACAAATGCTAGAAACGTAGGTTTGCCTAATCTTCACGATAAAGAATGACAGCCAAAACAGTTGTGGGATAAAGATCTATTAAAATTCTTGACCAAGGTTTCGGTATATATAAATATACCTTCATCAGAAGTATGTAATATAGTCTGGCTGACTGGAAGTTCTTGCTTGTTGATGCCGGTGAAATGAGCTTTTCCTGTCCTCTTGGGATTTTACGTATTTTTGATTATTGCTGTTTGTGATTTTAGATGTGTGTGTGTGGTTAATTGACTAGTATGTTTTTATTCACAACGACAGATGGTTTCGTTTTACTGTAACATTTTGGTTGTTTTCGCTAGTATGTATTTCACCGCCTACGTTACGCGAGATTCTCGCGCATTACACTAGTGCCCTCTCTCGTTAGATGTGTTCCATAGCGCAAGCTTCATCTTTTTTACACTAGGACACAGATTAATTGGTTCCATATATTGTATTTTACATAAATGTTTTTAAATGGTTTGATATGTCTTATTTATTAAGACAGAAGGTTTGAATTAGTACAACTTCTAATAATTTTGATAAGCTTATGTAGGTAGCCATGGATTTTAATATGCCCGAGTATCTGGCACATACCACAAGTGCCCTCTCTGGGCGAAACCATCTGCCCTAGACCTTTCACACTCTTGTCTCGATAGTTCATAGGCGAAGTACTGGTGCTAAACTGTTCGCATTGACCCTGTGCCCATAGTCATGTTGTACAAATGGAGAAGTTGTCTTAATTATTGACGACGCCTTTGGCACAATTGTTTTATTAGTCTCCACTGTATAATGTAATTTCAGTAAGTAAATAAAAGATTTTGTGCCTGTATTACTCTGGTAATTTCACTGTTACTTAAGCTTTAGTGTTTCTCATTTCCGATGCTAAGGTTTTGCTAATGAAAGTGTTGAGGATTTTTTACTTCTGATTGAGGTAATTTATATATACCGAAACCTTGGTCAAGAATTGTAATAGATCTTCATCCTGCAACTGTTTTGGCTGTCATCCTTTATCGTGAAGAATTTTCTAAGATAAGTCGTTGGGTCAGTATTGCCCAACGTGTTCCAAGATTTTTACGGAATCCAAACTGATCTTCCCCGAGATCGGCTTCTAGTAGTTTTTCCATTCCATTACTCTATTATTGATTGGTGTTGCGATTTTTTCCTGTCAGTGCATTTCCAAAGTGCTTAGGGGTTTGTAATGCCCCAGTGATACTAGGAGGGTTAATTACTACCAGTGTGATTGGTACACCTACTACATACACTCCCGGAAATTGAAATAAGAACACCGTGAATTCATTGTCCCAGGAAGGGGAAACTTTATTGACACATTCCTGGGGTCAGATACATCACATGATCACACTGACAGAACCACAGGCACATAGACACAGGCAACAGAGCATGCACAATGTCGGCACTAGTACAATGTATATCCACCTTTCGCAGCAATGCAGGCTGCTATTCTCCCATGGAGAAGATCGTAGAGATGCTGGATGTATTCCTGTGGAACGGCTTGCCATGCCATTTCCACCTGGCGCCTCAGTTGGACCAGCGTTCGTGCTGGACGTGCAGACCGCGTGAGACGACGCTCCATCCAGTCCCAAACATGCTCAATGGGGGACAGATCCGGAGATCTTGCTGGCCAGGGTAGTTGACTTACACCTTCTAGAGCACGTTGGGTGGCACGGGATACATGCGGACGTGCATTGTCCTGTTGGAACAGCAAGTTCCCTTGCCGGTCTAGGAATGGTAGAACGATGGGTTCGATGACGGTTTGGATGTACCGTGCACTATTCAGTGTCCCCTCGACGATCACCAGTGGTGTACGGCCAGTGTAGGAGATCGCTCCCCACACCATGATGCCGGGTGTTGGCCCTGTGTGCCTCGGTCGTATGCAGTCCTGATTGTGGCGCTCACCTGCACGGCGCCAAACACGCATACGACCATCATTGGCACCAAGGCAGAAGCGACTCTCATCGCTGAAGACGACACGTGTCCATTCGTCCCTCCATTCACGCCTGTCGCGACACCACTGGAGGCGGGCTGCACGATGTTGGGGCGTGAGCGGAAGACGGCCTAACGGTGTGCGGGACCGTAGCCCAGCTTCATGGAGACGGTTGCGAATGGTCCTCGCCGATACCCCAGGAGCAACAGTGTCCCTAATTTGCTGGGAAGTGGCGGTGCGGTCCCCTACGGCACTGCGTAGGATCCTACGGTCTTGGCGTGCATCCGTGCGTCGCTGCGGTCCGGTCCCAGGTCGACGGGCACGTGCACCTTCCGCCGACCACTGGCGACAACATCGATGTACTGTGGAGACCTCACGCAACACGTGTTGAGCAATTCGGCGGTACGTCCACCCGGCCTCCCGCATGCCCACTATACGCCCTAGCTCAAAGTCCGTCAACTGCACATACGGTTCACGCCCACGCTGTCGCGGCATGCTACCAGTGTTAAAGACTGCGATGGAGCTCCGTATGCCACGGCAAACTGGCTGACACTGACGGCGGCGGTCCACAAATGCTGCACAGCTAGCGCCATTCGACGGCCAACACCGCGGTTCCTGGTGTGTCCGCTGTGCCGTGCGTGTGATCATTGCTTGTACAGACATCTCGCAGTGTCCGGAGCAAGTATGGTGGGTCTGACACACCGGTGTCAATGTGTTCTTTTTTCCATTTCCAGGAGTGTATTTCAGTAACTACAGTCTTGGACTCTGTCCTGCTTTCGGATTAAAGTCCACTGGACGCAAAGCAGAAGAAAGCGCCCGTCAGTAGCAGAGTGCTGCGGCGACAGTTCGGGCGCCACTGGCACGTCACAACGGCGACTGCCGCGGCTGGCCGCCAGACGGCACGGCCCTCTCGTGGCGAGGACCGGGCTCGGCCGGGCTGTCCCCTAACTACGCAGCCGCCGAGGCGGCCCTCCTGGGCGCGAGCGCCGCTAATTGCCACCCGATATTAGGCGGCTGCGGCTGCGGCGGGCGGCATTAGCGCTGCTAACGCGTCGAGGACCCTCTGCCGCTGCTGCTGGCGCTGCTCCTCCTGCTGCTGCCGCTGCAGCTGCCGAGCACCGCGCCGAACAGTGGCGCCAGCCGGCCAAAGCGGCTTACCGCGCACCCACTGTTGGCCGAGCGGCGTTTTGCCACGTGGACTGGCTGCCACTCTTCGGTAAATTCGCGCAATCCGGTGGAGCGTCTCCATCCACTTCTGATAGTACTTCAACCGCAATGAACTCGGTATTCTAAGACTGCGACGTTAAAGTAAATGTGTGTGACGAGGGCCTCCCGTCGGGTAGACCGTTCGCCGGGTGCAAGTCTTTCGATTTGACGCCACTTCCGACACTTGCGCGTTGATGGGGATGAAATGATAGGGATTAGGACAACACAACACCCAGCCCCTGAGCGGAGAAAATCTCCGACCCAGACGGGAATCGAACTGTGTAATATTCTTGCGTAATGACTGTGCTAATTTCTGAATACGGAATGCGCGCTAATACTAACAGGAAGTTCTACCTGGTACCTCTGACTGATGACCTATAAAAACTTCGACATTGATATACAGGGTGTTACAAAAAGGTACTGCCAAACTTTCAGGAAACATTCCTCACACACAAATAAAGAAAAGATGTTATGTGGACATGTGTCCGGAAACGCTTAATTTCCATGTTAGAGCTCTTTTTAGTTTCGTCAGTATGTACTGAACTTCCTCGATTCACCGCCAGTTGGCCAAATTGAAGGAAGGTAGTGTTGACCTCGGTGCTTGTGTTGACATGTGACCCATTGCTCTACAGTACTAGCATCAAGCACTTCAGTACGTAGCATCAACAGGTTAGTGTTCATCACGAACGTGGTTTTGCAGTCAGTGCATTGTTTACAAATACGGGCCGGCCGCGGTGGCCATGCGGTTCTGGCACTGCAGTCCGGAACCGCGGGACTGCTACGGTCGCAGGTTCGAATCCTGCCTCGGGCATGGGTGTGTGTGATGTCCTTAGGTTAGATAGGTTTAAGTAGTTCTAAGTTCTAGGGGACTTATGACCTAAGATGTTGATTCAGATATTGCTCAGAGCCATTTGAACCATTTTTACAAATGCGGAGTTGGCAGAAGCCCATTTGATGTATGGATTAGCACGGGGCAATAGCCGTGGCGCGGTACGTTTGTATCGAGACAAATTTCCAGAACGAAGGTGTCCCGACAGGAAGACGTTCGAAGCAATTGATCGGCGTCTTAGGGAGCACGGAACATTCCAGCCTATGAATCGCGACTGCGGAAGACCTAGAACGACGAGGACACCTGCAATGGACGAGGCAATTCTTCGTGCAGTTGACGATAACCCTAATGTCAGCGTCAGAAGAGTTGCTGCTGTACAAGGTAACGTTGACCACGTCACTCTATGGAGAGAGCTACGGGAGAACCAGTTGTTTCCGTACAGGCACTATCAGCAGCTGATTGGCCTCCACGGGTACACTTCTCCGAATGGTTCATCCAACAATGTGTCAATCCTCATTTCAGTGCAAATGTTCTCTTTACGGATGAGGCTTCATTCCAACGTGATCAAATTGTAAATTTTCACAATCAACATGTGTGGGCTGACGAGAATCCGCACGCAATTGTGCAATCACGTTATCAACACAGATTTTCTGTGAACGTTTGGGCAGGCATTGTTGGTCATGTCTTGATTGGGCCCCATGTTCTTCCACCTACACTCAATGGAGCACGTTATCATGATTTCATACGGGATTCACTACCTGTGCTGCTAGAATATGTGCCCTTACAAGTACGACACATGTGGTTCATGAACGATGGATCTCCTGCACATTTCAGTCGAAGTGTTCGTACGCTTCTCAACAACAGATTCGATGACCGATGGATTGGTAGAAGCGGACCAATTCCGTGGCCTCCACGCTCTCCTGACCTCAACCCTTTTGACTTTCATTTATGGGGGCATTTGAAAGCTCTCATCTACGCTACCGCGGTACCAAATGTAGAGACTCTTTGTGCTCGTATTGTGGACGGCTGTGATACAATACGCCATTCTCCAGGGCTGCATCAGCGCATCAGGGATTCCATGCGACGGAGGGTGGTTGCATGTATCCTCGCTAACGGAGGACATTTTTAACATTTCCTGTAACAAAGTGTTTGAAGTCACGCTGGTACGTTCTGTTGCTGTGTGTTTCCATTCCATGATTAATGTGATTTGAAGAGAAGTAATAAAATGAGCTCTAGCATGGAAAGTAAGCGTTTCCGGACACATGTCCACATAACATATTTTCTTTCTTTGTGTGTGAGGAACGTTTCCTGAAAGTTTGGCCGTACCTTCTTGTAACACCCTGTATTGAACAACTAAGTGCAGATACTGACACTAACATGAATCTATACAGAAATGGATAAATGTTCACTGTTCCGTAAACACACCAAACAATTTGTCGTTAGGGACCTGACGTTACTCCTTACCTGCGCAACAAGGGTAGTAAAAATCTGCTTTCGTTTCTACAATACCTGTGATCTATATGTCTACTGCACGTTGACCAGAAACAAATCACGCTTGTAACCTCCCAACAGATAAATTCCGAAACCTACCAATAGCGAAAATATGTATAGCATTCACATTCAGCGTAACCTCGCAAAAAAGTGACTCGTATGTAACCTTTCAATAATTGAATGACTGTGAATCTAAACTGGTAAATGTGGACGTCAGCAGAGCTGCGTCATGGCCCTGAAAGATTATACTGAACAAATTGAAAATTCTTACCTCAGTGAAGTCGCCGGATAATGCGTATATATCTGCTCCTATATGAAATTTTTCTGGCACAGGCCAGTGCAATGCTGGCCGACAGGTTTGTCATGTATAAAAAGAAACAAATGATTTTTCTTCACAACAATCGGGATGAGCATGGATTGGAGAAATTAGTAAATTCTTTAAATTGAGATGAATGATTGCCAAAAGTTAATTTTTATAAGAAAGATTATTATTAAGAGATCTTTAAATACATTTACATGTGACTTGATATAACAATAGTACATATCCGCGAGGCTGATTTACCTTATACTACATCGCTCAAGCACTGCCATGGGTCCCCACGACCGGCCCAGCCAACTCGATACACCAGACTCCTAGCAACTACTTACTCCTACTGCCACACAGTTCCTACTGCAGCTAACACCGTTCTTAGGTCTGAGATTCTCTTATAGTTTACATATTGCAGGCAGCGCGTGAGCAGTCCATCTAAGTTACATCTGCTCGAGTGCTCTAGCAATAAATTCCATAGTAATGGACCTCTTACGCGCTGCTTTTGATAAAAGCACTGTTAAGCGATGCGTGGGACCATGCTCCAAATCACACCCCTGAAAACTGCTCTTGCGATGATCGCACGCAGTAGGTCTTCAGTCTTCAAACAGGAGTGTGAAATTTCAAGGTGAAGATAATCAAATTCTCTTTTAACTTAAATTTAATGCAATTCATAAAGCACATTGTTCAAGCATTTCAGCTACTTTTCAATGTAAGTTACAAGACTTAGTTCATAAAGCACACTGTTGAAAGATTTCAGCTATATTTTCAGTGCAGGTTACAAGACTCTTGTAGACAAAATACGCTTTTTTTGTGATTTTTGACACGCTTCGACGTAGGTAGGCATGGTTACTAAAGGATGTGACATGTTAATTTCAGGGCTTGCGGTATGCATTTCCTGTAACCGCCCCATTACCCCCCGGGACGTAAATATTACCCGTCTTTCCCAAAATTTCGAACGTCTTGTACCATTTTATACTATCGAACGCTTTCCCCAGGTTAAAAAAATCCTACGAACGATCTTGATTTTTCATTAGTCTTACTTCCATTCTCATCCACCACATCAGAACTGCCTTTCTGGTGGCCTTACCTTTTCTAAAGCCAAATTGATCGTCATGTAACATACTCAAGTTTATCATTTATTCGGTATTCGTGTTGGCAGCTTGAATGCATGAGCTATTAAGCTGATTGTACGATATTTCTCGCACTTGTCGACTTTTACCGAGCGGGGTGGCGCAGTGGTTAGACACTGGACTCGCATTCGGGAGGACGACGGTTCAATCCCGCGTCCGGCCATCTTGATTTAGGTTTTCCGTGATTTCCCTAAATCACTCCAGGCAAATGCCGGGATGGTTCCTCTGAAAGGGCACGGCCGACTTCCTTCCCCATCCTTCCCTAATCTGATGAGACCGATGACCACGCTGTCTGGTCTCCTTCCCCAAACCAACCAACCAACCAACTTGTCGACTTTTGCTGACTTCGGAATTGTGTGGATGATATTTTTCCAAAAAATGTTACAGGATATTACCAATATCATAGATTCTACACATCAACATGAGCGTTCGTTTGATTTCCAGTTTCCTGAATGACTCTAGAAAGCCCTATGGAATGTTACTTATACCTTCTGTCTTGCCTGCTCTCAAGTCTTCCAGAGCACTTTAAATTCAGACTAATACTGGATTTACCTCATCCTTATCGACGCCAGTTTCTTCTTCTGTAACGCCACCAGTCAATTCCTCCCACTCAAATAGGGCTTCAGTGTACACTTTCCGCATGTTCCCTCTATCATTTGCATTCTGCAGTGGAGTATTATTGAACTCTTATTGTTGTCACCCTAGCTTTTAACATTTCCAAATGTTGAATCACTTCTTTTTCGATCACATTTTTCCTGCAGTCATATAGCCTTAGCTTCGTTGCACTTCCTATTTAATTAATTGGTATGTGGTGCAATTGGCTGTTTTTCTGTCTTTCCCTATACATGTTTGCACTTTCTTCTCTAGTCGAACTGCTGAAGTATTACTTTTCTCAAGGTATTTTCGTTGTTACCCTTCCATGATTTCGTCATCACAAACATATCATCCAATGTTCATGCATTTGGAGGTGTCGCCTGGACATCATGTGACACACAAAGTATAAGGTAGATATCGCGATCCTTAACAAACTATGCCTGAGATTACCAGGAGCTGGATCCAAGGCAAGCGCAACTTGTGTGTTCACTGCGATGGAGATTAGGTGACTCGGAGTTGACGCAAGCACACTCAGTCCCTGCAGTGTCCCTCAAACAATTCTGAACAATTAGGTACTTCATTGCCCATTATGTGTCCTATGTAAAGAAACAGATGTAAATAATTGGGCAGTAGGTTCCTATGTTCTTAGTCGATAAGCGGAAATTTTATATTTGCCAGGAGGTCTATTTAATACCGCACGCACGTTCCCCCACCAGAATACTTACACCATTTGCTATTATCGTACCCCCATGCCAAAGGAAGTGTATCGACTCTTACGACTCTCGAGGCACTTGCTTCGAGCGGTTTGACAGCGCACATCTTGAAGTCTGTTACCTCTGACTGTGAGCGAAGATTCCGTGTCTACCTTACATCGAGGTAGTGGTCCTCTATGAATAGCGATTTTGCTTTCTAAAACTGAAAAGGCGAACGTTTTGCTGCACTGTGCTCTATTTATTCGTTATAATATTAAAAACAATGTAAGTCAAGTATGCAGTCTTTCTGTCCTAATTGAAGGAGAAAGACTATCAATGATAATATTCGCTGATGGCAATACTATCCACTGTGTAAGTAAGGAAGAACTACAGTATCTGTTGAATGGAACGACGTAATGAGTACGGAACATAGATGCAACATAAACCGAAGAAAAACGGGTCATGATAAGCAGCAGAAATCAGATTAGCTATAAATGGAACATCAATACTGCGGACCACGAACTACAAATGTAATGGAATCCTGTTACCTTTGAAGCAATATAACACGAAACAGGTGAAGAAAGAGGGACACAAAAAGCAAACTAGCACAGGTAAAGAGAGTGTTCGTGGCAAAATAAAGCTAGTAGTATCAAATAACGGCCATAGTTTCAGAAGAAACTTCCTGAGAATGTACGTCTGGAGCATCACATTGCATGAAAATGAATAATGGACAGTGGGAAAACTAAAAAAGAAGAGAGTCAAAGTGTTTGCAAACTGCTGTTATAGAAGGATTTTTCAAATTAGGGGGAATGAGAAATCACGTTTTTCGCAGTGTCGGTGAGAAGAGGACTGTGTGGAGAACACTGAACAGTAAAAGACACAGAATTATAGGACGTGTTAACACGTCAAGGAATGACTTCGATGCTACTGAAGGGAGCAGTAGATAGTAAAAACAATTAGGGAAAAACAGACACTGTCCACCAAATATCTGTGGACGTTAGACACAAGCACTGCCCTGAGATGGAGCAGGAGATTAATTCGTGACAGACGGCACCAAGGCAGTCAGAGGACTGACATCACAGAAAAAAAAATCCATTCCATTTGTTAGACATACTGGTCTGGACTACACTCCTGGAAATGGAAAAAAGAACACATTGACACCGGTGTGTCAGACCCACCATACTTGCTCCGGACACTGCGAGAGGGCTGTACAAGCAATGATCACACGCACGGCACAGCGGACACACCAGGAACCGCGGTGTAGGCCGTCGAATGGCGCTAGCTGCGCAGCATTTGTGCACCGCCGCTGTCAGTGTCAGCCAGTTTGCCGTGGCATACGGAGCTCCATCGCAGTCTTTAACACTGGTAGCATGCCGCGACAGCGTGGACGTGAACCGTATGTGCAGTTGACGGACTTTGAGCGAGGGCGTATAGTGGGCATGCGGGAGGCCGGGTGGACGTACCGCCGAATTGCTCAACACGTGGGGCGTGAGGTCTCCACAGTACATCGATGTTGTCGCCAGTGGTCGGCGGAAGGTGCACGTGCCCGTCGACCTGGGACCGGACCGCAGCGACGCACGGATGCACGCCAAGACCGTAGGATCCTACGCAGTGCCGTAGGGGACCGCACCGCCACTTCCCAGCAAATTAGGGACACTGTTGCTCCTGGGGTATCGGCGAGGACCATTCGCAACCGTCTCCATGAAGCTGGGCTACGGTCCCGCACACCGTTAGGCCGTCTTCCGCTCACGCCCCAACATCGTGCAGCCCGCCTCCAGTGGTGTCGCGACAGGCGTGAATGGAGGGACGAATGGACACGTGTCGTCTTCAGCGATGAGAGTCGCTTCTGCCTTGGTGCCAATGATGGTCGTATGCGTGTTTGGCGCCGTGCAGGTGAGCGCCACAATCAGGACTGCATACGACCGAGGCACACAGGGCCAACACCCGGCATCATGGTGTGGGGAGCGATCTCCTACACTGGCCGTACACCACTGGTGATCGTCGAGGGGACACTGAATAGTGCACGGTACATCCAAACCGTCATCGAACCCATCGTTCTACCATTCCTAGACCGGCAAGGGAACTTGCTGTTCCAACAGGACAATGCACGTCCGCATGTATCCCGTGCCACCCAACGTGCTCTAGAAGGTGTAAGTCAACTACCCTGGCCAGCAAGATCTCCGGATCTGTCCCCCATTGAGCATGTTTGGGACTGGATGAAGCGTCGTCTCACGCGGTCTGCACGTCCAGCACGAACGCTGGTCCAACTGAGGCGCCAGGTGGAAATGGCACGGCAAGCCGTTCCACAGGACTACATCCAGCATCTCTACGATCGTCTCCATGGGAGAATAGCAGCCTGCATTGCTGCGAAAGGTGGATATACACTGTACTAGTGCCGACATTGTGCATGCTCTGTTGCCTGTGTCTACGTGCCTGTGGTTCTGTCAGTGTGATCATGTGATGTATCTGACCCCAGGAATGTGTCAATAAAGTTTCCCCTTCCTGGGACAATGAATTCACGGTGTTCTTATTTCAATTTCCAGGAGTGTAGATTGTGATGCCAATAGCCAGTGCATCAAGAGGCGCACCGAACTACGCCATTCACTGCAGTTACAGGAACGCTCTTTCTAAAACACAATGGCTCTAACACCACAGCTACTCAAGAATATTTTGGTATTTATCGTTCTAGGAAAGCTGATTAAAGAGCCTTAGGATTTCAGAAACACAATTGTGGGTCTGAAAATGTGAAACAATTCATAGTACTAATTCTAGAAGTATAATAATAGTATATCGTTCACGAATCGTACACTATACCAGTACCAGGTACAATGAAAGTACACTATAAGGATGGGTTCATGTAAACTCCGGAAGAGATACATTCGCTACTTACCTAAATTTTTTGTGAACAGATGCTGGTCCATCATCTAGACACAAACCTGCACTACGTGACTTTTTTAAAAAGGAGGGATAGAAAAAGGCAACAAAAAACATTCATTACATTTGCAGACGAACGATGTGAGGGACATCAGCATGTCACAACGCCGGATAAAGGGAATCTCCAGCTTCCAAGGTGAACCAAGATTTTAATTAAAGCAAACAATGAACAAAGAGATGAAACAGTGATGGAGTACTCTGACACACGCGCTAGCTTTTTTTCAACGAAGTTCATCCTCTTCGCTGATTAAACTTCCAGTTCACTGAATAAGACGAGAGATTTTTGTGGTGGAAAGAAGCAAAGCTGCAGGCGGAATTTGTTTTGGTCTCTGCCGGCGACATACTTCACGCTTGAATCTCAACACGACACACGCAACCCAATCTTCCTTTTCAGAGAACTAATTTGTGAGTTACTGTCATGGACAACGAGCACTGTCCTGGGAGAGCTGTTTACAGATGGGTTCATAATATTTAATTCTCCAACAAAGTAGAGACGTTGTCGGAAGTCTTTGTAGAAATACTAAGAAGTGACAGCTGTTATAATAAAACATCGTACTCTACATATTGTAAGTCCAGTGTGTTAGGAGATGGACGATTTTTTGGCTTAGCACGGAGATGCAGATCATGTCAGGGATATTTTGTATTTGTTTTGTTAGTAAATGGCTCTGAGCACTATGGGACTTACTTATTAGTGAACATTATACGTTAAGAATGGACAGTTGCTATAGAGCAGACATGTTCAAAACCTTATACGGTAAATTAAGTCTGGTGTCAGTGAAGCAGTTCATCTGTGCAGCTTTCTCAAGAAATTTTATTTCTAAGGTGTAACCATTTTATGGAATTACAAATCTGAAAGACTGCTATGATGGTCGTTGGAGAGACAATACTTTTTTTTAGTCACTTTATATTCAGCAACTCACATGAGATGCTGAACATACAGTGCCTAAAATATTTTCCTCCAGTGACCGTCATAGCAGTGTTTATATTTTGTTTGTTTCTGTTTCGTTCTGATAGAAATTAACTGTTCCATCATATAATTATTTCTTTGGGACCATTACTACGAACGAATACAATAAATATACGAGTGATGCAGACGTAGACGAATTTCTTTTCAAGATTGTGCACGTCGGAAACGAAAACAACGACTGAAAAATTTGAGGAAGTACCCAATACGGGCTAGATGGTCCGAGATCAAAGATTAGCTGAATCCAAATGCTCAATAGATGAAAGAGTCGACCACATGTTATATAATGAATTACGTGAAAGGAATTACTGCATTTCTTGAATGCTGACCAAAAGCAAATACGCAAAGGTTTTTATTGGCAGAACGGATCATCGCACGTATGAAAAAACAGTGTTTATGAATCAACTGATTCCCGACTGTAGATGTGAGATTCGATCCGCACTCACAGCAGTGATTTCGAGCCTGTAGTTCCGTAGCAAAGAATGTCTGTCGATTACAACTGGCCAGTGTATTATGACCAGACTTTTTTCGGAATCAAAATGATGTCTTTTTAAAAGTTACCTGAAACAGGATGAAAGAATAGACAGCAAATGCCTTTCAAGCGTTGTCGAAAAACTGATTAAAACACGAGCGATTTCCTCAGAAAAGGAAAAAAAATTCTGTCGTCAGTGCAAAGCAGTGGTTTATAACCGTGAATGGGCAATCTGCAAAACCGCCTGTACTGTGAAACCGTCACACACTGTGTGTTGTAAGGCATTTGCTGCGTCATGTTCCTCTCATTCTTATTACATTCGCAGATGGTACGCGGAAACGATTGTTAGCAGCTATGTGTACGAGCCCGATTTTCTATTGCTTTAGCGTCATATTCATAACTCGATAGGTCTAATGGTCGAAGTAAGAGTTTTCTTTACTTCTTCGTTTAGTGCATCTCTTCTTTGACTCTCTTGAATCTTTCCCGATCAATAGACTGGCAATAGTTCCTGGCTGACGATCAAAATCGGAGTATTGAAGAATTTCAAGTGTGAACTGCCGGAATACCAGTCCTGTACCATAGGTTTCGTACCCTCTGACTTCCATCTACACCCTCGTATAGGTAAATACCATACTCAAAATGAATGGTAGCCATAAAAGAGTATTCCCCAGTCGTTCCAGACTCGTACATCACAAATTTAGTTTTCTTACTGGACACACGTCAGTGCCTAATCTAAATGGAGACTAGAATGAACTTTAATTGCATTTTACACATACAATACTTAGTGTTTCAATGCAGAATTATTTTTCCCTCCCTCGTAAGTTGCAAGAGAGAAATCGGTAGAATGTGTAGGTCTCCCATCCGTATGTTCTACAAGATTTATTGTGGACAACTAGAGCAACACGTAAGGACATACACTAAGATGAAACAAGTCATGGAAAACCTCCTAATGTTGTCCGACATTCATTTTCCCAGAGCTGTGCAGCAAGTCGTCGTGGCATTTACTCAATATGTCGTTGGAAGTACCCTGCAGTAATGTTGAACCATTCTGCCTCTATAGCCTACTATAATTGCGAACGTGTTGCCGGTGCAGTAATTCCTGCACGGACTACATCTCTATTACTGTTGGATGGGATTCACGTCGGGCGACACGGGTGGACAAACCCTTCGCTCGTATTGCGCACAATAATCTTCAACCCAGTCGCTAACACTTGTGTCCGGGTGACAAGGCTCAGTGTCTTCCATAAAATCCCAGCGATGTCTGCCCTACAAGTAGCCAAAATTAACCATTAGCGCGCAGTGGAGCCAGAGGACTCACTCCGTTCAATGTAAACACGGCC
The DNA here is from genome assembly GCF_023864275.1 of Schistocerca cancellata. Lineage (NCBI taxonomy): Eukaryota > Metazoa > Arthropoda > Insecta > Orthoptera > Acrididae > Schistocerca > Schistocerca cancellata. Next base: position 217,303,124 of record NC_064632.1, on the reverse strand, counting down.
CACACCTGTATGGAGCCACCATTATCTTGCACAGTGCCTAGTCGTCAGCTAAGGTACATGGCTTTGTGGGGTCTGCACCACACTCGAACCCTACTGTCATCTCTTACAACCTGAAATCGGGACATCATACCAACCCACGGTTGTCCAGTCGTCTAGGGTCCAACGTATTTACTGTTAACAAAGATACCAGCGTTGGTTTTATGCTGCAGTACCCCATTAACGCGAGATTCCACTGCATTGTCCGATCCGATACATTCGCAATTCGTCCTACATTGATTTCCACAGTTATATCAGGTAGCGTTACTTGTCTGTTATCATTGACAACTCTGTGCAAACTACGCTGTTCTCGGTTGTTACGTGAAGGTCGTCGGCCACTGCGTTGTTCGTGGTGAGAGGTAATGCCTGAAATTTGGTACTCTCGACGCTGTAGATCGCGGAATACTGAATTCCCTAATGATTTCCGAACTGGAATGTCCCATGTGTCTAACTCCAAATACCATTCCGCGTTCAAAGTCTCTTATTTCTCGCCGTCGGCCATAATCACATTGGAAACCTTTTAACAGCAATCACCTGAGTACGAGCAATAGCTTCGTCAATGCACTGCTATTTTATTCCTCGTGTATGCGATAGTACTGACATCTGGAAATGAGCATCTCGCTATCATATGACTTTTGTCATCTCAATGTAACTGAGTCAGTAGTAGCTAATACGACAATAATCCCTTCAAATAAGGGACTACTTCATGTCACAACGAGTAACATCATTACCTTTATGTGATCTATCCTACACAGTTCCAACAACAGTATGACATTACAATTCACTTCGAGCCACCTCAAGCATTTCGATAATTGTAACGTTGTCAAAATTCAGTAGAAGACTCAAACCTCCTTCCCACCATCAGGTCAACATTCTTTTATTTTTTAATAAAACAGTGTTTTACCGTTCTGGCTCCAGTTTGTTAGACTAACGTCTTTGGTTTCTGTTTAGCGTTACTAGATTTTAATTGTCTTATTCCTTTCATATTTAGCTTGGCCTCATCCTGATCCATTCTACCCGTAGTCTTAATACGCTGTTTGAATTATTTCTAAGCTCATTTATTGTCTCATTGTTTTACCTACTTCCGCAATCTGCTTATCTAGACATTTTCCGCTTCAGACAGAAGCGCCCATTACATTTATAGTATACTTCGCACCTGTGTTCCATCATTCTTTCTATTGGATAAATTTTTATACAGTTATGTTCAAAAATGGTTCAAATGGCTCTGATCACTATGGGACTTAACTTCTGAGGTCATCAGTCCCCTAGAACTTAGAACTACATAAACCTAACTATCCTAAGGACATCACACACATCCATGCCCTAGGCAGGATTCGAACCTGCGAACGTAGCGGTCTCGCGGTTCCGGACTGAAGCGCCTACAACCGCTCGGCCACTCCGGCCGGCTACAGTTATGTGATAACTACTATTCCCAATATATTTCTGTTGAACATGTTGACTTTTCCTCTTTAAACGCTCTGATTTGAGTCATTTGCAATATCTTTATCTGCAAATTTTGTTTTGAGGGAACCTCCGTACAAAGTTATTAAAATAAGCAGGACATAGTAAACCTTAACACTTAAAGTTACACAACCATTAGATTGATAACGATACCACACCAGGAAAGTGGGTTACTCATCGGTCGTCCATTAACGCAGGCGAAGTTAATGCATGTTTATGGTTTTTGGGAACATCGTTGTGTGTACTGAGATTGTCAGTTTTCCGTTTGCAGGGTTGCGCACCTAAAGTGGTAAAAACAAAACCCGTATTGGACCACTTTATTGTCCGTCTGTCTGTGTCTCTATCTGACCACCCGTCTGTTGAGGCCTGTTTTCCTCAGGAACGGGGAGACCAAATTGAAGTTTACGTCACATTATGGTGTATATCCCATTGGCGGTGGAATAAACGTAAGCTTCTAAGTCAATGCAATCAAAATATAAGGTCATTCATACCGCATTTTTTAATACAAACTCACTCATCAAAATTTACAGGGTACTTCCCGCTGGTCCAGAATCATAAAAATCGGTGAAAAGTAAAATTTCACAACACAAGCAAAGGAAAAATCCGAAATCCGCGAATATTTCATTTATCACAAGACAACTTTTTCTCAATTGTTAGCCGACTGACTGTCTGTCCATCCATTAAGACCCTTTTCCTCAGGAACGGATAGATGCATCAAGTTACAATTCGTGTCACATACTAAGGTCTATTGCGCCTTGGCGGGGTTTAAAATAAGTTTCTGTGACAATGCAACGAAAAGTTAGTCATTTATATCGCATATTTTAACAGTCGCAAACTCACTCATCAAAACATGTAGTTCACCTTGCAAAAACTCCCAGTTGTACTAAACCTCAGTTTAGCCGGTGATTCCGTAGCGGTGGTATAAGGGGCGTACAGTATAACTGGCCACGCTTTTCCACACGCGTTTTGCGATAATTAAGCCTGTCCGTCCTTGAACTGACTTAGTGAGCCGCCTCGTAGAAATTCTTCTTACCTGTTACGCGGAGATGCTCTCAGTTATACGTCCCCATGCACAACCGCAGCTGCGCCGTCGGATAGTGAAAGTACAATACTACTGTCTTTTTTTTACGTAATGAAACTGGAAAAAGGTTTTTGTGCAAATAATTTTTACACTGGATGCCATTATGGTGCGTTTGTTTAAGACAGTTAGCGAAATGAACTTGTTCACACTGATTGTAAGCTAAGTATTAACGGTAAGAGAGCATGGTCTACCGCATGAATAGATCGAAAAGCATCCAATCAAAGATTGAAGACTATGGCGCACAGTCTGCAACCTGAGTTCATAATCAGTACAGTTCTAATAAGATCGAACATCTGCGGTTATGTCAAACTTATTGATTTACTTATTAATATAAACGTCTGAAAGTAGACTCTGCATAATGTCTTACTGGCAAAAGGCAACTTTTGTTAACAAATGCTACTAACAATTACTTGATTCGGGCCAGAATAAAAGTACGTTCCCTGTCTGTATCTTTGCTGACGTCACTAGCGATCATTGCCCCGGCACCCCTTCCCTTTGGCTCTGAAAGCGCCAGGTGGCCAGATGCATCTGCTAGTCACCTTGGGAACCTACAGCTCTCTCCGTACTCCGTATGTACTACAGCTCTGATTCATTCACTTCCTGCATCTGAGACAGCAAAATTGGAAATTAAAATGCGCTCTTACTTGCAAGTAAGAGGTACAACCTCCCGTTTGATACACAGGACATAAAATCCCGTCTGAGGCCTACGATCATTTTTATGTTAATAATTGGCACCAATGCTGTACAATCGCATTAATGTCATGAGATGTTCAATTGACTCTTTTACTAGAACATGTTAAGCGTTTCAGGATTAAACCCATCTTCAGACACCTGTTGCAAAAAAAGACAAAACGTAAGTGAACAGCACACGCAACACGTTTCAGCGTTACAGAAATGTGATCAGGTCGTGTGAGTTACATACCACAAACTTCAAGTCCTTCCTAAGCAACCCTAGACAACTCAAAGACAGTGACCAGTAACATACGACTATAACTTCGAAACAAGCAGTCTTGAAGCAGAGCGTATACTGACGCCAAACAAGTCAATTAGCAGCGAAGCGCCCTCGATAAGGGGTGCTGCATGGTCATGCGCTGCATATGTTCACATGTAACTTAATAACAATATACTCAGCATGTAACATCTAATAGGGTGTAATTACGACCAGCAACCGGAATCATACTTCCGTACACGTTAACACTAAAAGGTTTCTTTAAAAACAATTTAAAAACTCCAAAATTTTTACATTTCCGTACTATACCTATAGTCTGTAGTGGCACTAAGCACAACTCAAACCACATGTCAATATAAAATAAATAATAGGGGGGAGTTCCCATCATAAACTAAAACTATGTGGTCAGCTCGCGTACGCAAACGTCGTAGGCGCCATCTGTTGAAGCCAACGGCAATCACGTCGGCGGCACCCATCCGCCAATCGAACTACAGCCAAGTGATATTCATGGGCCATGACTGCCCAAATAAAAGCGTTTAAGCAACAACTTACACCCCTTTACCACATGGAAAAAGTTTAATGGTGAGACGAAGAACATTTTCATAAAATCCCAAAAAACACACGTGAGTTACACCTGATACATTACGGCAAGAAAAAAGGACTAAAAGTGAGATAGTGTTAATACTTTCACCCTTCTTTAACTCGTCTGCATTACTGCAGATGACGTGTGACTGAGCACATTTGTACCGTGCCTGCAGTACACGTGAGGTGCCTAGTTGTTTCCACTGCCCTGTGTGGAATACATAAGTTCTTGTACACTTCACTAACCTGCTGTCTTCATGATGATGTCCCCAGCGCAGAAAACAGCACACAGGTCGTGGATTCTTTTTCTTGAGGCTGAAATTAACTTAGCAAGGAACTGCTGCTACGAATAAACTATAACTCATTTGGGATGCCACTCGCGTTTTTATTGATGTAAACACAAGAAACTATTCTCGATCACAAGGTATTGAACATATCTTTCCACAGTCATTATATCTGGCTAAAATAACATAAAATACATCCTGCCACAGACATGTCTGTCTACTGGAACGGTCAGAACTGAAGAGCCGGACTGCCCGAGACACTTCGCGCGCCAAGCCAGCAAGGCGTGACCCGAACGGCTCCGAAGTGCATCGGCAGTAATATCGTCAGTCTTTTGTTTTAGTAATACCTTGATTTTAATAATTTTGAAGTGGCTGATTGATATCTGGCTGTTGAGAGATGTTTATTCACAAAAATTAAGTAATTTGGATGACAGGTTTAATTAATAATGGCAACTAAAGTTTAACGTTTTGGCGCCCTACCGCCGAACAGAGAAGCCATTCACAGAGCAGCAGCATCATGCAAGCGGTCTTTCTCACGGGAATGGTACCTAATCTAACATCCGTCACCGGTACCTCATCCCACACTGCGTCATCTCAATGCTTCTTGCATCTCCACTGCTCTGGAAATAGCTTCCTGGAGCCTAATATGATGGCTCAATAAGCCAGAAATATTACAACATTCCTCATGTAAACTAGCGGCACTACAATTGTCCGAGTCCTACCTATACTCATAATGTTCCTGTGTCAATTACCGTCAGCTCGTTGGCTGGGAGGAGCTGTCGTACGACAGTGCGACGTAAAAGTGGATAGGGCGGATGGAGATGTGTGATGCGTGCTGCGGAGCCGCGTGGAGTTCTTCTGGAGACCGGTAGCGCGCGACCTGGGTCTCCACAGTGCGCCAGAGGCGGCTGTATTTCTGAGGCGGCGCTCGCGCCCTTTGAAGTTCGTATTACATCCCGGCGCAGGGAGAAGTAGCGAAGCTGCTTGTGCCGGCTTTCCTGTTAACGTAGTACACATTGCTGGCGAGGCGAATTCTCTGCGCCGGCAGACCAGCAGACTAGGGTCACCTCTGCTTGGCCCCAGAAAAAAGGAATCTCAAGCTCTCTTGAACAGCGCTGCACAGCCAGAGTAAGGGTGTCTGCTCGTAAAAATGTCACTTTTTCAGCATTACGCAAGAATTTTCATTACGTCCCGTACTGGAAACGATATGGTGCTCAAATATTGTTATTTTGTAACTTGTAGCTAGATGATGCAGTGCAAAATTAATGCCTAGAAAGTTAAGAATGTGATTTCTTAGAATTTATTCCACACAGTATGTGGGACTTTGCTGTGACAAAACGCCACATGAATATTAACTGCAATTCGTTCATTTTTATTTCTTCATATTTCATTGGCGATATTTCTGGTATTTTTGTAGAACAAAGCATCGTCTCGGTAACCACGAACTAGACAGTCGCCTGCGGTATCTAAATTTAGGAGGCGCCAAATCTTAGGCAGAATACAAGAAAATCTCTAATACTTTCTGTCCCTTTCATTGTTAGTTGTTTGGCCCCTCGATCAGCACACTGTAAAGATATTTCTCTTGCGGCCGTGAATGTAGCAGCCTCCTGCGGCCCCACTCGACGCTGACCTACAGTTCCATAATCCCAGCAGATATAAGCGAAAGATTAACTCTAGTTCAAGAGCCAGCTGACAGACTGTTCCTCAGTGGAATCACCTATGTTCGCGTTGATCAGTGAAGATAAGGCTGGAATCTACATGTAAAACTACATTATACTACACAAGCTACCTTAAGGCGTTAGGCGGTAGGTACTTCGTGTTCACTGTTTCTTCCCCCACTTCCTGTTGAAGTCGCGAGTAGTTCGCTGGAAGAACGATAGCCGGTAAGCCTCTGTCTCGGATATCTCTCGAATTTGATGTTCACCTCTCTCTGCGATATATACATAGGAGGAAAAATGTATTGACTCTTCTAGGAGTGAGCGCTTTTGGGACTTCAACGATAAACCGTATGGTGATGTAGAAACCTCTCCCACAGTATCTGCCAATGGAATTCGTTGATCATATCTGTGGTGCTTAAGTACCTACTAAATGTACCTGTGACGAAACGTGCCGCTCTTCTTTGTTCCCTCTATCAATCCTATCTCATTCGGATCCCACCGCAGGGAGGACTATTCAAGTTCTGGTAGAACGAGTGTTTTATAAGGCACTTCATTTGTTGGTGGACTACATTCCTGAGGGTTGTGACACTTGGTCACAGTCTGGCTTCTGCCTTACTTGGGATTACTTTATGTGGTCGTTCCATTTCTAATCACTCCGCTCGCATACACCTTTGTATTTTGTGGAAGTAGATGCTTCCATTGACTGTAAATACAATAAAGGGTCTTTCGGTCGACGCATTTGCAGTATGTTAAATTTCTGTATGTTGAGGGTCGACTTCCATTTACTGCACCAAGTGTATTCCTGCATTTGGTTACAATTTTCCACTGACGCGACTTCCATCTATACATCAGCATCATCCTTCAAAAGCCTTATGGAACTTCCACGTTATCTTTTAGGTAATTTATAAGTACTGTGAAATCTAATGATCCTATAACACTCCCCCGTCGCATGCCGGAAGTTACTTTCACGTCTGAGGACTTCTCTCCTTTGAGAATGACATGCTGTGTCCCGTTTGCTAGAAAGTCTTCAATCATGCCGTTGGTCTGACTTCCGTACGCTCGTATGTTGTTCCTTAGACGACAGTGTGAATGTGTGTTGAATGCCTTCCAGAACACAAGGAACAACATATCTACCTGGGCGCCTGTATCTACTGCTTTCTAGGTCTCGTGGGCTAACAGAGCGAGCTGGATTTCACAAGACCGTTGTTTCCGAAACCAGTGTTGGTTCGTACATAGGAGACTTCCAGTCTCTGGAAATGTCATAAACTCGAGTATCAAACACGTTCGAAAATTATGTGACTCACCGACGTGAGATGTATAGGCCCATAGTTTTGTGCGTCTCTTCGACGACTCTTCTTGAAAACAGGAATGACCTGTGCTTTTTTCCGATCATCAAGGAAACTTCTCTGCTCAAAAGACCTACGGCACAGTGCTGCCAGAAGAGCGGAAAGTTCTTTCACATACTCTACGTAGAATAATACTGGTATTCCACCAAGACCAGTGGCCTTCCCCCTGTTGAGCTATTTCAGTCCCATGGCTACTTATTCCCATATCAGCCATTTTGTCGTTTATGCGACGATTTAAAAGAGGCTCTTCGGTGAAATAGTTTTGTTAAAAGACGTTTATTATTTAGGCTTTTTCTGTATCGTCCTCCGTTTATCTCCCGTAATGGTCACAGAGTGTCTGGCCAAACGGCTGCGATCCGTGTACTGATTTAACAAAACACCAAAACTTCTTAAGACTTTCTGTCAAGTCGATAGACAGAATCTTGTTTCTAAATTCGTTCAACGCTTTTATGCACGTCTCTCCTTAAGCTAATTTTGGCTTCGTTTAACTTTTTATTGCCTGTGAGGTTTTGAATACGTTCGTAGCAGTTTTCTAACATGGTTGCTGAACCACGGCGGGTCGTTTCCATGCCTCGGAACTTTTCTTGGCACATACGTATGCAACGTCTTATCAGGGTCCGCTTACAATGGTGGCTAGAATGTCATGGCACGGACACAATTTGGCTTTCGTAAAATTAAAAGTAGTTTTGACAATTTCACATCCCTAGCATTCGGTTTTGGAAAAAGCAATTTTGACCAACGAATACCTGACGGCTTTATAGATTTTTCCTGATCTTAGTGTCGTGATACTTCAGCCAATTAAAAATCTTAAAACTGTTACATATTCCGGAAAAAATTATATTTCTTTTTCAGCTTTTTATTAATCGTTGATCTTATTCTCACTTTCTCCCTCTAATTTCTTTTTGTACCTCCCTTTTTGTTCTTTTCCTTTCTTGTTTTACTCTCTGTCTTTCTTCATTTCTGCTTCCTTTCTCCTTGGCTTATTTTATATTAATCTTTACCTTTTTTGGTCTCTTTTTCTTGTTCTAGGAACGTGTGTTTTCCCTAGAGCTTATAACTGGTGATATAGTCCTATCTTGCGAGAGTCTGAAATTTATTGACACAAGGCATTGAATGTATTTTGTCAACTTCGAGGGGTTGCATTATGAGACATATATTCGTACTCTTCAGAGGATCCAAGCACAGGAACATCTCGACAGCTTCTTGAAGTGCAGCTTCTTGAAGTGCAGCTTCTTGAAGTGCAGCTTCTTGAAGTGCAGCTTCTTGAAGTGCAGCTTCTTGAAGTGCAGCTTCTTGAAGTGCAGCTTCTTGAAGTGCAGCTTCTTGAAGTGCAGCTTCTTGAAGTGCAGCTTCTTGAAGTGCAGCTTCTTGAAGTGCAGCTTCTTGAAGTGCAGCTTTAGTATTGTTTCTTGACTACTAGGACCAGCAGCAGCGATATCATTTCTAGAACGACTAGAATCAACAACAGTGACACTGGTCATATCATTTTGGGAAACCAGATATGTGTCTAGAGGCCTGGAGGGCGACGATTCCGACAGAAAAGCGTAGTCTGATATCGCTTTGGGTTCAAAAGGACTGATTACACATGTTATAGAACCATTAATTCCGTTATTTTCGTTTGCTGACTTCATCTCATGATCAGCTAACAAGCGTACCAAACTGAAGCCGAATAATCTTTCTTGAGGAATTATTGGTCACGTAATTGGAGCAAGCAGAATAGTAGTTTATTTTTAAAGGCTTAAAGGAGGAGGAATACTCTTCAAAATTGTTTCATTATTTTCTTTGAACTTCAACCCAGCTAGTATGCAATGTGTGTCCATCTAATAAGAGTTGTCTTGGAGTAAAATGGGTTTTCATCCTATCTACAAATATCCCAGTATTAGCATAGCCACTATGAAGACATGTTTACTTCAGCACCAGGTGATAAATCGTCAAATTGTCCTGCTTTAGTGTGTTCCCTTTCATTATGCGGAAGGGTGGCAAGAATGTACCCCCTCCATTCCCAAACATCTACACTGAGGTAATTTCCCCTTTCCTCCTGAAGTAACAGAAGTCACAGTCTTAGAACATTTCAGGTAATTACTTTTTCAGGTTTGTTTGTTCAATTGCCAACCTCTTTCAGCCATCTCGAAAATGTTTCCACGTTTATCTATAATATCATTTTCTTCACCAAAATATTTTTAAGATGACAAAGTACTCTTTGACAGCTATTTTATACAGACCCTTCGCTCTTGCAATAGATATCCCTTCATACTTCCGGATAGAAATTTCAGGATTGCGTATAATAAATGCAGAAAGCCAGTCGTATCCTGCATGATTAAAACTACGTTTTAATCGTAGACTTTTTGCTAGATAATAAGCCATAGAACTGCTGAGTCCCTTGTTGAATTAAACCCCCTTGATTGCAATTTTTTAATATATCCAACGATTTCTTTCCGTTTTCAGTTCCTAACAATGGGTTTTCCCCCGTGGAACGTTTGTTGAAACTCTGTGGTTTAAGGCTCCTTCTTAAACTTGTTTTCGGTGTGTCAGACGCTTTGCTGCAACGTTATTTCCCATTTCCTTATTCTCAACACCTTTGACTGCAGTTTTCAAACTATGTTCGGACCATTTTCCTCTCCCAGGTGTGCCTTTTCTTTTATAAAAAATAGTCATTCTTCCGTAACAAAAAAATCGACAACTTACCATTAAACGCCTTTAAATATAAAATAATTTTCTATAAGTAGTACTTCATTTATACAGAAATTAAAACCCTAAGAGAAGGTGCGGACGTACTACTCCATGTTCTTTATTAAGTGGGTCAACTATCCCAAATTTCACTAGTCTATCTATCCCAGTTAGACAAGCTCCCCTTTCAAACAACGCTACCGACACGTCATTTATGTTAATATTCTACCTAAGTATACACTTAAGTTACAGCACTGGTCTTACGTCGAAATCGTTTAAACCAACCTAATCACTTAACAAAGAAATGTAGTAAAAATATTTTTCAACGCACAAAAGAAACAAGCATGAAACTCACAAGCAAAAATAATCGTGGATCCGTCTACTCAAGAACAACTACAGACACCGACTGCAGTAATCCCGTGCCAGACCAGCCAAATTCTCGTCTGGTCCATCTATACCAGTGGTCAATCTATTCCGGACTTACCCTACCTGATAAAGAAGGTGGAAGAAACTGAAGATATATTAAGAGCAGATATTAGGGTTTAATGGGGAGCGAAACCGACGATAAACAGTCTTAATCGGCTCTTGTCTCTGATTTCGGATGCAGTGATATTCACATTGAACTAGGTGCTCTCCGGTGTAGGGTGATCCACCTAAGCCTTGGAGCCATGAAGTGAACTCAAATCAACGCCTTATTAGGGGAAGGTTCCGAAAAGCAACAAAGTACGAAGAGACTTGGTAGCCTATGGTTCGTCAAACATTCGGTAGTAGTGTTTTTTCTGATTCAAAGTACCATAAGACATCCTTCCTTGTAACTCAGGGTACATAGTACAATCGCAAATCTCTAATTCGCCGATGCAATAGTTTCGTTCATGATAATTGCAATAAGGTTAATGTTTAAAATAATCAGTATTGCAGCGCTTGTGCAGACAACAGTAATGAACGATAACCCATAGTACACCGCTCTGATAAAATACATTCAGCCACCCTTGTCGTTAGATGTGTAGGCTGCCATGCCACCTTTTTTAAATACTAAAGCAATTTCATCTTCACATAATTTTTAAGATGAATTGTTGCATAATTCATCCCTGCTAAAACTCAGCATTACCGAAGGTCACAGAAAAAAGGGTGAAACACTTCCAATAAAAGTTTCGAACTGTATAGTTCAGTAAATGGCGAATTCAGTTGTGTTATTATAACTAAACAGAAGCGACTGATATTATTTACGTTCCTCGTGGACAGTCAAGATATTTTACAAGTGTTTGAAATCGCGAAACAACGTTTGCGATAACTGAAACAAGCTAACAAATGAGTGCTTTGCCAATAAGTTTCCACTCGTTATTACCTGTCGAAATATTAAACTAAATTACTTTAAATGGAGACTACCGAACATTTTATTTAATTTTTTTTACTTTTTTCGTATATCCATAATTAAAACGGACGACTTGGGACGTCAGCTAGTATAATATATGTTAAAAAATGACGTAATTTCTCCAGGTGTACTAAGGTGTTGGTTTTATTGGCAACTAGTGTCGATGTTGTAACATCATCATCATCATCTTCAGGCCCATACTTGTTGACAGTAACCTTATGTGTCTAACACTAACAGTCAGTGGTAAGGTAGGCCAATCTCACCATTGACTACTAGTGTTAGACACATACGGTTACTGTCAACAAGTATGGGCCTGAAGATGATGATGATGTTACAACATCGACACTAGTTGCCAATAAAACCAACACCTTAATACAGCTGGAGGAATTACGTCATTTTTAACAAATTTTAATTCGATGTTAGCAAATTTCTCTTTCTCTGAAGCGCTCTTGTTGCCGCTGCCAGTCTGCATTTTATATCCTTCATACTTTGGCCAGCATCTGGTACTTTACTGTCCAAAGAGCAGAACTCATTTACTACTTTTACAGACTCATTTCATAATATAATTCAAGCAGCATCACTTGATTTAATTTTGCTACATTCCATTATCCTTGTTTTAAGTCTGCTGATATTAATCTTACAATCTCTTTTCAATACAGTATCAAATCCGTTCAGTTCATTTTTTAAGTCCTTCGCAGTCTCTTACAGAATTAGAAAGTCATGGACAATCTTAAAACTTTTTACTTCTTATCCGTGAAACTCGGTTCTATTTCCCAGTTTGTTCTTGGTTTCCTTCATATCTGGCTCTTTGTACAGACTGAGTAACATCGCGGACAGGCTACAACCCTGTTAAAAGCTCGTAACTCCTGCGGCCCCTCAATGTCACTCGATACTTATAGTGCAGTCTGGTATAAGTGACAGACAGCTTTTCGTTCTGTATTTTACTCCGTGCTGCCTTCAGAATTTCAAATATTACATTCCAGTCAACATGATTAAACACTTTTTCAGAATCTACGAATGTTGTTAATAAAGGTTTGTATTTATTCAGTTGAAGATATGCTATAGGGTCAGTTTTTCAACGCGTGTACCCGAACTGTTCTCTGTGGTCGACTTATACCAGTTTTTCCGTTCTTCTGCAGATAATAAGTCTCAATATTTAGCAAGAATGGCGAACTGAACCTGCAGCACCTGTGTATTTCGTATTTGGATTTATAGCATTCTTCTGAGAGTACCTCGTCTGTCTCATATATCTTGCATACAAGGTGGCTTATTTTTGCTATGGCTGCCTCTGTCAAGGATCTCAATAATTTTGAGGGGATGCCGTCTAATCAAGAAGCTTTTATCGACTTGGGCTCCCGTTTCATTCTCTATTTTTTACTTTTTTTAGCGCTTGTTTGCCATGTCAGCTGTGAACATTAACACACGTGCTACGCTTTCTTTTTCATAGACGCATGTCTTTTCCACAGTAACGTATGCGTGTAAAGCATTGCAGTCTGCCAAATTCTTCTCGTGGTATCGTACGCCGCATATCATCTTTCTATGCTTTCTCATCCATCTCTGCAGTATTGAAATTAATTTTGCTAGTACAGCCCATTTATTTAAGGCTTCTACTTCTTGGGCTCCCGTTTCATTCTCTATTTTTTACTTTTTTTAGCGCTTGTTTGTCATGTCAGCTGTGAACATTAACACACGTGCTACGCTTTCTTTTTCATAGACGCATGTCTTTTCCACAGTAACGCATGCTTCTAAAGCATTGCAGTTCTGCTCTAGCCATTCATTGTTGCCCATCTTTGCACTTTCGATAAGCCAATTTTTAGACGTGTGCTTCATTAGGCAGCATTTTTTATTTCCTTCGTCAACTAAATTCTCTATCTCGCTCAGAAGGTTTCTGCTGGTCCTCGTATTTTTGCTTATTTGATCCACTACCGTCCTCAGTGTTCCGTCCCCAAAGCTATCCTTTGTTCTTCTATTCCATTCCTGTGTTGAAGTAAATCGTTGCCTAAGGCCTCTTCTGAAACTTGTAACAACATTTGGTTCTGCGAAAGACGATGAATAAGTAATGCTACATATTTCTTTCACGGTCAGTTTCGGCTGAAAAAATGTGGAACTTGTGTGACAGCTTGGAATATTCCCGCTTCAGCCCCTATAGTTCTTTGAATTTCATGTAAGTGGCGGAGTGATATGTAGCCTTCAAAATGTCTGTAACAGATATGCGTTCCAAGCAGAGAGCTGCCATTGAGTTTAGAGCTGCCATTTTCTTTTGGCGGAAAACCAGAGCCTCGCCGATATTCATAGGTGCTTGGAGAATGTCTGCGGAGACATGGCAGTGAACAAAAGCACGGTGAGTCGTTGAGCGAGACGTCTGTCCTCATCGCAACAATGTTATGCAAACCTGGTGCAACATTCAACTCGGAATACTGAAGAAACGGCTTCAATGTATCCGTCGCCACAGAAATGCCAACGAACTTCTCCTTCTCTATGAAAACGCAAGGCCTCAGACAAAGGAGCTCACAACATTAAGCCTACAGCCAGGATCTCGCGCCTTCCAACTTCCACCTGTTTGGTGGAATGAAGGATGCACTTCGCAGGAAGCAGCAAGTGGATGATGTGGACGTTAGCCGGCCGGTGTGACCGAGCGGTTCTAGGCGCTTCAGTCTGGAACAGCGCGACCGCTACTGTCGCAGGTTCGAATCCTGCCTGGGGCATGGATGTGTGTGATGTCCTTAGGTTACTTAGGTTTAAGTAGTTCTAAGTCTAGGGTACTGATGACCTCAGATGTTAACTCCCATAGTGCTTAGAGCCATTTGAACCATTTTGTGGACGTTATTGAGGCAGCACGATCTCGGCGCCGACGGCAAGTAATAGAGTGGTACCGTGCTGGAAAACACGCCGTCCCAGTATCGTGACGTAAGGCCCTCGCATTGAACGGAGATTACGTTCCAAAATTGGGTTTTGTAGCCAACAGAGCGGGGAAAAATATATTCCCGGATCCTGGATATAATCAACCTGTTTTCAGCGAAAAAAATGTATTGCATTACTTAAATAACGCCTCTTGTATCAAACTATTCAAGGTCTGATCTCTTCAGTTTCCAGCCTTGCTGCTGTAAGGCACTGCATGTTTGTAAAAAAAGACTCCTACTTAAGGAATACTGTAAAAGGCTGCCATGTTTTAAAATTTTTGTGTCAGAATGCGTGTTGTAATATCGTAAGACTGACTCGTTTCACTTTATAGCGAAAGGTTGCAAACTATGCCACACCGAACAGACAGGTAACTAACATTTGATTAGATTTAAGGCCGATAATATCCTTGAGTACAGGACGAGAGTGGGAGGCGGAAACTTACCCGTTCTGCTAGAGAGAAAATGGTCTCCCCGGCTCAAGGACCGTGACTAGAAGGGACGGGCATTTCTCTCGCCGGCCACTGTTTTCTCCCTGCAAGGGATAAGCAGTCACGGCCCGGGAGACTGGGAGCCCTGAGATGAAAAGCCCGGCTGCCGGCGGCCGGCGCGGCCGGAGGGTTTGCGACTCGAGACGTCCGGCCGAAAAAGCATCGCGCATCCATCACCAGGAGGGTCGCATTTGTTAGGGATGACAGCCGGGCCCCGCCAGAGCGCGCCGTCTGATCCATATTTGATGCAACTGCAGAAGAGAGAGACACGGCTCTGATACCCGGTCCGCCGGCCGCTCCCGCTTCCGCTGCCGCCGTAATCTGCTAGTCCGACCGGCCGGCTTACCGTGGCCCGGCGCGCAGAGGGCCTTTGCCAACTCGCTGCTCTGCGGAAGCTAGCGCCCATTTATATGGCGAACGTCGAGGGTATATCCTTCTGCGAGGCTGTAAGTCAAGCGCTTCGACTGCACCTTCGTTCGCGGCATCAACAAGTGTACAAAGTCTTTTGAGTTATGGTGGGTGATTTACGTAGTAAAGTACAAACATGGGAAGTAGAGCTTGTCATAACAGCCCCCAGAGGCGGTCGGAATCTCATCACCGAAGTGTCACACATACACTAACTCATCAAAACGGACACCTGTTAGTGAACATTAATATGGAGAATGTCCATCTACTGACGGACTGTCCCTGGATAAATGGCAGCCCACGCTTCCTCAGAAGCTTGTAGCAGCTCCTCTGATGATTTACCCCTGCCAAACTAATTCATTAGAGTAAGATGTGTTGATACACGAGTGGTCTAGTGGTAGCGTATCTGATAGTAATATCAAACGTTCTCGATCCCTGGGTAGAATCCCGCCACTGTTCAAATTTTTAATAAAAATCGTCTGAAGTGGCTGTCCAAAATAAGAAGTCAGTCCTCATTCAGAGACCTAATGAAAGAGGGCGGAGGAGCAGACAGAGATTCAGGGCACTTCTTGCACTTGGAGACGGAAGGATCAACACTGATCCGCCTCTTAAACATGCAGAAGGCAATGGAAATCTCTGCATTAAAGACACACAACGTGTAACCACAGGACAAGTGGCCTGTAATTGAAAAGTTTCATGATGATGTCTCACTGAACTAAGCAGCTCATGCATCCAAGTTGCTGATACGAGTAATATACAGAAGAACGGAAAAGAGAATTCGGGATGTGTTAGGTGACGATCAATTTGGCTTTAGGGAAGGTAAAGGCACCAGAGAGGCAGTTCTGACGGTGGCGTTGGTAATGGAAGCAAGACGAAAGAAAAATCAAAACACCTTCATAGGCTTTCTCAACCAGGAAAAAGGTTTCCACATTTTAAAAGGGTGCAAGATGTTTGAAGTTCTGAGAAAAGTAGACGTAGGCCTACGCTATAAGGAAAGGCTGTTAATATACTCTTAGGCATAGTCCATATCAGTTCAGGCAGGCTGGGAAAAAAATCTTACCTTCATAGACTCAGATGTTACTGAATTTAACATATGTAAAATGAAGGACAAAGTAAGGAACACGTATTTTTTTGTTATCTCAAAAAATTTCTTAGCCGAGATAGATCCTCCAAAGATGACAATGCGCATACAAATTTGAAGATGCGAATTTGGGAAAAAAGTTAAAATTCTGTATCTCTGTAATAGTTCTAGATATTTTGTTGGGGTCTTTTTTAAGATAATTCCTATGATTACAAAGAAATCCTCCATTTGGACTTATACCCAAAAACCAAGTGGGAATAATAATGATAGGAGACCAAGTACGAAGTTCTTGGATTGAAGAGTGTGTGGATACGGAAGTAGTCTTTTGCCTCTACCGTTGAATGCATACATCAACGAAGGAATGACGGAAATAAAAGTTCAAAAGCGGAATTAAAATTCAAGGTGAAAGAATATCAATGAGAAGATTCACTGATGACATTGAAATCCTCAGTGAAAGTGGAGAATAATTACTTGATCTGCTGAATTGAATTAACAGTCTAATGAGTATAGAATATGGAATGAGAGCAAATCGAAGAAAGACGAAAGTAATACAAAGTAGCAGAAAAGAAAACAGTGAGAAAATAAACATCGGGACTTGACATCATGAAGTAAATGAAGTTTAGGAATTCTGCCATCTAGGGAGCAAAGTAACCCTTGATGGGCGGAGGAGGACAACAAAAGAATATTAACACTGGCAAAAAGGGGTTTCCTGACCAGGAGAAATCTACTAGTATGAAACCATAGGAAGAAATTTATGAGAATGTACGTCTGGAAAACAGCATTGTATGGCAGCGAAACATGGACTGTGACAAAGCCGGAAAAGAAGAGCCTCGAAGCATTTAAGTTGTGGTGCTACAGAAGAATGTAAATTAGATGGACTGATACGGTAAGGACTGCGGTGGTTCTCCGCAGAATGGATGAGGAAAGGAATATGCGGTAAACACTGACGAGAAGATGGAAGAGGATGGTCTGACATCAGTTAAGACATCTGGGAATTACTTCCATGACACTAGGGGTAACTCCAGAGGGTAATATTTGTAGAGGGAGACAGAGATCGGAATACGTCCAGCAAATAATTGAGGACGTAGGTTGCAATTGCTACTCTTAAATCAAGAGGTTAGCCCAGGAAAGTAGTAATCCGAAGACTGACGACTCAAAATTAAAAAAAAAGAAAAAAAAGAAGTAACCTATTGTATGTTAGATGTTACGCAGACCAACTCTTAACGAGAAGGTGCAGCACACCTGCAAGTTCCCTAAGCCACCATTAAGAGGATCGCTTCTCCTGTGTCTTGTAAAGTTGTCTCGATATCCCAACTGTTCACATTCACCGTGGGTCGTGACTGCAAACAAGCTTGTCATCGGCTGTGAATGACTGAATGTGAAGCAGAAAACCTCACCTCTACTTTAATGACTGTCTCTAAATAATGGGAAGCTACTGTGCTTTTTTAATAAAAACTGAGGAAGAAACAGTCTTTAGAGCAAATCTGACGATAGGACTTGAACCTAAGTTCGCGGGGTCTACAGTTTCGAGCACCATTCGAAGTTGTTCAGTCGCAACTTCACACATTAACGTTCTCTGGAGCCCTTTTAACTCTCACTAAATCTCTTTTTCGTGGAAAGATGTTCAGTCGAATGCACATATGCGGTGCCTCTTAAATTACTAGTCACCGTATTTTATCCTTAGTCGTTTAGCTGGACAGGGTCCTACCCCAAGTGCTACATAAAGCCGAGTATCCTATTTTACTGTACTGAAAGGCAATTATCTTCCTTAACAAAAGTTAATAAACTTTGTGGAGTTGTAAAATATGCAACTATTTAGTGAACATAAGTATTGAAATATTCCGTGAAGTTTTCATAAATGGTCAATTAAAGTTTCATCAAAGTACAAATACTAAAAGATGATTTAAGGCTTCAGTTCACAGATTAATCCAGTTGAAATAATAGTGTTTGCAAAATCATGTATTGTGTAGTTAAGAGTCTCCCATATTGTGTTGATACTAAAGTGTTCAGCATCGAACTGAGTCTGACAGATTACTTTCTGGGTCCCATGCTAATAGCTGAGCTAGATTTAAATGTCATATTATAGTAACAGCAATCGAGAGTAAGGAACTGGCTACCAATCTCCAAACTAGATCTAGGTATCATACATTCCACTTGATCTAAATAACCGGAGGTGGAGCCAGTTGTTGCCTAGACGCATTAATACTCCTGTGAAGTTCAAGTCAAATCACTGATTTGTATCTTATCTTCAAAACTAAAGTTCGCTATCAAGTAAAGTCAGTCCATATAGTTAACTTTCTTATGAACCATGTTAGTACTGATACAACTTTGCCTAATTAGGTTGGCAACCGTTTCTTTCTACGTAATTACAGTTTCATTGATTACTAATAGAATCTTGGTTCGATTCCCGTTTGTCTTCCTACTGCTGCCTTTCAATACAAATCTGTAGGGAAACAATTAGTTTGATATCATTCCATTACGCACTACCACGGTCGAAGAAATATTCTTTCACAGGAGATGCACCGCAACTGATGGTGGAGCCCCCATTCAAATTCGGAAGATCTTTTGCTCCCACTCTGAGCATAACTACGGCAATGGCGAGATAATCGGTTTATCCAACTTTAAGGAACACAAATTGCTCTCTCGTCACGACTGCACTCTCCCTGGCCCGCTTATCGTATTTAAAACTCTTAGTTGTTCTACACTCTTCCCTGTGTATTACCTTCTAGGACTAAATTACAGTTTTTGCAAGAAGTATTTTGTTGTCAGACGCCTGCAAATTATTTGAAGCACTTATTTGTGCTGGACAATGAAATACTCCGTTCTGATAGCTTTTTTGTACATACATTACAAATTTAATCATTTCAGCTTAAAACCATCATCAGCATCAGTCAAGAATGGCAAGTAGTTATATCACAGTGCGCCAATTGTTTCATGTATGCATATAATAGCGAGAGATACCATATTAAGAGGAAATACTTTCTCGTCAAACACGTGGGGAACGGGTTGTTTGACGAGATGTTGTGTCGATGTCGTCATAATATGGAAAGTATGTACAGTATGTATTCATAAAGGGATATATATTTTATTGTCTGTACGATAACTAATCAACATGCAGGATGGGGCGTGAGTCGTGCTTGGGTAGCTCAGATGGTAGAGCATTTGCCCGCGAAAGGCAAAGGTCCCAAGTTAGTCTCGGTCCGGAACACAGTTTTAATCTGCCGGGAAGTTCCATATCAGCGCACACTCCGCTGCAGAGTGAAAAACTCATTGTGGAAACATTCACATTTTCATCTTACAGTTTGGCTTGGTGCATCATCTGGCGCCGTTCATGATTGACGATTTAATTGTCTAGTGCAATTATTACCAAAGACACTTCCAATGATTTTGTGTCATTCATATAGAAGCTTACTTCTAGCTGATATTCAACTTTTGCTTAAATTGTTCTTACTGACGGTAATACTTACCTTATCGTCTCGAATTTGTATCGTCTTCATATAAAAAAAATCTTCCGTTTGCGGGCGTTGCTGCAATAGTATAGGAAAAACAGCGCAAACCCCATGAGAGCATATAAGCACTGACATGTAGGCAACGAGTTAGTGTGGCCTCAGAAGGGAAACTTTTTGGTCACTGCTATCGTAAAGAACACTGGATATAAAATGCATCACTGTCCTAAGCCTAGGATGATTACTTTCATTGCTTTTGCAGACAAGAGATACATGTGACTCTCGAAGATACCTTTTATGACTACTATAAAATGTGTAGAGAAAACCTTTTTGCCAAGTATCTGATAGAGTTGGCCTCTTTCGAGACGATCAAAACCGTTCATAAAATCAATATATTTTCGGAAGGCACAGTAAAGTCTATGGAGCATCTGCTATCGACAGAAGTACAGTTAGTCGCTGGGCACGGAGGGTGAGGTCATCAGAAGGCGGTTCGGCGGAGCTCCACGATTTGCCGCGGGCGGAGAGACCATCCATGGTCGTCAGACCTGACATTTTGTAGCGAACTGATGTTGTCATTCGCCATTAAAGGACGTCATTCGTGGAAGATATTTCCAGGACGATGAGGAGGTGATTCACACAGTGAAGTACTGGCTCCACTTCCAGGAAGGCCATAGTAGAATGGGATGAAGATTACGTGGAAAAAGACTGTGTGTAGATAAACGTCCTTCTTTCGTAGGTGTAATTCCCATTATGTTCAGCACGTAATTGTTGAACAAAAAAAAAGATGCTGTGCATTACTTTCTGAGCAACCCACGTACATACTGCTAACTACACAGCAGATCACTGTTTGCGAGCTGATTGCAATCGGTCCCAGCGTTAATGCTGAATCTTGGCTTACGAAGAATTGGTGCATCATCTGGCGCCGTTCATGATTGACGATTTAATTTATATTACGACGTGACAACAGTGCCGAATACACGGATTTTGTTATTTGACGTCAATGAATTTGTATCGCCGAATATGATGTGAATATTTTTATGAACCCTGAGGATGCTCCATAGACCGAAAAATGGTTCAACAGTAGCTCTTGGCGGTACTCGTGACGTCCTTAAAATTTTATAAAAAATTCGTTTAATTTCTGTACTTTTAAATAATTTGTATTAGGTTTTATCTGAGTGAACTGGGGTACTTGCCCAGAAATTCACTAGTGGAGCAGACGGAGTTGTCACCAATCAACTGTTCAGACTCTCAACACATGGCGCTAATAATTAGCATTGAGTTTTTGAATGGATGAAATGAGGTGCCTCCCAAAAAATTCGAGAGTAGAGGAGGAGTTGGCCACCAACAAACTGCTTTGGTTCCATACCTGTACACTAATAGAATCGGAACTTTTTCGTCTACTGGCGAGAGATTGGAAATGAGTTCCTGAGTATGAACACTGCCTGGAGGCGGTGGTCGACTTCAGATCTTGTGTCGGTGCTAGCGCAGATGCAAACAGCGGCAGCAGCGCACAGTGCTGCAGACGGAGCAGTGGCTGGCAGAGCGAGACGAAGGAAGCCCGGAGACGTCGGCGGAGCCCCACGGGGAGCGGACGGGCCGTGTAATCTGGGGACAGCCCGGGGGACCGGCGCTGCAGGAAATCGCGCGTGATCTGCAGCTACCAACTACCAGCCACCAGCCAGCAGCTACCAGCCCCAGAGGACTGCGCCGGGCTCGCCACGGGGCGCGGCGGAAGCGCTGCGACGCGGCGCACACTTCTCGCCACGCCTGAACGCGAAAGCCCCCACTGTGCCTAGGGCCGCATAACGCAGCGCGTCAACTCAAAGGCCGCGAGGAAACTTACCAGGGTTGACAAAGAAGTGGTTCACTGAAATATTGTTTTCGTTAAGTTAGCAAATGTTACGCAGCTGCGTAAGCATCTATTGGATCAGTAAAATAAAAAACAGTTCTTCGTGTTGTTCGTGTCTCCATCGAAAGGACAAATCGTGTAAGGTGTCGGGCAAATCCAACACCTTCCATGAAAACCCTGACATGATAGCAAATCCGGCAGTATGTCACATAGCTCCATATAAATCCTGAAATTCAATTAACCAAAGTAATACGATCAAGGAGAGAGCAAATGATTCTACCACAGACTAACACAAGAACGCCTAAATGCGTGTCATACCTTCCCACCATGGAACAGACGCAGTTCCGAGGGGAGAAACGAGAACAGAAGCCGAGAGCAGAATCGTGTAGGCTAGGAGTCCCTACGATAAGGGACGGACACCCACGTCGTCAGCCGACCGCCAAAACCAACCCCCAGCCCATGTTAAAGACAGAGCCCTCCAGAAGAGCAGTATAGATCTTACGATGACACCAAAAGGGCCACACCAACTGCAAGTTTTAGCGTGAGACTTTTTCGCTTCTCTGTTACGTTGCAAACGTTTAAAACATTGCCCCACCACGAGAAGTATAACGTTTCTCATTGGGTAGACAGAATTATGTAGGCAGAGCTTAAGGTTAACATTGAGACCCAGATTGGTCAGTTGAAAACATAGCCAGATAGCTTTTTTAAACCAACTTTGGTAAATTGTAGTAAGGAGAAGTTAGGTGAGAGTTGCTTCCGAGATGGCGAGGTGCGTGGAGCTATACCGCCCGCCGCCCCCTGACACTGCCTAACAAACGACAAGGTAATGAACGCACGCGATGCCGCATTTTGGAGTGCATAAGGCTTCACTCAGAACTGCAGAAGTCTCATCTGTTACATCCCCTTTTTACTTGATACTAGTGTCGATCGTCAATTAAATCTCATGGTGTTCATATTTGCTACTTGAAGTAAAAATCTGAAACGTGATGATTTTTCTGTTATATAATTATTGAGAAGCCACATCAGCCACTGTAATTTACGACAAGTTAGATAAGTAATTAAAGATAATTGAGGGTCACTGTAGACCATTTTGATAGTTTTCTCTTTTATGAAACTTAATTTAAAACCTAGATTATAGATGTGATATGGCATAGGTCATCCTTCGATCCATTGTAGAACTTGGAAACCCATTCAGGGAATATTGGTGCACATTTTTGTTGAACGCAGTTGGTTTTTATCATCCTGTATTAAAACATTTCCTTTTATCAATAGTGAAATTTATAAACAATGTTTTGTGAGTAGAGCAAAATTTCCAAAGTAAATTTAACTGCTTTTTCGACGTTATTTTACCAGCTAACTAAAAATTAGAAAGCTTTGAACCCCTTCCACTAAATTTAGTTAGTATTAAGATTGTTTTACAGGGAGTGTAGTGGAGCTGACGCTGAAACATTAAGTATTTGATTATATCATCGCTAGTCTCACTGAACTCGTCCCAGGTTCAAACTACTCAATTCCCTAAAAAACACGCTCAGAGTGTCGTTGCGCGAAAGTGGTAGGGAGACACGACTTAGAACAAACATACACCACGCAGAATGTTAGAACTGCAGGACCGTGTTATCCACACAGACGTTTGCAAGAGATTGGGTGGAGGGTGTGTGTTATTCACTATAATGTGCTCCTCAGGAACAAACTGTAACACATACAGTTTAAAACTACTGTTGCGTGCACATGACAAGAATTAGGAACGAGAAACAACAACAGTAATTTTCTAACGTTTTGGGGTATCCAGATCGGCGGAACAGCTTTTAAGCAGCGTACAGCGTAAGTCTGTAGCGGCACCCATGACACGGACGTTACGTGTCGTGCTGGGGTTTATTATTGCAATTCTAGAAGCGTATATTCTGGGAAGATTCGAGAAACATATTGCTTCCTCCCATATAAGTATCTATAGGAAACCTGAGAAATGATAGCTAATATTGAGGTTGGCCGACGGCATTCTTCCAGTACGCCATTCACGAGTGGATCAGGAAAGTGGTGAAAGATAATGCTGCCAGAAGGTGGCTTCAGGGGCTGTGGAGGGTGTTTCCGTTAGAGCGTGCAAAATGTAACAGGACGTAGAAAACGGTCCACTGAACAATTTGAGGTGGGGAACCTGGGGTCGGAGAAGCCAGCTGCAGGAGATATGGAGGTAAACTTGTCTACCGCTTTTTCCAGAATACTGCTTTGCAGCTTATTTACAACTAAAAATAGTTCAAATCGCTCTGAGCTCTATGGGACTTAACATCTAAGGTCATCAGCACCCTAGAACTTAGAACTACTTAAACCTAACTAACCTAAGGACATCACAAACATCTATGCACGAGGCAGGATTCGAACCTACGACCGTAGCAGTCTCGCGGTTCCGGACTTAAGCGCCTAGAAACGCACAGCCACCGCAGCCGGCTTTTACAACTAACATGGGTACAATTTTACATGTACTGTGCTGTTTATTTACGTGTACATTCTTCATTTCGCGCTAGGAAACGAGGAGGACAAGCCTCATTTCTAGAAAGTCATGATGCAGGTTTTGTTTACTTCCCTTGGCCGTAAGGTGGCCCTGTTGTATAGTATTTGCGTCGTACCCTGACATAACGTGCTATGAATCAACGACAGACCTATTCATTACTCAGTACTATTCAGAGACGTACAGTACGACGGAGCTGTACCGACACAGTATTTCCTGGTCGCTGGATTGAGAGGGAGGTTCTATTCCATGACCTGGGGGTCACCTGACCTGCATCCCCTTGATTATTTCCTGTGGGGATATTTGAAGTCACTTGTCCATGAGACCCATGTGGATACGGTGATGGAACTAGTTGCCAGAATTGTAGCTACCTGTGATGTGATTCGAAACAGAACAGGGATATTTGTCAGTGTGTGTCAGAATCTTGTTTGCCGATGTCATTGAGGTTGACGGCCGTCAGTTTCAGCACATTTTGTACGATGCAGTACAAATGATACGTTGATTGTGTCAGTGATGGTATCCCCTTAAGCTAGCTTCTCCGATTGCAGGTTTCCTAAATCAAATTGTTCTGTGGACCATCCTCTGCGTCCCGTTAACTTTTTGGACATTCTTATGGAAACACCGTGTTGATGCACCGGATGATTCAAAAAGAAAAAAAACATATTTTAATTGTTTATTACAGACAAACTATAAAAGATAGAAACACATTGTGCATGTCAATGGATAGAGGAATGTTCAAAGACTTTCAACACAGCTGCCCTATTTGTTTGTAGCAACATGGCAACTACTCCACAAGAGAAATCATATTGAGTCTTTGAATCGGGCTGCACATTACACAGAATGATACGTTAGTTGGATTCGATAATGGCGTGAAAGCCGAAATGTAGATTGTACATAAGAAACAGGCAGAACCATGCAGTCAGATGACAGTGCATTCTTTAAAAAGAATCCTCAAACAACGGTTTGGTTTGTTCTGGAACTACGCCTGTGCATGAAACTTTACAAGTTGCAGTTACTGCAGCAATTACATCCCGACGACAGTAACAGAAGGTACGAATTTTGCATTTGGCAGAAGACGCTTTGTCCGAAAGACTGTTCGGACGAATTGATGTTTCTTCCATCGGGTAAAGAAAACCACCATAATGTAAGAATTTGGAGGTCACAAAATTCTGAGGGTTGTCATATAACGTGAAAGAGACCTAAACTGAATTTTATTGGGCTGCTTCTGTTCAAAAAGTTTATTGACCTTCGATTTTTGAGGAGGAAACTGTGACAGGAATGTCATACCAGGAGACGCAGCAAAATTGGATGTGTACTCAACTTCACGAAGATTCCAGTGATTTCATTTTTATGCATGATGTCGCCCTGCCTCACTTTCACCCTCAGGTGCTGCGTCATCTTAACAACACCATCCCACAACGTTGCACTTGAAGCGGGGGCCAACAAGATCTTATTCATTATTTTCCGCCTCGCAAGTCACATCTTACGGTTTTTTTCTGTGACGGTATATAAACGATAGTCCTTGTCCCACCTATGGAAACTAGTTCTCAAGAGCTGAGAAATCGAATTGCTCAAGCTGTATGATCCACAGACAAGGACCTGTTGGTTCGTATGTGGAATAAAATAGAGTACCGTCTCGATCTTTCTCGAGCAGCGTGTGGTGCTCATATTGAGTGTATGCTGTAGTGTTTGTGATAACATCAAACTTTGAACCTTCCTCTGTCCAGTGACAAGCGCAGTGTTGTTCTATCTTCCACAGTTTGTCTATAGTAAACAAATGAAACCTGTTATCTCTTTCTGAATCTTCGATTTTGGCGCCCGTGGTAGCCGTGCGGCCCAGGGTGCCTTGCCACGGTTAGCGCAGCTTGCCCCCGTCGGAGGTTCGAGTCCTCCCTTGCAAGTGTATGTGTTGTCCTCAGCGTAAGTTACTTTAGATCTAGTAGTGTGTAAGCCTTGGGACCGATGACCTCAGCAGTTTCATCCCATAGAACTTACCACAAATTTCCATTTTTCTTCAATTTTTTTGGTTGTCAAGTAGTTCATTCGTAAACATAACCCCGATTTTGGAGCTGCTCTGCAGTGAAGATGGACGTGGAGCTTCACAGAGCTGTTCTCATATATAGTGTCCTCAGTCTTTCCCTCATACAGCACTTACCCCACTGCAGATTACCTGGTGCGCGAATTCCCACACCATGTAGGCAACAGTATACACGGGACAGCAGCACACCATAAGGCGGCCCACTCCCTTTGCTGTACAACTGAATCGCACCAGGAATCTATCGTTTTCCATGGACGAAGTAACATGATAGATTGTTCAACATACGAGAGGCGTTCAGTAAGTAATGCATACTGTTTAGCAGCGGCCAATTTCAGTTGAAAAAATGCCGTGTCAGGCCCTGTAGTTTCATGAAGTTTGGATAGGAGGTGGTTTTCTACGAAACCTCCAAAATGGCGCCTGTAATGGCGGTGAATTTCAACCAGAGAGCTCTCACTGAGTTCCTTTTTTGGAAAACTATAGAATGGCAGATATTCATAGGCGCTAGCAGAACGTCTACAGAGACCTGAAGGTGAAACAAAAGCACGGTCAGTCGTTGTACGAGGCGTCTGTTGTCATCGCAACAAGGTCCCGCAAACGTGTCCAATCTCCCGCGTACCGGACGCCACACACAGCTGTGACTCCTGTGATGTTGTTGGAACATGCCGACACTCTCCTTCGAGGTGATCGACGAATGGCAATAAAACACCCCATTGCTCCCCTCGACGTCTCTTTCGTAGTGCTGACACACTCGTCCACAAACTGGGGTACTCGAAGATGTGTGCCCTCTGGTTTTCCCGCTGCCTAACAGAAGGTCGTAAACAGAAGGATGGACCATATGTGCGGAATTATGAGCACGTTATGAAGTGGACCTTGAATGTTTTTTGTCGAACATCATCGAGTATGATGAAAAATTGGTTCACCACTTCGAACCAGAAGCAAAAGCACACCACATCCCTTCCGGAAAAAAGTTCAAAGTCACACCACACCCTCAGCCGGTAAAGTAATGGCAACCGTCTTCTGGGATTCTCAAGGGTTATTCTGTTTGATATGAAGATGGTATATGTTCTTTCGACATGTACGAAAGAACAGATACCATCTTCACATAGTTAAGGCTAAACGGCCATTCACCTCCTTCTTGTGTGTGGATGCACACGCACTGCCCGAACTCTTACGGGACTCGGTAAGATCGTCTGCCTGTCCGCCCCCCCCACCCCCAGTAGCTGAATGGTCAGCGTGACGGATTGTCAATCCTCTAGGCCTGGGTTCGATTCCCGGCTGGGTCAGGGAATTTTCTCCGCCCAAGGACTGGGTGTTGTGCTGTCCTCATATCATCCTCATCGACTGCAGGTCACCGAAGAGGTGTCAAATTGGAAGGTCGGCACCAGGCGAACGGCCTACCCGACATTGGGGCCCTAGCCATACGATTAAATAATTAGATTGTCTGCCACGAGTAATGAGTGTAATGGACAGGGCACTACGAATGTAGTGTGCGGACATAAAGTTGGGAATGTGGGTCTCACGGGGAGCGTGCAAGGGTTAAGTCCCAGCAGTCGCACTACCCTCTGTGCCCTTGGTGGATCAGATGGATAGAGCGTCTGCCACGTAAGTAGGAGATCCCAGGTCCGAGTCCCAGTCGGGGCTCACATTTTCAACTGTCTCCGTTGATGTATATCAACGCCTGTCAACAGCGTAGGGTCTTCATTTAATTATCATTTTATTCTGTTGGAAGTCTTCCGTCACGATGCAACGGTAAACTCTGAAATGTATTGTCCTACCCTGAGGAACTTGAAGAAACAACTTCAGTGTTCGTCACCACAAAAATGAGAACGAACTTCTCCATGACAGCGCAAGGCCTCACACAATTCTGCACCCGAGTGGAGCGCACAAAAACCTTCACTGGATTGTTGTTCCTCATCCACCCTACACCCCGGATCTCGCACCTTCCATCTCTTTGGCTCAATAAAGGAAGCACTCCGCGGGAAGCAGTACGTGGATGATGAGGAGCTTACTGATGCAGTAAGGCGTTGGCTCCCACGTCGACCACTAGGGTGGTACCATGAGGGTACGTTCCAGTAAGGTGGCGCAAGGCCGTCGCCTTCAAGGGAGATTATATAGGGAAACAGGATTGGAGAATAGAGAATAATATCGTGTATTGTGATCCTGAATAAAACCAACCAGCTTTAGGAAAATAAAATATTGTATTACTAACTGAATGCCTGTCGTGCACTCACTTTACTATCTACGGCTGTGCTGTCTGGAGAACACGACCATGCCATTCTGCAAGTGTGTACGTTTTTACTTAAACTTCGGAGCTAAATACTTGGGTCGAAAAAAGATAATACCGTTCTCGGCGATGAGAGAGACAGACAGAGAGAGAGAGAGAGAGAGAGAGAGAGAGAGAGAGACAGAGACAGAGACAGACAGATGATCATTCCAGGTCGAAAGTTTGTCCTCTACAGCGATTGTGACTTTCTCAAACACTTGCGTACAACACAGCGCCAAATGCAGTCATAAACTACGAATTCTGCTGTCCGCGATCGATCTGAAGAGCTAAGGAAAGCCTTGGTTCAGTCTCAGTTTGTTAATTATCAGTTCTACTGGCCAATTAGAGGGTAGTATTGGGAGATATCCCATATTCATCTAGTCGAATGTTGATCCTGAAATTTTAGCTGCTAAGATGCACTGAAAGTTTTTAAAAATGTTGATAATTTCCAAATTCGTAGCTCACCAGGCGGCTGGAGAAACGCCCAACCATACCGGAGCTGTAATGGACTACGCGTGTCGAAAATGGCAGGTGCATATACTTTGTTGACGGCACATCACGACTCGATTGGTAAAGTGAATTGCAGTTTTCGTTGATAGTTTCTCTGAAACAATTGTTTGAAGTTACCGATCACTCAAATTTAAAACTCATTTAATATTCATAATAAATATCACTTGCTTTTGCAGTAATGAAAGTGTGAACAACGGAGATTAATATTCATTGTGTCTAACACTTAGTGTTACGCAATGTGCAAACCTGATTTCCCTTCCTAAAATGTGACCGTGAACTGTGCAAATGGACTAAACTTGAATAAATTACATGAGCTGTTGTTATTCAGAGGAGTTTTCTTGAGACATGGACCATGGGCACCATGGGAGACAAATCACCACCAAAGGAGATCAACGAGACTGGGCGCTCTGAGTCGCAAATGAAATGAACGTCGCTGTCCTCATCATTTTTTCGACAAGAGTAACCACACTCAAAAAAATCATACGGTATAGGAAGTCGTGAAACGACGAAGTTTCTTTGAAGTAAACGTGTAGAAGAGACGCCATTAACTCGTAGTTGATGTGAAAACGAAGCTTGTTGTTATCCCCACATCTGCCATGTATAACGCCGATAAATCAGATTTTGTGCAAGAACTGCTAGCGAACTGCACTGCATAATGTCGATGCGAAAATGACAAGGTCTTTTCTGCATTTCAGTAAGTATGAGTAAAGTACTGTTTCTGCAGATTTCTATCTCACTTCAGGGACCTTAAGGCGTATTAAGAGCAAAGATAAGATAACGGGCTGTTTATTCGCAGAAAACTTATTGTCGACCTATAAAAATATGGAAAAATGGAAAACTATAATTATTAACGTTTCATTGTAAACGGTTTCTACGCATCTACAGAAATTAAGTCATTGCTTTGGTTGAGCTCTTGGCCTGGACATAAAGATATTTCTGTCTTTCACGAGGACAACGAAAATACTGTTGATATATTCAGATTCCACCTGGAACAGCCAGTGTGACTCTCGACAAAGCGCTTTTGCGACTGTGGAAAATATTTTGTAGGATATTGTTGTGAAAGATGGTTTCTGATAGCTCCGTGTCATTTGAGGTTTATCAGGAGAACATTATTCTTAAAGTATTTGTGTATTGTGAGTTTTCATCGGCACGTTTTACAAATTGCTTGAAGCAAGCATGGTATGCACCAAAACAAGAGGAGCAACTGCCAGGACCATTTCCTAGTGTAGTGTAATTCTATCAAAATAAACCTAGAAATTTCTATGATGTGCCAGAAAGCAATTTTTCTCTCGTCATGTATGCCTGGTGCAAGGATAATGTTTATTTCCGTCATTCAAATCACAATTCGCTTTACTGTGACGGCTATGTCCAGTAAACAATGAACTGTTTCATTGGTAGTAAGATATACATTATTCAAACATTGTCAGAAGATCTGTGCTACAGGAATAGTTATAAAATTATCGATGTGCAAGACATATTTAATTTCAATAAATTGAAGTTCTGATTTATGTAAGTCATCTGTAATGTAATATCAAACGCTGTCTTGATTTATTTTGCTATGATAGTCACCTCTGTAATACGTATACATGCAACAGTTTAGCTGTCGTAATGAAGCGCCTCTTATTCAAAACAATGATGCGTGACCTTTGTGTCACTCCGGATATTAGCACTATACGGCGCTGTGGTCTCTTGTCACGGCCGATCTCATGCTAGGCAAGAAGGGCTGTACAAACCGCCGTCATAAGCGGTTCTTCGTGTGACAAAAACGATAATTTGAACAATTAAAAAAAATACTGGCGGTGCGTCTTAGCAGCTAAACGATTGACAGTCCATTTCTTTCGCTGCATTTTTCCTGCACAAAGTGTTTCGGGGTGGGTTTTTACATGTCACGTTGGGGTATTATCTTGTGAGGCACAGTTGATAATTTGGTTGATAAGTCAGTTTCTGATTAAACCGCAACGACAAAAGACAGAAGGACAACCTTCAGTAGACTTTCCGTCCTCTTCCACTGCTCGGAGAGTAGATCTGTGTTCTGTTTCAAGTATTTCAACAAACTGCTGGAAGGCATAAAGCAGATTTAAAGTGATATTGACGACTAGTTCACTAGTTACACTTAACTCACAAACCACTCTTTCTACAAGCTTTAATATCTCTCTGCTCTCTTTGCAATTGTTCAATCTTTATCGTACTGGTAGGCTGAGAAGAAGACAGAGCAGCATAATTAAAGTAAGAGAACGGGGACCTTTCGGACTGAGCAGAATTTTGTTGCGCGCTCTAACCGCTACTCGCGGGAGAGCGTGCCTAAAACAGCTAGCATACCGCAACGCAGAGCCACACGTTTATACAAACTTCCGACACGGCTATTTCCACCACGTCGGTTACTCACAGATAAATAATTTAGCTCGCGCTCCCACGCAAAGTGCGGCAGCACGCGTAAGTCTGCAGGCTAGGCCTCTTCTTAATTATTACGCACGTGAAACATAGTGCGGTTATAACTGCGAAACATGGCGCCCTTAGGTAGGAGACCACATTGCACCCATACCGAACCTACTAGTGAGGTTTTATCGTTAATTAGGCGTACCGACGCAAAGTGCCATGACAGAGTCGAAGATTCACGACTCACTCAGGCCTCAGAAACTTCACGTATAACGTAACAAAACAAAAAAGGTTTAGTCGGAACCTCACCTCATACCTATCGCAACTGAAACTGAGCTGTCCAAGAGTGCGATGATAACATCATCGTTTTCTGGAATGCGACAAAATTAATCTAAGCCATCCAGGTATCACTGACTTGAAATGTATATCAGTTGTTTGAAGCTAGAGACCAAGGGTTGGCGTACTCGGCTCTTCCTGCTACACTATTCTGTGCTGGTCTATTCATATCTGCACAACTTGTCTATCCTGCATACATTTGAAGCTGAATATTCTATTCAGGCACTCTACAAATTCTCTCCCAACCATTCTTTCCAATTCCCAATTATCAATATGTCGTTTCATTTAATTGAGTTGTGCCATAAAACGTTTCTCTTGTTCATTCTATTCAACGCGTGCACATTCTTCTGTGTCACAGCATTTGAAAAATTTCTGATCTCTTCTGTCCCGTACTGTATCACGTTTGACACTTTATTTCGGAAACACTTGCTAATACTTAATTTAAAATCTGTGTTAACACGTGTCTCCTTTTTAAAAAACCATGTCTTGATATTAGTTGCATGCATTTTACATTCCTTTTTTTTGCTGTTATTAGTTATTAGCGATCCCAGCAATGATTAAAATTGCCAATTATGTAAGAGAAATTGGATATACATCCTAATCATCTTCTGTCCTCTCTTTGTCCATCTCCTCCACCGCCGTCTCTTCGTCCATCTCCTCTTCCTACTCCGCCTCTTTCTGTCCACCAACTGCTTCCCTACCCCCTCTCTCCGTCCACCTCTTCCTTGCCCACCTTCCCGTTCATGCCAGTTCCCCAAATTAGTTGGGAGCAGTGGTATACGGAGTATGAGAGAGACTTCTCCCATTGCTGGATCTGTGACGGTAGCGGCTTCTGTGAATGGGCAGCATTACAACGTTCCGAATGATTCAGATGAATACCGTTATGGGCATGTGCATGAGTTATTGGTCCACGTAGAGCTGGTAGTGGCGACAACTGAATTTTCTTGCTTGACTGGATGCAAGTCGGAGAGACGAAGACGTCATATGGCCACTCCAGGAGAGTTTAGGTGCAGAGACAAGGAACGCGTCGATGGTAACAAGTATATCAGAAAGCTGGAAATCTGGATATTTGATGCTCGCTTGGCCTTTGTGCAGGAGACAGTGCTCCAAGAAATGGCGGAGTGTTAGACAAGCTGAAAGAAAGCTTCTTACAGCTTTTCAAGAATCTATAATAAATCACAGTCAAGTATGAAAGAAAATCTGATTACATTAGCGATCTCATATAAATGCACATCATTGATTCAACAGTATTTCAATATCATTAAAAGAGTGCAAAAAAACACTTGTGACAAACAGGGCTAAATAATTTTTTAAACAATGTTTAACGACAGTCTGCTGTCATTTACTGTGCGCGCACTTGCGTAAGAATACTGGCTTATTTATGGCCAGGACCAAATTTATATTTATTGTGAATGGTTTGAGTGTAGCTGAATGTTTATAGCATTTCCATATTCATATATTGTTTTAATATATTGGTTTAGTCTGAGAACTAAAGAAGTTGGGTCAAATGATGTCTATGGAACGTAAGAACGACGTATTACTGATTGGGATGACTTTCAGCCAATGGGAAAGCAGACATAAACGGAACACTACAGGACGCAAGTAGAGATTGGGACGTTTTCGAGTGAAGACCTCAAGTGTGTGATTCTTGGTAGTTTCGTGTGAGTTCTGGAAGAAGGCAGACCTGTGTGGCTACGAATGGTATTTTACCTTGTTGTTTATGATGGAGTGGATGATAGCGTCTGGGCAGTGAAGGTCGATACCATACTTTAACTTCTGAAGGGACTTTATATTTCGAGAGATCTAAATGTCCTCCAGAGCAGAACTCTAACTTTTTCCACTTGTATTATGGAAGTGAGGATAGACAGAATTTCTACTTGTGATCTTGTTTGTGTTAACTTGTAAATCATCACGTTGAACTCTGATCTGTTTTGAGTTGGTCAATCTTTCATGTATTGTAATCACATAATTGACTTAGTTTTCGTGTTATTTAGTTTCACGGCTTCAGTGCATTTTAGAAGAGTTGTACTGTCTGTAATATACTTCTTTCGAGCAGGGCCACTTTCCTTATCTTTTAGATGTCCTTTGCTGAATAAACATTATTTAACATAATTCTCTGTTGCCTACATCAATTACAGTGGTTAGAATAGAACCCTTTTATTAAATTATTCTTTTAACTTTCATTTTGCATTTTTGTCTGTTTTATTGACTCGCTATTCTAGCCAATGCATAGACTATTTGACTGCAGGATCAGAGATTAGGCTATTAGTTGTAGCGAATTAGTTGTAAGACATTAAAGCAGACGTGTGCAGCTAGACACTATGACTACATCGAGCTATTCTTTTTAAACAGAGCCATGCATAGCCCAAGTATGTAAGATACGAGTAACCGTGGGTAAAGATGCAACTGGTGTACTCCTATGGAATGCTATTTCGATGAGCAATCACACAAGAAGTATCCGTTAGGTACCGTCGCAGAAGTATTCTAATCATAAGCTGATAGGTCGTAAGTACAACTTTCCTGTTTTCTTTAAAACCGACTATGAGAGAAAAAAAAGAACACACATTGTGTGTACAACTTTTCTTTAAAATTGTATGTAAGGAGAAACAATACATTTGGGAGAAACGGTTTGTTTAATGGTTTATATGCCTTGCTCTGGCAGTTAAAAGTGATTGCGAAACAGAAACAAAACCATACCTTTTCACACCACAGTACAACAAAGCATTTTCTCGCAGTCGGGTTTAACAGAAAAAAAGTTTGCCATCTGACAAAAGTAACGTGCTAGAATTCGAAGTAAATCTGTGATGAAGATTTCAAGACAACTGTATTGTTAACGCTTAGACGAATGTAGGTTACACCTCATAGCAATCTTCGCCCGTCCGAAAGCTCGTTAAGAGTGTCGTGTAAAAATTTCAAGTACATCCTTAAAAACGTTTGAAATTATTACTAAGAACGCTTCCCCTTCATATTTTACACACACACACACACACACACACACCATTGTGCAGAAAACTGCAGTAACTCCATCAAGAACTTTTAGGGATTTTTGGTAACAACGATAGACAACGTCTTGTCTTTATATAGTAGAATAGAACAGATATAGTCTTCGCTGTCGAAACAGGAATACTCTTCAGGTACTTCTATCATCTCCTTTTCTAATCTAACTCCTTCAGCATCATCTGAACTAATTAGGCCATACTCCATTACACAGTATTTAATAATGTTAATATGTAGCCTTTAATCACTTTTCAGTTGCTATTGATTCCGTTGTACAGGATTTCAAGTATTTGGTCCCTATGGTAGAATTACAAGGCCACTGACAAAACTTAAGTTTTTAATCTGTTCTCTTTGAAATGTGAACCCCTTTCCAATTTCCTTTCTAGTTTTCTATTCGTCCACACTACCTATGGACTGGATAACATGAATGGCAGAGTACAATGTTGTATCATAGCCTTTCAACTATTATTAGCCCTTCACATCCTTTGAGTCCTATAACTTCACTATTTAGAAAACTATATATTTTGGGTTTGACAAACCAGTCAAATTAAGCACCAAAAGAAATACAAATTCTGAAACAAAGAGCGGAAAAAGTCGGGTAGCAAATAACATTTTAAAAAATAAAATACATGCTCATAAACAACTTAGCACCAAAAATTCTAAAAACTGTATGTGATAAAACCGAGAGAATGTCGAAGTGCAAATATTTAGGCGAAACGGTTCACAAAAATGGCCTCGAAAAGAGTGGTTACCAAATGGAAACAACTATCAGGCTTACAAGAGAAATGTCGAACAGGAAAAACCCATTATATATTGAATGAAACTATTTGTGTAATAGTAAGGAATGAAATAGATTAGAGAAACATTTGATGCATCTTTGAGCGATCGTCGAAATCTGGTACTGCTGCCGAGATCGTCATATGTTAGTGACGACATCTTCTACCAGACAAATATGTTCCAATAGTAAAATCCTATAATTCCAAATTAATCGTTGAACCTTTAAGTCTCAATTAGCACCTCACTTGCTGTGTATGATGTGGAGTATCATTCAAATACACATCAACTGTTTCTATAATATGATTCACTTATTTCTTTTAGACAAATCATTTCACAAAATATCTGACAGTCTTTATTTTTTTCAAATTTTCTTATCTTCAGATTTCTTCAGTAAGGTTGAAATATAATACGTTTAAATATCGATATGTGTTCTGTTGTTCTAAAGAATATAGATGAAGGGAAAGCTAAGGTTTCACTATATACCGTGAGTTGACAATTTTTAGAGTTCATTTTATAGGTAGCAACACATGTTCCCCAAATCTGTAAGAAGTTTCTTCTTACTTACCTAGATAACTTCCATGCAAGTAAATCTTGTTTCGCTAAAATAGACTTCACATTGGTTAATTTTGTACCCCACTTGTCCATTGCTCACTTTTCGGACAAACATTTTCCCCAGCATGCTAATTAAGCTATTCTTGATTATTTGCAAGGAGTTAGCTGTTCCTTGCATGGCTAGACCTCATGATGGGGAATTTAATACCATAATGCCCATATCCCACTCTCTGTTTGGATATGAAAATTTGGAAAGTTTCAACAAATATTATCATAATTTCGCTTAAAGCTGTATCTCAAATTGCATCTGAGACACTAAAACACAGCCATCATACCCAGATGTCCTTATAGGGATTAGACGCCCGTTTTGAAGGGAGACAGGGTTATTGAAGTAACCCAAACCGGATATCGAAAAGTAAAAGTAAAGAACAAATATAAAACAAAGAATTGGAAAATCAGATTAGCATGACACCTTGAGAAGTTAAATGGCACTTGCACTAAAGCACAAATTGAATCAATAAAATTCATCAATAAAATTCATCAATAAAGTAATATAATACATAAAAGAAATAGTGATTTCACAGTTTCATATAACAGGCAAAATATTTATGTAGAAAAATCACCACTGGATTGTTGGCTTGATGGGGAAAACCCAAGAAGTCGCAACAAATTGGTCTGCAGAGCAGACAAAATTCTATTCTAAGAGAATGAAATTATTGAGGCCATAAAATCAATCTAAAACCAAACTTTGAAAATTCCCTACGTTGTCCATCGTGTTCTCTAGTGTACAAGTGTAATAACAATCACAAACAGCATAAAGAGGTAAATACAGCTGGATGTAAGTATAAAGCAACAAGTTAGTAAAATGAGATTTCTGCAAGAATACTTTAATGGTGTTCACTTTCAAATGATTCGTAGACATACACTACTGGCCATTACAATTGCTACACCACGAAAATGACGTGCTACAGACGCGAAATTTAACCGACAGGAAGAAGATGCTGTGATATGCAAATAATTAGCTATTCAGAGCATTCACACAAGGTTGGCGCCGGTGGCGACAACTACAACGTGCTGACATATAGGAAAGTTTTCACACACAAACAGCAGTTGACCGGCGCTGCCTGGTGAAACGTTGTTGTGATGCCTGGTGTAAGGAGGAGAAATGCGTACCATCACGTTTCCGACTTTAATAACGGTTGGATTATAGCCAATCGCTATTGCGCTTTATCGCATCGCGACATTGCTGCTCGCGTTGGTCGAGATCCAATGACTGTTAACAGAATATGGAATCGGTGGGTTCAGGAGGGTAATACGGAACGCCGTGCTGGATTCCAACGGCTTCGTATCACTAGCAGTCGAGATGACAGGCATGTTATCCGCATGGATGTAACGAATCGTGCAGCCACGTCTCGATCCCTGAGTCAACGGATGGGGACGTTCGCAAGACAACCACCATCTGCACGAACAGTTCGATGATGTTTGCAGCAGCATGGACTATCTGCTCGGAGACCATGGCTGCGGTTACCCTTGACGCTGCATCACAGACAGGAGGGCCTGCGATGATGTACTCAACGACGAACCTAGGTGCACGAATGGCAAAACGTCATTTTTTCGGGTGAGTTCAGGCTCTGTTTACAGCATCATGATGGTCACATCCGTTGTTGGGGACATCGCGGTGAACGCACATTGGAAGCGTGTTTTCGTCATCGCCATACTGGCGTATCACCCCGCGTGATGGTATGGGGTGCCACTGATTACACGTATCGGTCGCCTCTTGTCGAAGATCTGTTACGACCCGTGGTTCTACCCTTCATTCGATCCCTGCGAAACCCTACATTTCAGCAGGATAATGCACGACCGCATTTTGCAGGTCTTATACGGGCGTTTCTGGATACAGAAAAGGTTCGACTGCTGCCCTGGCCAACACATTCTCCAGATCTCTCACCAATTGAAAATGTCTGTTCAATGGTGGCCGGGCAACTGGCTCGTCACAATACGCCATTCACTACTCTTGATGAACTGTGGTATCGTGTTGAAGCTGCATGAGCGTGTCAAGTGCGTTAGTACGTCCAGAGGTGGTTTTTCGGGGTACTGATTTCTCAGGATCTGTGCACCCAAAGTGCGTGAAAATGAAACGTCATGGTAGTTCTAGTATAATATATTTGTCGAATGAACACCCGTTTATCACCGGCATTTCTTCTTGGTGTAGCAATTTTAATGGCCGGAAGTGTATGAACCACTTTACTGCGCTTACGTCAAAGGGCAAGCTGTTTTCTAGCATTCTCGCTCAACTCTACCCATATATATATATATATATATATATATATATATATATATATATATATACACTCCTGGAAATTAAAATAAGAACACCGTGAATTCATTGTCCCAGGAAGGGGAAACTTTATTGACACATTCCTGGGGTCAGATACATCACATGATCACACTGACAGAACCACAGGCACATAGACACAAGCAACAGAGCATGCACAATGTCGGCACTAGTACAGTGTATATCCACCTTTCGCAGCAATGCAGGCTGCTATTCTCCCATGGAGACGATCGTAGAGATGCTGGATGTAGTTCTGTGGAACAGCTTGCCATGTCATTTCCAACTGGCGCCTCAGTTGGACCAGCGTTCGTGCTGGACATGCAGACCGCGTGAGACGACGCTTCATCCAGTCCCAAACATGCTCAATGGGGGACAGATCCGGAGATCTTGCTGGCCAGGGTAGTTGACTTACACCTTCTAGAGCACGTTGGGTGGCACTGGATACATGCGGACGTGCATTGTCCTGTTGGAACAGCAAGTTCCCTTGCCGGTCTAGGAATGGTAGAACGATGGGTTCGATGACGGTTTGGATGTACCGTGCACTATTCAGTGTCCCCTCGACGATCACCAGTGGTGTACGGCCAGTGTAGGAGATCGCTCCCCACACCATGATGCCGGGTGTTGGCCCTGTGTGCCTCGGTCGTATGCAGTCCTGATTGTGGCGCTCACCTGCACGGCGCCAAACACGCATACGACCATCATTGGCACCAAGGCAGAAGCGACTCTCATCGCTGAAGACGACACGTCTCCATTCGTCCCTCCATTCACGCCTGTCGCGACACCACTGGAGGCGGGCTGCACGATGTTGGGGCGTGAGCGGAAGACGGCCTAACGGTGTGCGGGACCGTAGCCCAGCTTCATGGAGACGGTTGCGAATGGTCCTCGCCGATACCCCAGGAGCAACAGTGTCCCTAATTTGCTGGGAAGTGGCGGTGCGGTCCCCTACGGCACTGCGTAGGATCCTACGGTCTTGGCGTGCATCCGTGCGTCGCTGCGGTCCGGTCCCAGGTCGACGGGCACGTGCACCTTCTGCCGACCACTGGCGACAACATCGATGTACTGTGGAGACCTCACGCCCCACGTGTTGAACAATTCGTCGGTACGTCCACCCGGCCTCCCGCATGCCCACTATACGCCCTCGCTCAAAGTCCGTCAACTGCACATACGGTTCACGTCCACACTGTCGCGGCATGCTACCAGTGTTAAAGACTGCGATGGAGCTCCGTATGCCACGGCAAACTGGCTGACACTGACGGCGGCGGTGCATAAATGCTGCGCAGCTAGCGCCATTCGACGGCCAACACCGCGGTTCCTGGTGTGTCCGCTGTGCCGTGCGTGTGATCATTGCTTGTACAGCCCTCTCGCAGTGTCCGGAGCAAGTATGGTGGGTCTGACACACCGGTGTCAATGTGTTCTTTTTTCCATTTCCAGGAGTGTATATATATCACACACACACACACACACACACACACACACACACACACACACACATACACACTCTCTTAACAAGCGGTGCGCTCAGATGGAAGTAGAATTGCCTTTACAGGAAAGGATTTGGGTTCGAGTACCGTTATGCATCACAGATCCGACATTTCAGGATCCAACAATGCAGCTTCATACCTATTGTCGAGTTCAGGAAAAGTTGTTCTGGCTCCATCTTCTACGGTTTTTTCGCACACAGAAATATGCTTATGGAATATGAAAAAATAGTTTACAGGAGGACAAGGTCCCCCGAAAATGAATTGTTATGCACTGATGAACTTCATAGTGAGTTGACCTGTCACATGAGAATGGCATAATAGGCCGAAATCATAACTGTTAGTAACTACATTGACTAAAAGTCCATTTAAAAATTGTTGTTAGTTTTTCTAATTATTCTGATTCTATGAGATCGTACTTAATGGTGTTAATTTTTTTTTCACTTCAAATTCTAACCTCTGAGTGTCGTTCTTTGGTTTAGTTACGAACCATTTTACTTTACCTTAAAAACTTCAATTCCTCTGAAGTGCATCACTACGTATCCAGCTGAGGTTCCGCCATTGCACTTGATAAGACATTATTTACTTGGAATAAGTGTTTTCAATAAATATTTGTTACAGTTTTTAACAAACAGAACACAGCATATTGTTATCAATGGAGAGACGTCTACAGACGTTAAAGTAACCTCTGGCGTGCCACAGGGGAGTGTATGGGACCATTGCTTTTCACAATATATGTAAACGACCTAGTAGATAGTGTCGGAAGCTCCATACGGCTTATCGCGGATGATGCTGTAGTATACAGAGAAGTTGCAGCATTAGAAAATTGTAGCGAAATGCGGGAAGATCTGCAGCGGATAGGCACTTGGTGCAGGAAGTGACAACTGCCCCTTAACATCGACAAATGTAATGTATTGCAAATACATAGAAAGAAGGATCCTTTATTGTATGATTATATGATAGCGGAACAAACACTGGTAACAGTTACTTCTGTAAAATATCTGGGAGTATGCGTGCGGAACGATTTGAAGTGGAATGATCATAAAAAAATTAATTGTTAGTAAGGCGGGTATCATGTTGAGATCCATTGGGAGAGTCCTTAGAAAATGTAGACCATCAACAAAGGAGGTGGCTTACAAAACACTCGTTCGACCTATACTTGAGTATTGCTCATCAGTGTGGGATCCCTACCAGAGGGGGTTGACGGAGGAGATAGAGAAGATCCAAAGAAGAGCGGCGCGTTTCGTCACAGGGTTATTTGGTAAGCGTGATAGTGTTACGGAGATGTTTAGCAAACTCAAGTGGCAGACTACGCAAGAGAGGCGCTCTGCATCACGTTGTAGCTTGCTCGCCAGGTTTCGAGAGGGTGCGTTTCTGGATGAGGTATCGAATATATTGCTTCCCCCTACTTATACCTCCCGAGGAGATCACGAATGTAAAATTAGAGAGATTAGAGCGCGCACGGAGGCTTTCAGACAGTTGTTCTTCCCGCGAACCATACGCGACTGGAACAGAAAAGGGAGGTAATGACAGTTGCACGTAAAGTGCCCTGCGCCACACACCGTTGGGTGGCTTGCGGAGTATAAATGTAGATGTAGATGTAGAAAACCTCATTAACAGCCTGGATTACAAAATATATTTTCTAAGCTTTACCCTCAGCGCAGCTCATGCGTTCAGCATCTCCTTCGGGCATGTGTGTGTGTTGTTCTTAGCACCGGTTAGTTTAAGTTAGTTTAAATAGTGTGTATGTCTAGGAACCGATAACCTAAGCAGTTTGGTCCCTTAAGAATTCACACACATTTGAAATTTTTTCAGCATGTAGAACTCATACAGTCAATACATCCGACCGTAATACACTAAAGACATACACTGAAAGTCATGGGACTGCGATATGCAGGTATACAGAAGGCGGTATCACCGAGTGCACAATGTAAAAAGGGCAGTACCTTGGCACAGCTGTCATTTGCACTCAGGTGATTCGTGTTAAAGTTTTCCAACGTTATTATGGCCGCACGACTCGAATTAACAGACTCTGAACGCGGAATGCTAGAAGGAGCGAGACGCATGGGACATTGCCATTATTGAATTCATTATTCCGAGGTCAACAGTGACAGGAGAGTTCCGAGAATACCAAATTTCAGGCATTACCTGTCACCACCGACAACTCGGTTGCCGACTGTCTTCTCTTAATTACCCAGATCAGCAGTATTTGCATAGAATTGTTAGTGCTCACAAACAAGCGCCGTTGCTTGCAATAATTGGAGAAATCAATGTCCATTAGGGCAGTGAGGCGTAATTTAACGTTAATGATCTGTGACAGCATACGATCGACTCTAATGTCTTTCCTAAATGCACGACATTGCCTGCAGCACCTCTTCGATGCTCGTGACCATATCGGTTGGACGCTACACAAAACGGTGGCCTGGTCAGATGAGTCCCGATTTCAGTTCGTTGGAACTAGTGATACGGTTCGAGTGCGGTTCAGACCGCACGAAGCAACCGACCAAATTGTCAACAAGACCCTGTGCAAGCTGAGGGTGGCTCCATCATGGTGTGGGTCGGAATAGGTTGGATGCTCTGGTCCAACTGAAGCGATTATTGATTGGAAATTATGATCGGCTACTTGGAGATCATTTTCAGCCATTCATGAACTTCGTGTTTACCAGACAACGGTGTCATGTCATCGGGCGACTATTCTTTTCGACTGGTTTCAAGAACATTCTGGACATATCGAGCGAATGTTTTGGCCACCCGTATAACACGAGGTGAGTCCCATCGTACATTATGGGATATAATCTAGAGATCAGTTCATGCTCAACATCCTGCACCAGCAACACTTTCGCAATTGTGGACGGCTATAGAGGCTCCATGGCTCATCATTTCTGCAGGGGACTTCCAATGACTTGCTGAGTCCATTTCACGCCCAGTTGCTGCATTACGCCTGGTAAAAGGAGCAACGACACGTTATTGGGAGGTATCAAATGACTTTCGTCACTTCGGCATAATTTCATTCCAGTGTGCTCCTCACACTGGTAAATATCGGCATTTTAGGAATGAATATACGATCTTTTTACAGCATCTGTTACAAACTTGCAACATTTCTAGTCCAATTACATGTAGATAATTTAAAAAAAAATTGGTTTCCGTTAGTCGATATTCGCGTCGTAGTTTGAATCATTATTACATTGAGTTACAGTCTAGCTCTCAGAGCATTGTAGGTTCTTTAGTTAGAATCCTGAAGTGGTCGCGCCTGATAGAAAGTAGACTTAAGTGTGTGTCTGATGTAACCACTATTAAAAAGCCTCGTGTTGGGTTCGGCTCTAACGCCTGATACTACACCACTTCCGTAGGTTTCCAGTGAGTTCCATTATATATAACTGGTCACACTAGTATATCACTCCACCACGTATGTTTTTTCTACTGAGCAAAGAAATGTATTTACAGTCGCTTTGATTGTATTCTCGTCCCTCTCGTCGATACGGCGAACGTCGAAAGCTACCTAAATAGTGACCGGATATTAAGTCCTAGGGTAATACCTACGTCCTGACCATTCCATTTATAACTATCGGTTTT
This sequence comes from Schistocerca cancellata, assembly GCF_023864275.1. Classification (NCBI taxonomy): domain Eukaryota; kingdom Metazoa; phylum Arthropoda; class Insecta; order Orthoptera; family Acrididae; genus Schistocerca; species Schistocerca cancellata. The sequence goes on along the minus strand of NC_064632.1, from coordinate 217,259,781 downwards.
TAATCAGAGTAGTTCCACCATGTTTTTACTTGCATACTCTCTCTTCTGTTGAGCCTCCAGCATAGACTGCAACGAATGCGCTGCACTACTCTTACAATACGAATGTACGTGGCAAAATATTACGTTTATATAACTAAAACGATCTAGATCGCTAAAGAAAATGTCTTGGTTTATTACGACGTTTGGTCAGCTGCCACATCAGTTATCAAAGAATTTTGAACTAGCGAAACAAGGTTCACTGTGAATATTTAAATCTATACTTAAATGCGGTGTCAATTAACAACCCATAAAGTATTCGTGATGATTGCGGACTCGTACGGTAAATGTGTATCCTTAATTAACAAGAATACTGCGATATTCCGTACTGGGAAGCAGACCACGACCACACTGTTTTCAGAGCATTGATTTAAAACCCGAGCATTCCACGAGCCGGTTTTACAGAGAAAAAGTGTCACCCTAGTCTGCGGCTAAGACTTTCCTCAAAGCTTTCCTTGGGTAGCAAGATTTAAGGAGAGCCATTGTGGTATTCTGAGTACGAGAGATGTACTTCCACTAATGAAACTCCTAAGTCCTTCCTACGTAGCTCGATGGTCCCGGCTAGAGTCCACGTTGGGCAACCAGTGTCACCTTCTCAAAAGGGGTGCGACGTTTCTCAACTATCTGCAGTGAACCAGAGATTAACAGGGTCATTTTATTCATTTGTTCTTAGTCTCTCTCTCTGTTATTTCTTTCATCCTTCTCTTCATACCATGGCCACCATCAGATCAAAGACGGACTGGATACGGGTGAAAATCAATTACAGAGTGGACTTCTTTTTTTAAGGTCGTGCTTGTGATAGACGCGATGTCTTGTATGTACCCAAAGGCGGTCACTTTGAAATATCTAACAGGAATGTTGTTGCCAAACAGCTTTAAAGAAGATAAAATCCTCCCGCCCTATCAATCGGTAGCTGGTTTCAATTTTCGCAACATTTGGATGAGTGTAACTAGAATATATCGCCAGAAGATGATAAGCATGGCACTCATCCAAACGTCGGGGAACCTCATCGCAGCCACCCAGATGGAAGCCCAGAAAGATTTTATCAGGAATATGCGCCTGAAAAATCTACATTAACTATACAGTTATGTTTGTTAGTCGCATTTCGATATGTTTATTCTTGGAAAGAGGATGAAAAATGCAATTAACGAATTAAAAACCTAATATGTATCATTTAAAAGCACCTGTAAACGATTAATATTTGTAAAGTGTAGTATAACAAAAATTGTACCTCTAAACACAGCAGAGCTTTACTAGTCATGGTCCTATAGAATGTAGTGTGCCAGTATCATTCTCCGACGGCTGAAGCGGCATATGCAGCCAATTGTAGCGCAACCTACGTGGTCAAGGGAATTTCGAACTAAGGAGCAGCGTGGCATTTTCCACATTTACAAATAACTGCCAAAAAGGAAAGAAGCGACAAGCGAGATAAATGATAGTAGGCCTACTTGTCGATTGAACCACCGACCCGCATTCTAACATAATGTATGGAGAATAGTTAAGTTTTTATATTGTAGGTTTAACGCGACTGGTGTTTCAAACACATGTAAGGATTTTATGGCCTGTCAGAAAGAAATGTCGTATTAATTTATTGTTTTATTTAGAAATTCATGTCAGTCTACAGCCCTCTGGCTTGATGTGGCCTTTGGCCACTTCCTCTCCTGTGCAAATCCTTTCATCTTAGAGCAGCATTTCTACCCTAAATCCTCAGCTGTATATTGGATATATCCAAATCTTTACTCACAAATGCATATTCTACCTTCTACAGTTCCCCTTAGTACCACCTGAGACATCCCTTGACGTCTTAGCACACGTATCCTCACACTGTCCCTTCTTATCGTTAATGTTTTTCACTTGCACCCTTTCTCGTCAACTCTGCGGAGAACCTCCTCCACCTATTATTCAGCATCCGCCTATGTCATCACACTTCAAACGTCTCGATTTTCTTCTTATCACATTTTCCGACAGTCCATGATGGACTCTCTTACAATGTGCCGCTCCAGACAAACATTCTCAGAAATATCCTAAAACTAAGACATTGTTTGATATCAGTAGATATCTTCTGGCCAATAATGCACTCTTTGTTTGCGATAGTTCACTTTTCACGTCCTTTTTCCTTCACCCGTCATGTGTCACTTGTTTCCAAAAAAAAGCAGAATTCCCTCAGTTTGTCTACGGTGTTGAAACCCAATTTTGATCCTCTTATCTCGTTTCTGCAACTCTTCATTACTCCCAATCCAGATTATGCACTAATTAGAAAGTTCATTCCAGTCAGCAAGTCCTGAAATTCTTTTTCACTTTTAGTAAGTTCAGTAAAGTCATCAGGGAAACTTATCATTGATGTTCTTTCACCCTTAATTATAATCTCGCTCTTGAACCTTTTTTTATTTCCGCCCGTGTGTAGATTTAACAGTAAGGGGGAAACACTACATCCCGTCTTTCTCCCTTCTTAATCCGAGCATTGCGTTCTTGGTCTTCCCGTTTTATGGTGCCTTCTTGGTTCTTCTACAGACTGTATATTATCCGTCTTCCCTATAGCTTATTCCAGTGTTCCTCAGAATTTCTAGCATCTTGCACGAGTTTACACTGCCTAACGCTTTTTTTACGTCGAAAAATTCTGTGAAGAACTCTTAAGGCTTGCTTCCATTGATTGAGCAACAACAGAACTGCCGCCCTGGTGCCCTTACCCTTCCTAAAGGTAAACTGGTCGTCAGCTGAAAGATCCACATTTTTTTCCATTCTTCTGCGTATTATTTTTCACTGCAACTTCGATGTATGAGCTGCTCCCCTGATTCTGTGACAATTTTCGCCCTTCTTTGCCCTTGATAACTTGGAAATTGTGTCAATGACCTTTTTATGAAAGTCACATAAATTCTACACATCAACTTGAATAGTCGTTTGGTTTCTATTTTACCAATTTTTTTAAGAAGTTCCGAAGAAATATTAACTATCACTTTTGCCTTATTTGATCTCTATTCTTCCAGTGCTCAAACTCAACTGTAATACTGCATCTTCTGTGCCATACAAATCTAATTCAGTTATCTCTGTCACTTCAGGAGACGCTCTCCCTCGCAGAAATCATAACTGTACTCTTTCAAAGAATTCCTCCTAGACTCTTAGTGTTGAAACACTTCCTTTTAATTTCACCGAAGATTATTTTGACTTTCCTATACGTCGATTTGTCCTGCTGACGACCATTTATTCTTAGATTTCTTTACATTCTTCTTATTACAGCCATTTCGGCTTAGCATCCCTCCACTTCCTACAAATTACATTCGTAAATGACTTACACTGTTCTATTTCTACGTTCCTGAGTTTTATCATACTTTCTTGAAGTATTTCTTCTTATTCGAAGTGTCTTCGCAATTACCTTCGTTGAAGTCTTACTAAGTACTGCGTTTTCCCGTTTTAGTCCTATCATTTCCTCTGCAGCTGAACTTCCTTCTATGATATTTACTAGCGCACTATCTGCAATCTCAGAGACTTTCAAATGTACATCATCGTTCTTCAGTACCTCAGTATTCCACTTCTTTGTATTTGAAACTTTCTTGTGTTTCTTTTAAACTTCTTTTCACGCTTGCTCATTACTAAATTGTGATCTACTCCTGGGTTCACCCAATAGTCCAGAATAAAATTTCGGAATCTTTTCCTCACCATCATGTAATCCAACTGGAATTCTCCCTTGTCTCCGGGCCACTTTCCACGTATACCTCCACCTCTTGTTATTCTTGAACAGAGTATTCCCTATTACAAGCTGAATTTTTTTACAGATCTTAGTTTTCCTTCTCTCTGAGCCACAGTGCCAAGCTCATATTCCCGTGTAATTTTTTTCTATTCCTTTCGCTGTTACTTCATTCTAATTTTCCATTATCACTAGACTATCGTTTCCTCTTACCCTCTGAACTTCCGGTTCATTATCCATATACATCCCTTTGCATCTCTTCACGTTCCGCTTGTTATGGAGGCATCTATATATGTTATTTCTCTGCTGAGTCTCATGAGAATAAACCCGTCACTGAACTATTCACGCCGCGCAGAGTGACCTCGCGGTTTGAGGAGCCATGTCACGGCTTGCGCGGTCCCTCCCACCAGAGGTTCGAGTCCTCCTCCCTCGGGCATATGTGTGTGTGTGTGTGTGTGTGTGTGTGTGTGTGTGTGTGTGTAAGTTATTTTAGGTAGTGTGTTAAGTAGGGACCAATGACCTCAGCAGTTTGATCCATTAGGTATTCACACACGTTTGATTTGATTTGAACTATTCACAGTAACTCACTCTCTGCCCTATCTTCCTATTCATAACAAATCTCACTCCTGTTACACCACTTTCTGCTGCAGTATGATACAATCCTACATTTTTCTACCAGATATTATCGGGCTGTTCCTATTTAACTTTACTCTTTCAAACGGCCGGCTGGGTTGGTCGAACGGTTTTAGGCGCTTCAGTCTGGAACCACGCGACCGCTACGGTCGCAGGCTCAAGTCCTGCCTCGGGCATGGATATGTTAGCTTAGTTAGGTTTAAATAGTTCTGAGTTCTAGGGGACTGATGACCTCAGATGTTAAGTCCCATAGTGCTCAGAGCCATTTGAACTCTTTCAAACCATATCTTGGTTGAACCTCGGTATTTCCTTTCCAGATTTTCTAGGATTCTAACGACATTTAAACCTGATATTTTACGCATGCATACTGTTTCTCTTTCATTAGTCAGTTTCTTGTTCCTGGTTTCTTCTTGTTTCACGACCCCCTCCCAGAACTCCGAATGGGCGCTTATCCCGAATCATTTTCCAATGAAAAGACCGTCATGACAATTTTTCAGTTACTGGCCACATGTCCTTTGGATTATCATTAAGTGTCTTTAAAGCAGTGGTTTCCATTGCCTTCTGCACCCTCGCGCCGTTGATCATTGCGGATTCTTCCACCTTTTAGGGGCAGTTTCGCACCCCAAGGGCACGATAGTGCCTGACACTCTGACCGCTCCACCCGACTCTCTGACAAGGCCGTTGGCAGAACGAGATCAGTGTCGAACCCTTGCATGGCTGTGGAAGACAGAAGGTTCTCGAAGCTTCTGAAACCGACTAAAATAGTCACAGGAGATCGTTGTTATAAACTGCTGATTCAATTGAGCCGAGAACTGAAAGACAAACGATTACAATAAGGTGATAAACATGAAATGGTGGTTATGCAGCATGACAGTGCTCGACCACACGTCGCAAAATCTGTCAAAACATGCTTTGAATCGCTGAAACTGGAAGTCGTGACCCACCTGCCGTATTCTCTATACGTTGCGTCCTCTGACTGCCTTCTTTTCCGATCAACGTCACACGGCCTGGCTGACCAGCATTTCCGGTCATATGAACAAATGCAAGATTGGATCCATTCACGGTTCTCAAAAAGTCCCAATTCTTTCTCCGCAGGTTTCGTATGCCGCCCGAAAGATAGGAGAAAGTAGTGGCCAGCGATGGCCAATAATTTGAATCGTAAACGGTTTGTATTTCCACAATAAAGCCTCCAACATTAAGAGAAAGAAGTGGAAGCAAAGTGTAGATCTAATATTACCGGTCCTTGGAGGTTGATACATGACGTTTTCTCAAACATTTACTAGCTGTGAGACGCCACCTGCACAAAATGTATTGAAATATCTGATTAGAACCGCTAGGTGTGTCTCACTGTTACTAATTATAACTGAATTCCCCTCATAAAGTAATCTTAGTTCAGCTTAAGGAACTATATCACCATTAAGTAGTGTGCAGTCTCCCATTTCCTATCGTTGTTTATGAACTACGCTCTCAAAACACCCCTTTCCTCAGTAGCTTCACATTCCTTCGTGTCGTCCTTCTGTCCCCCCACTTTCGGAGCCGCATAATTTGGCAATGTGTGTTTCATATGCGCCAGACCACTGTTTGGTTGGAGATCTGCCCACTATCCTCGTCGCCATTGACGCCAGTGACAAGCAGGTTTTGAAATTTTGTCAACTATCAGGTCACATCCCCGAAGTTCTGGGGAGGGGAGATGGTTTTTAAATCATTATACACAACTACGCCCCCACGACAATGGCGGTCTTACTCTTACTGAGGTAGCTGATGACCGTGCTGTTGAGCGCCCCACTATCAAAATAAGCAACTGATGACCGAAAATAGTGCTCTTTGGTACTGTGTATTGATCGAAACAGTCAGCGCCGTGCAACGAGTGCATTAATGCTTCAGCCAGAGTCACCTGATTAACGGTCGCTGATCGTTAGTCGATGTTTAATCATCATGTGCTTCACACTGAATTTCTTAGGTGTGTTTTGTACTGGTTTCTATACTTGGCTGTGAGACACAGAAGGAATGCCAGTTGCGCACCGATACTAGAAGCAGCAGCCGAGTAGTAGAGTTCTCCAACACCGGACCGCTTGCAGAAGTTAGGGGTCTCCTGGCTGCCGTGTCGCTTGTGCCTCGTGTTGGCTCCAAGTGTTGTAGTCGGCAAAGTTCCGTAATGACAGCACCGTCTATGTTGTGGGTCCTCCGTACTAACAGCAAGGCGCCGCCTGCATCTTATGCCCTCGGCGTCTTATTGCACGGCATCTGTGGACTCTGGTTATCTCGGAGTTTTGTACTTCTGACTCTAGGTTCGTGCTACATGATCCGGCCCATTCTTGGGTCTTGCTGTTTGACATTATTTTAGCAGGCCTTCAGCTTCTATTTGACGCAATTTTGATATCTGTTATTTTCTTGAGGCTCTAGAAATTTCGGCCTCGCACCACAATAAATAATTGTATACACTAAACTGCTATTGTTAACATTCAATGCAAGTATCAGTGTTTTCACAGCGTAGGAGTCCGCAGTTGTGGCAAGGATAGGCATTTACCCCCCCCCCCCCTCCCCTCCAGCTCCCACCGCTCCACCGCCCGCACACCTTCTGCAGACTCTGAAGTACATGATTTTCAGTCGTATACTGAGTACATCAACATAAATTTAATGCGATATAGTAAGTTTTTTTTCTAATCTTCAAAATCTCTTTCTTGTGGCATTGTATGTCACGAAACTGACAAACTCATTTATACAAAAATGACAGTTTTACAGCCTTGCCTTCTCCACTTCCCCTGGAAGCAATTTTACGTACATCCACGGTGAACAGTACGAATGTCTGACAATGCAACGCATTGTTTTCAGACTAGAGAAACACATTGTTTCAGAACACGAATAATCATTGGAATGTGGTTCGTTGTCGCTATTGGAGACTACATTGTGTGTGGAAGTGTTATCGTACTGACTGTACTGAACACAGAGCTCTCTGTCTTTTCCTTTGAATATAACTTTTATTTCACGTCTTTCAGAATTCTGATCGTTCCGTAACCATTTGATCAAACTTATCTGGTCACCGCTTTGTATTGTGAAACTGACCATACTGGGTGATCAAAAAGTAAGTATAAATTTGAAAACTGAATAAATCACGGAATAATGTAGATAGACAGGTACAAATTGACACACATGCTTGGAATGACATGGGGTTTTATTACAACTAAAAAATATAAAAGTTCAAAAAATGTCCTACACTTGGCGCTTCATCTGATCAGAATAGCAATAATAGCATAACAAAGTAAGCCAAAGCAAAGATGATGTTCTTTGCAGGAAATGCTCAATATTTCCACCATCATTCCTCAACAATAGCTGTAGTCGAGGAATAATGTTGTGAACAGCACTGTAAAGCATGCCCGGAGTTACGGTGAGGCATTGGCGTCGGATGTCTTTCAGCATCCCTAGAGATGTCGGTGGATCACGATACACTTGCGACTTCAGGTAACCCCACAGCCAATAATCGCACGGACTGAGGTCTGGGGACCAAAGAGGCCAAGCATGACGAAAGTGGCGGCTGAGCACACGATCATCACCAAACGACGCGCGCAAGAGATCTTTCACGCGTCTAGCAATACTTTTTTTTTGTTCTAATGAAACCCCACGTCATTCTAAGCATGTGTGTCAATTTTTACCTCTCTATCTACATTATTCCGTGGTTTATTAACTTTTCAAATTTGCACTGACTTTTTGATCACTCGGTATATGTCGCGATAGACGGATCCGCCAACGTAAAATAAGGCAGATATTATCGTGTTGTCAGTGGAGAAGCATAACAGCAGAATGAGTCGGTGACCTCGAATGTGGAAAGTCGTTGTGTATCAACTAATTACAAAACTGTTACATACAAGTCAACTACTCTAAATCTTCTAAAGTCTAGGATCAGGTCACAAGGATCAGTGCGCAAATCTGTGGGGCGCGACGGCTACCCCAGCAACACCAACATCATTAACAGTTTGCTTGATGGCAATTTATTTTTACAAGTTTGACCAGTGGGTGCATGAACACAACTAATCAAATTTCATCCTGTACGAAATACCTGAACGAAATGCTGATTACACAGCAAACAATTTGTAATGGAGAAAAATACATCACAACACTCAGTAGAGCTGTTGTTCGTCACAATTTCAATAAACTTTTGATTTAAGAAAATATGCGCTTAGTGCATCCTGAACTATGTGGTTCAAATGGCTCTGAGCACTATGGGACTTAACGTCGGAGGTCATCAGTCCCCTATAACTTAGAACTACTTAAACCTAACTAACCTAAAGATATCACACACAGCCATGCCCGAGGCAGGATTCGAACCTGCAATCGCAGCAGACGCGCGGTTCCGGACCGGAGAACCTAGAACCGCTCGGCCACCGCGGCCGGCTCCTGAACTATATGTCAATAACAATTTATCTTTTCAAAACAATTTAAATAAGATTGGCAATTTTAGAAAAATGCGCACCTCGGGCTTACTAAACCATTTCTCAATAACAATTTATCTTTTTAAAACAATTTGAATAATATTTGCGATTTAGAAAATTGCACGCCTGGCACTTACCAGACTCTGTTAATAACCCTCCAACTTACAGTTTTAACTAAGAAAAATTTGCCACCTTGCTGACGGTGTCTTTAGTTGATGGCAATTCAAGTTACAAAATATTTAAGTAGAAAACGCGTCACGGCACTTTAACAAATGATTAGATAAGTATCAACGGGTCAGTGCGAAATAAGCTCTGAACTTAAAAGTTGACAGCCATCAGACTAAAGCCAGATGCGTTTAGGAAAGTAAGATACATGCAATAAAGTTCTTATCGCTTCAATAAGCTCTGGTGTCGAACTGTCAGTAGACCGACATGAGATGGCTTCACCTTTTCTAAGGCAGGCACGTCGGTCGGTCGCTAAAACAGCGGCCCCAAACCCGTGGCCGACCAGGGCAATGGAGACCCGCCGTAAGCTTTCGCCCGTTAGCTGTGGAAATGACACAGGCCCATGGATGGACTGAACCACAACAAATTAAAATTCTAAATCAAAAAATAGTTAATCACAAGGATGAACACTTACAATTTGGGAATAAACCGATTCCACTTGACGGTAAAAAGAAACCAAACTCAGAATTTGAAGAGCCATCCGATCCTCTCTTGTGCAGTAGATAGACTCATCAGCCTCGTCCAGCTCGAATCAGATTCATGATCCTCCATTGACGTCTGGCGAGATCGAATCCTCGTAGCTGCATGGAAGGGTTCTCAATCAGTTGACTACTGATAACTGTCCCCATAGAATTTTCCATGACTGGTTTAATGGATATCACTGAAAGAGGTTCCAACTAGGAGGTTTGCAGTACTCCACGACGGTTACTTTGATACCAAGCGTTGCTGTTGTGTTTGTGTAGTATTTAGCTGAGGATAATTCTGAATCTACTTCCGAGCCTTGTGGCAGACCTTTAGGAGAGGGTTTTTTAGAATTTGTGGTAGGATATTACTGAAAGCAGGAAGCCATAACGTGTTTGTACTCCTAACACATAATTTACTGCTAATTATTCACATTGTCTGACTAGGTCAGCCTCATTGGCTGTGGTAGAAAGACGCGTATCCTAATCGTAGTGCCACAACATATTCATTAATTGTCTTTGATTGTTTAAAAAATATTGGATGATAGTTCCAGTATTTACAAATCATTATAAACACCATCCTCATTTTCGTCAATCTGGCATCCGCTGATGGATGCAGTGCTTCAGTACACTTTGCGATGTATTAACATGTTTAGCAATATGAGTCCATTCTGATTCTTAGTGATTCTTAACACCATTTACTCACGCTTTGTTATGTCGCAATATCTGTCTTTTCCTACCGATTGGACTGAAGTAGAGAAGCTCCCTGGCCCATCTACTATCCATTCTTAACTAATAACACATATCGATATCAATCTTTCCTTTCCAGATGTATTGGAAGCGTAGTTTTGAACAGCCTGTCCGTTTCTTGTCCACTCTTTTGTTTATGCAACTCGGAACTCTCCTCTGGACATTGAGCAACTTTTAGGTTTTTAATGCTTTCCTCTTGAGAAATATATTAGTCTCCTAAGTCAAACTTTGTAATACACACTGACAATGAGGTTTCAGGTTCAAATAAGCTGGATTCTCACTTTTGAAAAATTCATTTAACTTACCATTGTACATTACGACATTTTCATAATTTTGCTTATTTCGTTTTCTCTCAACACAAACTTCAGTTAACCTAGTTCAACTGCTGATTATGCCCTCAATGCCTTCAATTTTCAGTCCTACTTTCACGCCTGCTATATTACTTTTGTTGGAGCAGAGTAGCAAAAGCGACTACCGTACACTTACTCAAAGATAATGCTTTGCGTAACTGTGTGTGACACGCGATTTCCATTTTGTACTACGTAGAAGGATGATTTGACCACATCTATTACGCACCTGATAATGAGCAACGCTTAATTAAGTACTATTTTAACATAATATCATTGTGGAAACTGTCGTTCTCTCGATATATCGAGGCTTTGTTGTCCATCCTGAAGAAGTCAAACAGATAACGTGTTCTGCATTATATTTGTTGCTGGAAGCTCCACATTTTTGGTATATTTTATCATGCACTGGTCTCAGTAGGCGTGTTGGCAGTGAGGCGGAGGGATCCTAGATTGTATTTTGGAGGAGCTTGCGAGTTACGGCAGTCGGCTGAGAATAAAATGACACTGTTGACATTCTGAGCAATCAGAAAATTGTGTGTGTGGTGTGTGTGTGTGTGTGTGTGTGTGTGTGTGTGAGAGAGAGAGAGAGAGAGAGAGACAGAGATGGCAGATATTCATTGCGAGCAATATATAAGAGAAGAATTTCACAGAAAATGGAGCTGAAAAGTACTTACTCTGCGCTACAGCCTTTCGACAGTCTTGGAGGTACAGCGTTGTAGGAGAGACTGTGTTAAAGTATGGAATGGACCGAGTGGCCAACTGAAGCGTGGTGTCATTCCTAAAGGTGCACTTAGGTATTACGTCTGGTTGGGCACCACACACTAAAGTTAGCAAAATGTAGGAGAGGAAAAGAAGTAATCGGTGCACCTAAATCTGATACCTATTTGCAGGTTGGGGCGGGGATGGAGGATGGCTCTACAACTCTGAAAATCAACCATAGGAGTGATGGACGAAGTGTGGTTCACTGTTCTGGTGTGTCACATTTATTAAAGAAAAGCATCAATATAGCTTGTGTTACATCAACCGGAAATTTTGCGGTTATACAGGGCAGGTAAGTGAAGTGCCATTTTCACCCCGTGGGTAAGTATTGCTCAAGAAGGACCATCGATTGAGCAACTGGGACCGGTGGCGTCACGGCAGGAAAGTTAACGGAGCAGAGCCGAACTTGGGCGCCGGCTGCCGGCACAGAGGAAATCGGCAGCAGTTTAGCTGCGCTCGAGCAGGTGACCTGCCGGGGGCGGACAAGAGGCGGAGGCGGAGGCAGGGGGCGGAGGCTGGATCCGGCCAGCTGGGCAGATAACGTTAATGGAGTCCCGTCCGCGGGAGGCGCCCCCGGTTGTCCCCCGCTTTGGCCGCGATCCCAGATAATATGGCCGCGCAATTAAGAGCTGAATACCGATATTAGGCCCGCGTTTGTTCCGCCAGATAGCGCTGAGCGCGAGCCCTCGCGGTGATTACATTGCGGCGAAGAGTGGAATGGCATCCACACTTTGCCCCATCATGCCGAAAGACCATCGCTGCCGTCCCTGATCGACGGATCCCAGCATCGAATTCGAATCTAATCTCGTTCCACGTCCCACATTTTATCTGTCGTAGGCCTACGTACACACGATTCGTCCGAAATTCTTCGATTGGTTGGCTACTGTGTACAAACTTGAATGCCTTGGTGAAGTTCCGTGTGGAAGGAAGAGGACCTGCAGTATGTCAAGATACTATCCGACAAGCATTTTTCGATTGTGTGCTGGCTAGCGTCGTGCCATACTGGGGTCCATATCCCTCCATTGTGTTAAATATACAGATTGATCGTTATTAAGGTTTAAAAAGTCTATGAAGAGACGTACATCACGCTGAGACAAGTAACTTAGTACGTGTGGCCGCAAATGTGAGAAGTAAAAAGTGCACGACAAGTGTTGAACACGTGACGTCACCAAATGACGTACCTCGCTTCACGTGCAGTAGTTGGGCTTGTCGATCATAACCTCGCCAGCAGGGGGCACTGCCACACATGCTCAGATAGTGAATACTCTGTTTCCGTTCTTGCATTGACCGAAGTGATACGGTAGTGGCCGTCGTAATGGTAATGCAACTATACGATGAATTGCTTTACATTTACGGAAACAGAACAGCGAGAGGAGTGACGTGTAGTCCTACCTACTACAAGCGAAATTAGGATCGACAATCTCAACCGATGCACGTGGCAGAGCAGTTTGAGGTATTTCCTGAATTTGAGGCCCCCATGTGTCTTGCGTTAAATTACTTATCTCCGTATCATCTACATCGCTTTGGGGGTTTTCAGACGTTAATAAGAATCACTTTGTTGAACTGATGCACATTATAATCGCTGACAGGTAGTATTTACGACTTTGCAGTCTGCCAAACTACGTATCATTTACTTATAGTTATTGGATGCATAAATAAATATTTTACTTAATGCTGGAACGTTATTATGTTCTCCTACATCATTTGACATTACCGACACCTGAAGTTTGTTGCTACACTATAAAAATATCGGGTACTCGGAATCGATACTCATGTGATAAGTTTTGCCACACAATTACCAATGCTTACTCGTACTATTAACATCACATTGTCCCTTAACGAACACACCTTTCTAAACCACACACTCTTTTTTCGTTTTCTGAACGGTTGGATGAGGCTCGTCGTTTGTTCCTCTCCTGTGCTAACCGTTTCATCTCATCCAGCATCCTTAATTATTTGTGACTCTTCAATTAGTGACCACAACAAACTTTATAATTTCAAACCTTAATGACGTCTTTTTTTCGCTGACGAACCCTACAAAATGATGAAAGAAAAAATATTTACCATTCATTAATTTTCCTATGTCCATGCAGTAAAAGCACCGCATGAGGCAGTACGTTACTACTTATTATGAAACGAAGAAAGACGAAAGTAATGAGGGATAGCAGAAACGATAATAGCTAAACACTGAACATCAAAATTAGATGGAGTGAAGGAATTTTGATAGCTAGGAAGCAAAAAAACACACGACAGAAGAAGCAAGGAGGACATGAAAGGCACACTCATTTTGACTGATTTTAGGCAACTCTCCCCGCAATCGTCTCCTATACCAAACTTCTCATCTTAGAGTAGCACCCGCAACCTACGTCCCAAACTATTTGCAGTATGTACCCCAATCTCAGTCTTCCTCCGTAGTTTTTACCGTTACATCTCCCTCTAGTACCATGGAAGTTATTCCATGATGTCTTGGCACATGTCCTATTATACTTTGTCAGTGTTTTCCATACGCTGTGAGCGTTTCGGGTTGCTATTGTCATCCTGCGCAACGGATTAATCTGAGATGCACCCTTTACCCTGTGGCTCCTGCAAGATGCAATTTTCACCCCCACACCCCTACAGATGTCAGAAAGACGCTCATAACGTTCTAAAGAGAAATGCTTGAAAAACTTTCAGCAATAAATATCTTCTGGAGTCGTCCGCTGTAAGGAAATGACACAAAAATTAATAAAATTTCTTATGTAATTTGAGGGATACTTGGGTACTGGAGGAGTGCTAGTTAGTGTAAGAAAAACATGAAACTAACGAAAATCATTATTTATTTTGCAAAATTCCGTGAAATCACAATGGCACTTTTAGCTATGAACTGAACGTTATTTCCTGGTTCTTTTCAGACTGTGAAGTTACCTCTCGAGGATAGGACTCGCTAATGAAATTTCTATACAAAGTTTAAGATTGTTATTGTTTTGCCAGAATGGTTGAGAGCCGCACCTACTCAACTTTAATAATTATCCGTTAGAATGTTGCTAGATACGGTTGAGGCTGTCGTGTGTGAAATGCAGTGAAGTGTACTGTTGTGGAGGAAATTGGGGCTCACAAAGAGCTGTAGCGCACAATACTGTAAGCTGCGATGACTGCTGTCTGCACTGATTGCTGCTGACAAATAAGGTAACTCTCGTTCTATCTGGACTGACCTTCGCCAGTCAAACTCTCCCTACGCCTTGATGAAGTCAAGGACTCCTATTTGCCGCCTAGTCTTGACTATTGGCGTGGTACACCTGTCAGCTAACCCGACCACCGCGATGCCACTCAAACTTCGCTCACAGACGTGTAACTATAACTCTGTCTGTACACACTGCAATAAATATCTTCTGGAGTCGTCCGCTATAAGGAAATGACACAAAAATTAACAAAATTTCTTATGTAACTAGTGGGATACTTGGTTACTGGAGTAGTGCTGGTGAGTGTGACAGCCAACACAGTGAACAACGCTTAATCGCAATGACTCAATATAAAGTCGCACTTCGATTCACTCTCGACAGAGGTGCTCTCCCAGTGAAGTACTGAGGAGAGACTTGTTCCTCACTCTTTGAGTACACGTACGAGCGGGCACGCTCTCGTTACGTATTCTAGCTCCAAGAGCGACAACGGAACGGCCCCTCTCCACACCAGACGTGAAGGGGTATATCTTTCGATCTCTTCCTTTACTCCTTCAGCTCAAGGCGTCAGAAATATCGTCTGCCAATCAGCATTGCTCTTCTAAAACGGGAGAATGACGTTTCATTTAAGGCGACCAATCTGGAAATCTGTAGTATCGGCTTTTGGCGTTTGCTGCTCTCTGTTAAAATCTCTGGAACTGCGTGCTATGTGTAAAGAATGTGTGGGCTGGCCGCTCCCACACAATGTAGCGGAATTTTCTTTTAAACCGAACACAGGGTCGTTCTTCCTTTCACTCATGCAGACGCTGTCTGATCTACAGGCGGTCACCGGCTGACGTAGATGGGTTGGGACTGGCCTCCTGGCGTGCGGTTGCCTCTCTCGAACTAAAAGCTCCTGTGACCGTCGTGTCTGGAATGTATGTGTATACGCCAGCCCCGAGTATTTCAACCATGATGCGCTTACTTGTTATTTGCATATCGTTTACATGAATTCATACAACATTGACCATATCTTATCGACTTTGGGTTCGAATGAAGCGTCTTGGTGTGCGAAATATGATTGTGAGGGCGGAATATGTAAGCAATGAAGGTCAGGAGATCACAACATCTTACAATGTTATATATGTTTGACATTACGTCAACAGCTGGGGATAATCTGAATTGTCATTTTATTCTGAAGGATCGGGTACACCAAGATCGCTTGAAAATCTTTTATTGATTAGCGGTTTAAACAGGCCTGCGCTGTCATCGTCGGATCTTACAAACTTGCAAGTCACACACTGACGTCATAACATCGCTGTGTGTCTTGCAGGTTTTTAGAGATCATGAACTTCTGTTAATATGTTAAAAGATCCGATGGTGATAGCACAGATCTGTCAATACTGGTAACCAATAAAAGATTTACAAGCGGTCTTGGCGTACCCGATATTTACGAATATATTCTCCATAATTTTCTTATTTCGTCGATTATACTGACTCTCTCTTCATTCTTCAATTTATCAGTCCACCTAATCTTCAACATTCTTCTCTAAACCCACGTATCAGATGCTTAGATTCTCTTCTTTCCCGATTTTTCCACGGTCCGTGTTTGACTACCACATAGCGGTGTGCTGAAAACATACATTCTCAGAAATTTGTTCCTCAATCCATGCGCTATTACTTAAAAGTGACAATCCCAATAACATCGTCGGAAAAATTGGTGTGTCGTGTTTATCAAAAGAGGACGTTCTGACACATTAAAAGTATTTGTGTGCTTTCGTTTTAAAAGTAGTAACGTTTTGACATTTTCAGAATTTCCTTCGTTGTTGTTCCTATTCGTTTGCCTTTTCATTCTTGTATAGTACCTGTCTTTTCCTTTAGTCTTTCATTTTCTGTCATTAGTCCTATGATTGGTTTGTTACGGCCCGCCGCTAACTCCTCTCCTGTGCCAACCTCTTCAGGACTTGCAACTTACATGCAACAAATAAATGAGAGAGTATTACAATTTCTGTTTCGCTTTACTATTTTTACCCTCTGCAGCTCCCTCTAGTACCATAAAAGCTACTCTGTGGTGTCTCAACATATATCCTTTCAGTCAGTGTTTTCATATATTTCTTTCCTTGCCAATTCTCCAGAGAACCTCCTAATTCTTTTATCAGCTTACTTAATTTTCAGCTTTCTTCTGAAGCACCACATCTCAAATGCTTCGATTCTCTTCTTTTTCGCTTTTACCACAGTCCACGTTTCACTACTATACAATGCCGTGCTCCAGACGTACATTCTAAGAAATTTCTTTCTAAAGTTAAGGTCTATGTTTGATACAAGCAGACTTCTCATGACCAGGAATGCCCTTTCTGTCAGCGTTAGTCTGCTTTTTATGTCGTCCACGCCCGCCTGTCATGCGTTACTTTGCTGCCTAGGTAGAACAACTCCTTAACTTCATCTCGTTCATTCCTTGCATTCCACTCTTATTGGCTCTTGTACAAGTTGTATATTACCTTATTTCCCTATTGATTACATTTATTTTTGTCAGAATTTCGAACATCGTGCCCTATTTGACAGTCAGACGTTTGTTCGATGTCGACAAATCATGTGAACTGGTCTACACTATCTAATATGTGGACGGTTACATGCTCCGTGCTCTTATAACCGCTAGTGCTGTGTTTTTGTTATTAATAGTGAATTTTGGTCCTGAATGTGACGTTGAGCACGTGCAGATATGCCGTCCGTGACCGGTGCGTTGACCGCGGCTGTTCGGGTGGCTGAGGAACGCGGCGGGGCGCTCGAAGACGCGGCGGCGTAATTAGTCAGGGATCGGGCCGAAACTATGGCCATTAGTGGTCATTAGACAGCGCAGACAGGCGGCGTGGCCGGCCACTGTGCAGGGCCAGAGCGCTGTGCCGCGTCGGCGGACGCTGCATTATTTACGACCGGTAACAACGCCCCGCGGGCGCAACTTGCCGCTCTGGCGCCTCGCGACGAAACGCCCTTTCCGTAGCCGGTAACAGCTGCTCTTTGCTTGTGCGTCATTATGACCATTACTGCGAGAAAGCTGAATAGACAAGGTGTGTTGACAGTAGTATTACTATCCACTAAATCTACGTCCTGTAGTTTTGGTCCAAAGACTACGGTTCAGCAGTTTTGGTGGTTGTTACTGTTGTTGTTATCGTCTTCAGTCCGAAAACTGATTAAAAAAATGGTTCAAATGGCTCTGAGCACTATGGGACTTAACTTCTGAGGTCATCAGTCCCATAGAACGTAGAACTACGTAAACCTAACTCACGTAAGGACAACAGACACATCCATGCCCGAGGCAGGATTCGAACCTGCGACCGTAGCGGTCGCGCGATTCCAGACTGTAGGGCCTAGAACCGATTGGCCATCGGGGCCTGCTGAAGACAGATCTGAGGCAGCTCTCCATGCTACTCTATCCTGTGCACGACTTTTAACCCGCGAACAGCTACTGCAGTCTACATCCTTCTGCATCTGTTCACTGTAGCCATCTCTTGACCCCCCCTAAGATTTTTACCCTCCCACTCTTCCGTCCAGTACTAAATTGGTGATCCCTAGACGTCCCAAAAAGTATCCTACTAACCGATCCCCTTCATCTAGTCATGTTATGGCAAACATTTCTTTTCTTATCAGTTCTATTTAGTGCCTTCTCGTTAGTTACATGACCTATCCATTTAAGCTTCAGCATTCTTCTGTAGCAACACATTTCAAAATCTTCTCTTCCCTTCTTGTCTAAACTGTTTATCGTAGACGTTTCACTTCCATATATGGCTACACTCCAGACAAATATCTTCAGAAAAGACTCAATAAAATCTAAGTCTACTTTCGATGTCAACATATTTTTCTTGAGAAGTGCTTTTCTTGCCATAGCTACCATGTATTTCATTTACTCTCTACTTCAGCTATCACCAGCTATTGTGCTGCCCAAATAGCATAACTAATCAAATACTTTAAGTGTCTCATGTCCAAACCTAATTCCCTCATCACCACCTGATTTAATTAGACTATGTTACATTATCCTCATTTTGCTTTTGTTGACGTTCATCTTATGTCCTTCTTTAAAGAAACTATCAGTTCCATTAACTGCACTTTGAAGTCCTGACTGAATTACATAATCATCGGCAAACCTCAAAATTTTTATTCATTCTCCCTGAAATTTAAAACCTACTCCAAATTTTTCTTTGCTATCTTTTACTGAATGTTCAATGTACAGATTGAGTAACATCGGAGACAGACTACAACGCTGTCTCACTCCCTCCTCAATCGCTGTTTTCCTCTCATGTCCCTCGACTCTTATGACTACCATCTGGTTACTGTACAAGATGTGAATAGCGTTTGGTTCATGTATTTTACCCATGTCACCCTAATAATTTCAAACAGAGGATTTCAGTCAACAATGTCAAAAGCTTTCTCTAAGGCTACATATGCTATAAACGTAGGTTTGCCTTTCCTTAACGTATCCTCTAAACTAAGTACTAGGATCAGTATCGCGCGTGCCCACATTTCTCCGAAATCCAAACGCGACTTCTCCACGATCAGCCTCTAGCATTTTTTTTTTTTTCCATTCTCTTGTAAAGAATTTGGTTAGCATCTTGCAACCACGACTTATGAAATCGATAGTTGGATAATTCTCATTCCTGTCAGCACCTGCTTTCTTTCGAGTTGCAATTATTATATTCTTCTTTAAGTCTGAGAGTATTTTGCCTGTGTTGCACACCACATTGAATAATTATGTTATGGCTGGCTCTCCCAAGGCTATCACTAGTTCTTACGGAACGTCGTCTTCTCTCTTGAGTTCGTTTCGACTTAGGTCTTTCAGCGCTCTGTCAAATTCTTCTCGCAGTATGGTATCTCCTGCCTCATCTTCATCTACATACTCTTCCATTTCTACAATATTACTTTCAAGTTCATCTGCATTGTAGAGACCCTCTATATTCTCCTTCCACCTTACAGATTGTCCCTCTTCGGTTAGGACTGGTTTTCCATCTGAGCACTTGATATTAAGACAGCTTCGGGAGACGGGCGTCCCCTAATGAAATATGCTTCTAACTCCTTACATTTGTCCTCGGCCATTCCTGCTTAGCTGTTTTCCTGTCATTCTTATTTTTTAGATGTTTGTAATTTCCTTCAGTCTCCTATATTTGCTGCATTTTTATATTTTCTCTTTCATCGATTAAATTCAATACCTCCTGTGTTATCCACGTTTCTGCTAGGCCTTGTCTTCTTGCCTACATGATTCTCTGCTGCCTTCATTATTTCATCTCTCAAAGCTACCCATTTGTCTTCTACTGCTCTCCTTTCCCTTGTTCTAGTCAGTCGTTGCCCAATGGTCCATCTGAGACTCTCAACCACCTCAGGTTCTTTCAAATTATCCCGGTCTCATCTCCTAAATTTCCTACCTTTTCGCATTTTTTTCAGTTTTATTTTATAGTCCTTAACCTACAAATTGTCACAACCCACGTGTGCCCCCGGAAATGTCTTACAAATTGAAGTCTGATTCCGAAATCTCTTTGTAACCATTGCATAATCAGTCTAAAACATCCTGTGTTTGCAGTTCTCTTCCACGTCTACAAAGACCCCCGGCACCGACCGACCGCCGTGTCATCCTCAGCACTTAGACTCATTGGATACGGATATGGAGGGACATGTGGCTCTCCATGGCGTTGTCAGCTTTCGTGACCGAAGCCGCTACGTGTGAGTAATGTAGTTCGTCATTTCCCTTCAGAAGACCCGAATATATCCCGCTTGCCAAAAGCGCTCGACAGACTGGACGGTCACCCATCTAAGAGCGAGCCAATCTCGCCAGCGATTACCTACAGTGATCTGACTGGAACCGATGTTACCATTGCGGTAACACCGTTGGGGCAATTTAAATACATAAACATAAAAAGTACATATAATTATTGTTATCTTGTACTAAATAGAACGTTGTTCATCATAATCAAAGGCAAGAGTTTCCTCTTATTATTGATTTACGCCAATGTTGTTCATGAATAATAGAAAAATATTTTATATACGTTCGACGAAGCATTGAAGTGATATTTGATATATTTCTGTTTTTATCTTTTCGTTGAGGATATTGTGTTTCCTAATCCTACGTAATAAATCTGTTTTGTTCTTTTATTTTCTTTACTTTTACTATAACATGACTCTGATTCAGATTACAAATAACGAAATATGGAACAAACTTTTAAAAAAAGGACAATTTCACTTCTGCTGTTCTTAAGTAACACATGGGAGGGAGAACTATTTAGGTCAAAAATGTTTCTTAGGTTACCAAGACCTTTATTACTATGGCATTTACGTACCCTCATTCGGTTTCTGGACAGTCCACTACTCGCTTTTTTGGGGGGTATCTAGTGAGACATTAATTTGCATATGTAAAGAAATTAATTGCATACGTACAGAAAGCGATCGCTACGAGATAACGCCCGATAGTGGGCAACACACCCAACATACGGGTAACGCATGTACGACCTTAACTGATCAAAGCTACTTGGAAAACCAAGGCAATCTACAGTAATTGATTTTATTCTAAGGTAGCCTACGGTAGTTTCCCAACTGTAATTGGTAGTAAGACGTGACATAGATAGTTGATAGAAAATCGATAATAGTTCACTATAAATTTATCTTAATCGCAGTACAAAGAAGCAGTTACATAACAGGTTTCCCCCCCTGCGGGTCCGGGCGTTAGAATAGGCCCGAGGTATTCCTGCCTGTCGTAAGAGGCAACTAAAAGGAGTCCCTCCCCCTCAAGGGGGTAGTTAACGCCTGCGTCCGGAGACGGACGGTTCCACGACCTATATTTGCGGTCATTTTGGTTTTTCACTTCTTTTTTCTTCCTTCCTTTGGTTGGTTCCTTTCTTTGTTCTTCTCCGTCTCACTGTCTTCCTTACTCTTTCCCTTGCCTTCTTCTCCTGGCCTTCTTCTCCTGGGCTTCTTCTCCTGGCCTTCTTCTCCTTGCCTTCATCTCCTTGCCTTCTTCTCCTTGCCTTCTTCTCCTTGCCTTCTTCTCCTTGCCTTCTTCTCCTTGCCTTCTCTGGTCTCTGCCTCGGCGTTTGAGACAGTCTGTCCTCTCTCTCTTCTTTTTCCTCTTCTTCCTTCCTCCCTGTGCGCGCCTGAAGGCCGACCCACGCGTTCGCACGCGTAGCCGGTGACGGGGTAACGCGTAATTCCCCGCCCTGGGTAGACAAGTAAGGCACGCACGTACCCCCTGGTAAAGGCCAGGCCCAGGGAGGGATGATTGCCTGAGCTGGTACCTTCTGACCATGCCGATTGGTCCCTCCGTCTGTTTCTCGGGAGCTGTGACCTGAGGTGTAAACATTCACCTAAGGCGGGAGTGCCCTCTGAGAGGGTCACCACAAGGAAGGAGCGCGCCATCGGAGACGCTGGCAATCATGGGGGATTCCTCCGCAATAGATTTCTCTTCTTCTTCTCTCACGACTTCTGCCCCTAAACGGAAACTTGACCAGCCACCAGTGACAAAAGTACTACCACCTGCCCCACAGTTCCTCGTAGTTTCTCGATCTGAGGACGGCAAGGATTTTTCCTCTGTCAACACTTTCGTTATCCAGAAGGGCGTAGATGCCATAGCCGGTACTGTTAAGTCGTGTACCAGGTTGCGTAATGGTACCTTGTTACTAGAAACTGAGAGCGCCTTTCAGGCACAAAAACTGCTTCGGGTCACACTCCTGTACACGTTCCCTGTCCGGGAGGAGGCTCACCGCACTTTGAATTCGTCTCGTGGTTTGGTCTATACTCGATCACTCGACGGATTGACTGACGAGAAGATTCAGTCTTTCCTCGCTGAGCAGGGCGTGACGGCTGTCCATAGGGTCATGAAAAAGGTCAACGATGACCTTGTACTGACCCGGACACTTTTCTTGACCTTTGATAGTGTTCAGCTGCCCTCGCGTATCAAAGCGGGCTACGAGGTTATTTGCCAGTCTTGTTCCAATGCGGCTAAATGTATCAAAAAAAAATGGCTCTGAGCACTATGGGACTCAACTGCTGAGGTTATTAGTCCCCTAGAACTTAGAACTAGTTAAACCTAACTAACCTAAGGACATCACAAACATCCATGCCCGAGGCAGGATTCGAACCTGCGACCGTAGCGGCCTTGCGGTTCCAGACTGCAGCGCCTTTAACCGCACGGCCACTTCGGCCGGCGGCTAAATGTATCACTTGTGGCAGGGATGCCCATGAGGGTGACTGTCCACCTCCGTCTCCTCGTTGTGTGAACTGTCAGGGTGACCATGCAGCATCCTCCCGCGACTGTCCCATCTACAAGGAAGAACGCTGTATCCAAGAAATTCGGGTCAAAGAGAAAGTGTCCACCTCGGCTGCTCGCAAGCTATTTGCTAGTAGGAAGCCCACGCTGCTCCCAGCGGGAAGATACAGTACTGTCCTCGCCTATCCTCGGACTACCAGGGAGGTGGCGACACAGACATGCGATCTGACCTTCAGCACCACGGTCGTCCGTTCGGCCAGTGCTAAGATCACGCGGTCGACGTCTCCTCTACCTCCCGTCACCCCTCGGACACAAGCACCTTCATCAGCTTCTGCTAAGACGAAGACCCAGAAGTCAGATGCACGGGCCTTCAAGAAGGAACCGTCCCGTGCAGTCTTCCTACGTGCCTCGAATTCCCAGCCGTTGATCAGTACTTCCACTAAACGACCTTCCAAGAAGGCTCATAGGAAGCACAGTTCTCCTTCTCCGCCGCGGTGCATTTCTTCTCCTGCGCCACCCAGCGGTTGCCGCCCCAGGCCGTCATCCGTTTCCCCTGGCTGCGCCGCTGGTAGCCGAACATCTGGCCGTCCACCGGCGGAGGAAGCTCGAAGCCTGTCCCTCAGCGGCCTTCGAGGTGACCCCTTCTTTAATCTTCCTTTTCCTATCACGAAGGCACTTATTCACTGGAATATTAGCAGCATTCGCTCCAACCAATAGGACTTGAAGTTGATCCTCCGCTTGCACCGTCCGCTCGTTGTAGCCCTCCAGGAAACGAAGCTACGCCCATGCGATCACATTGCCTTGGCACACTACACCTCTGTGCGTTTTGACCTGCCCCCTGTGGTAAGTATTCCGGCTCATGGAGGGGTTATGTTGCTGGTCCGGAATGATATTTACTACGATCCCATCACATTGCACACTGGCCTGCAGGCAGTTGCCATCCGAATTACTCTCCCCACTTTTACATTTTCCATTTGTACCATTTACACTCCATCGTCGTCTGCCGTTACCAGGGCAGACATGATGCAAATGATTGCTCAGCTACCTGCACCATTTTTGTTAACTGGAGACTTCAATGCCCACCATCCCCTTTGGAGCTCTCCAGCATCCTGCCCGAGGGGCTCCCTGTTAGCAGACCTTTTCAACCAGCTCAATCTTGTCTGCCTCAACACTGGCGCCCCTACTTTTCTTTCGGACACATCTCACACCTATTCCCATTTAGACCTCTCCATATGTACTACCCAACTTGCACGCCGGTTTGAGTGGTATGCACTTTCTGATACATATTCGAGCGACCACTTCCCGTGTGTTATCCATCTCCTGCAGCATACCCCCTCTCCGTGCTCATCTAGCCGGAACATCTCCAAAGCAGACTGGGGGCTCTTCTCTTCCAGGGCGACCTTTCAGGATCAAACCTTCACAAGCTGCGATGGTCAGGTCGCACACCTCACGGAAGTCATTCTCACTGCTGCTGAATATTCCATCCCTCACACTACCTCTTCTCCACGTCGCGTACCGGTCCCCTGGTGGACCGCAGCATGTAGAGACGCTTTATGTGCTCGTCGACGTGCTTTACGCACCTTTAAACGCCACCCTACAGTGGCGAATTGTGTCACTTATAAACGATTACGTGCGCAGTGCCGTCGTATTATTAAAGAAAGCAAGAAAGCCAGCTGGGCTGCTTTCACAAGCACCTTCAACAGTTTTACTCCTTCTTCTGTTGTCTGGGGTAGCCTGCGCCGGCTATCTGGCACTAAGGTCCACTCACCAGTTTCTGGCTTGACGGTCGCGAATGGCGTCCTTGTGGCCCCTGAGGATGTCTCCAATGCCTTCGGCCGCTTTTTCGCAGAGGTTTCGAGCTCTGCTCATTACCACCCTGCCTTCCTCCCCAGAAAAGAGGCAGAGGAGGCTAGGCCACCTAACTTCCGCTCCTCGAATCGTGAACGTTATAATGCCCCTTTCACCATGCGGGAACTCGAACATGCACTTGTCCGGTCACGGTCCTCCGCTCCAGGGCCTGATTCTATTCATATTCAGATGCTGAAGAACCTTTCTGCTGCGGGTAAAGGTTTCCTTCTTCGTACTTATAATCGCATCTGGATTGAAGGACATGTTCCCGCATGCTGGCGCGAGTCTATTGTTGTACCGATTCCTAAGCCGGGCAAGAGCAAGCACTTGCCTTCCAGTTATCGACCCATCTCGCTTACCAGCTGTGTCTGTAAGGTGATGGAGCGAATGGTTAACTCTCGTTCGGTTTGGCTGCTCGAATCTCGACGCTTACTTACCAATGTACAATGTGGATTTCGTAGCCGCCGCTCTGTTGTTGACCATCTGGTTACCTTGTCGACCTTCATTATGAATAAGTTCTTGCGGAAGCGCCCGACCGCAGCTGTGTTCTTTGATTTGGAGAAGGCTTGCGACACCTGTTGGAGGGCGGGCATTCTCCGCACCATGCATACATGCGGCCTTCGCGGTCGCCTCCCTCTTTTTATTCGTTCCTTTTTAATGGATCGACAGTTCAGGGTACGTGTGGGTTCTATCCTGTCAGACACCTTTCGCCAGGAGAATGGGGTGCCACAGGGCTCAGTTTTGAGCGTCGCTCTCTTCGCCATAGCGATCAATCCAATAATGGATTGCCTCCCAGCTGATGTATCAGGCTCCCTTTTCGTGGACGATTTTACCATCTATTGCAGCGCGCAGCGTACATGTTCCCTGGAGCGCTGTCTTTAGCGTTGTCTTGACCATCTTTACTCCTGGAGTGTCGCCAATGGCTTCCGTTTTTCTGCCGAGAAGACGGTCTGTATTAACTTCTGGCGCTACAAAGAGTTTCTCCCACCGTCCTTACGACTCGGTCTCGTTGCTCTCCCATTTGTGGAGACAATAAAATTTTTGGGTCTTACATTTGACAGGAAACTTAGCTGGTCTCCACATGTGTCTTATTTGGCTCCCCGTTGTACCCGTTCTCTAAATGTCCTCCGTGTTCTCAGTGGTATGTCTTGGGGAGCGGATCGAACCGTCCTACTTCGCCTATATCGGTCGATCGTCCGCTCAAAGCTGGATTATAGGAGCTTCGTGTACTCCTCTGCACGGCCGTCCATCTTACGCCGCCTCAACTCCATACAACATCGGGGTTTACGTCTTGCGATCGGAGCATTTTATACTAGTCCCGTCGAGAGTCTTCATGCTGAAGCCGGTGAATTGCCACTGACCTACCGGCGCGATATACTGCTTTGTCGGTGTGCCTGTCGACTACTGTCAATGCCCGACCACCCGTCTTATCGTTCCTTTTTTGACGGTTCTCTCGATCGTCAATACGGGTTGTATGTCTCTGCCCTGCTACCCCCTGGAGTTCGCTTTCGTCGCCTCCTTCAACACCTTGATTTTTCACTCCCTGCAACCCTTAGAGTGGGCGAGAGCCACACGCCACCTTGGCTCCAGGCTCGAGTTCGTGTTCACCTTGACCTCAGCTCGCTCCCAAAGGAGGTTACCCCCGGTTCGGTATACCACTCCCGTTTTGTCGACCTTCGTTCGAAGTTCATTAATGTGACCTTCATTTATACAGATGGCTCTAAGACTAATGACGGGGTCGGGTGTTCTTTTATTGTCGGGGCACAAAGTTTCAAATACCGGCTCCATGGCCATTGTTCGGTCTTCACAGCTGAGCTATTTGCCCTCTACCAAGGCTGTTCTTTACATCTGCCGCCACCGACAATCTGCTTATGTCATCTGATCCGATTCCCTGAGCGCACTCCAGAGCCTCAGTGATCCGTATCCGGCTCACCCTTTCGTGCACCGGATCCAACGCTCTCTTCAGCAGCTGGTAGACGACGGTTCTCCTGTTAGCTTTATGTGGGTTCCTGGCCATGTCGGTATCCCTGGGAACGAAGCTGCAGATGCCGCGGCCAAGGCTGCGGTTCTCCAGCCTCGGACAGCTTCTTGTTGTGTCCCGTCATCAGATTGTAGCAGGGTCATTTGTCGGCGCATTTTGTCGCTGTGGCATGCCGATTGGGCTGCACTTACGGACAACAAGCTTCGGGCCTTGAAACCTCTTCCCGCGGCTTGGACGTCCTCCTCACGCCCTTCTCGGCGGGAGGAGGTCGTTTTGGCCCGGTTACGAATTGGACGTGGTCGGTTCAGCCATCGCCATCTGCTGACGCCTGCACCGGCGCCATTCTGCCCATGTGGGCAATTGCTGACGGTCCGCCACATTTTAACGTCCTGTCCGGATTTTAACACACTGCGTCTTGATCTTGGCCTGCCATGTACTCTAGATGCCATTTTAGCGGATGACCCACGAGCAGCGGCTCGCGTTCTTCGTTTTATCAACTTGACAAACCTCTCTAAGGACATTTGATTATGCTGTTTTTTTTTCTTAATGCCTGTCAGTCTGTATTTTATCGTGTTTTCCCTTTTAGTTGCTGTTTTAAACCTGTGCCTCGCGGTGCATTCCTAACATAGTCTGGGCGCTAATGACCATTGACGATGTGCGCCCTAAAACCACAAAAAAAACAGGTTTCACTTGTTGAACAATCATCTTCAGAGCATGGTACCCAATGCCACTGACATCATAATGTACATTCTGAGTAACCAATAAAGGCGGGCTACAAACAATAAATTGTCAAATGTGCCCAGTGCACTACCAACATTGTGGCTGCGTGGTATCGTGTTTCTCCCCAGAAAAACGCCACACTCACCTTTCGATGATCTCGTCTACTTGTGCAGCGCGCACGCCATTCGTGAAGAAAACGATTAATGTTACTCGGCCACAAAATATGTAGCAGACCTAGCAGCACTAACTGCAGTAAAAGGCTCCATAAAACGTTTTTCTTGCTTCAGGTTTTACCTGCTATTACATTAGGGAAGCCTTTCGAATACAAATTTCGATATATTGTCCCTTCCAGTGCAAGTTAAGCGCCAAGTTCGTATTAGCCGGAGGTTAAGTTTTCGACGCTCATATGAACCAGACAAGAACGGAGTGCTCTGATTAAGACAGGGGCGCAGTATTTCCCCTCTACTGTTCAGTCTGTACATCGAAGAAGCAGTGATGGAAACAAAAGGATCTGTTGAACGGAACGAACATTCTAATGACAATAGAATACAGATTGAGAGGAAATCGAAGAAAGAAGAAATGAATCAGAATTAGAAGAAATTATAACGTCGAGAAACGTAACATCAGGGTTAATGGTCACGAAGTAGATTACGTCAACAAATTCTACTACCTAGGCAACAAAATATCCAGTGACGGATGGAGCAAGGAGGACATCAAAAGCAGACTAGCACTGGCAAATAGGATATTCCTGGCCAAAAGAAGTCTACTCGTATAAACGTAGGCCTCAATTTGAGGAAGAATTTTCTGAGAAAGTACGTTTCGAGCACAGCATTGAATTGGAATAAAACATGGACTATGGGAAAATCAGAACAAGAGGATCGACGCAGTTTAGGTGTGATGTTACAGACGTATGTTGGAAATTAGGGGGCTGAAAAGGTAAGGAATGAGTTCTCTGAAGAATTTGCGAGAAAAGGGATGCATGGAAAACACTGACAAGGAGGGCCAGGGTACTACGACAGGAAATAACTTCCATGATACTAGGGGAACTGTAGAGGGAAAACTTATATAGAAAGACAGAGAATTGAACGCATCCATTAGATAACTAAGTTGGTTGCAATTGCTATTCTGAGATGCAAATGTTAGCACATGAGGGGAAATTGTGGTGCGCCGCATGAAACCAGTCAGGTTGATGACTGCAAAGAAATTAAATACAGTCACTGTCAATAGCCAGCTTATGGCATTCACTTACCTGCTACCGGAAAATTTATAAACCGATGTCTATGAAACAGGATTGTATTGTACTGTATTGTATGTTAACCGGGGACCTAGAAACGACGGAGAGGCACCGTCCCCGCCGCAGCCGCAGTGGTCCACAACCCCACACCGTCTACCGCAGTCCACTTCACCCCTCCGCCGCCCTACACCGAACCCAGGGTTATTGTGCGGTTCGGTCCCGGTGGACCCCCAGGGAACATCTCACACCAGACGAGTGTAACTCCTATCTTTGCGTGCTAGAGTAATGATGGTGTACGTGGAGAACTTGTCTGGGCAGCAATCGCCGACATAGTGTAACTGAGGCGGAATAAGGGGAACCAGCCCGCATTCGCCGAGGCAGATGGAAAACCGCTTAAAAACCATCCACAGACTGGCCTGTTCACCGGACCTCGACGCAAATCCGCCGGGCGGATTCGTGCTGGGGACCAGGCGCTCCTTCCCGCCCATAAAGCCGTGCGTTAGACCGCACGGACAACGGGCGAGCTATGAAACCGGATACTCGCTTTATATAACACAAATTGGTCTCTTCAAACGTTCAGTTCGCGGTCACGACTTGTAAAATACGCCAGTTCAAATAGAACATACAGAATTCCCACTTTCGTCTTTACCGTTCGTCCACAGTTACTTTCCGACGTCCCACGATAGATTTTTGATCATAACTGCGCAAAACAAATATTTTCAGAGCGTATATATAAATGGGTTGCATCATGATGGTGGCTGAGATGTGAGTGAATCCTAAACTCCACAAAGCAATTGTGTAGCCTATAACATACGTGCGAATTCCATCTCTTCTGACTGGCTGAGGTAAGTTTATAGCCAATCGACTATCATTATTTAATCGCATTGTCTCAAGTCTCTTACATGGCCAATTGCAACATAATATTGTTTTGGAGCATTTTATTACATGAACAGTTTTAGAAAAGCCACAAACACTAAAATTATCCCGTCTTTTCCTGATTGAAGTTTTGGAGTATATTATTCATTTCCCAAGTCCAAAAACTGGCGAATTATACTACACAATTTTGCCCTGAGAATATGACTCGCACACTTTCCTGTCACGATACTCATGCAACCACTTACTCAGTTAAGACATGTCAGGTTTAATATATCACATTCATACTCATTTATACTTCCATTCGCTCCAAAATTAAACACATAAATTCAGCGGCAAGTAACAGAAGACGTGATGTTAGCGAAACATATAAATTATTAACGAAGATTCATTGTTTTGACGCCTTAAAATTTCATTGCCTGTATGATAGCGACATCTCTCAGCTGGAGCCGTAACTACAGGTATTAGCACATGCTAGATGGTAAAAGCACATGCTAGATGGTAAGAGCACATTTGTCAAAAAGCTGTGACTCACCACTATGTGTACGAAGCTTCTTGCTAGAAACTCGTTATCTAACGGGTTCTGTATATTGCCATCAACACAAGTAAATTTAATGTGGACTGACAGTATTAGGTATAAATTAACTTTTCTGAACAACGAGCAAATTCTCTGTATTGTACCTTCTGTGTGTAACATTCGTTAGTAAGCATCATATACGGCTTGAAAGTGCTGCAATTAGAAGTTCCTTTTGTTTCCAAATTTAGAGGAAACAAATATTTTTCCTTATCAGAAATGAGAGTTAAACGAAAAAAAAAAAGTGTCTAGTGTGAATTCCTACGTTCACTTCAGAGAAGATCTTGGGCAAAGAAACAAACATAGTAATTGTCTTCCAGTAGCAACTACAGTCTTATGTTTGTGGCTTGTGATACATAGTGTATGTAGTGTGCATAATTTTAACGTGGGTCAAGAGTTAATCAAAGGGATCTCATTATCCTCTTGCTGGGGCTCTGGATTCCCACTCTACACCAGGGCAGACAAACTTCCCAAGAAAATTAATAAAAGTCTTACCTTTTGTCTCGCTGCCATCGCCTTTTTCTTGGAGTGAAACATCTGGTCCGCCTCCGCTCTATGCTGGTGCTAAGCCTATAGAACTAAAGAAATTAATTTACATGTGATCCGTCATCTGCAGCTACAGGGATAGTGTGCAAATCACATTTAAGAGCCTGTCAGAGGATTCATCTAACCACCTTCACAATACTTCTCTATTATTCCAACCTCGTACAGCGCGCGGAAAAACTAACACCTATATCTTCCCATGCGAGCTCTGAATTCCCTTATTTTAGTATGGTGATCGTTTCTCGCAATGTAGGTCGGCGTCAACAAAACAATTTCGCATTCTGAGGAGAAAGCTGGTGATGGAAATTTCGTGAGAAGAGTTCGTCGCAAAGAAAAACACCTTTGTTTTAATGATGTCCACCCCAAATCCTGTATCATCTCCCCTATTACGCGATAATGCAAAACATGTTGCCCAAATGGTTCAAATGGCTCTGAGCACTATGGGACTTAACATCTGAGGTTATCAGTCCCCTACTACTTAGAACTACTTAAATCTAACTATCCTAAGGACATCACACACATCCATGCCCCAGGCAGGATTCGAACCTGCGACCGTAGCAGTAGCACGGTTCCGCACTTAAGTGCCTAGAACCGCTCGGCCACCACGGCCGGCACTTGCTGCCCTTCTTTGAACTTTCAGGAGGTACTCCGTCAATACTATCTGGGAAGTATTCTAAAAGAGGACAAGTGTAGTGTAGGTAGTCTCTTTGGTAGATCTGTTACATTTCCTAAGTGTCTTGCTAATAAAACGCAGTCTCTGGTTAGCCTTCGCCACAACATTTACTATGTGTTCCTTCCAATTTCAGTTTTTCCTAACTGTATTTCCTAGGTTGAATTGACGGCCTTTAGATTTTATTTATCGTGTAACTGAAGTTCAACAGGTTCCTTTAAGCACTAATGTGGATGACCTCACACTTTTCGTTATTTAGGGTCAATTTCCTATTCTCACAATATATAGATCGATTTTTCTAAATCATTTTGCAGTTTGTTTGGATCTTTTGATCACCTCACTAGTCGATAAACGACATCATCATCTGCAAATAACCTACGACAGCTGCTCAGATTGCCTCCTAATTCGTTTATATTGATGAGGAACAGCAAAGGGCCTATAACGCCACCTTCGACAACGCCAGAAATCATTTCTGTTTTACCCGACTACTTTCCGTCAGTTACTACGAACTGTGACCTCTCTGATAGGATATCACGAATCCAAACACATAACAGAGACGACATTCCATAAGCACGCATTTTCACTGCAAGCCGCTCGTGTGGTGCAGTGTCAAAAGCCTTCTGGAAATCTAGAAATATGGAATCAATTTGAAACCCATTGTCAATAGCATTCAACACATCGTGTGAGTAACGAGCGTACTGGATTTCACGAGAACTATTATTTTCTAAATCCGTGTTGACTGTGTGTCAATAGACCGTTTCCTTCGAGGTAATTCTTGATGATCGAACACAATATATGTTTCAAAATCGTATTCATAATTGTGCCTTCACCTTGTTTTCCCCCTGTGTCAAGTGATTAAAACTACACGAGCTTTCGGCGAAGCACTCCTTTGCCATTGTCAAGTAGTATGACTGCCAGTGGCCTGATGATACGCCCCCGATAGACGCTAGCTGCCGGTTGTGACGTCACTGGTGGTCTTAGTGTCAACCTGTATTGGCACAAGTTGAGTCCGCGTTCGCTGTGGCCGTTCAACCGCGTAGTCGTCGGATCCCACGCTGTGTTGAGCTACAGGCTATAGTCCTAGAGCTAGAGCGTCATATGCGTCAGTCTACAACCACCACAACATCAGAGGTCTAACATTCGATACCTTTATTTGTTAAAGAAAAAAAGCTAAGCAAGGAAGTGTTACATATATTTGCAAAATATTAACACTTGGTGGTCCGGCGACACCACAGTGGTGTCGTGTGCAAAATAGCTGGCGATACCACAGTGGTGTCGTGTGCAGAGTACCGCTTAGTGGCCGGCGACACTACAGTGGTGTCGTGAGCATACTATCGCGCAGTGGCCGGCGACAGCACTTTAATATATTTTTCATTCTGTTGGTGGTTTGTTTCGGTAACAGTAGGCTACACACGCCAACAAGTTTTTTTGTTTTGTTTTTATAAGTACTTGTGCACTTCCTTCATGGCAGACGAAAGAGACGATACGATTATATACGATGAATGCGCGGTCGTCTTGTCTGACGTTCTTGACGACTTCGCCGATCGGGAAGAAGACACTGGATATCGAAAAAATGAAAGTGAAGCAGAATCGTCGGAAGATAGTGAAATACGTCCAAGAAGAATTCTGTGAACGCTGTGGTTGCCAACTTATTTGGATGAATCAGTCGAAGAAGACAGACTATGATTTACTGAGGAGCAGTGATAAATTTGAAGGATCTCCCGGTCCACACACATTTCCCAAAGACACACAGAACGTCGTGGATATCGTAGAATAATGTATTGGGAACGATGTATTTGAATATATTAGCAACGAAACTAACAAGTATAAGAGTCAAAATTGCAATAGAAGGAAACTGGATTTAAAACATGCCCAATTTGTCGACGTTACGGGACCCGAACTTAGAAAATGGTGTGGGCTTGCTATTCTTATGGGAACTGCAAAAAAAAAAGCAAGGATCGATGATTATTGGACAACGAATGCGTTGATAGACACACCGATATTTCGCAAAACTATGTCCCGCAACAGATTCAGACAAATATTTTCATTTTTACATTTTTCCGACAGCAACAATAAACCGGATAATGCCGACCGGTTTTTCAAAGTGCAATCCGTGATTGATTATTTTTTCCGAAACGTTTGAAGAAACGTTTAGTCTAAGTGAAAACATCTCAATTGATCAAGGAATGGCGTGGACAGTTAAATTTTAAAGTTTACAATCCGTCGAGAATGACGAAATATGGCATACTCTTTCGGATGCTGTGTGATTCGAGTATGGAATACATTTCCTCATTCAAGATATATTCCGGCTCTGGACAGCCTTTAGCAAAAACAGTGATGGAACTTGTGGTGTCACCGCCAGACACCACACTTGCTAGGTGGTAGCCTTTAAATCGGCCGCGGTCCGTTAGTATACGTCAGACCCGCGTGTCGCCACTATCAGTGATTGCAGACCGAGCGCCGCCACACGGCAGGTCTAGAGAGACTTTTTAGCACTCGCCCCAGTTGTACTACCGGACTTTGCTAGCGATGGTTCACTGTCAAAATACGCTCTCATTTGCCGAGACGATAGTTAGCATAGCCTTCAGCTACGTCATTTGCTACGACCTAGCAAGGCGCCATTACCAGTTACTATTGATACTGAATAATGTACCGTCAAGAGCGACGTTCACCAGTTATGGATTAATGTTAAGTATTCCACCAGCTACGTCCGTTTTTCTAAAGTCTAAATTCCTTGTCCTGTTCCAGACCTCACGCCAGCCTCTGTGAGCTAAAACGCGTGCCTTTCGGCTTCCTCTAGTACCCGGTGTTGGCTCTCCTGCCAACCCACAACAGAACTAATGGCACCCTCTTATGGAAAGTAGCATCACCTCCACATGAATAATTATTATAACAGTGTAGAACTTGCAGAGAAGTTACTTGAAAAGAAAATCCGAATTTGTGGAACGATACGGCAAAATAGAAGTCAATGTAGTTGAAGCTTGTCATCAACGGAAAGGTGACAAGCGGCCGGCGACAAGCCGAGTAATCCGAATTAGCGCTGCCGGCGCCAAGCGAATACATTTGTACGAGGCGTGCGGACGGTGAAGTGTTAATACCTCAGATGAAGGATGCTCCACTAATGTGTTTGGTTTATGTATTGTAAAAGTTTAGGGGAGTTAAAAGAGCTCAATCAGGAAGCCCGGTAGGATGATTTAACAATTAATATTATAATTGTCAAATCCAAAGGAATGCAAAAATCGTAATACTGTAGACTGTATTTTAGATATTGCAATGACCTAGCTGACAAACGAAAGCTGAAGAAAGCGAAAACTAGCCTAAGGAACCTAATGATAGATACGTTCAATGACTTTATTCCCAGAAGACAGTATCGATTTGCAGAATGATACCCACAGAATTGATGAATGGTGCAGGCTCTGCCTGCTGATATTTCTCGCTTCCCGAGCACGGGGTCCCGGGTTCGATTCCCGGCGGGGTCAGGGATTTTCACCTGCCTCGAGATGACTGGGTGTTTGTGTTGTCCTCATCATTTCATCATCATCCAGGAAAGTGGCGGAATTGGACTGAGCAAAGATTGGGAAATTGTACGGGCGCAGATAACCACGCAGTTGAGCGCCCCACAAACCAAACATCATCATCATCTGCCTGCTGACTCTGCACGTACATAAATGTAACTTACTGCGCATACACAGGAATAGAAATTCCCTACTGTAAAATTGCACTATTGATGACAAGTTGTTGAAAACTGTAGTTACCGTACAATCTGTAAAAGTATCTAACCACAGCGACCTTAAGCGAAATGATCACATAAATGAAATAGCAGGGAAAGCGTATGCCAGACTCAGATCCGTAGAGAGCATCTTAAGAAAATGTAACTCATCCATGAAGGAAATGGCTTCTACCGAATCTTGAGTATTGTTCATCAATATGGCCTTCTTACCAGTTACGACTGATAGAAAAGATAGAGAAGATCCAAAGAAGAGCGGTGCGTTTTGTCACAAGATCGTTTAGTCCGCGAGAGAGCGTTGCAGAGATGGCAACAAACTATGCGCAACAAAATCCAGTGGTAGTCGCTACTAGAAAGACATAGTGCGTGACGGAATGGTTTACTATTGAAGTTTCGAGAGAGCAGTTTCCAGAAACGATCGGATAACATGTTACTGCCTCCCACATACATCTCACGAAGCGAGCACGATGAGAAAATTTTAGAGATTAGAGCTAATACAGAGGCTTTCCACAGCGATTCTTCCCACTAGCCATTCTCAACAAGTGGAACAGGGAAAAGGGGGAGGGGGGTGATCATTTAATCGTACCAGAAGTCCTTCCTTTCACAGCAGAGTATGATGTAGATGTGGGTAAAATACAGATATTCAACGGTCTTTTAGCAGACAACAGTGTGGTGGTTTGCGCTGCTGCATACGAAACAGTGTTAAACTCTTTGGTAGGTGAATGGCAGCGCAGAGTCAGTGTAAAGAATTCCGAGAGAGTTTTAAACAGCACAACTACACTGGAGCGTCAAAGAACCTCATATAGGCAAGCATGTTCAAATACAGAGACTTGTAAACAGGCAGAATACGGAGCTACGGTCGGCCTGTATAAGACAAGAAGTATCTGGCGCAGTTGTTAGACCGGTTACTGCTTCTACAATGGCAGGTTACAAAGATTTGAATGACTTTGAGCGTGGTGTTACAGTCGGTGCACGAGCGATGGGGCACAGCTTCTCTGAAGTAGATGACGTGGGGATTTTCCCTGACGACCATTTCAAGAGTATTCAAGAGTATTTCAAGAGTATTCAAAATGTATCGAACGGGTCGGCGTGTACGGGTATGGCGATAGCCTCATGAATCCATGGACCCCCTTGTCAGCAGGGGTCTGTTCAAGCTGGTGGAGGCTCTTTAATGGTGTGAGGAGTGTACAGCTGGAGGGATATGAGACCCCCGATACGTCTAGAAACGACTCTGACAGGTGATACGTACTTAAGCATCCTGTCTGATCACCTGCATCCACTTTTTCCCGTTGTGCATTCCGACGGACGTGGGCAATTGCAGCAGGACAATGCGACACCGCATACGTCCAGAATTGCAACAAAGTGGCTCCAGAAATACTCTTCTGAGTTTAGAGACTTTGGCAGGCCACCAAACTCCCCAGACATGAACGTCATTGAGCATGTCTGGGACACCTTGCAACGTGCTGTTCAGAAGAGATCTCCATCTGCTTGTTCTCCTATGGATTTATGGACAGTCCTGCAGGATTCATGGTGTCAGTTCCCTCCAGCACTACTTCAGAGATTATTCGAATTCTTGCCATGTCACGTTACGGCACTTCTGCGTGCTCCCAAGGGGTCCTACATGATATTGGGCAGGTGTACCAGTTTCTTTGGCTCTTTAGTGTAATTACTATCGCTGTACCATGTTACATGTAAAATGGTGAGTTTTGTAACTTCCCAACAGGCCATTGCTGCCGTCCCGGATCGACAGAGCATAGCATTGAATTCAAATCTAATATTGTCCCACGTACCCTATTTTTTACGCTTGCTTGTTTTTTTACTGTGCGTGATGTCAATGCTTTTAAGACACGTAGCACTACATGGAAAATATAGACAGATCTCTATAATTTGTATGTTAATAAGTGAAATAATGTGAATTATTTTATGTTGTTTAAGGAACTTGCGATCATGTGATACCGGAACATGTGTTTTTAAATTAAATAAATCACACATTTAGCCAACAGATAAGTCATAACCTACTTAGGAAACTATGTGGTCTCCACAAGCATTGATTCTGTGAAACGCAATTCGGTCGATTTGTTCGTGATACACTAGAGACAGCAGACAACAGAGCCTAGCTACGTGTGTTTCTTGACTTCCCCACCAAAGCCTTTGATGCAGGCACATACAAGTACCAATTATATCTGTTAGTGCTTTTTGGTTATTACTTGTTACTAATTACTAACCAAAATGAAACACGTACGTTAATTTTAGCGTTCGAGGAGTGAAGAGGGACACAGGTTATAAATTTGTAAAAACCTAAACAGGTTGTAAATTTGTAAAATGCTATTTAAGGCAGTCAGAATTCACAAACTAGAAACGAGCTACTGAAAAGTAAGATTAATAGTTATACCTGTTATCGGAAAATGTTTAGTTCAGTCTTACTTTGATATAGTTTCGCAACTTCGGGTAATGAACAAAAGACTTACTCGCACATATGAGATACCGGAAGAGACATGCAGCTGATAGTAACCCCGAAGCTTAGCTTCAGCGCAGTAGTGGTTTGCTAGTCTTGTACACCCTAGTCACCTGCCGACCCTCTGAAGTGACTTATCCAACCAGTTAGTTATAGGAGGACCTACAGTTCAACGGACTCTCTGAAACGAGTGCTAACTTCGCGTTTTTCCCATTAATACTTCATTGCCACAGGTGTGAGATGCAATAAAAGACAGAAAAAGGGTTCTAGTAACGACCGTGACTTCTGTGCCACATATTTATAAAAATTAGCAGGTCTAGTCAAACAAAGTTCATTCTCAACATTAATCCCTGGGAGTAATTTGTTGTGTCACAAAACTGGCACTTCTGGTAAAGCATGTTGTGGGAAATCATGAGGTCCAAATAGTTCAAATGGCTCTGAGCACTATGGGACTTGATATTTGAGCTCATCAGTCCTCCGACAACTTCGAACTACTTCAACCTAACTAACCTAAGGACATCACACACATCCATGCCCGAGGCAGGATTCGAACCTGCGACCGTAGCGGTCGTGCGGTTCCAGACTGAAGCCCCTAGAGCCGCTTGGCCACAACGGCCGGCTCATGAGTTCCCAGGAACATAATTTTATATCGTTCGGAATTAAATGGAGTTCATACAGATATGAGCTGACGGTTATATGTCGCCCAACGAGGCTGTTCGCCTCTGTCTTAGAGGTCAGATTGTTACAAAATTTTTACGAAATGAAGTGAGTCTGGATCTCAATCAGCATCGTACATAGAGATTTGCAACCACATGTCAGAATTTAAAAAACGTATTCTAATGGGTTTAAATAGATGAAACGGTTAGATATCATTTCACTTAACCGTTTGAAGTAACACTATAACCACTCACAACCATCCAGTGTCTAGCCCTATCTGTCTCGATTCATTTGGGTTTTAACGACCACATACGTCTAGTCGTGATAATGGCGGATGAAAGACTCAGATCTATTGGAAGAATCGTGAGGAAGTACAATTCATGTTTAAAAAAAATCGCACTAAAAACCCTAATCATCTCGTATGTAGAGTGTAAGCTGCTACAGTCTTCATCTTGGAGCGCATGTTGTACCACCACTAGTCTTTACTTCTCCTGTGAAACTCGTAATCTGAGCTCGTTATCGCTGTCCTTACACGAGATAAAAAGAACAAAAAATTTTAGTGGCAGTGGATCACCTGTAGCTTGTCACAAATGCCGTTCCTCTGAACTTCTTCAATAATGTCTCATGACAAGCACGTCTTCTTTCCCACGGGATTTAAATTTGATATTACGCAGCATTTCATTAGCAGTAGCGTGCTGGTTGAAAGAACAGATAAGAAACATAGCAGAAAGCCTTTGAATTACTTCGAGATCTTCCTTTAATCTGACCAAACTGATATCCTAAATACTCGAGCAGTTCTCAGGTACGGGCCAAAGAAGTGTTCCGTACGCAGTCTCCTTTATAGGAGATCTACACTTTCACAGTCAACCAGTCGGCTTCTCTACACCCCAGCCTTGCGTGTTCGTTCCACTTGATGTCACTTGGAAACGTTACGCCTAGATACTAAATCGGTGTGACTGTGTTAAGCAGCGCGACATTAATAATGTATTCAAACATTACAGGATTGCTTTTCCCATTCACGTACTTTAACTGACTTTTCCCAATATTTAGAAAAAGCTACCAAGTGCTCCTCTCTTGTATCGCCGTACAGTTAGTTACTCAACGACAACAGTTTCCCTCACGCTACAGCGTCTTCAGCCGACAGTAGTAGATCGCTGCTCACCTTTTCCGTCAGATTATTTGTGTATGTTGATTGGGTATTGCTCGACACTCGGAAATCGTTGACACGTTAGTATGGTACCAATTGAAATTGATAAAAACTTCTGTGTCGGACACATTCGTGTATTCACGGGTAAACCTCACAGTAAGTCGATCTATTACTTTACTGAGCTAAACTGTTTTTTCGATTTCAACACGATCCAAAAACTTCGTTAAACTCCTCTCGTTCTTGATCGAGTTATCCTGGAAGCGCAGTTGACCCTCTGTGTAGGAAACAGTCTTGTTTTGGATTATAAACTATAAATAGTCACGTGGTTGCAGCATAGATGTCATAGCGAACGTAAAGGTGCCATAAGGTTATCTTTGCTTCTAACAGGTCTAACACTTCTACGATCTATGCTGGAACAATTTTAAACCCGTTTCCAAGTCAAAATGTTCAGTTATATATAGTTTGCGTCTGTAAACAACATAAATCGTTGTTTGAGTGGGTGGTCATTATCATCAGCTAATGTAATTTTCCGAATTGATAACTTTATCTTTTTAATAAAATTTGCGTCTCAACGTGTTTCAGGTTAATCCATAACCAGAAATCTCATTAACAAAATTTTGACATGGTGCTGGTGTACTGCGGTGACGAGACACTGTGCATCGACACAGTTTTGAGTTCTGATGATACGCGTTGAGGTTTATCACTGAAAAACGTTTAAAAAGCGACTAAGACGGAAAATTACGTTAACTAACTGTATTGGTAAATCAACTGAAGAAGTGGATAGTAGTGATTACCCGCGTGAAACTTGTGGCTTCAGTTTTGCAAACACATGTTTAATACTGCTTTTACACAAAAAATGTTTCTTCATTGATTATTAATGTCTTATATGAACGTTTAAAAAGTATTATAATAATAAAATACGTTGGTATATCAAAATCAGGCCTACTCAATCAGTTATTACCACAGTGAATTACTGCTACTGGATTTTGTTCACACAATATCGGGTCGTTGGGCCCAGTCAGCGTATCATGTACCGCATTAGGAGGATAACAGAAATGACTAAAAATTTAATTTTTGTTCTCTACTGTTTCAGGGCTTCGTAAGTTTTCTGTTAATTAATATCTGGGTCTCACAGATAATAGCACTGCCACAATTCTGTAAGCCCTTACGACGTATCTGGCAACACACAGAGTAAGATACCGCACAGCAAAGTATATTCTTCACTTCCGATCATCGCTTTTCACATGTGCGTTTCCACTAGCATAAGAAAGGGGTTGTAAAATAATGAGAGTTTCTGTCTGCAACTTCACGGAGATGACGCGTTTTCGTTTCTGGAAGCTAATATCTCTTGTGCGCTGCAGCTGCGGCTTGATAGTTGATACGTGAAATTAGTTTCGCAGGAAGAGAGAGTTTTTAAACTGCAATTGTAGACAGAGGCGTCCCAGAGTTTTTCGGAGCTTGCTCATTAGTTACGAGTTTTTTTTAGACACTCAGACGTCGAGTGTTGCAACAGTGCGACCGGAGGTACGGTCCCTCTCTCTGAAATAAACTTGTCAAAAAGGACCGTCTCCACTTTTAACGTGACATTCACCACTTCCTGCCACAGAAATAGCGCCTTTCCACACACACTCCCTCGGCGGGAGGGCATCTTGAATGAAAAGTGTGAGACCTCTTACACTCGGTTTCAGACTGCACTGTTCGCGAAATTTCTGGAAACTGATAGGGCAAGATTCGTCATCCTGTAACGTCGGTACTTTTTACCCGTGAAGTTTGGCGCAAGCCGAATACGCACCTCGACATCACATGTTCACGTACAATCGCACCAAAAAGTGTTGGCACACTTGGGTATTTATCGTCGCCGGTTACAAACGCCGCACCTTCCAGTACACAGCACATGTCCGTGCTACCTCACATGCCAGACATTACAATTCTGCCCACAGTGCCTACCATTAAAACAGAAATGCAGTGTTAATAGCAAACAAGTATCACCTCCGCACACAAAAAGTATTGGAACAGAGCGTGGCTTCTCGGTATACTGCTGGGTTTTCAGGTACTGGAACACCATCTGCTGACGCAATAGACACTGCGCGTTGTTGGCGGCCCAGTCACTAGTATGTTGCTGTATTGCGCGATAGTGGTCAGTATGGGGCCGAAGAAGAAGTAACATTCAGTGGCGTTGTGTGAAAGAGGGGTATTGCTCCACTCACAAGGGAGAAGCTACCGACAAATCGGAGCAGAGGTGTCTGTTAGCTACACCACGGTACGAGCCATCATTCATAAATATAAAGAGACTGGAACAACAGTGAATAAGTGTCGTCCTGGACGTCCAAAAGTGCTTACAGCCCGAGTGTGTCGCCGTATCATCGCACTTGCTCGGAAGGTACCTGCTACAAAAAAAAAAAAAAAAAAAAAAAAAAAAAAAAAAAAAAAAAAAAAAAAAAAGGTTCAAATGGCTGTGAGCACTATGGGACTTAACATCTGAGGTCATCAGTCCCCTAGAACTTAGAACTACGTAAACCTAACTATCCTAAGAACATCACACACATCCATGCCCGAGGCAGGATTCGAACCTGCGACCGTAGTGGTTGCGTGGTTCCAGGCTGAAGCGCCTAGAACCGCTCGGCCACACAGGCCGGCCGAACCTGCTACAAGTGGAGCAACTATTGCTGAGGTTGTTCAGACAACATCCGACAAGACGGTTAGTGTTCAAACTATACGAAATGTGTTGAATGAGGATGACATACATGGACGTTCTCCCAGGAAAAAGCCATGCATATCGAAAATTAACCGGCAGAAACGCAAGGAGTACACCAGCAAGCCGATGGAGTTTTGGAACACTGTGATATTTAGCGACGTTCAGTGTGTTCGGATTTGATGCAAGAAAGTAAGTTTGGTACAAGCCGAATACGCACCTCGGCATCACACACATGCATCCCACAGTCAAACACGGTGGGGGCAGTATCATGGTCTGGGGCTGTATGACGGCGTTCGGCGTTAAAAATCTAGCTGTAATCCACGGCACAATGTATCATATGAGATACATCGACGTGTTGCGAGGTAATTTACACTCTAGTGCACAGATATTGGGCCTTACTGCGGTGTTTCATTTCCAGCAAGACAACGACGCAAAACATACCGCCATGAAAACCCGGGAGTGGTTACTGTACAATACCCCCCAGTAGGGTTGTAACAGCGCCTCACAGCCCTGATTTGAACCGTTTTGAGAACCTGTAGGCTCATCTTGACACACAAGTCAGAAAAAGGCGTTCGTCCGGTAAAAACGACTCAGAGAAAGTGCTCCTGGAGGAATGGTCGAAAATTACCCCTGATATCACCCAGAATTTAATACAGAGAATTCCTAGGCGTTTACGTGCTGTTATAGGTGCTAAAGGAAGCACACTAGCTATTATAAGGTGAACATCAATGAAGAAAACGAACACACTGTCCGATTCATACGCATGTGCCAATACTTTTTTTAATACAGAAGAGCCATGTTTATTTTCATAACACTGTATGTTAATTTACGGACAGGTGATTTGGACATATTTGTAACCTATATAATGTAAGGTGGCATGTGTCTGGGTTCTGTTCTGAAATATATGTTTCGTTTAACCTACAACAGCTAAAATGTAACTGTGCCAATACTTTTTGGTGCGATTGTAGTTCGTTGTTCATCTTTCCGCTCACACATTCAACGTGATACATTTTAACCGATCTGATAACGCACGTATCCGTATTCCCGTCCCATAAATCTCCTCACATCTCATGTGAGACGGGCTTATAAACCTGTTTGTTCGGAAGGCTTATAGCAAAATTATGTCATGATTGTTAGTCTAAGTGAAATAATAATTAAATCGGCATTTGACAAACGCAGAGCTGCTGTCGCACAATGACACTATTCATCAATATATATCACTCTGTAGATAATTTCTCCTGTGTATCCCATGATACCGTAACGCTTAAGCATCATCAACAAACAGAGCGAGATGGCGCAGTGGTTGGACGCCGGTTCAATCACGCATCTGGCCATCCCCATTTAGGTTTTCCGTGATTTCCCTAAATTTCTGCAGCTGACTGCCGGGATAGTTCCCTTGAAAAGTGCACGGCCAAGTTTCTTCCCCATCTTTGACATAAACCGAGCTTGTGCTCCGACTGTAGAAACCTCGACGTCGACGGGACGTTAAACCCTATCCTCCTTCCTTCTTTTCATCAACAACATACTCTAGGATTAAGAATCACACCCATATGTAAAATATAAGATGTCTTAAAGTGGTTTTTGGGAATATAAAGAACCCATAGGGTCCGCGTTGTGAAATGACAATATCACAAGACCTGATGACAAAACACTTGCTCCTTATTGTAGTTGATCCTCATACTGAAATAGAGGCATTTCCGTTACAGAACCTTTGCGACAATTAAGCACTTTTTACAAGCTTTCTTTCAACCTACTAAAGTACTCTGTAAAGTTATTTTACATGTTCTAAACAGTTGAGTCCCATAGTGCTCAGAGCCAGCCATGTTCTAAAGTCTTCTGGGGAAGTCAGTAAATTGTGAGTTACGTTTATGTTACACAGAGTGTGACAAATGTTTTTAATTTAATAAAACCCGATTTTCAATGTAAAAATGCTTTTAAGGCTCCTAAAGTAAATTATTATAATGAAGAAACGAATACTCTTTCTGTACATAAAAGTTTTATCCGATAAAGTTAAATCTCTCTCTCTGAGTACTATGGGACTCAACATCTTAGGTCATAAGTCCCCTAGAACTTAGAACTACTTAAACCTAACTAACCTAAGGACATCACACACACCCATGCCCGAGGCAGGATTCGAACCTGCGACCGTAGCAGTCCCGCGGTTCCGGACTGCAGCGCCAGAACC
This sequence comes from Schistocerca cancellata, assembly GCF_023864275.1. NCBI lineage: Eukaryota > Metazoa > Arthropoda > Insecta > Orthoptera > Acrididae > Schistocerca > Schistocerca cancellata. Next base: position 217,215,776 of record NC_064632.1, on the reverse strand, counting down.
GCTAGATCACCGCGGCCGGCTCCGATAAAGTCAGCTGCTGTCTACCATAATGTATGATCGTTGGACACTTGGAAGAAAATACTGAACAACGACAGAATTTCTTAATGGTACGTGGAAAACTTGACAAAAAGAAGGGACCGGTTGGTAGGACATGTTTTGAGGCATCAAGGGATTACAAATTTAGCATTGGAGGGCAGCGTGCAGGGTAAAAATCGTAGAGGGAGACCAAGAGATGAATACACTAAGCAGATTCAGAAGGATGTAGGTTGCAGTAAGTACTGGGAGATGAAGAAGCTTGCACAGGATAGAGTAGCATGGAGAGCTGCATCAAATCAGTCTCAGGACTGAAGACCACAACAACAACAACGTGGACAGTAGGTCTGTTTTCATCTAGATAAAGACAAGATTATGTCAAAAACAACTAGCGAGTACCCGACAGTACCGGATCACAAAGTAAAAGCAAACATATTTAGCCCATTGTATCGTCTATTTAAGTTTTTGTTTGGAAATTACTAAGGATTGATATGAAATAAAACGATCACGTAAAATTAGTGTTAAGAAAGGTGAACTGAAGAATTCGATTAGCTGCAAGAATTGTAGAAAAGTGCAGGTCTTCTGCAGCAGCAGAAATGCCCAGGGATTTTAATCGGAAACTTTCGCAAAAATGGCGACTTTGTTATCGAGAATCATTTTTGGGTAAATTTACAGAGTCGATTCGGGGAAGACTGTGTGATGGTTCCTCTGCCTTGATCGCGTGTCACTCGCAGGGATAATGATGATGATGATGATGATGATTAAGGCGCTAGCTGAGACACATACACACGGTGGAATTTGTGTCACTTAGTTCGCGGATGGTAAAAGTTGTCCGTATCTTGTTTAAACACTTCCGTTTTGACTCCTAATTCCTATGCATATTTTCGGTTTAGACTTATTTTCCATTTTCCGTGGTTTTTTTTGTGAGCTATTATAATTCTTATTAATAGCAGGCGAAGCCTTTCTATATCACAGTTCCACCGTTTGCAATGTGAGATGTTTTTCTTGTTGTAGGTTGATTTTAAGTGATCGATGTATTGCGAGGTGCCAAGTTTTTACTCGTTCGTAGTAATACGTTACCTTCATTTCCGATTTTTCCGGTCGCCGTCTCGTTCTCTCTTGATGTTGTGGTCCTGCTATGCAGTGCCACGTATTTGACCACTGAGTCCTTTTCCGATGGCAGAGGGGTGGGGGCTATAAGGAAGCTTCTACATTTGAACAAGACATTACGAAATCAAGGTTTCCGTAATTCTTCTATACTCAAATAAGTTCTCACTTCACAGCAACCAACAATTAAAACAGCTTTCCAGGCAACACGTTCATAAATGCTTTAATTCTTGACGAAAACCATGCGTTCGTACTTAATTCGAGATAGTACAACATATAGTCTTTAGTGCTCGACCTTTGCCGCCAAGCCCCATTGTTCTGTGGAGTTCACAGCATCTCAAAGCACGACAGCAAAGAACAAGTGACTCCCCACTGGCCAGTCCAAATTACACACCCGTCGACGCTTTCTGAGCTGTGCACGCATTTTTTTCCATATCTACATATACATTCCAACAAACCCGAGCACAGAAAATGCTTTTTACGCTGCTACTTATGAAAGTGACGTTTTCACACGCACATTTGTCATTGGTCTTGCTATTTTTTATAGCAACATGTACCAGTACAGGTATCTGTGAAGTATCCATGAAAGTTTACTGACAATTGATATAATGAATTAGTTGAAAAAAAGCGCACCGGAAATTAATATAGAGATCCTAGGGCGACGATCCTGGTATATGTGCTTTATTAGCTGTTTGTTATTCAGTTCTAAATTAGCGTTCTTTCCATCTGTGATTTCACAAGTGATATGGAAAACTGTGGAATGACAAAGCAGGGAGAAAGAAGAGTGAATTAAATTCCATGAAAGGTGCATTTATTAGCTAGAGAGGTTTACCTCTCGACTCACATTTCTCATTCCGAGAACAATCTCACTGATGTGTCTTCTGAAGAAAAGGTTGAATATCCCTTAAAACATTCTTTACATTTGATATCAGCAAGGGATCTTCGTTTAAAGGTAATCGGATATGGACACTCTTGGAAACGCAGTAATATCTGAACATTACAACGAATAACGTTCACACCAGTGAGAGCAAGAATAAAAGCCACTGGAGGATATTGGATATGATTTTTTCCCAGTCTGCACTACGATTACAGACTGCTCTCAAAGGAAACAGGAATCTCAGACTAACACGCTGGTTGAAGGTCTAGTAATTCCAATAAACACCAAACTGCCAACACTTTATCTGGCTTATGAATATTCATTTTCGCCAGGAAATTGAGTCCGATACTATTGTGCGGTCCTATTGTGGGTGCACACTAACTTTAAACTCAACCAATCAAAACCGATCAAACAGTCGAAATCATATTAAGGCTGGTGAAATTTGGCACACGAAAATTTGGGTATATAGCCAGGTATTCAGTTAAGTCAATGAGAAAAGTAATTATTCATTACTGGGATGACAGTTTTGTGCAGAGATCAGGTAATTTATATCAAAAGGAGACAACTAATGTATGTAAATATTTCCTTCATATACTAGGAAAGAGCTTTAATTCTCTTGGTTGTTAATTTAAGCAGTCGTATGATTACCTACATCTAAAAGTGAAATGCTACACTAAGCATAGTCAGACGAGCGCGATCCACTCACCACGACAACACCAGGAACGGCGTCTTCTCAAACTCTCCTAGATAACCTCTTTAGCCACCGTCGTCCGGCGCACGAGTACAGAGTGGTTGGAGGCGGAGCAATCGGAAAAAACGCTGAAGAGGCGCAGGCGTTTGCACAGTCGGGAAACAGCTAAAAGAGGCGAGATGCCACAATACTTTACTGGACGAAATTTTGATAGGAGTTTGGTGAAAAAGTTCCTCGACTCCGCCATTTGGCTTACTTGAGCAATCGAAAACGCTGAAAACAAGGCGGTAAGTCTTTCGACCTCGATCACATCAGGCCACGTGCCACGTTTGAGCCAGATTCAATGGAAAGTTCCCGAGACTCTGCAAACAAAAGTAACAAATAGTACCCTGATCACTGCTAGTACATCCACACCTTGCAGAGATTATACAGCGAGAATTATGCAAAAATGGTAAAACAAGTTTCTGATAGGAAATATAGTAACAAACAATAACAGAAGAATAGGCTGCTAGACTCCCTCAGAGTAAGCTAGGTGTTACAAACGACATTTAAGCGAAACGGGGCTGAAGCAGATCCATTTCAATAAGTGTAGAAAATTACTGTTACTGGTACGAAGTACCCTCTGTAGTTCCCTGTACAGTACTTTTTGAGTATATTTGCTGACCTAGGTGGAGACACAGGAATTCCCAGAAAAGCAGTGTTGGTACTCCTGTTTCAATTTGATAATTTCCGGTAATGTAGAATAAGCGTTGAGTAAACGAAACATGTTTTAACTTTAATGCAGATAGAAATAGCAAGAAGAACGAGAGCAAAGTGGACGAAATACAAGAGGAACGATCGTTTGGCAGATGGCAATACAAGGCGATTGTTAAACAATCAGTTATACAAACGGTTACGTTTCCAGATACTAAAATGACAGATACATCAAATGTTAAAATGTTAAAATTCGTCACATATCGATTCATCTCTGTGTATCGGTTCCTAGGCCTCCTTAATTAATTAACTATTTAGAGTGAGATGTGGAATATTCCAGCCGTGACACATTAAAGCATCGGACACGCCAGTAAGGCAAGCTGTTCTTTGTGAATTGTTGGATGTATAGGGCTACATTGAGTATTTCGTGAGAAAAACTCCAACATTTTCCCTAAATCGTGTCACAGCGCGAGTCGGGGACGTCCGCTTACTGAGCACTTCGTATAACTGTGTCTTCGTCCGCTCTAGACTTCTCCGGCGGCCGCAGGTTTTAACTTACATTTACTAAACAGTGTGTAGCATGTAGAAATATTGAGTACTATGATGATTAAAATTCAAAATATAGGAATACCATATGAATTTTATTGTTTTTTCTCAAAATCTGGAAGAGGAATAAGCTGTTCATTTTTTAAGAGCCAGTATAATATCGGAGTCTGGATAAGATTTCGCGGAAGCTAATTTTCAGTATTCGATCACCTTAACAATACGTAATTTCTATCATCACACGAGTTCATCGACATGTAGTAACCGCAAAAGACTGTTTCCGAGGCAATTTTAGCTAACAGTTCACCTAGGTACTAAATAACGTCCTCTGCATTCATGACCGCCCCTCCGAATACTTGACGCAGACTGTGCAATGAGCTAGCCTACAGCTTGGCGCCTGATAGCTCAGAGCGCACTCGTGATTCGTAGGTGCATTCCACCAGTGATAAGTAACTTTAAATACAACCTTCAAGTAATTTTGGAGTCTGAAATTTGAGTTACTGAAATCATAATTAAAATGCAAGCAGTGTGGATAAGGTCATCGGCGTAGTTGGAACTCTGCACAAACAAAATTAAACAGTAAAAGTAAATAACTAAAGTTACGTGGTTGGCGCCAATGCGAACAGGTTAATCACGTGTGAGGTTTTCACATGTTTTCTGCCACTGAAAGTAATTCACCTTTACTGTACTGGGACAAAGATGAATGAGCGCGCTACGTGGGTAGTGACTAAGATCCTTGACCCTGTGTTCATCTGCGGTGCACTTGTTAGCCTGTCACTTATGCAGCGCTGGGGAATTCATATTTCAGGCAAAGTATTGAGCCGTTGAGTTATTACAGGAGGATATTTGTGGATGTAAGAGAACTTATTTGGACTATTTTACTATCGAGATGAAAAGTTTTTTTGTAAATAAATGTTCTTGACTCTATTGAAGGAGAAGATTTTTCTTTGGAGGAATTTTTCACGGTAACCAATGCATGCTCAAGAAAGAAATGTTTGTCTGACAGGACTAATAATTGAAGGAAATCCTTATCCCTCAGCTAACTAACAACATTCACATTCGTTTTGTACATAAAAAACTGCCTTTTCTTGCGGCAATGTATTTTATTACTTCCAGAGGCGTTTCGTCTTTTACTTTAATGCTTCTTCACTGTATTCTAGAAAGATACAGTTTTGTTTTGATATACGATATTTGTAGGTTGCAAAACAGATCATGTCTTATTTTCTACGTAAATAAGTGATGACTTAGAGTTCTTCGCACTTTTGGTTGCCATCTGACTTTCCTCTCATACTTGCTGGAGGTCGCACTATAACTTCACTTACGAAACATAAGAATGTTTGTATGTTACGAAATTTTTCTTCGCAATTTTCATATTGTTTGCCATAATTACTGTGGATCGCTATTAGTCTTCTCTCTCTAGACGTAGATATTTTATTGAAAACTGTGGTTTAAAGTAGCACGTACTTCCGTTTCGTAAGTGAAGTTATAGTGCGACCTCCACATGTGACCAGATGAGAGGAAACGCAGATACCAACGAAAAGCGAAAAGAACTCTATGTGATCTCTTATTTGCGTAAGAAACAGGAAGTGAACTGTTTTATAATGGACAAATATCGCGTATCAAAACAATACTACATCATTATAGATTCCACTGAAGATGCCTTAAAGTAAAAGGCGTAACGCATCGTGGAGAAATGAAATACATTGCAGCAAGAAAGGTGATTTTTATTTACGAAACGAATATTTCTTTGCTCGCTGCCGATGATGGCCACGCAAACAAATTAGTTAGTATATTAATCTCTTTGTTTCCGTTATGTCGCAAACAACGGAATTGGTTGGAATGTCTGTAATTTTTGTATTGAGAGAATTTCGTAATTGTTAGGGTCTTTCGACATAGTTTTGTATATTTTGTCGTGCAGCATTGCACCTTGCGCTACACGAAGCCACAGATTGTTTCTGTCAAGGAAACACCAAATTTTGTAGTGACTAATTTTTTTTCTTTATTGCTGCATCTGCTGATTTCTATTTGCTTCCTAGAACACCAGTACACCAGACACAAAACAGCATGCTGAGCATAAGGTAAGTTACTTTTTTTCGGGTCAGACCTTAATTTACATTCTTCTGAGGAAACAGCTTGAGTCAGAACTATCCCATGTTGTGTTGAGCAAGCAGATTAATTTACAGTAAAGAATGTAGCTAATCTCAAACAGTTATTTTCTTCTGAGTAACGTAGTACTTTATTTTTGTTGACATTTCAAGTCAGAAATGGAACTTCATGTCACGCAACTGTCATAATATGAATCAGTATTGAATATCAATTAAATAGTTTCAGTAAGTACACAATTAGTTGTTTTTGGCATTTGTTTAAATTAGCCTTCTTATTTCAAATTCAGTATTTCACCAAGTTTTGTCTGACGACACTTCACATGTGCAACAAGCAGTCAGCAGTTGAATATATCATCCCAAACTCACGCTACAGAAGCATTTTGGTTGGTTGGTCTGGAGTGAAATGGACAAAACTACAGGGTCATCAGTCCCTTCGTACGTTAAGTAGCAAACCAGGAGTAGTCGTGAAAGCACTCCGTCTTCGGGCCACAAGTGGCCAATCAGGACCATCCGACCGCCGTGTCATCCTCAGTTGAGGATTCGGATAGGAGGGGCGTGTGGTCAGCACACCGCTCTCCCGGTCATTGATGGTTTTCTGGGACCGGAGCCGCTAGTATTAGGTCGAGTAGCTCCTGAATTGGCATCACGAGGCTGAGTGCACCCCGAACAACGGCAACTGCAGCATGACGGCTGGATGGTCACCCATCCAAGTGCCGGCCACGCCCGACAGCGCTTAACTTCGGTGATCTCGCGGGAACCGGTGTATCCACTGCGGCAAGACCGTTCCCAATAGTCGTCAAAGGAAGGGGGTATATTCGGTATTTTCATTCATAGATAATTTTTTCTATAGGAAACTTACAACCTGTTTCTTTGTGAATGTTTCAGCATGACTCGGCTTCGATCTCACGCTCTCCGACCATCTATCATTTGTGGGATGGGGTACTCCACCTGTTATGCCTGTTCGCTAACTCGCAGTAGCACTAGTCTCTCTACATTTTGTGATAAAATATAACAAGATATGTAATGAAATGGAGCGTAAATGCCACATTAGGAGTAAAGTAGTAGTCCCACGTTATCGTACTGTAGTGGGTATGTTTCTAGTGGAGGTGGTCTATCGTTGCTTTTCTCAGACCAGTCAATAGTTGTCTAGTAGAACTGTGAGCAGGATGTACTGTAATTATTGTGGCGCGCTGTAGTATTGTATTCAGGCTGTTACGGATGATTATGGATTAAAAATGGACAGAGTATGCTGTTCCGGTAAATACTCCTTTCCAGTGGCAACAACGACATCGTCATGCATAATGCTCTACCTTACTGATAGATAACGGTCGTGCGCTCCATGAGACCCTGCGATAGCCAACTTACAAAATATAGAGAACCAGTATTAACTGAGTAATCTAGCGGTATTCTTCAGTCCATTACGTGAACGCTCAGTTAATGTGAATACGATGTTCGTGGCATTTCAGATCCTGGGTATAGCAATTTGCATGGGCAGTAGTGTACGTCGATAGTCACTATCAGCTCTCAGCACGACACAGGAGTTGCGATGATGCTGTTGTCCACGTCTCAGTGACCTGCGATAAATGCCTGCAGAGACAGCCAGTAGCTCTGCTAGCGGCGGCACGCTGAACGCAGTAGCAACAGCGGCGGCAGAGGCAGCAGCTGGTGTTAAGCCGCCGGGCCGGAAGCCGCCCACCTGCGCCGCCATCTTGGCCGTCTCCGTCGGAATGCGCTAATTTGGGCGCTCGGCCGGCCAGCTGTCAGTCTCGCTATATGACTGACGCCAGCGCCGCTGGACGTGGACGCTCCTCGCTCCTCCCACTCGCTCTCCTCAGCTCCTCTCTCCCCATCCCCCTCCATTCCAAACCCGTGCCACCCCTCACTCGCTTTGTCAGTATCAACTTATCTTCAGCTCTTTTTAGTATCGCACAGTATTTGTATGTATTTCGTACGGGTTCCTGCTAAGAATCTTTACAATGTCAGCGAACACAGTCGTTTTTTGTGGTACAGCTCATACAAAAAATTTACATCCCGACAGTAAAATATATGCCTTTCATAAAAGGAATACTTTTTTAAAAAAAAGTCTTTATTCATCAAAAAGCCAATATTATACAATATAACCCGCCACCTAAAATCATTAGTGGGTCGAAATTACATACAATGTTACATTTTAGCAGCATTTACCAAAAATTCTAGATTCTACTATTAGTATCAGCTACAGGAAGTTAGTTCTATGGGTATCTGAATGATCTACTGTGATTCATCAACTCTAACCTGCTCTACTACTAACAACTACATACTGCAGCGTTACAGGTGTGCCAGTATAAGATATAAACCTACTATTTTATGGCCGTGCCCACCGAGCTAATCCCAGTGGGCGTGCCCCTGGCACTGGGCTGGCCTTACCGCAAATCGCTGCAGGTCTAAAGAAAGTATCCTACTATCTATTTCTACGAGTAACTATATTTTCTAAGTCGTAATTGGTGTGCTTTAGTCTCTAATTATTGTGGTCGCACCCTCCACCTTGTCTTGGATGCGTCGGATCCCTATCGCCATGGCGGTCGGCCAGTACACACTCCGGCGGAATGGGATGGTGCGTGATGTCACATATTGGTTTTCTAACTACTCAATCTCCCTTCGGTATTCCCTTAGGACCTTGGCGGATACCTCGCTAGCCAGTTTATCAATGATGGCGAAGGTGTTAGGGTCTCTAATAAGGTGAAAGGTGTCTGTGTTTGGCAATGAATTCCGTAAGTCAGCCGCAACGTCGTCAAAAAGCGGGCACTCGTAGACCACATGATCCGGTGTGCCCATTTCGGCACCACAGTCACATGATGGTGTCGCTCTTTTCCCGAACCGGCAAAGATATGCCGGGTACGGGCCATGCCCAGTGAGGAAGTGCAGCAGTCCCTTGCTTGGCTTCATCCTCAATCTTCCGTGAACGTTTGGTAAGAGTTGGTGAGTTCTTCTTCCTGTCTCATCCCCATCCCAGATATCTTGCCAGAGTTCGATTCCCCTTCTTTTAATTGATATTTTGTCCCCCACTCTGACCCCCATGATATCACTAGTTTTTTTTTCAATTTGCCCCTTATTGACCCAATACTATGCGGCCTGCTCCCTGATTTTTACATCAAGGGGGCACAGCCCCATGAGTATAAATAATGCTCCCCCTGGTGATGTTCGATATGCCCCAACTGAGCGTAGTATCATGTTCCGCTGCACTCTCCTCACGGCCATAGCAGGAACGACCCTCGTGAGCCTGTGAGCCCAGACCCTGGACCCGTAGCCCACGATGGAGACAAGGATTGTGTTATGGTAGAGTTTGATGATGTTCAGTGGGAGATGAAATCGTCTGTGGCCTATGGTGATAAGGTTGTTTAATACTTCTAGCGATCTATGTGTTGTTACCTCGATACGCCTGGCAATGCTCCATTTTTCATCTAGCATTACTCCTAGGTATCTAGCTTCTCGACGACTTATAACTCGTGTGCCATCCATCCTGACTGTAGGGTTTCTGACCAATTGGCCCTTTAGGAGTTGGTACGTGGATTTGTTTGGTGCTACTTTTTGTTTAGTTCTATGGAACCACTGTGATAGTAATGTCATGGTCCTATCTATTTTTGGATCTAATTCTTCTCGGCTTCGACCGCCAACCAACAGGAGGTCATCAGCGTAAGCAATCACCTCTAGCACATCTGCACAGTTCTCCAAGGTCTCAAGGACAGGCTCCATATTGACGTCCCAAAAGAGTGGCCCCAGGACAGAGCCCTGTGGACACCCTTTTATCTTCTTGCCCACTCTTCCGCTAGGGGATGATAGCCAAACCTCCCTATCCATGCAATAGCTCCTTAGACACCCATATAGCGGCCCGCCTTGGACACTCCTTCTCTCGCAAGCGAGAGAAGAGGGAAGGCCACCACAGGTTGCCGAAGGCGCCACTGATGTCCACCATGATGCCAACTACGTACCTCGGCCGCCATGGCGATGCGTCAGACGCAGAACGCCCCGGCCTAAAGCCGAATTGCCTGTTGCTCATTCCACAGAGCACTCGGTGTGCCATCAGCCTGTCAGCCAGCAGCCTCTCCAGCAATTTTCCCAGCAAATCCAACAGACGTATGGGTCTGTAGGACTTAACCTCTTTTGTGTCTTTATCCTGTCCCTTTTTTATTATTACCACATTGGCTTGTTTCCAGATGGTGGGAAACTTTCTGAGGCTTAGGGCCTCGTTGTAGATTCTTGCTAGAGGTGCTACTAGTTGAGGAGCGAGATATTGCACCACCTCCGCTATGATGCCGTCTGGTCCTGGGGCTTTTCCTCTTTTAAGTGCCTTAATGTGCACCGTCACTTCGTTCTCCGAGAATGGGTACACCACAGTGTTGTTTTGGTAGTCTCCTTGCTGAGCTTGCCTAATTAGGCCTTGTTCTTCCGTATCCTCATCTTCCATATCATCCGGAAGCAGGGACCGGAGAAGGACCTCAGCAGTTTCCTGCCATGTCCCTGTCATCCGATTCCCATCCCGGACGTTTCATAGTACCATAGGCGACCTGATCTTTTCCCTAACTATTTTATATGGGATGCCTCAGGGATCTATAGCCAATTGGCTCAGGGCGTATTTCTCCCATATTAGCAGTCTAACCCTTTTGAGCTCCCTCTGGAATTCTTCCTTAGCATTCCTATAGATTTCTAGCAATCTCTGTTTTTCTTCCCAGACGACACTTCGCTTGTAGTACCTCCTCGCCCTCCTGACCGACTGACGCATCTCCCCTAGTTCAACGGACCATGGTGACGGGTAGGCCGCGACGGCCCTCCTCCTAGTTGGTACTGCAGCCTCCACCGCTTTTGTGATAGCACTAACCAGCTCTTCAGCATGCCTGTCGACGTCTTCATCACCTTCCGGCCATGTTGGGGGGACAAACTCTCTTGCGAGGCGCTCTCAATCAGTTTTGTTGTAATTTAACTGAAATTCCCACCCTATGTGCCAGCGGCATTCCCTGTCGGTGAACTCAAAAGTGATTAAGTTGTGGTCACTTATCGTTACTTGGTTTCTTACTATCCAATTGTTTAGGTGACCAGCAAAATTCGGTGAAATTAATGTTACATCGATGTTAGTTCCTTCTCCTCCTCCGCCCGCATAGGTGGGGAGGGGGTTCCCTGCTCTGTTGGCAACCAAGTACTGTAGTGACATTACTGTTTCCTCCATCTTCTCCCCTCTGCCATACCGGGTGCCACTGTGCCACAGGGGGGACTTCGCGTTAACATCTGCCACCACTACTATCTTTCGCCCTCTCAGTGCTGTTGTGATTCGTGCTAGTTGGTCTAAGTATGTCTAAATTTCGTCGCCATATTGGAAGTGCATATTAACTAAATGTATGACTCCAACTGGAGTCTGGAGTTCAGTTACAATGCAATGTTCATTTGAGAGATGAGCAAGCACTGTGACTCTTATGGCTTTATCTATGACTATAGTGGTGGCTTTAGGGTCGTCTCCAAAGTATACTGTTTGCCAATTAACGCTAGCTAAAGCTATGTTACCCGCAAGAGAGTATGGCCCTTGTAGACAGAGTACGTCAAGACTCACCTCCTCCACCACCCTTCGGAGCTCCTGCATGACTAGTTGGCTATTGTGTGCATTAAGATGTCCTAGCTGTATTCTGGTGGTCATGAAAAGTACGTGTGAACATACTGTTCTGGAAAGTTCTTTCTCCAGTCATAAGCTATCCTACCATTAGCTAAGACAGCCTGATTGTAAATCTCATCAAGATCAAATTCCTCATTTCTTCTCTGGAAAATTTTTTTGGCAAGGTCACGCAGGGCGCCAAAGTCAGTGGGGAGATTCATTGTCTTTAACTGTATTCTATGGACAGCCTCCATAGCCGAGATGGTGACTTTACGTCCATACTGGTGTCCTACCCGCACAATGTGCCTTAATGATGCGGTCAGGATAACCGGCTCTTCGAGACGGGACAGTTGCAGGGCACGTTCCAGGTTTGGGTAGATCCTGATGGGATCCACCTCTAGGCGTTTTACTAATTATTGGTCGAAGGTAGGTGTGCTGCTGACTATATTTACCTGAAGCGGTTCTTCGGTTGTGGAGCTATTTCTTGTGGCTTTTATTTGACCCGCTATTGCAGGACGCCTGACTTCTGGTGCCCGATTTTCTGGCAATCTCGAGTTCCGGGGGGGAGGGGAAAGCGGCATCTTCCCATTCACACAGGTCCGTCTGGACGGACACGTCCACCATTCCTATTCTTCCTGTTTTGCTGCCTTCAACGAAGGTTAGGAATTGCTTGAATTTAGCAGCCCTGGCCAGGGCAAGCCGGCTTCCTGTCACAGTACTTGTGGATGTGATCCAAGTCGCCACAATTGTGGCAGCGAGGCACCACCAAATAGTCCCGCACGTTGATGGCATGGAATCCTACGTATATTCTACCCATAGATGTGTTTTCTACATGGATCCCGTTACCTCTGCTACATGGTGTACTGTTTGTCTCTTGGGCCTGTCCTAAATTTCAGTTTAAAGTCATTTTTAACTTGCTCGTCAGTCATGTTGTCAAAGTTTTGATTCTTTATTGTTTCACATAATTCATTGTTATCCATTGTAACCGGTACGTCGTACATGAGTACAAGTGGATCTCTCATTTCGGGAGGTTCACACCTGACTGCCTTGCACAGATTTTGGTTGTTTAGAATTTTGATTTGGTCCTCTTCGGTTGCTACTTCTGCGATTACGACGTTTTTTGTTGCTTTTACCTTATTTACCTTAATTTTGTCCCTAACTGGATTTACCATGGTGGTGAAAATTTGCTGGACCTTCTTTGTGCCTTGGCCGGGCAGGGGTCTTAAAAAGACCGCCGTGTCCGGCTTTTGTGTCACCTTCGCTATTGTTTCTCTGGTTGTCTGAGTTTTGGGGGCAGCCTGAGCCACTACACCTGCCCATGTCTTATCCGGTTGTCTCCTAAGAGTGAAATTCTCCCGTTGTAGTTCAACGACTCGCCCCTCAAGCCTAGCATGAGCAATCGCCCAGGAGGCGAGCTCATTTTTTATCGCTAGTATAGCAGTTTGGCTAATTTTTCCATTTAAAAAAAGGAATACTTTGGCAAAGTTCTAGGTTGGGGTGGTTACATTTACTCAAATGGTTCAAATGACTCTGAGCAGTATGGGACTGGCAGTCGGGGGTGTCGCGGATACTGTTGCCAACCTCAACAACCTCAAGATTGGAACCTGGCCACTCTGCTCTCCCAACCCCGACCCCTCCCCCCCCCAACCCCCCACGTGCCCTCGCCTCTCAAACTCACAGACACGGCAAGAAAAGAAAAGAACCTTTATTATTCGGTAAAAAAGAAGAAAAATACATCTTTGGGGTCAGCGCAGCACACTGCTAACCGAAAGGGCCCAGGTTCGAGTCTCTGCGAGATAAGAGATTTTATCCGATCAGGGGCTGGGTGTTGTGTTGTTCTTATCTTCGTACTCTCGGAATTGACACGTGAACCGCTTGCGTGGCGCCACATGAGAAGTTTAAGCCTATGTAACTACCTACCAAGGTACAGCTTGACTGTTATGAATATTCTGATTTGTCGAATCACGTTGTTGTATCAACTTTTCACTTTTGGGATGGGTGTAAGGACACGTCCCGATAGCCAATTAACATTAAATAAATAAATAAATACATACATAACTAGCCATACTGCACAACATTGTAACCTCCAACGAGTCAAACTGGAGAGACATTCTGACGCCACTCAAAATTTATACCACTTACTTCTAATAGTCTCGTCATCACCTAAAATGGAGAACTCTGTAACGCCAAAAGTTTCCCCCTTCTAAACATATAGAGTTCAAGACGTAACATTATGATGTTCTGTGTTACTCTAAAAATATCACAATCCACTGGAACTTGTCGAAGTAAGTAGACCCGTGTCTCTCAGCTGTGCTCGATACGTAGGCGAATGAGAACAACTTCGCCCCTCCTTAGAGACTGGTAAGAAGTGCACAATGGCCGGACTATCAGCTTGAATGACCGCAGCTTATTGTTTGTTACCTCCTGCTGTCTTCTTCCCCTTTCAGCCACCGCCTTGTTTGTCATCCTTGACACCACAGCCTGGGGCGGGCGATATGTTACAATGAAATGCGATGTTTTCCTGGCAGGCTGCTTTCTTCGTCACCTGCATCGTCTCCTTCGATTCAAATGTATCAAGTTCCAGCACTATGCCACATTTTTTCCCTCCCTTTTCAAAAACTGTTACCTGCTGGGTACATCATTTGCTGAATAGCCCGCAGCGCACTAAGAGGATCTGGCCAGACAAGAAAGCTCCTCCCACCTAGAAATCTCATCTGCTCCACTGTGCAAGCTACTCATGTGTCAGCTATTGGTCTATATTTGACGCCGCGTCTTCAGCAGTGAAGCCACTGAGATAATGTAGAAGACGAGACACCAGTGACAAAACATAAACACGAGCAACACAAGAGGGAAGGTACCAGAGAGCGACGACGTGTCCGCGTGGGCGCCCGCGGATCTCGTCTCCCTTCCTCGGCGAAACTCTAGCCTTTAGCAGAAATTGGGTACACTTTAATTAAACGGAGACATAGGCGGAGAGGCGTCCCATCGCCGGCCGGCCGGCCGGCGTTTTGTCGGCTCTGCCTCTCGCTTCATCCCACCCCCACCCAGCCCCCAGGCGCCGGGGAGCGCTCAAGTGTCGATAATCGATTGCGGCCGCCGGCTCCACCGGTCTGCCAGAAATTGCTTCAGTAAATAAGTTAGGAGGCCGGCCGCACCGCCTGTATACACAATAAGCCGAGCAGCAAGAAGCTCAGCCGGCAGGGCTTGCGAGGGCGCGGGTAAACACGGCGCCAATAAAACCGCTCCGGGAGTGCAGCATCCCTCCCACTGGCGGAGCTTCGCGGTTATGCAACCGATACTACGTTGCGTAAGAGGACGGCGACTCCAAGTAGCCGGACCTGTGGAAGGCACTACGCCTTCTAACATTCTGCGTGGTGTCTGTTTGTTCTATACCGTGTCTCCCGACCACTTTCGCGCAACGACGCTCTGAGCGTGTTTTTTAGGGAATTGCCTAGTTTGAACCTGGGACCTGTTGCTGGTATGGAGACGCCAGACCACACATGACGTGTAGAGTTCAGCGAGACTAGCGTTGATATAACCAAATACTTAATGATTTCAGCGTCAGCTCCACTGCACTCCCTGTAAAAGAATCTTAATACTAACTAAATTTAGTGGAAGAGGTTCAAGGCTTTCCTATGGTTCAAATGGCTCTGAGCACTATGCGACTTAACTTCTGAGGTCATCAGTCGCCTAGAACTTAGAATAATTAAACCTAACTAACCTACGGACATCACAGACATCCATGCCCGAGGCAGGATTCGAACCTGCGACCGTAGCGGTCACGCGGTTCCAGACTGAAGCGCTTTTAACCGCACGGCCACACCGGCCGGCAAGGCTTTCCTATTTTGAGTTAGCTGGAAAAATAACGTCGAAAAAGCAGTAAGTTTACCATTGGAAATTTTATTCTACTCACAAAACGTTGTTTATAAATTGCACTATTGATAAAAGGAAATATTTTAATACAGGATGATAAAAACGAACTGCGTTCAACAAAAATGTGAACGAATATTCCCTGAATGGGTTTCCAAGTTCTACAATGGATCGAAGGATGACCTATGCCGTATCTCATCTATAATCTAGGTTTAAATAAAGTTTCACAAGAGAGAAAACTATCAAAATGGTGTACAGTGACCCTCAATTATTTTTAATTACTTATCTAACTTGTCGTAAATTACAGTGGCTGATGTGGCTTCTCAATAATTACATAACAGATAAATCATCGCGTTTCAGACTTTTACTTCAAGTGGCAAATGTTAACAACATGAGCTTTAATTGACGATCGACACTAGTATTACGTAAAAAGGGGATGTAACAGATGAGACTTCTGCAGTTCTGAGTGAAGCTTTATGCGCTGTTATGCGGCATTGCGTGCGTTCATTACCTTGTCGGTGTTCGTCAGGGGGCGGCGGACAGCACAGCTCCGCTCACCTCGCCGTCTCGGAAGCAACTCTCACCTAACTTCTCCTTACTACAATTTACCGAAGTTGGTTTAAAAAAACTATCTGGCTGTATTTTCATCTGACCAATGAGGGTCTCAATGTTAACCTTAAGCTCCGCCTACAAAAATTCTGTCTATCCAACGAGAAACGTTATACTGGTGGTGGGGCAATGTTTTTAAAGTTTGCAACATAACAGAGACGCGAAAAAATTTCACTCTAAAACTTGCGGCTGGGGTAACCCTTTTTGTGTTATCGTAATATCTACACAGTTCTTCTGGAGGGCTCTAGCTTTTAACATAGGCTGGGGGGTGGTCCTAGCGGTTAGCTGACGACGTGGGTGTCCGTCCCTTATCGTAGGGCCTTCCAGCTTAACACGGTTCTGCTCTCGGCTTCTGTTCTCGTTTCTCCCCTCCGAACTGCGTCTGTCTCACGGTGGGAAGGTATGACATGCATTTAGGCATTCTTGTGTTAGTCTGTGGTATTCCATTTGCTCACTCGTTACTCGTATTACTTTAGTTAATTTAATGCCATGCTTTATTCGGAGCTATGTGACATACTACTAGATTTGCTTATCATGTCAGGGTTTTAATGGAAGGTGTTGGATTTGCCTGACACCTTACAGCCTCTTACAATACACAGCCAAGCTAAGCATGGAAAGTTGTGAGAACAGAGCCCCAGATTCCATGTCAGTTTAAATATGTATGCTGGACTAGGGATCAAATTTAGAAGGCTGACTTTTGCGACCAACAATCCTATTGGCTGAACTATCTATACGTGACAGAGCTTTGATTATGGCGGTCGATCTCTCCTATACCCCGATTCAAAACGTAACGTAAACCGATTTTCAGATCCAAATGTGATTATTATGACTTATTTAATTTCTGTGAAAACTGAAGGTGGAGAACGCAGAGACAAAAGGAAAGGGACTATTGATTCATCTGCATCGGAACTTTATCGGCATCAGCGGCGACGAGAGAAAATACACTACTGGTCATTAAAATTGCTACACCAAGAAGAAATGCAGATGATAAACGGGTATTCATTGGACAAATATATTATATTAGAACTGACATGTGATTACATTTTCACGCAATTTGGGTGCATAGATCCTGAGAAATCAGTACCCAGAACAACCACCTCTGGACGTACTAACGCACTTGATACGCCTGTTCATTGATTCAAACAGAGCTTGGATGGCGTGTACAGGTACACCTGCCCATGCAGCTTCAACACGATACCACAGTTCATCAAGAGTAGTGAATGGCGTATTGTGAGGAGCCAGTTGCTCGGCCACCATTGAACAGACATTTTCAGTTGGTGAGAGATCTGGAGAATGTGCTGCCCAGGGCAGCAGTCGAACATTTTCTGTATCCAGAAAGGCCCATATAAGACCTGCAATATGCGGTCGTGCATTATCCTGCTGAAATGTAGGGTTTCGCAGGGATCGAATGAAGGGTAGAGCCATGGGTCGTAATACATCTGAAATGTAACATCCACTGTTGAAAGTGCCGTCAAGGCGAACAAGAGATGACCGAGATGTGTAACCAATGGCACCCCATACCACCACGCAGGGTGATACGCCAGTATGGCGATGACGAATACACGCTTCCAATGTGCGTTCACCGCGATGTCGCCAAACACGTATGCGACCATCAAGATGCTGTAAACAGAACCTGGATTCATCCGAAAAAATGACGTTTTGCCATTCGTCGTTGAGTACACCATCGCAGGCGCTCCTGTCTGTGATGCAGCGTCAAGGGTAACCATGGCAATGGTTTCCGAGCTGTTAGTCCAAGCTGCTGCAAACGTTGTCGAACTGTTCGTGCAGATGGTTATTGTCTTGCAAACATCCCCATCTCTTGACTCAGGGATCGATACATGGCTGCACGATCCGTTAGAGTCACGAGGGTAAGATGCCTGTCATCTTGACTGCTAGTGATACTAGACCGTTGGGATCCAGCACGGCGTTCCGTATTACCCTCCTGAACCCATCGATTCCATATTCTGCTGATAGTCATTGGATCTCGACCAACGCGAGCAGCAATGTCGCGGTACGATAAACCCCAATCGCGATAGGCTACAATCCGACCTTCATCAAATTCGGAAACAAGGAGTTTCTCCTCCTTACACGAGGCATCACAACAACGTTTCACCAGGCAACGCCGGTCAACTGCTGTTTGTGTATGAGAAATCGGTTGGAAACTTTCCTCATGTCAGCACGTTGTAGGAGTCGCCACCGGCGTCAACCATGTGTGAATGCTCTAAAAAGCTAATGATTCGCATATCACAGCATCTTCTTCCTGTCAGTTAAATTTCGCGCCTGTAGCACGTCATCTTCGTGGTCTAGCAATTTTAATGGCCAGTAGTGCATGTGCCAGACTGATACATGAACCTAGGATCTTCTGCTTGCTAGGCAGCTGCATTGACCACGGACACAGTATTTACTCTCGATAATGATGGAAAGGGCCGAAGGTGTGAACTGGAGCTTGTGTTGGGTAGGGCATCTGCCTAGGGTAGACTCTCCAGTTGTATTAGCTATGCCATGATCGCGGTGTAATGGTTAGCATACATGCTAACCATACATGCCTTGTTCGCAGGAGGCGTGGGTTCAATGGAGGATCCCCTCAACGGGGAGCAGTACGTTGATGATGGGGAGGATACTGATGTAGCAAGTCGTTGGCTCCGACATCGACTAGTGGAGTGGTACCATGCTGTCACTCAGGCCCTGCAAGTAATGTGGTGTAAGGCTATCGCATTGAACGGTGTTGAAAAAATATGGGTTTTGTAGCCAAAAGAGTGGGCAATGATATGTTGTATTGGAATCCTTAACAGAACGTTCCCGCTGGAAGAAAAAAATGTTGCATTACTTATTGGACGCTCCTCATGTTAATATTTAATATTTAGGTAGTCTGTCGTAGATTGTATTGAAGGTACGAAATTCGCCTTACGTCACCCAGTTTCCGTTTCTGCCACGTTTTAATGAACAACTTCAATCGGCTAGTAAGGCCATACCAAACCCGGATAGCACGTCCATATGAAAGTCTGGTGTTATGGAACATCCAAGTAACTCCTTGTTTTTAGGCACGCAGTCATGGTTCAGTAAAGAGGCCTGTGAGTGAGAGACGAGGGCAGTGGTCTGCGGCTGCAACGAAGGAAACTGTTTGCAAGTGTTTTGGAAGGTGAAATGAGAGAAAGGGGTGCTGGAGATCGTTTAAATGTTCCTAAAACAACGACGCAAATGACATTAAGAGCTATGTTAGGGAATCAGCGACATATAAGACACCTCTAAGAAGGTTTTCTTTCAAACCAACATTTTTTATGAGGAATTTTTTGAAGAAAATAGGAATCACTGTGAATGTTTGCCACTAAACGTAGTGCACTCTCAGAGGATTCATTGTATTACAAAAAATTACTTTTTCTTACTTTCAACTTTGAAAATTAGACAAGTATTCTTTAGGTAATCTGCATCGTATGAAAACCAATACATTGTTTTCCATAATAAAATTTACATTTTTATTGTGAGTTATTATAATGTACTCTCACTATACAATTAGATTACATTTCTTTAGCCACGCGGGATTAGTCGAGCGATCTAAGGCGCTGCAGTCATGGACTGTGCGGCTGGTCCGGCGGAGGTACGACTCCTCCCACGGGCGTGTGTGTGTGTGTGTGTGTGTGTGTGTGTGTGTGTGTGTGTGTGTGTGTGTGTTTGTCCTTAGGATAATTTAGGTTAAGTAGTGTGTAAGGTTAGGGAGTGATGACCTTAGCAGTTAAGTCCCATAAGATTTCACACATTTACATTTCTTTGAGAAGTAAAAAATCCCTTTTTTATCTAAAAACCTACACTATATTTTTATGGACCATATTACCTGTCATTTTTGCTAATATCTCGAATTAAATCTTAGAAAACCTTTTCTTTCTGTGTGCCGTTTCGGTTAAAAAAATTTATTTCACTAATTATATCAAAACAAATGTTCGAATTAAGTTTTCATGTCGATATACCTCATTTCAAAACAACAACCAACGTTTTGTACCAATTGTGACTTAAGAGCACCCTGCTAGTCACCTTCCCATATATCTAACATCTCAATAACAAAGAAAAAAATTAAGTGATGTTTGTTTACTATCAGCATTCTGCACAAATAAGAACATATATCTGACGTTTCAGTAAGAAATAAAAACTTTACAAAGAAACATCTGATGCCCTCCTGTATGGCGGTGATCAATCTTGCCACCATGCCACTAGTTCGAACTGAAAATACAATACCGTCTAAGCGCACTAACATCTGTCGCGCCATTCACTCTGCTAATATCGACGCACCCAACGTCTGCTGTAGAAGTCATGTCTGTTATGTCAAACGACACTTACCTTTAACACAGGCTATTATCTGTTACAGAATTTCAGATTTTTCTAAACGTTAATTTTGAGCAAGGCTCAGGGGATCAGAACTACATGCTGCAACCCCCACTGAGTTCCGATTCTGTTCGATGGCATATCAAGTTTGTAACACAATAATACAAGGTCCAAAACCACACAAAACATGAAATATTAAAGCTTGAACAGAAATTCGATGATATGTATTTAAAAAGATTGAATTTAATTAGTAGAGTGCAAATGTGGAGTAATAATTTCTCAATATGAAGAATGTTGAGATTTATCTGTGCTATAATTAATTAAAATTACTTAAAGCAACATTTTTGAGGTGAAGCCGAATTTATGTATTTTGACCTCTTCCTTTGGCAATTGCGTCAAAATGTTTTTAGTGATAGTTTCGTGAAATCGTCAGCGCTCTCAAATCTGGATGGGTGGGATTAGTACATGGGAGCTATTGTTCAGAAAACGTATTCACTTCGGACAAGAGGTGGTTCTGACAAGGGAATCTCCCCATCGCACCCCCCTCAGATTTAGTTATAAGTTGGCAAAGTTGATAGGTCTTGAAAAACTGAACACAGATCAATCGAGAAAACAGGAAGAAGTGGTGTGGAACTATGAAAAAAATAATCAAAATATACAAACTGAGTAGTCCATGCGCAAGATAGGCAACATCAAGGGAAATGTGAACCGAGGAGCGCCATGGTCTCGTGGTTAGCGTGAGCAGTTGCGGAACAAGAAGTCGTTGGTTCAAGTCTTCCCTCGAGTGAAAAGTTTAAATTTTTATTTTCACTTTGTGACAAACTCTTATGTTTTCATCACTTTTTTGGTAGTGATTGTCACATCCACAAGGAAACCTAAATTTGGCAAGGTAGAAGAATCTTTTTACCCATACGCCAAGTGAACAAGTTAGGTGGGTCGACAACATATTCCTGTCATGTGACGCACATGCCGTCACCAGTGTCGTATACAATATATCAGACGTGTTTTCCTGTGGAGGAATCGGTTGACCTGTTGGAGAGGCACGTCCTTTCGTCTACTAATCGCACTGTTTTGCGGTGCGGTCGCAAAACACAGACACTAAACTTATTACAGTGAACAGAGACGTCAAAGAACGAACGGACAGATCATAACTTTGCGAAAATAAAGAAATTAAACATTTCACTCGAGGGAAGACTTGAACCAAGGACCTCTCGCTCCGCAGCTGCTCACGGGACCACGGCGCTCCTTAGCTCACAGCCTCCTTGACGTTGCTTATCTTGCGCATGGACTACTCAGTTTGTGTATTTTGCTTTTTTTTTCATAGTTCCACACAATTTCTTCCTCTTTTCTCGATTGATCTGTGTTCAGTTTCTCAAGGCCTATACACTGTGCCAACTTATAACTAAATCTGAGGGGGGTGCGATGGGAAGGTTCCCTTGTGAGTTACAATTAATGTTATTTTAGCCAGAATCTCTCAAAAGGAAACCAAATGCCAGTAACTGCGCACACGGGGACCGAATCCATCTCGCGGATTCAAGACGAGAGCCGGTGAGCCTGCCAGTCTGGATGTGGTTTTTAGGTAGTTTCCCGCAAGTAGATAAAACCTGGGCTGGTAACCACGTTCTGCCTCAGACACACTATACGCCAAAGTTTTGAAAACGTCCTCAGATTTGAACATGAGATTTACTCTAGATGGAGACAGATGCGGTACAGATTTTCTGACACGGCAGGAGTGGTGGTGTCACGTTGGGAGTCTGGTCATTACCGCTACCATTGCAGTAATGCGTACAACAGTGCCGACTGCGTAGAGAAACCGGAGAAGGCAAGGAAGGAGAAGAAGATACAGGTAAAAACACTTCTATGAAAAGTAATTTCAAGCGATTTTATGCTGCAGCCGAAAGTGTCAATTATGTATCAGTCTTAAGTTCTACTACGTTACACTTTAGGTTACATAAACGAAGAGCCTTATGCCTAAACCAGGGGTGTACAAACCGCAGGTTGCATACTTCCCAAAGCGAGTTTCAGCGAAGCCCGAGAGGTGACCATCTGTCACAATACCAGAAAAAATTGTCTTTACATGAATTTATCATAAATTGAATATATGTCATTTGAAACTTCCAGCACACGACGCTCTTCTGTTATTGATCCATCTCGCAGTATTTTTTTTTCCAACTATTATTGTTAGTGTTTATATTACGTGTGGCCCAAAAGGTAATCGTTTTCCGCTGTGGCCCAGGTAAAAGGGTTGGACAACTCTGGCCTAAAGCATTCGATGACATGCAGACAGGTGATTGCAGTCGACACTAAAAAGAAAAGGGACGTTCAACAAAATTATATCACAGGGATTTGATCCTACATGAGCGCTCCAGTTGAACGCTTTAACGCGCAAATCGGGAACTGCGGCGAAGGTAGTTATTCGAAGGACCTTAGTGGGAAATATTTAATGAAAGTCGATGACACGGTGCCTACATATCCCGTTAGCAGAAGTTGCCATCGAAACCAGTGCATAGGTATTCGGTCTGAGCGTAGGCCGTTAGAATCTTAGGAGTTACAAGATGTTTCCATCGCCGATGACTGGCAAGTAAATGGAGAACAGATCAAAAACTAAGGTTTCTGAGTGTCCTGGGTTACATCTCTCGCAGAGTGAGGGTTTGTGATAATATTAGTTGGTACCTACTTATATCAGGATCAGAATGTGTGCCAGCAACGTGATAGCCTCGCGCCTCCTTTTCTTAACCTCTGCCTCTCATCAGCAAGATACCTTCGTACACACACTTATCACCTTAAAGGACAACGCTCATACCTCCCAAACCGAAGGTAAACCGTCCAATCGAGCATGATACATAACTTCAAAATTTTTCATTAGTTTCATCTTGATCACGAGGGAGACGGAAAGCGGGATTTCTACAAGGACTCGTTTGCTAAGAAACAACATTTAATGTAACCCCGCAGTTGGGGTGTTGAGCTGATTTAGAGACTGCAAAGATATAACAGTCAGTTATCAGCTCACACTCACTCTGGCACTTGTTCACCAACCAATTAAATGGCTTTTAAATTTCCTACGCTCCCTGCGGAAAACTAGTATATCACACAAGACATCGTATTTTCTTTCACGTTATGGCCTTCCAGTCTCCAAATGGCTACATGTACTTTAACAGTGGTAAACACCATACGTTTCATGCAAATTATTGTCCGCACAGAGCTCCTCCTTTACACCAAAGGTATTTTGTTTAGCAAATCTTTTTTTAGTAGTCGCATAACCCAAGCTTAAAATTCTATAACCTGTTGGTCACCATTATTGACCGCCAAGAACAAGTCTGAAAATTCTCTCAGCTGCTAGTGAAGACATACAGGTATGTCATTTTTATACTTAAAGATTTTCGAAGCCAATGTTTTTCTAAACGCTTCGACGAATAAAAGGATATTAATTCAAAAAGAAAAACGAAAATAGAAATCGTGGGAAGTATGGGAATACAAAATTCATAAGATGTTTAAAAACACACAGTGTTTCCGGAGCTAATGTAGATCGTTTAATCTCATGACGGAATGTCAGTACGTAAGAGCTCTGATTCATGGCTAGGGTTCTACCGCTGGTGTCAAGGACGAGATGAATGAAGCCCACCTGCTAACTGCAGTGATACATGTTATGAATTAACATTGGGAAGAAACTTTGAAATATAATGGAAGCTACATGTAGAATGGCATTAGAAGTTGCTGAACTGCAATGTATACAGGAAACTCAACCTTAGCTGGAGGTCCAGTAGCGAAGACATCTGCACCCAGTGGCCTGAACGGTGATGACTGTTATGAATAGCGAGTTACCACAGGCCACGCAGTGACAAAAATTAACCTTCGTACAAAGTAACGCATCTGTTACTATCAACCTAAGCTGCACAAATACGTGAATACACAGTAAACGCTGAAATTGGAGAAATGAAGAATAAATCGTAATATACGTGTAATATATTGAAAAAACGAATTTGGTCTGGCGAAACGGAAAACAAACCAGATATTTCTGAAAATGTGAGTACTATTAGAGAAAATACGAAAAGCGATAGGAACAAGAGTAGAAGTATTGGTCTGAAATCAGGTGAAAATAGAGATGCAGTTCTGCCAAGTAAATGAAGCATTTACACGGAAACGGACGGAAAATGCAGAAATATGTCTAGGCTGTATTGTGTTTAAAATTGTGGGTAAGTGGTGTAGATTCTAGACTGCTTCAAGTTGAAGATGCTTTCCTCTAGGACAAAATAAAGGAAGAAGTTGAAGCATTGACGAATGGAGGAGAACCTGCTTTTTAAAGCTGATGAATTTATATTTAATGGACGCAAAGAGATATGTTTCCATTCACTTACCAAACGATCTCTTACTCGGGAAATGTAGAACCTAGGGTCTTTCATCGGTCTCTGCATTTTTTCTCTTTCGATTTCATGTGGATGCTTGAAAGGAGGAGGTATGATTTCCTACGAACGCTAATGTACGTTAACTCAGTTCGCGAATATACCTTTCTCATTACGTGTAGTACGTTTCCTACCGTCGCGGTATACCTTCTTCAGAATGCAGTTGATACATCGGAGGCATAGGCTCAAGAGAACGAAGTAAACTTAAATACTTACAAAATAAGGAATGCGTTTCAGATGAAAACAATTCCTGTTAAGTCCAATATCTACTGCACACATTAGGACACTTTTTAGAGTAAAAACAAGATATAAAAATGTTTTTAAACAATCGTAGAGGAAAAGAAATTTCAGAGGGCTTTAAATACTTGTGCCCGATAAAATGTATCAGCAGATAAAGACGATTGATACATGGCAAGCTGTTGGAACATACACATCAGTGAAATAATAATAATAATGATGAACTACATAAGTACGTCAGAAAGACATTTATGACTGAGAAATGTCAATCCGCCCTCAAAGGACTACGTAATAGGAATGTTATTTATAAAACAGATTACAAATCCCCATCCACGAAAACTATAATCGTAAATTAATATCTCACTCCAGTGACTATTCATTCGCAAAGTGAAGGCTGGTTAGGATATGAATTCAGTAGTAAAGGAATAACTGGGTTTCCACAAAGAAAGATCGGAGCACACTACCCAATTTAAGACGAGCTCTTTCACGTCCACTGGTGGAAATTTCATGCCTCGGTGTACTACTTCGGTTCCCAAGCAACTTTAATTAAGGCACTCACTTAAGCACTCGTGGGCCGACATTACACTGATGGAGCTACTTGAGTGTGAAATGTTTCTTCGTTGAGTTTACGGCGCTCGCAGAGAGTCCTGTGTATTCCTCTACCCAGTACTTCTCCGCCCCATCTCCCCCTTCTCACCCCGTTCCTGCATCAGTTTTCGTAGGATCGGGCAGCTTCCTCCCGTATCTATACGTTCCTAGAACACTGCTATAGCTGGTACATTCAGTATAAACTTTACAACTTCAGTCCGTGCACTTCGTCTGTTTCAGCATCTTAACATGTAGGACACACGTCGACCTACAAGACGGAAGTAGTCCGTCACAGCATGCAGAATGTAATTTTTCTCTGCAGTGGAGTTTGCGCTGTTTCGAAACATCCTGGCGGATTAAGACTATGTGTAGGACCAAGATTCGAACCTGGACCTTGCTTTTCGCAGACAACGTTCTTACCTTTTGGGTTATGCAGTCGCAATCCACATCCGTGGCTTCACTTTCACCAGAGCTCTTCTACCTTCCAAACTTCGCAGACGCCCTCCTGCATACCTTTCTGTCACAGTATAGTGTCTGACGCTTATTTCAACAATAATCCACTTCCACACAGTTCTAATCCCATAGTTCAGCTCAGATGATTTCCTCTCAAATGACTTACAGGTAATATAACATTGGACTCGAAAATAAAGTTTTTGGCATACTAAATTATTCGGTTATTTTCCACGCATACAAAATTAATTCAGTTATTGTCCACAAGTGCTTTTCATACCACAGGTCTCTAGAGGAGCGAAAGTTCCCTAACAATTGGAAAAAGCAGAGTTCATTAACGTTTTGAAGAAGGGTAGTTGAGCAGACACACACAACTGTAAGCTTCTACATTCCAAAGGGACCCTGCGAGCATGCAGAAGTGCCGCAACAGGACGTGGCATGGACTGGACTAATGTCTGAAGTAATTATGGAAGGAACTGACACCATGAATCCTGCAGAGCTGTCCTTAAATCAGTAAGAATACGAGGGGTGGAGATCTCTCCTGAACATCACGTTGCAAAGCATGCCAGACATGATCAACAATGCTTATGTGTTGGGAGTTCGGTGGCCAGCGGAAGTGTTTACACTCAGAAGAGTGTTTCTGGAGACCCTCTTGTAGCAATTTTAGACGTGTGGGGTGTCGCATTGTCCTGCTGGAACTGCCCAGTTCATCGGAAGGCACAATGGACTGAACGGATGCAGGTGATGAGACAGGATGCTTATGTACGTGTTAAATGTCAGAGTCGTATCTAGACGTATCAAGAGTACCATATCGCTCCAACGGCACACGCCCCACACCATTACAGGGGCTTCACCAGCTTGAACAGTCCCCTGCTGACACGCAGGGCCCATGGATTCATGAGGCTATCTCCATAGCCGTACCCGTCCATCCGCTCGATACAATTTGAAACAAGACTTCCGACCAGGCAACATGTTTCCAGTTATCAACAGTCCAATGTCGGTGTTGACGGGCTCACGCGAGGCATAAAGCTTTGTGTCGTGCAGTCATCAAGGGTACACGAGTGAGCCTTCGGGTACGAAAGCCCATAACGATGATGTTTCGTTGAATGGTTCACATGCTGACACTTTCCGATGGCCCAGCACTGAAATCGGCAGGAATGTGCGGAACGGTCGCACTTCTGTCACGTTGAACGATTCCCTTCAGTCGTCGTTGGTCCCGTTATTGCAGGCTCTTTTTTCCGGCAGCAGCGATGTCTGAGATTTGATGTTTTATCGGATTCCTGATATTCACGGCATACTCGTGAAATGGTCATTCGGGAAAATCCCAACTTCATCGCTATCTCGGGGATGCTGTGTCCCATTGCTCAAGCGCCGATTGAAACACCACGTTCAAACTCACTTAACTCTTGATAACCTACCATTGTCGCAGCAGTAACCGATCTAGCAACTGCACTAGACACTTGTCGTCTATACAGGCGTTGCCGACGGCAGCGCCGTATTCTGCCTGTTCAGATACATCTGTATTTGAATATACATGCCTATACCAGTTTCTTTGTCGCTTCAGTGTATTTGTGACGTCGGTCTGATGTAGAAGCTTATACAGTGGCACCGGTCTGTTGCGGAATTTTATAACATATTTTGTGCTCGCGAATTGTGAGATTCACGAACACCGACAAACTCCTGTGTGGGATCCAATATGGGTTACAGAAACAAATGATTTCCTGTAAACTATCTATTCATCCACGAGACCCAGAAACGAACAGTTGCAAGCGCCAAAGGACGAGATTCTATGTTCCCTGACTTCTGGAAGGCGCTAGATATAATTCCACACTGACGCCTAGTGAAAAAAATACGACGGTACGGACTATCAGCCCCACTGTGTGATGAGACTGAAAGTTTCTAGCACATAGAACACAATATGTCAGTCTGAAAGGAGAGAAGTCTTCAGACGTAAAAGTAACTTCGAGAGTGCCCCGTAGGAGTGCTATAGAGCAGTTGCTTTTCACAGTATATATAAATGACTCTGTAGATAGCGTCGGAAGTTCTAGGAAGCTTTTCGTGGGTGATGCGTTGTATACACATACGTCACAACGCTAGAAAACTGAACTGGAGGAGGATCGACGCTTGGTGCAGGGATGGCAACTGACCCTCAGCATAAACAAATGTACTGCGAATGTACAGAAGCACATGTCCTTTACTGTATGATTCCATGATTGTAGAACAATCAATGGGAGCAGTTACTTAGTATGCTTAAGCGATCTGAAGTGGTATGACCACATAAAATTAATCGTGGTTAGGCAGATTCATTGGAAGAATCCGCAGGAAATGTAATCCATTAACAAAAGGAAGTAGCTTACAAAACGACATTTCTCAAATTCATGTAAATTTCTGATGTGGGTAGACGTTCTTTTATTGAACATTTTTATCCCGTCCACGCAAGTCACCGTCTGATATCTTCCTTACAACATGAATAATGAGTTATCTTGCTTCCTAGGTAACTGAATTCACGCATCTGTTTTCTGAACACAAGATTTTATATTAATCACTTCACTGAATATTTTCTAACCATTTTTCACCACTTTCACCATTACTACCTTACAAAGCAATAAAGATTGTGGTTTTTCCCTCGCTTTGTTTGTGAGTGGAACTGGAAAGGAAATGACTAGTAGTGATACAGGGTACCCTCCGCTACGCACCGTGGGTAGCTTGCGAAGTAGGTATGCAGGTCTTTATATCAACTTGTATCATATTTATTGATATCAACGTGTAATATCATCTTTAACTCAATAGACTGAACGGAGGCTAATGCTCTGAAAGCACGCTTTAGAAGGGAAGAACTGTTACCCCATATCTTAACGAAATATTCCATAGTTAAATACAACAGCAAACATTTTGCAGAGATTACTGGTCGATGATTAACCATGGAATCAGTATCAGTTATTCATTTGAAACAGGTGTATATGTACCATAAACGGCAAGTTCAGTCTTCGAAGACACAGCAAAAGACAGTGAAAATTCTGTATTCTGTCATGTTTATTAAACAGGTACACATAGAAACCGAACCTAATCAGCTTAATGGGGATGGCAAGTAAGATGTCAATAGTTATGCTGCCCCTGTGTTTATCCTTCGACAGCCGAAAAGGATAACAGGACTTTGGTCTTATTTGAACGGATTTGGTAATAACGTCGCCATACTTCACCTTCCCTGTACGTACGTCAGAAACAGAAGGATGCCCCACAAATCCCGCGTCTACATGTCGGAGTTTATAAACCTGCATCGGATTCGCACTACAGTGCATAAACCTTGTAGGAACGGCCTCAAACGGCAACTTTTCGATCACTTCTTGTAGTTTAGTGATTAATATACCGTCGATGACAAAATCTTCAGAGACTGGACTAATTTCCTATACTGGGAAATGAGAGAGAAAATAGCTGTGCCTGTTTAAAAGGAAGATTCCTGTACGTGCGTTAACTTATTTAGGGAAATCACAGTGAACCTGTATCTAGATGGCCGGACGGGGTTTTTATGGCACCATACTTCCGAATAAAAGTCCCTCGTCTTATCACTGTGCTACCTCTCTCGGTGTGAATATATAGTCCCTTCACACTAATATGACCATCCCCAGTGTTCGATGTCAACGTGCAATAACCACTCACAGACGGCAGGTGGCTACATTGGAAGTGGAAGGTATATAGAGCGTGTCGGGGAACGCCGGAAAGTGTGCAGCCATTGATAAATCCAGAAACCTCTAAAAGGGCATGATCATTGGCTTTTGGACCAAATGTGGAAGCATTTCCCTGATTGAAACCTGTCTGAAAGCTGTTCGCGTGCCGCGGTCATTATAGATACCATACATGGTAAAACGGCGCTACACAAAACCGTCCCGGAGACAGCTGTGTTGCACCAAGGAGCAGAGATGACGGCTGCGGAAATGTGCACAACTGTTGAGCAACTGACTGATCAGAGGAGCCAACGGGCTACCAAAAGCGTCTTCTTGACGACGATTCAGCAGACGTAACTGTGTGGTCCTCGACAGGAGGAACCTCTGTTCATAGACGACGCAAGCTGGAATTTGTACGCCTGTACTGAAACCACACGTCCACTGAGTAGCTACAGGTGGCGTTTTATGCTTCATCGGAAAAATGGCCATTGGCGTATACAGCTTGCAACGATCGGAAGCGTCCAGGTCGGTGTAGGGGACGTCATGGTCTGGGGAATGTTTTCGCGGTGCTCCCTGTTTTAATGTCGTCATTCTGGAAGACACCATGGATGAACATTAGCGTACGTCTACCCTTAGTAACCACGTCTATTCCTACATACAGTCTGCTTTTTACTTGGCACGATGGCATCCACCAGCAGCACAATGCAACACATAACACAGTTGCATGGTTCACAGAGCATCAGGATGAGATTAGCATACTCCCTCGGCCATCAGACTTCCCATATTTAAACCCGATCGAGAATGTATGGGACCGTATCGATGTAGCGGTTCGTACCACGGGTTCAGGAAGCCTATCGCAGGTGGCCACGACACAAGAGTCGGTATGGCTCCACTTTCCTGTCGGTGCCTTGCTGAACCTGACTGACTTCCTTCCTGTACTTCTCACAGCGGTCCATGATACTAAAATGGTTATTCAGGCTTTTGAGAGGCGGTCACATTGATGTTATTTGACCGTGTATATGCAACTAACAATTGACGATGTTGGTTGTCGGTGAGGATTTTATCAAGGAACAGAATATAATGGCACGCTACATCAAAGCAGACAAGAGATTGATGACTAAAGCCTCTCTTCCCCCCCCCCCCCCCAAACACACACACACACACACACACACACACACACACACACACACACACAAAAGGCAGTATGAACTAATGAAATAGAACTTACGGCAATGTACATCGTGTCTCAGACGTATCGGCACATCTTGAATTTTTTAAATTTTATTTCTTCAAGTGTTCTTCATAGCCCTCCCACGATCAACACATAGGAAGCCCATAAAACCATATGAAACTGCCATACACGTCCTTCTTTGGACTCTCGAGTCACATTCGCAGCTCCTTCGGTCTTGGCAAACCATCAGTGAACCATTCCGAATGTTGTAATGTTTTGGAAGATTCATACTATATACCAAGTCTCGTCATCGGTGATGGTCCTTTAAAAAAATTTCCGCGTTTTTTATTTCAGTTGAGCTGTGGCAGGCGCCCATGCGTCGTTTTCTATTCGGGTGTCCTCGTCTAAGGAATTCTTTGCACACACTTTTCTCTTCTTCGAAAAGGTCTGGAGAATTTGTTGGATACCTGATTTACGGATGTTTCCTCCATGACGATTTGTAAGACAAGAGTGTTGACGTACTACGGCCACGCGTCCAACTGCTGAACAGTGCCTGTTGATATGTGACTGGGTGTTTGTGTTGTTCTTAGCGTAAGTTAGTTTAAGTAGTGTGTAAATCTAGGGAGATGAACTCAGCAGTTTGGTCCCATAGAAATTCACATACATTTGACCATTTTTGAACATGTGACTGGTGGAACGCACAGCTTTTGTTTACAGTTGTTACAAGTTGCCACCGTTGCTACGGCCCTGGTGACGCTTATATGCCAGGAATGAAATCAGTCTCGGAACTCGTGTACCGACAGTGTAGTAAGACTCGTTTTATAACAACGGCCTGCCATGGTATAAGGGAACTGTAATGAGACTGATGTTTTTTTGTTTTTAGTGAAGCTTTTATTTCTTTTCACACAAGAACATTGTTCTGTTCTCAGTATTTAATTCGGCAGCTATACACTGGTGGAGCCTATGTTGTCTTGGTAGCAGTGTAGAAAGCTTTCAAGTGATTGGGCCTCTAACATGTCGGTCATATTGTTTTGGATATTCACCAGAGTCCCAAAACGAAGTTCCGTTAAGGCATTTTTCAATTCGGATAATGAGAAAAGTTGCAAGGATTCAGATCAGTTGAAAAGGGAGGGATGGGGTGAGGGCGGGGCTTTTGAGGTCAAAAATTGCATGATAGAAGTGGACGTGTGACGTGGGGTTTGTGATGTTTTTCGGCACCATTTGGACACAACCCTTTCGTATGTGCTAAGCTTCAGTCAAAATTTGATATTCGGTGAATTTGTTTAAATTTAGGAGGTCATAGATCGTCGTTACTAGTTCAAATGGCTCTAAGCACTATGGGACTTAACATCTGAGGTCTTCAGTCCCCTAGACTTCGATCTTATTAAACCTAACTAACGTAATGACATCCATGACCTAGGCAGGATTCGAACCTGCGACCGTAGCAGCCGCGTGGTTCCGGACTGAAGCGCCTAGAGCCGTCGTCGTTACTGTTAAACCTCTGATCTCTTAAGAGCACGCACACGTTCGACAATTTCGTCAGTTTTTGAAGTTGGTCTCACTGAGTGAGATTCGTCTTCAACGAGTTCTCGGCCTTCCAGCAATGGTTTTTGCCACCGATAAACTTGTGCTCTTGATACGCAATGTTCCCCACAGACGGAGTCTCCAAACTCACGGAGTCTCCAAGTTTAGCTCAAAACGTCATGGTATAACGTTGCTTTAAAATCCACCGTTCCATTTTCGTAACACACAACTTCACTGATCGTGATTTCAAAAATCTCGTGATGGGTGTACAGAGCTGATACTGAGCCTTAGCATCTGGAAGAGATGAACACACCGATCTACACATGTATAACGGGACAACGTTGCCATATAGTTCGCAGTGTTGTGTCTCACGGTCACGCAAGCAGGCGAACACAGCGTTGCCAGATCCTTCGCAGTCTTATAGCTTTTCTCACACACCTCATACAGTTGCTTTTCAGAAATATCATTCGTTGTTTCGTTTCTCTTCCCGCAACGTGTGTAGCAAATTTAGCGAGAAGGCCATCGGGGCTTTCTATACAATCGTATCGCTATCCCACCACTTAGCGGATCAATCCAGGAAGAGTACAAGAAGTTATTCGGCGGAAGCACGGGGCGCAGTAGCTCACAGGAGCCGTGTAGTCCAGCGCTTTCAGCGTCGCCGTCTGCCCATAAGCGGCGGGACACGACTGAGAAATTGCAGGCGCGGCCTTACTTTCTTCTAGTTAAGAGGGGATCGGACAAACGAGCGCGGAACAAGCGGCGCGGCGGTGAGGCAATCACTCAGCGCGCCTCGGCGCGGCTCGCCGGGATTACGGGGCTCAGTGGGCCCGGCTGGTACAGCGAGCGCAGGGCAGGGGACCTCCGGACACAAGACCGGCCCGGCCTTCAAACCGGGCGACCGCGCGGCTTTGCGCCGTGCCCGCAGGCTCCCTCGCACAGGATTTACTGCTGTTTGTGGGCCGCCCTCAGAACACATTCCGCACGAAGCGCCTTGCAGCGCGCTCCCTTCGGCGCGCTTCCTAATCCCGGCCGTGCCTAATGACTCGGCTGTCAGCACGCGCGTCGGTACTTCCTCACGGCTTAAACGGCGGCAGACGGGAATAGCTATGTGGGCTGTGTAGGAGCATTCCATCATGCCACGTGCGATGAAGTCACGTACATCCACATCACTGCCTCTTTCACAATGTTTTTATTAGATTGCTTCTTGTCTTTTTGTTCTGAACAAATTTTGCATTTGACTTAAAACTAACTTTCCAATGAGCTAGAGACTTGAAATTTTACTGTGCGGCTGGTCCCGGCGGAGGTTCGAGTCCTCCCTCGATAGTGTGTGTGTGTGTGTGTGTGTGTGTGTGTTTGTCCTTAGGGTGATTTAGGTTAAGTAGTGCGTAAGCTTAGGGACTGATGACCTTAGTAGTTACGTCCCGTAAAATTTCACGGATATTTGAACTTGAAATTTTAAGCACCACTCAGAACTGGACAATAATCTACTGCTAACTCGCTTGTAATTCTGTCAGAGACAGCAAAGGACTTGGAAGAGCAGTTGAACGGAATGGATGGTGTCTTGAAGGGAGGATATAAGATGGACATCAACAAAAGCAAAACGAGGATAATGGAATGTAGTCGAATTAAGTCGGGTGATGCTGAGGGTATTAGATTAGGAAATGAGCCACTTAAAGTAGTAAAGGAGTTTTGCTATTTAGGGAGCAAAATAACTGATGATGGTCGAAGTAGAGAGGATATAAAATGTAGACTGGCAATGGCAAGGAAAGCGTTTCTGAAGAAGAGAAATTTGTTAACATCGAGTATAGATTTAAGTGTCAGGAAGTCATTTCTGAAAGTATTTGTATGGAGTGTAGCCATGTATGGAAGTGAAACATGGACTGTAAATAGTTTGGACAAGAAGAGAATAGAAGCTTTTGAAATGTGGTGCTACAGAAGAATGCTGAAGATTAGATGGGTAGATCACATAACTAATGAGGAAGTATTGAATAGGATTGGGGAGAAGAGAAGTTTGTGGCACAACTTGACCAGAAGAAGGGATCGGTTGGTAGGACATGTTATGAGCCATCAAGGTATCACCAATTTAGTATTGGAAGGCAGTGTGGAGGGTAAAAATCGTAGGGGGAGACCAAGAGATGAATACACTAAGCAGATTCAGAAGGATGTAGGTTGCAGTAGGTACTTGGAGATGAAGAAGCTTGCACAGGATAGAGTAGCATGGAGAGCTGCATCAAACCAGTCTCAGGACTGAAGACAACAACAACAACAACAACAACAACAACAACAACAACTCGCTTTCTCGTCTCTCTCGTCTACCTAGTTCCCACTGGAATCGGATTGGGGATGAATAGGTTTGGTAACACACGACATATTGGCTGCCCTGCAATACCAGTGTGTTGTGCAGGTAGTATGAGAATATGTTCCAGGCGCTATGGGAGAGGATGGGCACGGCTGACCGGAGACAGGGGGGAAGAGGAATTGGATATTGCTTTCTTGTCTCTCTCTTTCTCTCTCTCTATCTCTCTCTCTCTCTCTCTCTCTCTCTCTCTCCCTCTCTGTTTAAACACAGCTCAGAACTCGATGGCAATGCGATATTAACTCGCTTTTCCTTCTTGAATGTGGTCGAAGGTACTTTTCTTACCACTATTTCCTGATGAGCTAGATAGACTTTAAATTTTAAACACGGTTCGCCAGCCGCGGTGGTCTAGCGGTTCTAGGCGCTCATCCGGAACCGCATGACTGCTACGGTCGCAGGTTCGAGTCCTGCCTCGGGCATGGATGTGTGTGATGTCCTTAGGTTAGTTAGGTTTAAGTAGTTCTAAGTTCTAGGGGACTGATGACCGCAGATGTCAAGTTCCATAGTGCTCAGAGCCATTTGAACCATTTTTTTAAACACGGTTCAGAACTAGATAACAACGCAATATTAATTCACTTCCTTGTCTGACTGGTGTCACAGGGTACTTTTTCTGCCACAGCCATTACTCCATTTCTCTGTTCCAATTGTGAATAATTTGTAGAAAACACGGTTGCTGGTAATCCTCTACATGAGCAGGAATCTCTCTATTATTTACCTTGACTGTCTTTTCGCGTGATATATGTAGTATTAACAAATATTTTGGTTGAATCAGACGAAAAACAGAAATAAACATGAAATACATCACAAGTGCGTGTTGAAATTCATTAAAATGTTTAAATTCGAACGAAAAATATCACACACACTAGACTAAAAGGTAGAAAATAATTCTTTCAATATAAATGTAATTTTACCATAACACGTTTTTAAACCAGATTTAAAAGTATAAAATATTTTCTCCTATCACCAGACAGATTCCCAGATTGATACAGACAGTC
Source organism: Schistocerca cancellata (assembly GCF_023864275.1). Lineage (NCBI taxonomy): Eukaryota > Metazoa > Arthropoda > Insecta > Orthoptera > Acrididae > Schistocerca > Schistocerca cancellata. The sequence continues at coordinate 217,179,934 of NC_064632.1, read as the reverse complement.
CTGAATATTAGTGATTGTACATGTGTAGCTATGAAAGTAATATGAGATTTGAAAAGAAAAACGTGGTACGCATGCAATACATGATTGATACATGAACAGTTGGCCTCATGAGACTATTTACTAATTGATACCTGAATAGTTAATCTCATTATTACCTGTAGCCTGCGCCTGACACTTCACTTAGAAGTAATTTCATAGTATTTAAAAATTCACTGTCTCAGATTTTCAGGACGATTTTTATGTCAAATTTTCAGGACTATATTATGCAGTTACAAGCCTCTGTGGAGCTAGGAGAAATTATTTTGACTTTTTAGTCTAATTTTAAGATGTGGTATAGCAAAAATTCAATTTATTCAAACACAGTACATCAACTGGTGAGATTAAATATTTCTTATTATGTCCAGGCTTGTCGTCGAATATGGGATGTCTAGGAATCCTTCGTATTCTGTTCGCTAGACAATCACATCAAACAAATCGTATTAATGATTTTTCTTGTAAAAAAGTAAACTACAATACTTAACAAAATAAGCAATAGTCTTCAGTATAAACAATCACAAGTCTGTGCTACATAGAATCGTCGCTGCTATACAAGTCGCTAGTCTTGAAGTTGCTGCCGGCCGATGTGGCCAAGCGATTCTAGGCGCTTCCGTCTGGAGCCGCGCGACCGCTACGGTCGCAGGTTCGAATCCTGCCTCGGGTATGGATGTGTGTGATGTCCTTAGGCTGGTTAGGTTTAAGTAGTTCTAAGTTCTATCGGACTGATGACCTCAGCTGTTACGTCCCATAGCGTTCAGAGCCATTTTAACCATTTCTTGAAACTACTATTCAACTGGGTCGTTAGCAGTTCGTCTCGGCGATTATATCCACTTCACATAGTGGCCGCTACTGTCGTGTTGTCGCCGTCGAGAGCAGTCTTCTCCCAGCCATCTCTTCTCTACCATTCCCGACTGACGTGCGGCATTTAACTTTACGCAGTAACATTTCTTAAACCACAAACTAACCAGTGTCACTTTGTGTCATTACTGCTCCCAGAACAAGAAACGTGTGCTATTCGTACAGAGATCTGTGTCAATTTTGAAGGTCCGTAATATTGCATCTGCAAACAAAACAGTAGTAGCCTCTGTGTATACATGAAAATTGTATTTTGAATTTTATTGCGTAATAAGATGCATACAATAAGTTTTCCAGGTGATGAAAGCTATGTTTCATCAGTATAGTAGTGAATCTAGAAGTGGGTGACTTTTAAAAATTAAAGCCAAACTGATAGTGACTACAAGAATATTAAAAGTGAACAAAACCGTCAATTGGAGGGAAATATACGACTTGATTTCAGTTTGGAGCTGACATGACTTACTCATGATCAAGATGTAACTTTAGTACTCAAAGTCAAGTTGGATGTCGATCAGATATACGTTTCATTGAAAATAAATATTATTTTAAACATAGCTGCGTAACAGCAACGGTTCCACGTAATAAGATGAAAAACAGCCGACCAGTTGCAAAGGAATATGTGTAACTTATGAGGACGTGCTACAATTATTTCAAAATAATTGTTATTATGCACACTCGTTTTGTCAGCTGGACCGCAGGTAACACTGCATGCGGTTTCATACGGTGGTTTACAACAATCCTATGCAGTACTCCCTGTCCATCGGCACATGAACCTGTTTCGTATTGGTTGAATCGTGGTTGTTCTTTCGCGTTTTGACTTCATTGTCACATCTCCAGCATCCGACTTGGGCAGCTTTAGAACCGTTGAAATATCGCCGATCGTTATGTTACTTAGGGACATCCAGCAACCTCTTTCGTTGTCAACTAGCTCTCCTGATAGTCATTTTGTTATTATTGCTTCTCACTTACGATACTGGCAGTGTCGTATTGTAGAGTGATCGCGTTGGCATAGCAAAGTCGGTAATGTGAATCGACACCACAGACAATAGCGAGGACTTGCTGCAAACCGCAACGACGAATGAGAGGCGCTCCAGAAAACCACACTTTCCTAACAGCAGCGCCCCGAAGCTGAGGTCAGTATAGTGTTCAGCTTGCAAGAGCTTAGCCCAGTTCGAGACCTCAGCTACAGCAGTCAACATCATAGTCTACGATCAACGAGTCATTGAAGTTTCAAATGAACATTGTATCTTAAGAGAAAAGTTTGATAATATGTGCATCAGGTGATACTTCGCAAGTCCATGACAACTGCAAAATTATCCAGTAGTCCCATGGCAAAGAACTGTGTCAAAGTTAAGTAAATCTTTTATTCATTTATGTAATAAAGTGAACCAATATTACATCATATTTTGATAAGCTTTCTCCCAGAGTAATCAAAGAACACGCAGTTGTTTTTAGACGAAAGCAGTTCCGCCTGGTCATAACATTCATTGTCCTTCTATCCTGGTGGATCCTCCTCTCGTCTCATCTGGTGATCTATGCGGCTAATTTTAATCAGATAGTGTGCTTCCCTAGGCTTCACAGCTTTGGTAGTACATAGAAGGAGAAGAAAATTTTGTTGTTGTTGTTGTGGTCTTCAGTCCTGAGACTGGTTTGATGCAGCTCTCCATGCTCTATTAAACTGATTGTTCGGTAATTTTCACATCTGTCAACACCTGCTTTCTTTGGGATTGGAATTATTATATTCTTCTTGAAGTCTGAGGGTATTTCGCCTGTTTCATACATCTTGCTCACCAGATGGTAGAGTTTTGTCAGGACTGGCTCTCCCAAGGCCGTCAGTACTTCCAATGGAATGTTGTCTACTCCGGGGGCCTTGTTTCGACTCAGGTCTTTCAGTGCTCTGTCAAACACTTCACGCAGTATCGTATCTCCCATTTCATCTTCATCTACATCCTCTTCCATTTCCATAATATTGTCCTCAAGTACATCGCCCTTGAATAGACACACTATATACTCCTTCCACCTTTCTGCTTTCCCTTCTTTGCTTAGAACTGGGTTTCCATCTGAGCTCTTGATGTTCATTCAAGTGGTTCTCTTTTCTCCCAAGGTACCTTTAATTTTCCTGTAGGCAGTATCTATCTTACTCCTAGTGAGATAATCCTCTACATCCTTACATTTGACCTCTAGCCATCCCTGCTTAGCCATTTTGCACTTCCTGTCGATCTCATTTTTGAGAGTTTGTATTCCTTTTTGCCTGCTTCATTTACTGCATTTTTATATTTTCTCCTTTCATCAATTAAATTCAATATTTCTTCTGTTACCCTAGGATGTCTAGTAGCCCTCGTCTTTTTACCTACTTGATCCTCTGCTACCTTCACTACTTCATCCCTCAATGCTACCCATGCTTCTTCTACTGTATATCTTTCCCCCACTCCTGTCAATTGTTCCCTTATGCTCTCTCTGAAATTCTGTACAACCTCTGGTTCTTTCAGTTTATCCAGGTCCCATCTCCTCAAATTCCCACCTTTTTGCAGTTTCTTCAGTTTTAATCTACAGGTCATAAGCAATAGATTGTGGTCAGAGTCCACATCTGCCCCTGGAAATGTCTTACAATTTAAAACCTGGTTCCTAAATCTCTGTCTTACCATTATATAATCTATCTGATACCTTTTAGTATCTCCAGGGTTCTTCCATGTACACAACTTTCTTTCATGATTCTTAAACCAAGTGTTAGCTATGATTAAGTTACGCTGTGTGCAAAACTCTACCAGGCGGCTTCCTCTTTCATTTCTTAGCCCCAATCCTTATTCACGTACTGTGTTTCCATCTCTCCGTTTTCCTACTCTCGAATTCCAGTCACCCGTGACTATTAAATTTTCGTCTCCCTTCACTATCTGAATAATTTCTTTTATTTCATCATAAATTTCTTCAATTTATTCGTCATCTGCAGAGGTAGTTGGCATATAAATTTGTACTACTGTCGTAGGTGTGGGCTTCGTATCTATCTTGGCCATAATAATGCGTTCACTATGCTGTTTGTACTAGCTTACCCGCATTCCTATTTTCCTATTCATTATTAAACCTACTCCTGCATTACCCCTACTTGATTTTGTGTTCATAACCCTGTAGTCACCTGACTAGAAGTCTTGCTCCTCCTGCGACCGAACTTCACTAATTCCAACTATATCTAACTTTAACCTATCCATTTCCCTTTTTAAATTTCCTAACCTACCTGCCCGATTAAGGGATCTGACATTCCACGCTCCGATCCGTACAACGCCAGTTTTCTTTCTCCTGATAACGACATCCTCTTGAGTATTCCCCGCCAGGAGATCCGAATGGGGGACTATTTTACCTCCGGAATATTTTACCCAAGAGGACGCCAGCGTCATTTAATCATACAGTAAAGCTGCATGCCCTCGGGAAAAATTGAACCATACAGTAAAGCTGCATGCCCTCGGGAAAAATTGAACCATACAGTAAAGCTGCATGCCCTCGGGAAAAATTACGGCCGTAGTTTCCCCTTGCTTTCAGCCGTTCGCAGTACCAGCACAGGAAGGCCGTTTTGGTTATTGTTACAAGGCCAAATCAGTCATTCATCCACACTGTTGCCCTTGCAACTACTAAAAAGGCTGCTGCCCCTCTTCAGGAACCACACGTTTGTCTGGCCTCTCAACAGATACCCCTCCGTTGTGGTTGTACCTACGGTGCGGCTATCTGTATCGCTGAGGCACACAAGCCTCCCCACCAACGGCAAGGTCCATGGTTCATAGGGGGAGGAAGAAAATTTTATTGTTACGAATTATAGCTAAACGTGATATGAGAGTACCGACATAATATCAAACTGACACAAGAGATTTATTTTTAATTGTCAATATCGGAGTAAATGACATTGTCCGTCACGTTACGTTATTACCGCCTATTTTGTTTTACGAGATTAAACTCTGCCGCGTGTAACCCATCTAATGTAGTTTGGATGATCTTTCCTCTATACGAATACTTTTTTTTGTAAACTCTAATAAGAAGGTATTGACTTAGGACATCTAAATCTCTCTATTTAATGGCCGCACTGAAATAACTTGTCAATACGGTTTTTTCTTAATAGCTAGCTGCAACTTACAAGTTGTCTCTTTGAGCCACGAATTAATTTATTGTTTATAACTGAACTGCAATTATATTTTTCTTACAGGATCACATCAGACGACTTGGAATTTGAAGTTCGTCTTTGACTTTAATGTGTCATTAGGGCACAAACTGGAGGTATCGGTGTGAAATCACTGTAAGAACACTAGCTTCAGTAGATATGTAATAAAAAAAGAAAAAAAACTGCCACATTTTAATTTATCACAAATGAATATTTTGAGCTATATCGGCCATGTGTTAAACATAAGTATTATTGCAAAATAAACAGAAATGGTAATAAAATCACAAACTCAGAAACACTAATACATAATTTTACAGCGGTCCTTCATTTGAAATATACAAAACGTATGTTCAGTTCCTCAAGTTTAGCACTCACCAGCAAAAGGGCAAAAGCACTGCTTATGATACAGCTGAAAGCACTATCTTCCCTTGGTCATCCACAATCCAACTTTTCCCATCGAACACATCCATCGTGATCATTTGGTATTTTGCTTGCAGCAGCAGTAGGCACTATGTTTCGAAGTGTTCTCCACAGACGTGTGTTGCTTTCAGTATGCACTGTCTTTGGGACTTACGGCTAGAAACTATTTCTTGGAACGATTTCCTCGTCACCAAAGCGTGTGAAATATATGTCCAAAAAGTCTTACAGGTAACTCACACTTGAACGATTTCAATGACAACTCGGAAAGCTTACTGAAAAGATAAAATGTAACAGTTGACAATATTGACATTAACTTGGCACCAGAATATTCTAATCATAGTGGCGTATATAAAATTCCGTGTACATGTGGTAAAGCTTATATTGGAACAACAAAAAGAAGCGTAAATACACGGTTAAAAGAACACAGAAGTCTTTGCCGATTAGGAAAAACAGATACATCGGCTGTAGCAGAACACGCTTTTCAGACAGGAAATCATCAAGTGAAGTTTTCCGAAACAAAAATTTTATCTATTACGACGAACTATTACCCATGGCTTTGTAGAGAAGCAATTGAAATATATAAACATAGAGCAATTTTAATCGGAAAGAAGAGACGATGAAACTTAGTGATATTTGGACAGAAGCACTACAGTATTGCTAGACAGTTTTATCCGTGACGAGATTACGGTCGATAGTTAAGTTTTATCTCTGACAAAGATTATCTCTGCATATCACGTGTAACTCTGGCCACGCCGACTTTCTACGATATATAAGTCGCTCTCAGACGTCCGACCCGTCAGTCGGCAAGACTCACCGGAGGAAAACACCCCTCTGAAGATGTCCAGCGCAGCTCTGGACGAAACGTTAGCAGCTGAAGAGTTTCATGGACCACGACCTTACATCCCGGAAGGTTTACCAGAAGATATACCAGAATATTCTGTTTTACATTTTCTGCCTTTTGTTCCCTTCAACATGTCTTCCTTGTCAACTAATACCATGTTTTTGTTAGAGGCCTTGACAGTTTTTGGAATGTTGATTGTTATGCTCACATATTTGTATTTCCTTTTCATTGTAGCTTCTGTTGTGTTTATGTTGTAATTTACAGAAAAGAAAATTACATCGAAGAGCATTTCACAATAAGATCACTGATTTATAAAGTTAATCAGTAATGTTTTCTGTTTTTTAAGACATTCGTAACACACATAACCTCAAAATCGGATATGATTCATTGTACGCTGGTTTCAGTTATAAACATCAACGTCCATTTAAGTATTCATTAGTAAAATTTAATGTATCGTTATTCAGTATCTACAAATTGTCACTATTGATGATTATATTAACTGCAAATTGCCTTACCTTAATGACAAAAACACGATTATTTGATAAAACGTCATATATTTTTCCTTGTTTTCCATTTCCTTAAGTAGTGCTGCATCCGCCTAGAGCACGTGGTTCCCTTTTTACTGCAGTATGGCTGGACGGATCAGTGATTTCATGGTAGATCCAGTGAAAACCGTCATTTCAGTAGGCACAAAGTGAAATTATTGCTATGGTTTGTCTACGAAACGATTTATGCTGGTAATGTCAAGCTAGACATATGTTTGTGCATAAGCTTCAGCTGTCCGACACTACCTCCTCACGCACATGGTGTTCTTTGACAATGGAGTCCTCATCTTTGCCGTGGTCCCCTCCCCTGCACAACTACGGGCCAAGTTGTACTGCGTGCGTGCTAGCTCTGATAGTGTTATTTACAGAAAAAAGTTAACCGAATTATTAGGGACAATTACCTAGCAATGCAACACATTTTTTTTCTTCTGAAAACAGGTTGACTTTACTCAGGATTCCAGTACACCACATTATTCACGTGTCTTTTGTGTTCAAAACCCTGTTTTTCAACATAATTTCCGTTCAATGCGGCTGCCTTACACACCTTCCTGAGATAGGCTGTATGTCTGCATGGTACCACTCTACTGGTCAACATCGGAGCCAACGTCTTGTGCATCAGTAAGCTCCCCAAAAGCCATGTGGTGCATCCCGCATAGTGCTTCCTGCATTGGGCTAAACAGGTGCAAGTCGATCTGTAAGGTGGTGACGAAGAACTGCCAGATAAAGTTTTGTGACCACCTCTTGGGAGTACAAACTTGTGTGTGGCCTTAACGGCCGGCCGGTGTAGCGGAGCGGTTCTAGGCCCTTCAATGTGGAACCGCGCGACCGCTACTGTCGCAGTTTCGAATCCTGCCTCGGGCATGGATGTGTGTAATGTCCTTAGGTTAATTAGGTTTAAGTAGTTCTAAGTTCTAGGGGACTGATGACCTCAGAAGTTAAGTCTCATAGTGCTCAGAGCCATTTGAACCATTTTGTGGCCTTACGTTGTCATGAAGTGGAAACACTGAAGATACTTCTTTTCCTGAGGCTAGCATAATACAATTCTGAGCCCGCTGTTGTACCATGAGGGAGGACATCACACACAATAGCCTACTTCAGAGTCCCAGAAGACCGTCGACATGATTTTACCAGCTAAGGGTGTGGCTTTTAATTTTTCCTTTGGAGGAAGTGGGGCCATGGATTGCTACTTTGCTTCCAGTTCGAAGTGATGAACCCCTGTTTCATCGCTTGTGACGCCGTTCAAAAAATAGTAGCGATCAGCCTTGTAATGTGCATGTAATTCTGTGCAGATGGTCCTTTGTTGCTCTTTAGGGTCACCTGTTAGGTGGCAAGGAACCCTGAGAGCACAAATTTTTGTGTACTCCAACTGATGGACGAATGTGTCTGAGCTACCAACAGAGACGCACAGTTGTGCAGCGATGTTGATCACCTCCAATCAGTGTGTCCACACGTTCCGACACTGCCGGTTGGGGGAGATCAGACAGGTTTTCGCAGCCTTGTTGCGATGACGACATCTCGCCCTAGAACTCATCGTGCTTTTGTTCACTGCCAGGTCTCCGTAGACAATCTGCAAGCACCTGTGAATACCTGCGATGCTCTTACATTGCGCCAAAGGGAACTCAATACAGCCCTCTGCTTGGAATGAGCCTCCATTACAGATGCCATTTTGAAGGCTAAGTTTAGCACCGCCACCGACGGTAAAATCATAAAGCTGTGGGCGCTGAACGGAATGGACAGTGTCTTGAAAGGATGATATAAGATGAACATCAAAAAAAGCAAAACGAGGATAATGGAATGTAGTCGAATTAAAACGAGAGATGCTGAGGGAATTGGATTGGGAAATGAGACGCTTAAACTAGTAAATGAATTTTGCTATTTGGGGAGCAAAATAACTGATGATGGTCGAAGTAGAGAGGATATAAAATGTAGACTGACAATGGCAAGGAAAGCGTTTCTGAACAACAGTAATTTGTTAACATCAAGTATAGATTTAAGTGTCAGGTAGTCGTTTCTGAAAGTATTTGTATGGAATGTAACCATGGTTCGAAGTGAAACTTGGACGATTAATAGTTTAGTCAAGAAGAGAATAAAAGCTTTCGAAGTGTGGTGAAACAGAAGAATGCTGAAGATTAGATGGGTAGATCACACAACTAATGAAGAGGTATTGAATAGAACTAGGGAGAAGAGAAATTTGTGGCACAACTTGACTAGATGAAGGGATCGGTTGGTAGGACATATTCTGAGGCAGCAAGGGATCACCAGTTTAGTATTTGAGGGCAGCGTAGAGGGTAAAAATCGTAGAGGTAGACTAAGAGATGAATACACTAAACAGATTCAGAAGGATGTAGGTTGTAGTAGGTACTGGGAGATGAAGCTTGCACAGGATAGAGTAGCATAGAGAGCTGCATCAAACCAGTCTCTAGACTGAAGACCGCAACAACAATTGGAGCTGAACCGGGATTATTCCTCTATGTTCCACAATAAATTTCGCATTTTTTCAATAGAAATTTTCCGAAAGAAAAGTGTGTGCAATCCTGATACAACGCCGACACACAAAGGTAGTGATGGTATATGATTACTGGAGTCGCTTGGATTTGTTACTCGTCGCAGAGAACTGCAGGCCGCCGTTCGGGTGAGCTGCTAAAGCTTACGCTGTTGAAGCGACAGGTGTGGGAAGCGGGTGGCGTGCCTCCCCTGAGACTCGGCGGCATGACGGAGGGTGGGTGGTTGCTGCTGGGTGGAGGGGCGGCGATCACTCAGCCTGCCTGCTGCGGCCCACCGTCCGTCAGCCGCAGACGCCACCCCCCCTTCCCCTCCCACCCTCCGCCCCCGCCCACCCCAGCGGCCTGGCATCCCATACACATGCCACGGAGGGATGCGCCCTAGCACCGTAAGTCCCGCCAAAAAAAAACACTACTCTGACTGCTTGTGGTGGTTGAACTGGAAGTGCCCAATATGTTTCCAGAAGGCAAGGAGGAGTATTTAATATGTGGACGACGATGGGACAGAGATGTATTCTAAGCATCAGCTTACTGGTACTGTCAAAAGAGCGGCCGTAGTGACCGTGAAGTGCAGTAATTTTAACCAGCGCTCCAACTATATTTTACCCACCTCCAATCGCCAATAACAATGGTGCAATGAGTATAATTGGATCAGAAAATTAAGACAATCGTTTCCGAAAATATAACTTATTAGCCTGGAAAGTGCACAACAAGCTACTCAGACCAACAGCTCAGCCGGCCGCTGTGGCCGAGCGGCTCTAGGCGCTTCAGTCCGGAACCGCGCGGCTGCTACGGTCGCTGGTTCGGATCATGCCTCGGGCATGGATGTGTGTGATGTCCTTAGGTTAGTTAGGTTTAAGGAGTTCTAAGTTCTAGGGGACTGATGACCTCAGATGTTAAGTCCCGTAGTGCTCTGAGCCATTTGATCCAACAGCTCACTCCATCTTCTTTTCCTCAAATATTAAATAATCGTCATATAGTAGTGCAAATCATGCACAAAAAAGACAGAAAAATACATGAATTTTTGAGCAAACTACAGAGAATTCTAAATTCGGTCACAAGTGCAAGTGGATATAGCTGTGTTCATTAATTAGTTGGCTGTCTGAACAGTAATTATTACACAACTAATCAGAACGACATAGTTCACAAAAGCAAGAGACACACCTGAAAAAGTAACAGCGACGAAAATTAACCATAGTTTTAAATTATTAAAGAAAAGAAAAGTAATAATATGAAAAAATGCTAATAATCGTTACAGAATTTGTGAAGTGAGGTTTGAGTTCTCTATATGAAATTCAGAATCGCGTCATCTAGGACAAGGGCGGCATACCCGGGGCAAGTAGTTACCTCCCCACCACCTGTGTCTGTCAAGGTAAGGCGAAAGTATAGTCAGGTCTTTTCCTTTTTAAGAAAATGATTTAAATGTCGTTATTATGTACGTTTTTAACAGGGCGGGGACTGAAACTTTCAATTGACTGATCCTTGGGGCACTGCCTGACCGCCATTACAGACTTGATCACCTAAAACAGAACTAAATACCAAAGGCAGAAATCGTACAACAGCAACAGTGTTTACCAAATCAAACCAACAGTAACTGAAATGGCGATATTACCATCGTAACCACGCTATGCTAGCAGTTGAAACCTGGTAGTCAAGGAAGGCAGGATTCGGTTACAATTGTGAACAGGGCCGTTATCAGTTCCGTAGGTTCCCTTTTGCTACTACACATATTTATTTTAAAACGATAATTCCAGACTCAGCAATAAATAAAAATATCACATGTTATTAATGAAGGAATAAACAACTCTGTAATTAATAGCGCTTTCAATGCTTACAATTTACCAAATGCGCATATAACACAGACACAACAAATACTGTTTTAAAAGCAAGCCAATGTGATACCAATTAGAATTTTAAGTCAAGTAACCACAGTCACGGTTGAAAGCTTTCAACGCCAAGAACGGCAATTATAAAAAAATTAACAAACATACTATAAAACAGCAATGAAATAGCAAAATTAATTTAAAAAAGACAAGCAACTGATCACCAAACTGTTGAGACAAAATACACTCCTGGAAATGGAAAAAAGAACACATTGACACCGGTGTGTCAGACCCACCATACTTGCTCCGGACACTGCGAGAGGGCTGTACAAGCAATGATCACACGCACGGCACAGCGGACACACCAGGAACCGCGGTGTTGGCCGTCGAATGGCGCTAGCTGCGCAGCATTTGTGCACCGCCGCCGTCAGTGTCAGCCAGTTTGCCGTGGCATACGGAGCTCCATCGCAGTCTTTAACACTGGTAGCATGCCGCGACAGCGTGGACGTGAACCGTATGTGCAGTTGACGGACTTTGAGCGAGGGCGTATAGTGGGCATGCGGGAGGCCGGGTGGACGTACCGCCGAATTGCTCAACACGTGGGGCGTGAGGTCTCCACAGTACATCGATGTTGTCGCCAGTGGTCGGCGGAAGGTGCACGTGCCCGTCGACCTGGGACCGGACCGCAGCGACGCACGGATGCACGCCAAGACCGTAGGATCCTACACAGTGCCGTAGGGGACCGCACCGCCACTTCCCAGCAAATTAGGGACACTGTTGCTCCTGGGGTATCGGCGAGGACCATTCGCAACCGTCTCCATGAAGCTGGGCTACGGTCCCGCACACCGTTAGGCCGTCTTCCGCTCACGCCCCAACATCGTGCAGCCCGCCTCCAGTGGTGTCACGACAGGCGTGAATGGAGGGACGAATGGAGACGTGTCGTCTTCAGCGATGAGAGTCGCTTCTGCCTTGGTGCCAATGATGGCCGTATGCGTGTTTGGCGCCGTGCAGGTGAGCTCCACAATCAGGACTGCATACGACCGAGGCACACAGGGCCAACACCCGGCATCATGGTGTGGGGAGCGATCTCCTACACTGGCCGTACACCACTGGTGATCGTCGAGGGGACACTGAATAGTCTACCATTCCTAGACCGGCAAGGGAACTTGCTGTTCCAACAGGACAATGCACGTCCGCATGTATCCCGTGCCACCCAACGTGCTCTAGAAGGTGTAAGTCAACTACCCTGGCCAGCAAGATCTCCGGATCTGTCCCCCATTGAGCATGTTTGGGACTGGATGAAGCGTCGTCTCACGCGGTCTGCACGTCCAGCACGAACGCTGGTCCAACTGAGGCGCCAGGTGGAAATGGCATGGCAAGCCGTTCCACAGGACTACATCCAGCATCTCTACGATCGTCTCCATGGGAGAATAGCAGCCTGCATTGCTGCGAAAGGTGGATATACACTGTACTAGTGCCGACATTGTGCATGCTCTGTTGCCTGTGTCTATGTGCCTGTGGTTCTGTTAGTGTGATCATGTAATGTATCTGACCCCAGGAATGTGTCAATAAAGTTTCCCCTTCCTGGGACAATGAATTCACGGTGTTCTTATTTCAATTTCCAGGAGTGTAATAGTAAACTTGATAGCACAACCGTTTAAACCTGCTGTAACGGCAAGAATGGGAATTATATAAAAAATTTAGAAACATACAATAAAACAGCAAATACAATAATAAAACACAAGGGCCAGTCACAGGCGGTGCACCAGGAATCGATCTCTGATTAGCTCCAGCAAAAACACTTTCTCGAGCGATGAGACAGGCAGCCAAGAGTTGCATTCACTTCACAAGGTGGTAACACAGACTAGTGGCAGTCATTCATTAGACTCATGATAATCTTGCTGGGGCTACCTGAGGTCCAATAAACCAAATGCAAAGATGTAAAAATACGCCAAAGCGGGAACCAGCGGTCTGGACTCTGCCCCCAGAATACTGTGCTTAGAGCGCCCGGAACGAGAAAGGAATCACTACACACAGAGTAGAAGAATCGTCAATCAACCTATAATCAAGAAAGCTGTCAAAACTACACGCCTCACCGGACAACAGAGTCCGCCGCTCGTGGTCTCGCGGTAGCGTTCTCGCTTCCCGAGCACAGGGTCCCGGGTTCGATTCCCGGCGGGGTCAGGGATTTTCACCTGCCTCGAGATGACTGGGTGTTTGTGTTGTCCTCATCATTTCATCATTATCCAGGAAAGTGGCGAAATTGGACTGAGCAAAGATTGGGTAATTGTACGGGCGCTGATAACCATGCAGTTGAGCGCCCCACAAACCAAACATCATCATCATCTCACCGGACAGCAGCGGCAAGGCGAGGAAACACACACTCCCTTTACATACACTAACCCCCAGGGCAGGTAACTGGGGCGTTAGCGGCCACGAGACAGGAAAAATACCGCTGGTTCAACTTAACAAATAGTAACAAACTGAACACAATAAATAGTAATTAGAAGTCCAGGAAAGCTAATCAGATCCTCCTTCCCCAGGCGCTCCACTCGCTGCTCTTTGGCTTGGCAACACTAAGAACAGCAACACGAACCCGAGTCACTGGAGAATCGCAAGATCTCACAATGGTGGAGGTTTCCCTATTTGAATCCAAATGCACTCCAGTTAAAGCCAGCAGGATCCGGTTTACGACGAGGTCGTGGACCCTCGTGACCACAGGCCTTCGAGCCGGCAGCACATGTGCGCCGCCAGCGGTCCTGGCATGTTCTCACAGTGCAAGGACCTGGCTCTTCCTGACTCCCTCCCAACCGAACTCCACATTGACGCGACCCAGAAGAACACGACGTCGACCCAAAGATAGGGCCACAGTTACTACAAATCGATAACCGCTGCTACTGCCACTATGGTAACGCTTGCGAAACCAAGTGGCGCCAGTCAAAACGAGAAGAAGACAGACAACCTTAACCACGTCACTTAAACGATACAGTCTGGCCTCCAACAGAGGACACAAACCTACAAACAGCACTAATGCGAGCAGCAGCTCGGCTCATCGAAACACAAAGCAAGGCACAGAAATACTTTTACATAGTCAATCATGAAATGAAATGTTTAGATCACCAGTATAATTGAATTTAAGTTACTATACTATTTCTTTAATAACACTTTCATTCAGTTTATGTCGATTTGCTATGTCTTTGGTTGTTATCTTGAACAAAATGACTCACTGATAAGGACGGTACGAATAAACGATTTAGATGTCTAACAAAACGAAACCGGCATAATTTTGAAATATAATTCTTTTGCTATTGAAAAAATCTCACTCGGCTCCATTGCATTAGGGAGCGTGCAGAACCCTAGTCAAGAAAGCAATAATAGAGTTTAACGTCAAGATCGAAAAGTTGCAATTTTACATGGATGCCATTATACTGTTACTTTATCAGTTCTCAATAAAGTTATTGCCTTACAGGAGCCCTAAGTTCATCCGATCTGAAGAATGTTATGGGCTGCTCTAGCTGTTGAGACTGTGTCGGTGTCTACGACAATTTTCCGTTGGCTACAGACGTTAAGATAATGCTGCGGTTAACCGAAGACGATATCGGGGCAATTTGTAGATGCCATTTGGTCTCTCACACTGTCTCGTAAAATGTGACTCGCTCTCGTGTAGCACGAGATACACGAACACTCATTATGGTAGCTGATACTCGACTGTCAGGTGACCATACTGACAAGGGACCCTCCCCATCGTACCCCCCCTCAGATTTAGTTATAAGTTGGCACAGTGGATAGGCCTTGAAAAACTGAACACAGATCAATCGAGAAAACAGGAAGAAGTTGCGTGGAACTATGAAAAATTAAGCAAAATATACAAACTGAGTAATCCATGCATAAGATAGGCAACAACATGGCTACTATCAGCTCAGGAGTGCCGTCGTCCCGTGGTTAGCGTGAGCTGCTTCGGAACGAGTGGTCTTGTTTGAAGTCTACCCTTGAGCGAAAATTTTGCTTTCTTTATTTTCGCAAAGTTATGATCTGTCCGCTCGTTTATTGACGTCTCTGTTCGCTGTAATAAGTTTAAAGTCTGTGTTTTGCGACCGCACCGCAAAACTGTGCGATTAGTAGACGAAAGGACGTGCCTCTCCAATGCGAACCGAAAATATTTGATCGCAAGGTCATAGGTCAACCGATTCCTCCACAGGAAAACACGTCTGATACATTCTATACGACACTGTTGACGGCATGTGCGTCACATGACGGGAATATGTTGTCGACCCACCTAACTTGTACACTTGGCGAATGGGTAAAAAGATTCTTCTACCTTGCCCGATTTAGGTTTTCTTGTGGATGTGATACTCAGTCCCAAAAAAGTGATGAATACATAAGAGTTTGTCACATAAACTGCAACAAATGAATGCAACAATTTCACAGTCACACAGTTTTCCCTGTGCTCTGTCAAAACATATGCTTTTAACGTTTTCAAATTTCCGTGTGTAGACCGTCAAATCCTTCATATGTCCAAACAAATCTGAACATGTCCTGTAATTTTGGGGAGCGAAGTTGATTATGTGCGAGTGCCTGATCTTTGATAGTTGTCTGAACATATAAAACTAAACTTTTCACTCGAGTGAAGACTTGAACTAAGGACTTCTCGTTCCGTAGCTGCTCACGCTAACCACGGGACCACGGCGCTCCTGAACTCACAGTATCCTTGATGTTGCCTATCTTATGCATGTTTCAAATACTCAAAATTAAATGTAAAACATTCGTTTTTCCGTAAACCCGAAATTTCACCTTTGGGTAAAACAGGAAGCTTTCAAATAACTTACGGGAATGCCGCCGGGTGATGTCGTCGACAACTGACGATATTTCAACAGGACCTCACCCTGATGAAAAAACTGCAGCAAGTAATAAGTTCGCAAGTGAATTTAAAACCTCGGTTTGCAGAGCAGTTGCGGAAACGCTCTCTCTCTCTCTCTCTCTCTCTGTCTCTCTCTCTCTCTCTCTCTCTCTCTCTCTCTCTCTCTCTCTCTCTCTCTCTCTCTCTCACACACACACACACACACACACACACACACAAGCGCACACAAACTTTAAACTCTAGCGCCACTACACAAACCAACGACGACCGACATCAGAGTTTCTCATTGGTGAAATTTACTAAACAATTGGTGAGACAGCATTAACTCTGTTCCTTTGTTTTTGACAAAGGAGAGAGCAGGAGTCCACTCAGAATTTAAGCAAAAATCTCTACCTCTGTTTAAAAGGTTACTTGCTAATTTAATCTCAACTGCTTCCCTAATAACACTTCCTCCTGAGCAACGCGTCGAGAATTGCAAGTCAGGCATCCTTTTCCAATACCATCGTGAGACGAATATTCAGATGGACTGAAGCCAGTTGTTGTACAAAACACTGATTCAAAGCGCCTACGTGATTTCAGACCCTGAGAGTTTGTCAGCTGAGTCAGCCCCTCTTGAGGTAACTTTCAGTCACAATGGATATAGTGAAAGACAGGTCAGATGTCTGTTGCACTGTCGACCAAGTGTGCAGAGGGTCAGTTATGATATAGCAGCGTTGGCATCAAGGTCTACAGACTTTATGCCTTACGCAGGGAGCATTTCCAACAAGAATGGTCGTGTTTTGCAGAAACATTACGCGAAAATAGTTTTACGACCTCCATCTAAGATTAAGTGTTCTGCTAGGTTCGTTTAAGAATGAGCTTGGGTGGCATAAAGCGGATGTATATCTTATGCCTCAATGCTGTGGCATCTCACAAATTGGTCAGACTGTCAGGACCGTGAAAGACCAGTATAAGCGTCACACACGATTTCAACAGCCGAGCAAATCGGCTATTCCAGATCACTTTCTTTCGCACTGATCATCCTATGGAATAAAACAACACGGAGATTCTGGCTTTCACTTCCAGCTATTGTGATAGTGTTATCAAGGAAGCAGATGAGATTGAGTTAGCGAGTAAACTTGTTAACAGAGTTGGAGGTTTTTTCTAAATTCTGGATGGACTTCTGCTCTCTCCCTTGTCAAAAACAGAGGAACAGAGTTGATACTGCATCAACTGTTGTTTAGTAGCTTTCACTACCGATGAGTTCCGACGTCGGTCATCATTTGTACTACTCAGTTTGTATATTTTGCTTATTTTTTTCATAGTTCCACACAACTTCTTCCTGTTTTCTCGATTGATTTTTGTTCAGTTTTTCTAGGCTTTCCACTGTCCCAACATAACTAAATCTGAGTGGGGTGCAATGGGTAGGTTCCCTTGTGAGACAAAACAAAGCAACGACCGCAGGCGTTTACGCCCTGACAAATATGAAAAGAAAATCGAAAAAATCTTTGCCGACATAGCGCAGTTAATAGTAACTTACATATAAATCACAGAATTTGTTAAAGATGGTTTTGCAAGATGTAACATGTACTAAAACATATCTTTTTGTGAGATCCGAGTTTCTTCATGCATAAACAATGTTCAAATAACTTACGGAAAAGCACATTTTGTGAGATACGAGTTTCTTACTGCATAAACAATGTTCAAATAACTTACGGAAAAGCGCATCCGTTGTGAAACTGAATAAAACTTCGGATTACAGAGCAATTCCGGAAATGTAACGCACACACACACACACACACACACACACACACACACACACACACACACACACAAAACAGAGACTGTAAACTCCCGCGTTGCCTCACGTACAAATGATGACCGACGTCGGAACTCATCGGTAGTGAAAGCTACTAAACAACAGTTGATGTAGTATCAACTCTTTTCCTCTGTTTTTGACAAGGGAGAGAAAAAACCTCCACCTCTGTTAACAAGTTTACTCGCTAACTTAATCTCGTCTGCTTCCTTGATAACACTATCACAATAGCTGGAAGTGAAAGCCAGAATCTCCGTGTTGTTTTATTCCATAGGATGATCAGAGGTCGTAAAACTATTTTCGCGTAATGTTTCCGCAAAACACGACCATTCTTGTTGGAAATGCTCCCTGCGTAAGGCATAAAGTCTGTAGACCTTGATGCCAACGCTGCTATATCATAACTGACCCACTGCACACTTGGTCGACAGTGCAACAGACATCGGACCTGTCTTTCACTATATCCATTGTGACTGAAAGTTACCTCAAGAGGGGCTGACTCAGCTGACAAACTCTCAGGGTCTGAAATCACGTAGGCGCTTTGAATCAGTGTTTTGTACAACAACTGGCTTCAGTCCATCTGAATATTCGTCTCACGATGGTATTGGAAAAGGATGCCTGACTTGCAATTCTCGACGCGTTGCTCAGGAGGAAGTGTTATTAGGGAAGCAGTTGAGATTAAATTAGCAAGTAACCTTTTAAACAGAGGTAGAGATTTTTGCTTAAATTCTGAGTGGACTCCTGCTCTCTCCTTTGTCAAAAACAAAGGAACAGAGTTAATGCTGTCTCACCAACTGTTTAGTAAACTTCACCAATGAGAAACTCTGATGTCGGTCGTCGTTGGTTTGTGTAGTGGCGCTAGAGTTTAAAGTTTGTGTGCGCTTGTGTGTGTTTGTGTGTGTGTGTGTGTGTGTGTGTGTGTGTGTGTGTGTGTGTGTGTGTGTGTCAGAGAGAGAGAGAGAGAGAGAGAGAGAGAGAGCGTCGTTTCCGGAACTGCTCTGCAAACCGAGGTTTTCAACTCACTTGCGAACTTATTACTTGCTGCAGTTTTTTCTTCAGGGTGAGGTCCTGTTGAAATATCGTCAGTTGTCGACGACATCACCCGGCGGCATTCCCGTAAGTTATTTGAAAGCTTCCTGTTTTACCCAAAGGTGAAATTTCGGGTTTACGGAAAAACGAATGTTTTATATTTAATTTTGAGTATTTGAAACTAGATTATGTTTAAGAAAAATGTTGATAAAATGTACCCCATCGAAGTTACAGTGTTAAATGTCGACGAGAACTGCCTGTTGCATATGGTAAATGAAGTATGAGATGTGATACAATAAGTCTTTACCATCCTCTAAACTGACATGTATAGCTGTTGTAGGCAGTAGTCTCACCTCTGACTAGGCACTCGGGTGAGAAACCACCAGAGCCTCGCACTAGGAAACTACGTTTTACACATATCTCTGTTTCACAGAGCCAGATACCGTACTGGTACACGTAAGGACTGTCGTTCAATTCATCATTTTGCCATCGAGATTGGGGTTTTCCGTGATTTTCCTAAATCATCTAAGGCGAATGCTCGTGTGATCCCTTTGCAACAGCATGATTGATACGCTTGTCCATCCTTCCTCACCTCGAATGTTAAAACCCAAAGCTTCTCCTACGTAATTTTAGAGAAGCGTTCCCCTAGACAGAAGTCCATTGAATCAGTTTTGTTTAGGATAGCACTATAATAAATCTTGTCCACCACTGTTGACAATAGGGCCAGGTTTCACAGCACTGAAGTTTGTATTATCCTGTTGAAGAACGGAAACACACCCTGTACAAAATATTTGAACGAAGTCATATCCGCTAATTACTGTCTATTGTCCAATGACACAAATTTCTTTTTCTTGAAAATGACGTAGTGGTGATATTGCTGCAGTAAATGTGTGGATCTGACTTCCTTCACACAAGTTTCACAAGTTTAATTACAGCATGAATGCTGTTAACACACTCCTACTAAACTTGTATGTCAGTTATGCAACAATAAAATCTGTTCGTTGTACGGTATACGACGTCAACACATCAGAGGCACGGTGGTGTGGCTTTGTTAAGGACTGCGCGCCAACTGATTAAGTACGACAACAATTTCAGGGTATGGAGTTCGCGCATTTATAGACTGTACTCAATCTAAACCATGAAGTACACGTCTGTTGATGTCTATAGTGTAAACTGCAAACCACGCTGAGTGACATGTCAGCAGGAGGTTAATTCCTTAAGCGGTTCTCACTAGTGCCCTGGCGTCTAGAAAGGAAAAAAGTATCGTTAACAATGTAGATTTATAGAGCAAACGTAAGCACTTACACAGCAGATAGTATTCTCACGGCATTGTTGTCCCCATCTCGTCAACGCTCGATTATGTGTCATGTACTTAATATCTCCATACTTCTCGCCACAACAGCGGTTGTCTTCGATGAGTAAATTCGGTTTCCGGCGTATGGTTTCTAATCATGTAAATGTAAGTTCTCTATCAGACGTTACAATAACACCACAGATAAATTATGTACCTTACATCACCTTAAAAGTGATAAAATCATCAATGTGGTCCATGCTGAGACAACAGCACTCATTAGCTTCTACTTTATCGATCACAAGTACTACATATTGGTTTTTTTTTTTCAGTTCCGGATGTGAGCGTTATTCCTGTCGACTATTTCACACAATTACAAGTTGATTTACCTCAAAGTGTGCATCCTCTCGAAAATGTGGAAATAGGGTACTTAATTACACGAGTTTCATTGCATCATCATCATCTCCAGTTTCGTCTCACAGGTAGAGAAGAGACTGGAAGTACACTGCATTCGTTAATATGAGCGATTTGCACATCCGGAGAGACCCGTCGAACAAACATATGTGATGAGCGCTGGAAAGCTACTGGATCACATCACTGTCATCACCTCTTGCTGAAGGCTGGTCAAAATGATGCTTCTCAATTACCTGTCTCCTGGACGCTCATTTTTCTCTTCGTATGTACGGGAGAGGAATGGATCCTATCACAGTGTTCTGACGTCTCTCTGTTCTTGTGTATATGTTTCTGATTTGTACATATTAAAACTTACTTTTTTTCCTGACGTAATATCTCTTTTCTTCACTGTGATTCCATCCCCTCGCCTTGTGCTTCCATAAGATGTGTCATCAGATGAAACACACGCATACACTAATCAGTCAAAGAGACTTAACACAAATAAAATAGGTTTAACAATATTAAATAAGGGTGTTGCATAGAGAAAGCGGTGCCTAGCAGTAAGGTGACACAGCTGGGATGGTAGCTCAGCCGTTGAAAAATGCCTCATTACTTATCAGCCTCAAAGAAAACAATATTAGAAGGATATGAAATTGCATATTACTGAAAAATTGAAATGCAATTAATACGCTAAGATTTTTGTTAACGTGAAAGGCCAATTTTCTTGACAATTAAATATATAAATACACACAAAAATACGTTTAGCATCACCTCGGTTCCTAGAGTTCCACAACCTGTACCGAACACTGGAATAGAGATCAACATAAACATCATTTCCGCCCTTTTTATTGGTCATGAAAACCATGCATTGCATGCTATACCACCAAACAGCGAGACCTTCAGAGGTGGTGGTCCTGACTGCTGTACACACCGGTACCTCTAATACCCATAAGCACGTCCTCTTGCATTGACGCATGCCTGTATTCGTCATGGCATAATATCCACGAGCTCATCGAGGCACTATTGATACAGATTGTCCCACTCCTCAAAGGCGATTCGGCGTAGATCCCTCAGAGTGGTTGGTGGCTCATGTCGTCCATAAACAGCCCTTTTCAATCTGTCTCAGGCATGTTCGATAGAGTTCATGTCTGGAGAACATGCTAGCCACTCTATTCGAGCGATGTCGTTATCCTGAAGGAAATCTTTCGCAAGACGTGCACGATGCGGGCACGAATTGTCGTCTATGAAGACGAATGCCTAGCCAATATGCTGCCGATATGGTTGCACTATCGGTCGGAGGATGGCATTAACGTATCGTATAGCCGTTACGTCGCTTTCCATGACGAACAGCGGCGTATGTCGACCCCAGATAATGCCACCCCAGAACAGCAGGGAACTTCCACCTTGCTGCGCTCGCTGGACAGTGTGCCTAAGGCGTTGAGACTGACTGGGTTGCCTCTGAACACGTCTCCACGATTTTCTGGTTGAAGGCGTATGCGACACTCATCGGTGGAGAGAATGTGATGCCAATCCTGAGCGGTCCATTCGGCATGTCGTTGGGCCCATCTGTACCTCACTGCATGGTGTCTTGTTTGGAAATATGGACCTCTCCATGACCTTCGGGAGTGAAGTTGGGCATCATGTAGCCTATTGCACACAGTTTGAGTCGTAACACGACGTCCTGCACGAAAAGCATTATCGAACGTGGTGGCTTTGCTGCCAGGGTTCCTCCGAATCATAATCCATAGGTATGGGTCATCCACAGTAATAGCAAAACTTGGGTGGCATAAACGAGGTATTGCATTGACTGTTCCTGTGTCTCTGTATCTCCTCCATGTCCGAACAGCATCCCTTTGGTTCACTCCCAGCCGCCTGGACACTTCCCTTGTTGAGATCCAGTCCTGGCACAAAATTAACAATGCGGACGCGACCGAACCGCGGTATTGACCATCTAGGCACGGTTGAACTACAGACAACACGAGCCATGTACCTCCTTCCTGGAGGAATGACCAGAAGTGATCGGCTGTCGGACCCCCTCCGTCTAATAGGCGCTGCTCATGCATGGTTGTTTACATCTTTGGGTGGTTTTAGTGACATTTCTGAACAGTCAAAGGGACTGTGTCTGTGATACAATATCCACAGTCAATGTCTACCTTTAGGAGTTCTGGGAAACGGGCTGACTCAAATATTTTTTTGATGTGCGTATTAATGGCATCAACTAATTTTCGTAAATGTTCGTAATGCTACTGCTGCATGGTTTTGTAACTATCAGAGAAAATTCATGTGTGAGAAGCGAGATTTCTTGATTTATTTCGATAAAGTTGCTGCTCGTTTGGTGAAACGGATTGATTTGATTTTTGGTGAAAGAGTGTTTCGGATAGGGAATAAAGTCAAACGATGGCGAAGGGAAGTCTGAACAAGCTGTTAGAGAGGAAGGTGATCGAGTATCTTGAGATGAAAAGACGTATTCTGTAGAACCTGGAAAGATGGATGGGTCTCTGAGCTGATTTCATGTTCACACAGGAGGAGATGCGTAAAGTTTCTTTTAAGCAGTATGTGAAGAGCTTGGAGAGTGTGTGCTGGCAGAAGCATGGCAGATTACAAGGGCTGCAAATCAGGATGTGTGCTTGGTGTCACGTAGTTCGTTATGAGAGGGAAGCGGGAAGGAATTCATAAGTTCATACATGATTCGTTTGGGAAGATGTGCGGAATGCGTGAAGTTTAAGGAATCGATCCTGATTTGCAGCCCTTGTAATCTGCCATGCTACTGCCAGCACACTCTCTCCAAGCTCTTTACATACTGCTTAAAAGTTTCACGCAGGGTAAATCTAGCGACATTTAAATAGGAAAAGAGATGTCAGATCAGCGCTCTGTTGGTATACAGAATGATGGAATTATGCAGACTCAATATTCGGCCAGTTATTATGTATTCCGTATTTCTTTCGTGGGCCTTCCATTCTGTGGTAATAAATGTGTTTTTCAAGTTGTCTGAGGTACTGTTAGGTAATTCGGTGGAACGGTAGTAGATGGTGAAGTGGATGTCGTGAAGGCGAAGGCAGTGAGTAGTTTAAAACATTTTTTTGGGATAAATGATGTCAGTACAGCACCCCCATTTCATAGCAATATAAAATAAAAGTAGTTTTATGTCGGTACATACGACTGGCCGGGGCCATGGTCTTGCACATTTATCAATGGTTATTGATTTTCGGCCTTAAAAATAAGTTGGAAAACAAGTGCGCGCACTATGCAAACATCTGTTGTAAATAAAGGCTCAAAAACGTTCCTCTATCTAAGTTATTCCTAAAACAGACTATGTCTGTTGTGGTTATAACATTATTTTGTTCGTCATTGTGTTTGGTAGGACTCTCTCTACCATCTTCTCATATCACCCCTAGTACTCTCCTTCGAAACCTCATTTCTTGACCCACTGCTCTATTTCGTGGGTGTCTTGTTGTCACTCATGCTTTCATAAGTAAGAAATATAAGGAAAAATTTAGAAATATGTGGAATATACAAAGAAGTAAAGGAAAATAGGAGAAAATGGGAACAGCGTGTATACCGAATGTATGGAAGAAGACTTCCGAGAAAGGATATAAATTTCACATGCACTGGGGGAAGGAATGTAGGAAGACAGTGTAGTAAATGGGTTACTGGAAGAGGGAATTTGCCTAAAACATCAAGTAAAAAAGAAAAAAAAGGAAGAATAAGAAAAAAGAGGACCTCTTTAAATTATTTTGTACCGGTAGTTCGTCAACCGTAACTAAATGATTTTACTGCGAGTTTGATTGGAGAGTTAACAAAATACATCATAGATAAATATTCCCTCGCAACAAAATTGAGATAATGGCACCAAGGTGCAGAAACATGTTTCGGCATTTATGAACAATAGTTGTTTGCATAATAGGCCGATGTGAGTCATATAAATACGGCTACTACAAGAGCTCCAACCCCAAACAATAATTTCTGTAGATTACTATTTGATTTACATGTAAGTACTGAACTTGTAGTGTATCTAGTAAGCGCTTGTTACTGCATATGAGAGCTTTCACCAATTGGAAGTGGTAGAATTTTATGTAAAAATAGCACTACATTCGCAAACATTGTTTTTCCAGTCCTTCCAACAATTAGGTGCTTTAGGTGCCACAGAAGGCCGGTGCTCAGAATGAAAAGAAAATAACTGCCGACGTCTCGTTAGAAAGCGCTGTGTTCCTTCTCTCAGCTCTCCACCGTCTTTGAAGCCGACGGAAAAATACACAACACAAAATATTCCGCATAATGACGTACACGTTACGGCCTTCAGTGTACTCTGGGGCTGGGGCTGACACAGACGATTGACGAAAGAAAACAGTCGAATGAATTCTCGGCTACAAATCGTGTGGAAACACTCACCCCTCTCCCCTTCCTCTATACGTTCCTGAAAGACTCTTATGTATTCGTATACATTTTTACATTCCGTCCATTCGGCGTTTATTTTCACAGACGTCGCTTTTGACATTTGATGAATGGTGAAAGGGCCCCCAAACGTGGCACCCAGAGGCGGCTCTGAATATCGCCTCCAAGGTTCACTTCATCCGTCCATTCACGTACCCAACCTCTCCATTTGCTTTTCTCCTAGTGCGTTCACACAGGGACGGAGAAAATGTCTCTGTAGACACCAGTTGCATATGATGATACATGTTCATCATAATGGCATAATACTGCCTGATGCACAAAATAATATTCATCGCAGAATTTATAAGGAAACACACGAGCATTTAACTGTCACACTCGTTTTTAAACCCTGATTCGAAATCTGTAACATAGTTAGGAGAAAACTGATGGCCGGCCGCTGTGGCTGAGCGGTTCTAGGCGCTTCAGTCCGGAACAGCGCTGCTGCTACGGTCGCAGGTTCGAATCCTGCCCCGGGCATGGATGTGTGTGATGTCCTTAGGTTAGTTAGGTGTAAATAGTTCTAAGTCTAGGGGACTGATGATCTCAGATGTTAAGTAGACTACTGTGCTTATTTTCATTCGCTTATCTCGTATGTTGTTATATTTTGGGGTAATTCTTGCCGGCCGGCCGAAGTGGCTGTGCGGTTAAAGGCGCTGCAGTCTGGAACCGCAAGACCGCTACGGTCGCAGGTTCGAATCCTGCCTCGGGCATGGATGTTTGTGATGTCCTTAGGTTAGTTAGGTTTAACTAGTTCTAAGTTCTAGGGGACTAATGACCTCAGCAGTTGAGTCCCATAGTGCTCAGAGCCATTTGAACCAGCCAATTCTTGCCATTCTCAAAGTATATTTCTGGCTCAGAAATCAGCAGTTTGGGCAATAAGTGATGTAAGTTCGCGAAACTTTGTCGACCCCTGGTCACTACACTGTGTATTCTGGTATTGGCCTCTCAATATACATATCCTTTACTATCGTTTCTTATTAACAATATCAACTTATGAAACGGCCCCTTAGAAAAATTTATACACGACTGTGCTTAAACTGACACACAATATTTTTAGCGCAACGCAATCTGACTTTCAAAAATCCCTACAAAAGAATGGCCCTGACTAACATTAACCTATACGTTTCACAAATCACCTACCTCACAAAAATCTTGGTTACTCGAACTACTGCAATACAGCAAGCGCCACTACTGCCAGCTAAATAAAAGATTCAAACTACGGAAGGCATTAACTACTGATAGGCATAATTAGCAAATCAAAGATTTTCATAGTGAACAAACAATGTATTTACCTTAATAGTGTTGAAAAATCATAATATACATCGCAGTTCATAATATCCAGTATTACAAATTTCAAAACTCCGCCATCTCTCTCCTCACATCCACCACTGCTGGCGGCTCACTTCCAACTGCCAAACGCTACGCGCTGTTCACATCCAGCTGCCGCTGCCCAACACTACAGTGGCAGACAACAATGCAAACTCGGCACAGACTGCACACAGCACAGCCAGTGATTTTCGTACAGAGCGCTACGTAACGTTGCCAATAAGATAACATAAACAGCCTACTTACATAGCCCCCATGCTCCCCACAAAAAATTTTGCAAATTGTTTTGGGCAGTGGCCAATAATGATTTGATAAAATTTTTCATAATTACAGTAAGAAAGATATCAAATGCACACACTTATTGATACAATGTTGGTCAAAAGCTAAAATTTTCTCACAGTTCATAAAGATAGTCCTGATCATTCATCATAATAGTAATTACAGTTTTTTTTCACAAAGTCTCATTAGTAAAAGAAATTGCACACAGAAGTAGTGGATTTCCATGCAATCTTGACGAAGTAGTGTTGTCCTTCCAACGGAAAGACAGTGCTGACTCTTGACATGCAAACAGGTAATGGGCCACAACAGAGCAAACCCACAGCAGAGTCAGTCGAAGTTTTGAAGATTATAGGTAGGTAGGTCATCACAGAGCAGACCCACTGTAGTCCTGGTAGAGAGTATGGTATTGGTGGGCCACCAGAGGTGCAGACCCACTGCAGTCCTTGTAGAAATAATGGTACTGGTGAGTCAGCAAAGGTGTAGACCCACTGTAGTCCTTGTAGAAATAATGGTATTGGTGGGTCATCAAAGGTGTAGACCCACTGTCGAGACGGCCAGCAGCCATCTGTTGCGATTGTGCAGGTGCACAATCACCATCGAAGAGTCTTGCAGAGAAGATAGCAAGTCCATAACCACCACTTGTGCACTCACAAAGTTTTTGGAATTGTCCTTAGAACCAGCAATGCTGTTATCCAGTCCCTTGCTGAATTATTAACACACGTGCAAACACTAACAGTCCCAACTTCTCACATATTGTCCATATACTATGACCAACATAAATGTGTGCAGTGAAATGGAACTTACAAGTTACTTAATTTGATGAACTGATGTCAATTACAATATTATAACATGAGAATACAATTACAAAGGTACAAAATACATCATTAAAGAACATAAGAATTCAGATAATATTTGTAGTACAGGCTATACAAAAGAATCGAAATAACATATACATCAGTGTTACAGGAATTATTACATGAGTACATGCATAAAAGGACAGAATAACTTGCGAAACATCAACTTTACACATGAGCATTAAAACAAAACCAAATAAGTAATGTCTAAACATCTTTACAAGGTAAATAACATATTATTAATGCCAATTATATTCGAGGATAACAGTATTTCTCATCATAGTTCATGTAGCTGAGTATTAGAAAAAGAAAAAATTCTATGAAACTACACAGAGACAGGAAGAAAACAAATACACAAGGGTACACAAACACATAGTGGGATAACACAAAAGAAAAGGACAGGGTTTGTTTTCAGTGTAACATTTGGTACTGCAGTCCAACCCAAAACTTCTTTCCATAGATCTTTCGTCTTATTTCAACCTTTGCTTCCACCAAAAAATCCTATCCAAGCATGCTTTCTGTATTTATTTCACATATTTCTTACCTCATTATGTATTTCCAAGAAAATCCTACCTAAACCTGTTGTCCCTAAACCCCACATTTTTTGTTCATATCCTCTTTCAAAATACTTTTTTTGGCCAAACCAGTTCCGTATAGCTTCTCAATGCATTTCTTCCAATTCATCACAACTCGTTCACTTATAAAGCCTACCCCATCTTAAGCTAACTTAAATCTACTGAGCTCAGATGCTAAACTAAGGGACGAGGCAATGCAGCAGCACAAAACAATTAACGCAAACAGCAATGAAAAAAATGCAGATTTGCAAAGCAAGCAGCATTATAGAAATTAGCAAAGCAATTGCAATATTACAACTAATATAAGGCAATGTGCAGCAAACAAGAAAAATAAATCAGTAGTAAACTGGCTTAGAAGAGTAACACAAAGTCAAATTCAGTAACACTATGCCTGGCAAACAGCAGCAGTAACTTATACCTAAACATGACATAGCTCAAGCAGAAAAATATTACAGTAAAAACAACAATGCAGATAAGGAAAATGTATATTCACATCTTAATGTCTATGTAATTAAAGTGGTGCACCACAACAACTTCTACAAAAGAAATTACCAAGTACTTGAAAAGAAAATGATATATGCAGTTACTGTTATTAGTCCCTTCTTATTGTTCTTTCCATTCCAAGAGCTCCTTTTTCGAAGAATGTGGGTCTTAAAATAATTATTTAATAGATCTGTTGACAGAAAGTGTTCACATTAGCAAATGCATTTTATTTTATTTTATAAAACCAATGCTGCAACACAGCTGGAAACTAGATATCAAATGAAATAAGCAACTATGAAAAGCAAAGCATGAAAATATCATTCAATAGTCATATCAAATATCATTCATAAGTTAGTAGAAATTCTCTCGACTCTCGTAGAAAGACGCTTGTCATAATCAGGTGTGCAGATGTAAGTATCTTTCCAAGTAATGAGCGTGTCGTATTTGCGATGCTATCTCTAAAGGAATATCAATGGCGAGGATATTGACCTCTTTTTTTTCTCCACCTAATGGCTTTCTTTTGTCAGACGACTACCTCTCAGCTGGGCGCCCAAAACGCATTACGTCAAGGTCACTTACCTTTCTTACTGAAATATTTACGACAGCAGTTTCTGCTACAGTGACAGTCTCATATAAAAATATTTCACAGGTGAAGAATTTGCGTTACAAATCTGTAGAAACAAAATGCTATTGATATAAGAGTGTCCAAAAAATATTTGTCAGCATTGTAATACATTCACACATTTACATACATTTCATAACTCTTAAAGTACAATTCTTGGTTTCCAACATCCTTTTTCACAAGCCAGAGTCCCTAACTTCTATTCATTATTCATATACATATAAACACGTAATCACATTTCTCATATATGGTAGCATCATCTTATTGACATAAACATACCTCAACAGCATAATACACATCGTCATCGTAATAATATCATAACACCTCAGTCAAATCTCAATATCGTCGTAGCTTCCTCCAGTAATTTCAAAACTCCGCCATCTCTCTCCTCTCATCCACCACCGCTGGCAGCTCACCTCCAACTGCCAAACGCTACATGCTGTTCACATCCAGCTGCCACTGCCCAACACTACAATGGCAGACAACAATGCAAACTAGCCACAGACTGCACACAGCACAGCCAGTGATTTTCGTACAGAGCGCTACGTAACGTTGCCAATAAGAAAACATAAACAGCCTACTTACAAACTTATTCCCAAGAATTAGTAGCTTTCACTCAGTTAGTGCTAGGAAGACACCCAATCAGTATTTGGATCGCACTTCCTTTGTTTGTGTGCAGAAAGCCGTGCAGTAGAGTGCTGCATCCATTCTTAATATGCTACCACAAGAATTAAAACCTCTTAACGATAATCCACGTGCTTACAAATCCAAACTGAAGACTTTTCTCATGGGTCACTCCTTCTATTCTGTCGAGGAGTTCCTTGCAAAATTAAGCTGATCCTGAGTTATATTGTTGATTGTCTTTACATAATTTTATGAACTGTTTTTTTGTTGGTTCACAAACGTTTTATTTTGTCCATTATTACTTTTATGTTGTAATTTCATGTACTGACACGTTCCATGACCTTGGAGATTTGCTCATCAATTTGGTCCTACAGATCTAGATGTGTAAAATATATATATTCTTTGGTGAATCGTTACACAGTTGCATTTCGTTAGGTTTCTCGCACAAACTAAGCACTGTATTACATTAGTGTGTGTGTCTTGTTTGGAAACAGGCTTGTTCCATTCGCTGACTTACGAGAGTCCGATCGATAGTCACATGGACCTGGTTTCTATGATTATCGCGGCAGCGGAACTAGTATGCCTGTCTTATGGAATTCTTGAGTGTGTGAGGCAGTGCGTGGTCCATCGCTGTACTCTCTGACGAGATCATGGTGGTCGAAATTTTGAACAGTTCCTGTAAGGGGACACTTCTACATATTTATCGGCTATACCGTACACTGACAGAACAGATTGAACATAATGTGGAAAGTGTAGTGTTTATTTTGAGGGTTGTTGCAATACTCTGCGTTGTGTGTTGTACGATTTGGTTATTGCATATTACAGGCTTCTTCACTGCTGTAAAACAGTATTCCCAGAGACAGTGGTGATTTCTATAAGAAACGCTAGTAGTCACAACTACAGTGTAACGCTATAACGAGGAGCCAGTAACCATGAGTCACTTACAGCAAAATACTCAGAGGGTATCCTTGAATAACCTCTGCTAGATTATCGGCGGAATTCTGGTTCACAGAGGTTATCCACATGCAGACATCGAGGCTTATGTGGTAGTAATGGACTATCTATATATTACCACATGCGAGTAGAAGTACAGAATCTATGTTTGGCAATAATAGCATATGAAATTTTGATTCCTCAGTTCTTTTCAAACATGCTGTAGATGTTAAACGTTTCGTTACATATACAGTAAACCAGAGCTGCAGTAAGAGAACAACAATTACCTAGATGAGTAGAGAAATGATTAGAAAAGTCTTAAGGAAATGCAATGTTAGTATCTAATAAGACGATGAAATATGCTGATGAGAAAGCGAACGAGTACAACGTGAGTCAAAATTCGAGTTAACCTTACTAACAGTGCTTATAAAGCCGACCCTCGTCGCTGCATTCGTTTAGTGGTTGATTCTATCGACAACGAAGAACAGAACGAATATCTCATCGTCTCCTAACCCTAACCCCCCTGTTCTAAGTAGCCTGAAGTTTACATTACGAATAAAAGCTTGATAATAGCTTGTTGTCAGGAATTGTACGTTACGTAAGCCATTAACACAGTTACAAAAGTTTTGACTGTTGCAGTGCATATACTTCATTACCAATATATATAGAAAACGAGGAAACTATGTATCTGTTCTGGGTATTTGCTTTCATCCACACCACCTACTCAAAGAGGCGTTAAGATTCTGTGAGTGATCAGGAATGCCTTCCCTTCCAGGCATCCAAAACTGGGGACCTTTGGTTTCAAATCTTACATGTTCCTTTCAGTCTCCAAGAACCTCAACCGTAAGCTGCAAAAAAGTTAAAATATTTGTAGCCTCGTAAAATATATGCAGCTCTAATATTTTGCTTGGTTATAAGAGTGTAAATGTCAGTCAACGGAATATTGGTGAGGGTGGACAGGGATAACACTTCCAATGTAAAACTGACAAAAATAAAGTGTCGAAATTCAACTGTCCCAGGAGCCACTGACGATGAATACCATCACCTTTTGTGGCTAATTCTTAACAATATCAACAACCAGGGAGTTGTCAGCGAAGTGGTGCAGTTGCAGACACATGATAAAGTGATAATTTCGTATTATACCATCCTGACTAATACGTGTCCATGATATAATTAGTGATAGTCCACAACGTGGGCTACCAGGGAAGTCCACTGCGTAGACTACCAGTGGAATCCGCAAGTTGAGCTGTTGGTGGGCTACCAGGGGGCCCCGTGTGTTGCGTATCTGTCCCTTCAACATGTATGAGGCCTACGTATTTGTTGATTTCCTGTGTTATGGTTGTTATAAGTGAAAAGTCACGTATTCCTACTTAGCCGTAGGCAAACAAAATCGATATTGCCAGAAAAATCTATGAATGTCGCCAACATTCTTTCTATAGCTGTTTCACCTACCATAGTTTCAAGTTTCACCTAGCTTTTACTGTACTCACTGACATGTGATTGTCAGTCATTCTTGTTCTCAAAACTTAAGTATCAGCAAGGCCTACTTTAAACAGACAGGAAACTACTACGTAATTTATGTGATTTTTGTTGTTGTTGTCTTCAGTCCTGAGATTGGTTTGATGCAGCTCTATATGCTACTCTATCGTGTGCAAGCTTCTTCATCTCCCAGTACCTACTGCAACCTACATCCTTCTGAATCTGCTTAGTGAATTCATCTCTTGGTCTCCCTCTAAAATTTTCACCCTCCACACTGCCCTTCAATACTAAATTGGTGATCCCTTGATGCCTCAGAACATCTACTACCAACCTCTCCCTTCTTCTAGTCAAGTTTTACCACAAACTCCTCCCCAATTCTATTCAATACCTCCTCATTAGTTATGTGATCTACCCATCTAATCGTCAGCATTCTTATGTAGTTATGCGATTATGTGCACTATTTTAACATGTCGCTTTCCAACTCCTCTGTATCCAAAGTCTGATACACTACTTGTGATTTACCCCTCTGTAAAACATTGAAGTTTCTGTTCTTATGCTGCACATAAGTACATCTCAGCCACATATATGTTACCAATACACAGAGAGGATCAGATTGCTTTCCGTTCACTGTTAGTCAACCTGTGTCAGCTGCTGTTTATTGGAAGCGTGAGACATGATTTACAAGACTTATTCGATGTGTTAAGAGATATGGTATTAAGTCAATGTGCCTTGAATTTATTGATCGCCGTTCAGCCCCATGCAGGCTGTTATCACATTTGTGGCTCCGAATACCATGTGTGGGTTGGCTGGAAGTGAGGAACAATAAGCTGTGTTCAGTGAAAACTTCAAATTTACCATGACTTACCTCTTTCTGAACATGATGAACTTAACGCTGAGAGTGGACACTGACCATTTACCCATGGCTTTCTTCTAATGTGGCGAGGAACCCCTAGTGAGTCACAATTGTGGAACACATCAGTCTGTACGACATACATTTAATTGAGTGAATTTTATGTGATTACCTGGGGGCAGATTTGGGTCTCACACAGGATCTACACTCTGGTTTAACCTATAGTGAGGCGAGTGTGGTTCCTGTTTTAAGATCCTGAGTGATTTCCAGACAAATTCTCAAATTACTGGTTGTGAGTTGTTAATGTAGGTCACAGAGTGGCTTGGTGACCTATTATTTCTAAGTAGCCACCCACCCACAGTCATCTTTCCCAAATTTATCTTTGTACTGCTATTTCATCCTTGGTTTTATGTAGTTACTAAACTTTTCCCTATAGCTTCATCACACTTCCTTCTCCCCCTCGCTCTGCCCATCGAGTCCTCTGTCCATATCAACCTGTTGCCAGCCAAGCTCATTGTAACATGTAGCCACTACTATACAGTTAAACAAAGCAGGCCAGTAGTACTCACACAACACACCTGTCATACAAGGCAGGCTACACATCAGGGACTTGAAAATTACTTACACACGCATGACGTAAAGGCTGCCACAGAAAGCAGGTCGATAAAGGTGGCTGATACTACTCCAACACATCATTATGTACTTCTGATGTCAGTCTGGGAAGGATCTGAAATATATGGTAATTGAAGAAAACTTCACAAGCCATGACAGATAATAAAGCATTTATTGGATGAACAGTTTTGACAGAATAATGCTGTCAAAACCATGAAATCCAATGATGACAGCACAACAATGCTGAAACTTGTCATCCAATAAATGTGTTTATAGAGATCTTGGCTTGTGAAATTTTCTTTAACTGTTATACACAACAACACTCCTGTCATGCAGGACAGCATGCATGTAGAGGCCCAGAAAACAGTTTCTTGTCCCTGACATGCAGGCTGCCCTGCAAAGCAGGATGATTTGGCAGACTGATATTGTTCCCACACAACATGCCTGTCATGCAAGGCAGCCTAAACTCGAAGCATTCGAAAAAACCACGTTTTTGCTTGTATCTTTATTTCTGTTGGATCTAGCTGATACTCGTCAGGACC
The DNA here is from genome assembly GCF_023864275.1 of Schistocerca cancellata. Classification (NCBI taxonomy): domain Eukaryota; kingdom Metazoa; phylum Arthropoda; class Insecta; order Orthoptera; family Acrididae; genus Schistocerca; species Schistocerca cancellata. Next base: position 217,145,799 of record NC_064632.1, on the reverse strand, counting down.
GATGTTTCTGTACAAAATTTGGTTGAAATTGATCCAGGTGTTTGGGAGGAGATCTCAGACATAAACACATACACTCTGATTTATGTATGTAACAGATTCTATTGCGTTTTGTTTCATTTTTATTGGTGTTCTTTTATAACTATCACGATGGCAGATTTGTGTTTTCAGCACCTGTGAGGATACAGCTTGGTTTTAAAATTCACTGTGTGGCTGGTCCCGGCAGAGGTTCGAGTCCTCCCTCAGGCATGGGTGTGTGTGTTTGTCCTTAGGATTATTTAGGTTAAGTAGTGTGTAAGCTTAGGGACTGATGACCTTAGCAGTTAAGTCCCACAAGATTTCACATACATTTGACCATTTTTTTTAATAATTCACGGGTATTTTTAATAGATCCATCTCTATTTGTATTTATTTCGAACAAGGGCGCTGACACTATCATCGTCATCATCATCATCAAGTCAATGACAGCGCCAGTGACCCGCTGTCCTGGTAGACTCCCGACATGGTAAAGATATACCCCAGCAGCATTCCAACAGCAATCCGAGCGTCGTCTTAGCGAGTGTCCCGGCTCTGGATACGCTCCGCCGGGCTCCGCGGGTTGGCTTCGTGCACCCCCTTAAATATTAGATAGGCGCGCAGCCGCAGCTGCAGTAGCTCGCCTTTTCCCCTCTTTTGCTCCCGTTTAAGAGGCGGGAGGCCGCAGATGGGCGCGCCATATCGCCCGCGGCCAATCTAAAAATTGCCCGCACGGCTCAGCCCCCCCACTCCAGCCGCGTCCAATATTTCAGGGCGGTTTTTAAACGCGCCTCGCCAACGTGTTCGCCAGCCGCAGTCTGCACGACCTCTGCGTACTCTGGTGAGCGTGTGTAAGTGTGTGTGTGTGATTTCGACTGCCGGCTTGCCGATTTAGAGACGAGATAAGAAATGATATGCAACCTCGCCGTGTAAGCGGGGAGGTGTTCTGCAATGTTCACGAGAACGATGAGGTTCGTGAACAGTAAAGTGTGTCCGAAACTGCTGTCCGAATTTTTCGCTGCTGGTTCCACTTGAGTATGCCAAATTCTCGGGTACGGTATTCTCAGACAGACAGCTTGTCGTTCTTGGCAGAAACAGCAGTCACAAATGACGATTGATACGTAAACATATTGAAAACATAGATGTACATATCATATCGATGACAGTTCGATATTACAACCACTTGTCGTCTATGACACGGAGAATAAACCGCAAGTCAAATGATGTACTCCAAAAAAGTAACAATAAAAGGGGCAGACCAGCTGTTTCTGACCCAACAGGCTATCATATAGAATCAACGTAACACAACTTACGTGTCGTAGACTTCCATCTAACATTAACGACTTCCAGTCCCAACATACTAATTGTTCAAATGGTTCAAATGGCTCTGAGCACTATGCGACAATATCTGAGGTCATCAGCCCCCTAGACTTTGAACTACTTAGACCTAACTAACCTACGGACATCACACACATCCATGCCCGATGCGGGATTCGAACCTGCGACCGTAGCACCAGCGCAGCTCCGGACTGAAGCGCCTGGAACCGCTCGTCCACAACAGCCGGCTACTAATTTTAGCTTTTCACTGAAACTAACCTGGAAAACCTATTCACTAAGTGTCAAACGGGAAACCTAAACAAGGCTACACTAGAATTACAAACAGGTTCCATATCCAGAAACTTTACCGACCTATCAGCTCCTTTTCCAGTACTGGTTGGCTTTCCACCAGATTTCCGTCAGACTTTGCGATTTCGTTCACTTTGTGAGCTAGTATTTGCTTTCTGCATCTGTCTACCTTCCTATAAAGTGCTGATAAACAGAATGAATAGCTTGTAAGGGTATAGCAGAATAGGTTGTGACGAGTAACAATTCTTAAGAAAAAAATTCCCAACGTTTCACCGTTTCCGGTTAATTAGTATTGAAGTTAGTCGCTGCACGCTCAGACTCAAGCGGCCCGCCAGAGACGGGGGTGCCAAACGTGTTCTCCGTATGGTTTCCTGAAAACGAACAAGAATGTGATATAAAAGTTGGTCGTGGGACGGTGGTAAAGATCGAGCTGGTAAGGATCGAACCCGAAGCAAAGGCTGTGCAGTCTTGCGCCCTTGTCACCTACGCTATGAGAACAACTGAAATTAATTGTAACTGGTAAGCCGCTTCATTCTGCACGCGTAGCACCCTGATTGACTAACTTCAATGCTAATGAACTCGCCAACCGAGCAACGTATGGAACTTTTTTCTTAACAATTATTCCTCAGCACAACTTAACCTGCAATACTCTTACAAACTGTTCAGACTGTTTCTGAACACCTTGTGTAAACCCATTGCACAAAGTAATTCACTTTCCACTTCAACTTTTATTCCTACAATCAACCCGGCGTCTTCTAAAAATTCTACAAATGGGATCAATTGCATCCTTTACCGTCCAGCTGAGCTGTGCCAGCTCTCGCATACAATTTTATAATGCCTCCAATTGCGGAATTTCTCTGGTGAATGCGCAAAAAAGCGTGCCTTGCAAAAGTACCCTATCGTCTCCCAGTTAATCTGTTCAGTCATTAAAACAATAAAATTGGTCTTGGCTGATTTACTCTAAGCAAATATCCGCAAAACGCATGATTATTCACTATTTGCACATTCATTCTACAAACGACTGAATCTATAAACGACTGTATCTGCACATAATATCACTGCAGTCATGACCAAGAATGAGGAGGAAGGTCTCAAGCAGTGAGATATGTGTAGAAAATCGAAGTGTCTTTGAATAAGATATAATGTTCTGGTTATAGTCAAGTAACTCTCATTCTGCCAACAGCCTTGTCAAAGAGGATGGAGGAGCAGACAGAGGTTCAGGGCACTCTCTTGTCCTAGGATTGGGAAACTACTCCTAAAGGTGGAAGAATCAGCAATGATCAACGGCATGAGGATGCAGAAGGCAATGAAACCACTGCATTACAGACATGTAACGTGTAAACAAGGACATGTTGCCTGTAATAGAAAAAGTGTCAAGATGACCTCTCCATTGGGAAAAGATTCCGGTATAGTCCCCCATTCGGATCTCCGGGAGGGGACTGCCAAGGGAGAGGTTACGATGAGAAAAAGATTAAATAATCAACGGAAGGATAACATTCTGCGAGGCGGGGCGTGGAATGTCAGAAGCTTGAATGTGATAGACAAATAGAGAAAGTATTTGAGGATATTGAATGGATAATACAGTATGTCAAAGGATAAGAAAATCTAATAGTCATGAGAGGTTGGAATGCAGTTGTAGGGGAAGGAGTAGAAGAAAAGGTTACAGGAGAATATGGGCTTGGGACAAGGAATGAGTGATGAGAGAGACTACGAATACTTGAGTTCTGTGACAAGTTTCAGCTAGTAATAGCGAATACTCTGTTTAGAATGACAGGAGGAGGCGGTATACTTCGAAAACGCCGGGTAATACGGGAATATTTCAGTTAGATACATCCTCAGACAGAGATTCCGAAATCAGATACTGGATTGTAAGGCGTACCCAGAAGCAGACATAGACTCAGATCACAATGTAGTAGTGATGAGGAGTAGGCTAAAGTTTAAGACATTATTCAGGAAGAATCAATACGCAAAGAAGTGGGATACTGAAGAACTTCGGAATGCCGAGGTACGGTTAAAGTTCTCTAAGGCCATAGATACAGCAATAAGGAAAAGCTCAGCTGGCAGTGCAGTTGAAGAGGAATCGACATCTCTAAAAAGGGCCGTCACAGACGTTAGGAAGGAAAACATAGGTACAAAAAGGTAACAGCGATTAAACAATGGGTAACAGACGAAATACTACAACTGGTCGATGAAAGGAGGAAGTACAAAAATGTGCCGGGGAACTCAGGAATAGAGAAATACAAGGCGCTGAGGAATGAAATAAATAGGAAATGTAGGGAAGCTAAGACTGTATGGCTGCGGGAAAAAAAGTGAAGACATCGAAAAAGAATTGACTGTCGGAAGGACTGACTCATGACTCAGAATACAGGAAAGTCAGAACAACCTTCGGTGACATTAAAAGCAAGGTTGATAACATTAAGAGTTCAATTGGATTTCCACTGCTAAGTGCAGAGGAGAGAGCGGATAGGTGAAAAGAATACATTGAAAGCCTCTATGAGAAGGATGTAATATAAGAAGAAACAGGAGTCTGTTTAGAAGAGATAGGAGATCCAGTATTCGAATCAGAATTTAAAAGAACTTCGGAGGACCTGAGATGAAACAAGGCAGAAGGGATAGATAACATTCCATCAGAATCTCTAAAATCATTTGGGAAGTGGCATCAAAACGACTATTCACGTTGGTGTGTAGAATGTTTTAGTCTGGCAACATACCATCTCACTTTCGGAAAAAGCATCATCCACACAATTCCGAAGAGCGCAAGAGCTGACAAGTGCGAGAATTACCGCACAATCAGCTTAACAGCTCATGTATCCAAGTGGGTTACAAGATTAATATACAGAAGAATGGAAAAGAAAATTGAGGATGCGTTAGATAACAATCAGTTTGGCTTTCGGAAAGGAAAAGGCACGAGAGAGGCAAGTCTGACGTTGTAGTTAATAATGGAAGCAAGACTAAAGAAACATCAAAACACTTTCATAGGATTTGTTGACCTGGAAAAAGCCTTCGACAATGTAAAATGATGCAAGTTTTCGAAATTCTGAGAAATGTTGGTGTATGCTATAGGGAGAGATGGGTCATATACAATAGCCAAGAGGGAATGATAAGAGTGGACAGCAAGGAATGAAGTGCTCATGTTAAAAAGGATGTAACCTTTCAGCTCTACAGTTCAATCTGTACATTGAGGAAGCAATGAATTAAAATACAAGGTGAAAGGATATCAATGATACGATTTGCTGATGACATTGCTGAGTGAAAGCGAAGAGGAATTACAAGATCAGCTGAAAGGAATGAACAGTCTAATGAGTACACAGTATGGATTGAGAGTACATCGAAGAAAGACGAAGGTAACGAGAAGTAGTAGAACTGAGAACAGTTAGAAACTTCACATCAGGATTCATGTTCACGAAGTAGAACAAGTTAAGGAACTCTGCTAACTAGGCAGTAAAATAACCAATGACGGACGGAGCAAGGAGGATATCAGTAAAAGACTAGCAATAGCAAAAAGGGCATTCCTGATCAAGAGAAGTCTACTAATATCAAAATCGGCCTCAATTAGAGGAAGAAATTTCTGAGAATGTATGTCTAGAGTACAGCAGTATGTTAGTGAAACATGGATTGTGGGAAAACTGGAACAGAAGAGAATCGAAGCATTTGAGGTGTGGTGCTACAGACGAATGTTGAAAATTAGGTGGACTGATAAGGTAAGGAATGAGGAGGTTCTGTGCAAAATCGGAGACGAAAGGAGTATGTGAAAAATACTAGTAAGAAGAAGAGACAGGATAACAGGACATCTGTTAAAACATCAGGGAACAACTTCCGTGGTACTGGAGGGAGCTGTAGAGGGCAAAAACTGTAGAGGAAGACAAAGGTTGAATACCTCCAGCAAATAATTGAGGACGTAGGTTGCTAGTGCTACTCTGAGTTGAAAGGGTTAGCACAGGAGAGGAATTCGCGGCGGTCCGCATCAAACCAGTCAGAAGACTGATAAAAAAAAACTTCGAAATGTGACGAATGCTTTGTAGCTGCATTTAGTCAACAATGAATTTCAATTTCGCGGGTAAGTGCTCTACCAAATCAGCTACCCAAGGTTAGGTAGCTCATTTGGTAGAGCACTTGCCCGCGAAAGGCAAAGGTCCCGAGTTCGTGTCTCGATCCGGCACACAGTTTTAATCTGCCAGGAACTTTCATTTCAGCGCACACTCCGCTGCAGAGTGAAAATCTCATTCTGGAATGAATTTCAAGTTTGAATACTTTACATATCGCTAGCCTTCACTTCAAGTAATAGATTTTGGTAAACATTCAAGCTCACCTAAACTGAAAGCGTGATTTCTGAGAAAATTCGCAGTTACTTAACTGTCGACTATACCACATGAGAAATTTTCACCGGGACCGATGGCCGTAGCAGTCTGGTCCCTTTAATCCCACAAACCAACCAACCAACCAAATTTTCACCTATGAGGTAAACCCTCAACACTACCATATGTACGTCTGTTTCAATTCACAACATCGGCGAAAAGCACTCTGGGCGGTTGATACCGCTGCATATACCAACACAAATTCGGCGTCCAAACACTGCTCAGCTACTATTTCGTTGCTGTTTAACACCGTTTTTAGTTGTTATTTCGTTCACCTTGTCCCATATAGGCTAGGGATGAGCTGTCCTCTCTCCAGCAAAGCAAATTAAAAAATATTTATAAAGAGAAATAGAAAATAATCAAATAATCAAAGGTCGACAGTTAAAAAAATATTAATTTTGAAATCACATCGCAGGAAGATGAAGTTCTTGTGATAAAACACTAAACTACTGCTCTTTCACTTACAATCTAAAGACCTGCTTTAGGGTGAGAAGTACTGCCGAAGCAAAGAGTAGTTCCATAGGGTTGGGGGATATGGTGGAAACATAGGGATCAGTTTGGTAGGAAAACTATGGAAATACCGAGCGTGGTAGCACAATGGTTTTTTCAATGGTTCAAAGGGCTCTGAGCACTATGGGACTAAACTTCTGAGTTACTCAGTTCCCTAGAACTTAGGACTACTTAAACCTAACTAACCTAAGGGTACCACACACATCCTTGCCCGGGGAAGGATTCGAACCTGCGACCGTAGCTGCCGCTAGGTGCATTCTGGAGGGCCATGGTTCAAACCCGCATCTAGCCCTCTTGATTTAGGTGTTTCGTTACCTCCCTAAATCGCTTAAGGTGAATGGTGGGATGGTTCCTTCAAAAGGGCACGGCCGCTTTCGTTCTCCATCCTTCCCTATCCCGAATCGTGCCCCGACTCTAACGACCTCGATGTCGGCGTGATATTAAACATTAATCTCCTCCTCCTCCTCCTCAAACCTATGGAGATGAGAGGTAGGGTTGGAAATACAGTCCGTGAGAGAGACAAAGGGCGAGCAGTAGTCTGTTGTGGGTAAGGCAGTGGTTGCAAGAGGTTAGAGATGGGAATGGATGGAGAGGGAAAGGAAAGAGGAACCCTAAGTGTCGTGGAGTAGGTGGGGAAGAGTTAAAGTTAGTAGGAGGGGTTGATATCAGGACATATCTCATTGTCTGGAAGAGGAAGTTGGTTGAATTTGCTTTGGGGTAAGAGGTGGTGTGTGCGTAGGCGTAAAAGCTGGTAATCAGAGGAGAGACATTGTTGTAATTGGAATCTAATTTGCGATAATATAGGAGATGCGCTGGTGTTCAGTGTAGGTGAAGTGGGATGGGAATTTGATGAGACTTTAGAGGGCCAATGTGGGGAAAGATAAACGGATGCGGCAAGCGACATGGAGTGCATGGCATTCACGGTTTTGGAGTGGCTTATAGAACTCTGGTGGGGTGGAGACCTATGCAGCATGAGTATAGCACAGGGTTTTGTAGTTGTGGAGAATATTGGAGGAGCCTAATCCCCAAGTGCGATCTGTTAGTGTTTTTTGTAGTTTTACTCTATTGTGGGCTTTTTGTTGAATGGTTAGTAGATGATGTTTCTGCGTTAGTGGCCGCTCGAGGATTAGTCCATGCTCTTTTATTGAGTTAGTTAACTGGATAGGATGGTTGTAAATGGTAAGGTAGAAGTCCTGATGGCGGAAGGTGCGGGTGGTTGTTCCATAATTATTGACTGCGTTTTGGAGGGATGATCTAGTTTCACCAGGAGATAAACTGATTGAGAGGTGTTTGGACGGATCGTTGGGTTTCTGGAAATTATTGCAGAGGTGTCATCAGCATACTGAAGGAGGTGGGTGGTGGGGGTAGTTTCGGTATATCGACAGTGTAGAGCAGATAGAGAAGAGAAGATTCACCCCGAGCCACACCTTTCATTAAATACTCTCACGCGCCTGTAGTCTCTTACACTGTCATTTGCAGTGGTATACTTTGCTGACCACACCTTGTGCGCGAATTGCATGGTGGTCTTCCCGAGCTCTCGGCAATTTTTAACGTTTGCGGGACACCATACTGTCGAAGGTGAACTAACAGTGATCACATAATTGAGAACCACACACTGATGAACCAAAATATTACTAGTGATAGTGACTGCAGCCATATGGCAATGTGAGAACATGACGCTGTAAGAAAAACATGCAACTGGAGCAGAGGCGACTGAGGAAAGCAACGGTACGAGCGGCAAACAAAGAAAACCACTTACATAAACGACTCTGGCAAAGGACAGAATTTAAGTCTTGGCACCAGGGAGGGAGTATTTCGAAAATCATGAAGATTGCCGACTGTTGACACGTCACTGTAGTAAGCATTAATCGAGAGAGTTTCAAGACGTAGGCGACAAGGTGTTCTACGACCACGCCTCATCACAGAAATCAATAGTCGGTATCTTTCGTATTCTGTACAGCAGAGGGGTGGCGATATGTGGCAGATCTGACGACAAACAATAGTCACTTTGCGAAGCGCACCGTTCATCGTACATTTTTGAACATGGAGCTCCGTAGCAGACGACATCTACATGTTCACTCTTCCCATGTTGGCCGGCGGTTGTGGCTGAGCGGTTCTAGGCGCTTCTGTCTGGAACCGCGCGACCGCTACGTTCGCAGCTTCGAATCCTGCCTCGTGCATAGATGTGTGTGATGTCCTTAGGTTGGTTATATTTAAGTAGTTCTAAGTTCTATGGACTGTTGACCTCAGATGTTAAGTCCCATAGTGCTCAGAGCCATTTGCACCATCTTACCATGTTGACGCAACGACATCGTCAGTTGCTGTTATGGTGGGGATGGGATCGTCAGGACTGGAACGTGGATCAAAAGCAACGCCTCACGTTGATTTCTTGGCCACCAGATTCACCTGATCGCAAACCGATGGAACACATTTGGGACGACAGCTCCGCGTCCACAAATCGCCAACCCCTAATTCACGGGAAGTGCTTGACATGTCGAGCACGTACCTGCCGAGATCTTGTAGCGTTCATGTCTCTCAGAATTGCAGCTGTATTGAGATCCAAAAGCGGGACAGCACACTATTAAGTAAGTGGTCATAATGGTTTGGCTCATGAGTGAACATTAACGAATACTTTTATTATTTTAATTTCCACTTGAGCGATGAAATTAAACATTTCCCTACTGCCTCTCAGAGGTGCTTTTTTCAGTAGAATATAAGTAGTACATTAATTATTCTCTGTATGTAGTAGAAATACTGGAACACGTGAGGCAATACTGACCTTACGACTTATCTTAGAAGAAAGATTAAGGAAAGGCAAACCTATGTTTCTAGCATTTGTAGACTAAGAGAAAGCTTTTGACAATGTTGACTGGAATACTCTCTTTCAAATTCTAAAGGTGGCAGGGGTAAAATACAGGGAGCGAAAGGATATTTACAATTTGTACAGAAACCAGATGGCAGTTATAAGAGTCGAGGGACATGTAAGGGAGGCAGTGGTTGGGAAGGGAGTAAGGTAGGGTTGTAGCCTCTCACCGATGTTATTCAATATGTATATTGAGCAAGCAGTAAAGGAACCATAAGAAAAATTCGGAGTAGGTATTAAAATCCATGGAGGAGAAATAAAAACTTTGAGGTTCGCCGATGACATTGTAATTCTGTCAGAGACAGCAAAGGACTAGGAAGAGCAGTTGAACGGAATGGATGGTGTCTTGAAAGGAGGATATAAGATGAACATCAACAAAAGCAAAACGAGGATAATGGACTGTAGTCGAATTAAGTCGGGTGATGTTGAGGGTATTAGATTAGGAAATGAGACACTTAAAGTAGTAAAGGAGTTTTGCTATTTGGGGAGCAAGATAACTGATGATGGTCGAAGTAGAGAGGATATAAAATGTAGACTGGCAATGGCAAGGAAAGCGTTTCTGAAGAAGAGAAATTTGTTAACATCGAGTATAGATTTAAGTGTAAGGAAGTCATTTCTGAAAGTATTTATATGGAGTGTAGCCATGTATGGAAGTGAAACATGGACGGTAAATAGTTTGGACAAGAAGAGAATAGTAGCTTTCGAAATGTGGTGCTACAGAAGAATGCTGAAGATTAGATGGGTAGATCACATAACTAATGAGGAAGTATTGAATAGGATTGGGGAGAAGAGAAGTTTGTGGCACAACTTGACCAGAAGAAGGGATCGGTTGGTAGGACATGTTCTGAGGCATCAAGGGATCACCAATTTAGTATTGGAGGGCAGCGTGGAGGGTGAAAATCGTAGGGGGAGACCAAGAGATGAATACACTAAGCAGATTCAGAAGGATGTAGGTTGCAGTAGGTACTCGGAGATGAAGAAGCTTGCACAGGATAGAGTAGCATGGAGAGCTGCATCAAACCAGTCTCAGGACTGAAGACCACAACAACAACAACAACATGTAGTTGTATGACTCTTCAGAAGTGTGTGTGCGGAAGTTGAGTGTGATGTTGCCTCTGATGATGAATCATCGTTGTCCCAGCATGTAGTCTTAATTAAACAATTTTTCTTACCGCGGGTTGCGACTTCCTTGAGATCCCCGGGCTAGCAGCTCAGCACCTAGATGAGCTGCGTGTGACTGAATATGGCACTTCGTCAGCCGACGAATGGCGACAAGTTTTCTCCATGTGGCTGTCTCGGATGAATATGCAGGTCGATGATGAGCGACATCAGACAGGTCATTTGGTGTGCGCAACTCTTCTTAATTATTTCCTTATTTTCATGCCATTGGACAAAGTAATTAACCATGAACGCTAAGAATGTTTACTTTTCGGTCTAACCTCCTTTTCCTGGTAGGAATAGATTCTCGAAATACGAATGTGATGTTACTCCAGCTGTGCATATGGTTAGTGACACATGAAAATTTTTGCCGAAGCTGGACTCTAACCCGGATTTCGTATCACGAGCGATCGGCTAAACAACTTCCGTTATCCGTGCACGCCTCCCGGCCCGACCCAAACATCCACATTTGACAGTGTCCACGTCCTATGCTTTTCATGTGATTCCCGCACAGGAAGAGACAATGTTATTCTCGTCGTCTGTGCCTTGCTGCCCATGTGATATAGGTTTGCAGTGCATGCATTCCGCATTGTCTGAAAAGTATTATACAGTTGTATAATACTGTTCAGACATTGCGAAATACAGACATTACATACCTTGGCTCCCGTTTTCTTTCATTTTGTTGTCGATTCTCTTTGCCCCGTGAGGAAATATTTCTACAGCTGCCTTGTCGAAGGGTTAATGTGGTGGAATTATGGCTACGTTGCTCAATGCAGTCTTCACACAATAAGTCAACGTTACACATAATAAATATGTGTTAGGAATTTTCTATCGGAGACTTAACTTGCAGGAATTTTCAACGAAGATGATGACATTATTGCTTGATGACTTGAAATTACACATAGTTACGTAGTTATCTTTGCTGGTACTTTTCAGCGAAGCCACATTGCACAGATAAGTGATTGGACACTGTTAGTGTAATACAATATAAAATTTACTTTTACCGCCTATACTACCTTGGTAGCCGCTCACATTACGTGCTGCTTGCCTGTAACGGATACGCTAAGCCAATGTTCACCGACTGCCTAGTCTCAGTAGTGAATATAAGTGGAAGGCTGCTACCAAACGTGGTGCTGGTAGCGAAGCATTGTGCCTGAACGGTCCTCCTGAGAATTTAATGGTTTGCAATATTAATAGCGCGTGCCCTTCTTAACACCCCAACGTGATCACAACACCGAAAAGAAACGTAGAGCCCGCAGCTCGTGGTCGTGCGGTATCGTTCTCGCTTCCCGCGCCCGGGTTCCCGGGTACGATTCCCTGCGGGGTCAGGGATTTTCTCTGCCTCGTGATGACTGGGTGTTGTGTGATGGCCTTAGGTTAGTTAGGTTTAAGTAGTTCTAAGTTCTAGGGGACTGATGACCATAGATGTTAGGTCCCATAGTGCTCAGAGCCATTTGAACCACTTTTTTAAGAAATGTAGAAATGTCATTCACGCCAACTGTCTGCGAAAACGGAAATTCCATTGTCGTGATCTGTTTACGGTATTCTGAATCGCAGATCGTGAATAACCGCAACAAACACAACCGAACGAGGTAGCGCAGTGGTGAGGCAGTAGACTCGCATTCGGAAGGACGGCTGTTCGAATCCACATCCTGCCATTCACATTTACGTTTTCGTTGATTTCCCTAACTCGCTTAAGACAAATGCCGGGATAATTCCTTAAGAAGGGCAGTGCAAATTTCCTTTCCCATCCTTTCTCAGTCTCTAATGACCTGCTCGTTAAGCCTCTTACGATAGAATTAGCCCGAAAATCACTACTAGACAGCCAGTGTGCCACACCAGTAGGGGTAAGCCGACGTCCATATTACGTAGCGATCGGCGACTCCTTTCTCCCCTAGTGTATACCCGTGGTTACGCGAGCAGGTGCTTATTAATAGAGACCGATAAAGGCACGTAATGAAAAGTATCTTCAAAGAAAGTCGCCGAGGTAGGCGTGTAACCTGACGCAACTCGGATCATAACGGAGGAGGGCCTCGCGTCACAACAAACGCTCCCGCGTCGACGACAATAGGGCGGACGAGACGTACGAACAATAGACAGCCGCGCCGCCCACGTTGCTGTCTGCTGGGGTGATGATGCGGCCGAAGGATTTAGAGGGTACAGTCTTACGGGCGACGCCGCCCAGCGCACGGTACTGGCTGAAATCTGGAAGACAATGGCGACCGGTGAAGGCACTGTGTTGCTAAGGAACGCGCTAAGATGTTTTTACCACGTTTTTAATTAGATCGTTTTCTTGTCGGCACAAATTATAATATATTAGTTCAAATGGCTCTGAGCACTATGGGATTCAACATCTGAGGTCATCAGTCCCCTAGAACTTAGAACTACTTGGACCTAACTAACCTAAGGACATCACACACATCCATGCGCGAGGCAGGATTCGAACCTGCGACCGTAGCGGTCGCGCGGTTCCAGACTGTAGCGCCTAGAACCGCTCGGCCACCCCGGCCGGCTATAATATATTCCTCATTCGCTACCATATGGTAATTACAGTCCATACTGGACCACCGTGAGTAGTTGCACTTTAATTATAGCTCCCTGGTATAACTTGTTTGTTTCTCCTCGGTTGCTATGATTTTATCGTCAACAAACCGTAGACTATACAAGGTGGTTCAGATTATCTATAAAAAAAAAATCCCCATGACGTTATATTTCACCCTAGACGTTTCAGGCAAAGTCTTTGAAACTACCTGTATGTTATCTCATTTCCTATAAGCTAACCCATGCATTGACATTTTCTCCTCTTTTTCTTCTAACCTTATTAATATACAGGGTGGTCCATTGATAGTGACCAGGCCAAATATCTCAATAAATAAGCCTCAAACGAAAATACTACAAAGAACGAAGTTCGTCTAGCTAGAAGGGGGAAACCAGATGGCGCTATGGCTGGCCCGCTACATGGTGCTGCCATAAGTCTAACGGATATAAACGTGAGTTTTTTTAATAGGAACCCCCATTTTTATTACATATTCGATCGTTTGTGACTATTACAGCGCCATCTATCACAAAGCGAAACAAATGGTCCAGCTAAAACATTCACATTTCTTTACGTACTACACGAATATGTAATAAAAAAATGGGGGTTCCTTTTTAAATAAACGCAGTTGATATCCGTTTGACCTATGGCAGCACCATCTAGCGGGCCAACCATAGCGCCATCTGGTTTCACCCTTCAAGCTAGACACGTTCTTCGTAGTTTTTTCGTGCTACCTGTGCTCTTTTCCAATCATTTGGAACCTTCCGTTCCTCTAGAGACTTGCGGTACACGGCTGTTAGAAGGGGGGCAAGTTCTTTCGCGTACTCTGTGTAGAATCGAATTGGTCTCCCGTCAGGTCCAGTGGACTTTCCTCTGTTGAATGATTAAAGTTGCTTTTCTATTCCTTGGACACTTATTTCGATGTCAGCCATTTTTTCGTTTGTGCGAGGATTTATGGAAGGAACTGCATTGCAGTCTTCCTCTGTGAAACAGCTTCGGAAAAAGGTGTTTAGTATTTCAGCTTTACGCGTGTCATCCTCTGTTTCAATGCCATCATCATCCCGGAGTGTCTGGATATGCTGTTTCGAGCCACTTACTGATTTAACGTAAGAACAGAACTTCCTAGGATTTTCTGTCAAGTCGGTACATAGAATTTTACTTTCGAATTCACTGAACGCTTCACGCATAGCCCTCCTTACGCTAACTTTGACATCGTTTAGCTTCTGTTTGTCTGAGAGGTTTTGGGTGCGTTTACACTTGGAGTGAAGCTCTCTTTGCTTTCACAGTAGTTTCTTAACTTTGTTGTTGAGCCACTGTGGGTTTTTCCCGTCCCTCACAGTTTTACTCGGCACGTACCTGTCTAAAACGCATTTTACGATTGCCTTGAACTTTTTCCATAAACACTCAACTTTGTCAGTGTCGGAACAAAAATTTTCGTTTTGATGTGTTAGGTAGTCTGAAATCTGCCTTCTATTACTCTTGCTAAACAGATAAACCTTCCTCCCTTTTTTTATATTCCTATTAACTTCCATATTCAGGGATGCTGCAACGGCCCTATGATCACTGATTCCCTGTTCTGCACTAACAGAGTCAAAAAGTTCGGGTCTGTTTGTTATCAGTAGGTCCAAGATGTTATCTCCACGAGTCGGTTCTGTGTTTAATTGCTCGAGGTAATTTTCGGATAGTGCACTCAGTATAATGTCACTCGATGCTCTGTCCCTACCACCCGTCCTGAACATCTGAGTGTCCCAGTCTATATCGGGTAAATTGAAATCTCACCTAAGACTATAACATGCTGAGAAAATTTATGTGAAATGTATTCCAAATTTTCTCTCAGCTGTTCTGCCACTAATGCTGCAGAGTCGGGGGGTCGGTAAAAGGAGCCAATTATTAACCTAGCTCGGTTGTTGAGTGTAACCTCCACCCATAATAATTCACAGGAACTATCCACTTCTACTTCACTACAGGATAAACTACTACTAACAGCGACAAACACGCCACCACCGGTTGCATGTAATCTATCCTTTCTAAACACCGTCTGTGCCTTTGTAAAAATTTCGGCAGAATTTATCTCTGGCTTCAGCCAGTTTTCTGTACCTATAACGATTTCAGCTTTGGTGCTTTCTATCAGCGCTTGAAGTTCCGGTACTTTACCAAAGCAGCTTCGACAGTTTACAAATACAATACCGATTGCTGCTTGGCCCCCGCATGTCCTGACTTTGCCCCGCACCCTTTGAGGCTGTTTCCCTTTCTGTACTTGCCCGAGGCCATCTAACCTAAAAAAACCGCCCAGTCCACGCCACACAACCCCTGCTACCCGTGTAGCCGTTTGCTACGTGTAGTGGACTCCTGACCTATCCAGCGGAACCCGAAACCCCACCACCCTATGGCGCAAGTCGAGGAATCTGCAGCCCACACGGTCGCAGAACCGTCTCAGCCTCTGATTCAGACCCTCCACTCGGCTCTGTACCAAAGGTCCGCAGTCAGTCCTGTCGACGATGCTGCAGATGGTGAGCTCTGCTTTCATCCCGCTAGCGAGACTGGCAGTCTTCACCAAATCAGATAGCCGCCGGAAGCCAGAGAGGATTTCCTCCGATCCATAGCGACACACATCATTGGTGCCGACAAGAGAGACCACCTGCTGATGGGTGCACCCTGTACCCTTCATGGCATCCGGAAGGACCCTTTCCACATCTGGAATGACTCCTCCTGGTATGCACACGGAGTGCACATTGGTTTTCTTCCCCTCTCTTGCTGCCATATCCCTAAGGAGCCCCATTACGCGCCTGACGTTGGAGCTCCCAACTACCAGTAAGCCCACCCTCTGCGACCGCCCGGATCTTGCAGACTGAGGGGCAACCTCTGGAACAGGACAAGCAGCCACGCCCGGCCGAAGATCAGTATCAGCCTGAGACAGAGCCTGAAACCGGTTCTTCAGACAAACTGGAGAGGCCTTCTGTTCAGCCCTCCGGAATGTCTTTCGCCCCCTGCCACACCTCGAGACGACCTCCAACTCTACCACAGGTGAGGGATCAGCCTCAGTGTGGGC
Source organism: Schistocerca cancellata (assembly GCF_023864275.1). Taxonomy (NCBI): domain Eukaryota; kingdom Metazoa; phylum Arthropoda; class Insecta; order Orthoptera; family Acrididae; genus Schistocerca; species Schistocerca cancellata. The sequence continues at coordinate 217,129,690 of NC_064632.1, read as the reverse complement.
AGTATCCCGGGCAGCCACAGTCGTAGTCCGATCGGGGAATGTGTGTGACGAGCTGGCCGTCCCCGACAAACCCCCATGCGGACCCCCACAGTGATGCCCATTGGCAACAGCCTCAAGCTGTGTGACCGAAGCCAACACTGCCTGAAGCTGGGAGCGAAGGGATGCCAACTCAGCCTGCATCCGAACACAGCAGTGGCAGTCCCTATCCATGCTAAAAACTGTTGTGCAAAAAACGTCTGAACTAATCTACAGATAGCACAATTCGACACAAAATTTAAACGGTTGTTAAAATACAAGATTGCCTAATAAATGCAGTAATGCTGCTACTTGCGCACTGTTGACACACTGCTCAGCGGCGGAGGGAGACTACGCGATTTTACACTATTCAGGTATTAAACGCGATGCTACAACTATCAAATACTATAATACGCCCGAAATTTATGAACTAAACAATGCAAATACCAAAAACACGCAAAGATATTAAGAATTAACTGTGTAACAAATAAGTGAGCTAAGACTATAAGACTTGCTAATTAGACGCAGAAGAAGGCCGCTGCAATCGTGGCCGAAACGTTGGCTTTTCTATAGCAGCAGTAGTTTTTACATTATGACGCGGTACCAAACCCAGAAAACTTTTATGTCGACTGACTCTGGCCGTGGAAGCCGACTGACTCTGGCCGTGGAAGCCTACGCAATTATATCTCATGTAAATGTTTTTAAAAAAATTCTTAATCATAATCTTTCTTATAAAAATTAACTTTTGACAATCATTCATCTCAACTTAAAGAATTTACTTATTTCTTCAATCCATGCTCATCCCGATTGTTGTGAAGAAAAATCAGTTGTTTCTTTTTATACATGACAAATCTATCGGCCAGCATTGCACAGCGCTACGCCAGAAAAATTTCTTATAGGAGCATATATATATATATATATATATATATATATATATATATATATATATATATATGCGTTATCCGGCGACCTTATTCAGGTAAGAATTTAAATTTATTCAGAATGATCTTTCAGGGCCATAACGCAGCACTGCTGACGTCCAAATTTACCAGTTTAAATTAAAAGGTTATAAGTGAACCACAATTTTATTGAGAGATTAGTCACATTGTATTATTGGTAGGTGTAGGAATTTATCTGTTGGGAGGTTACAGTCGTAACAATGGGAACAGCCCCAAACACTTTGACACAGCGTAGAGACCGCCAGCGGTCCCGGCCAAACCACGTCCCACGGAGAATTCCTCGCTGCTCCACGCCAACCGGCCGACTTCCCAGTCCCAGAAACTGTGAAAGGACCAAATATACGTCGGCCGATGAAACGACCATTCTAACGACCAACCAACAGTCGTCCCACACCAATCTCCGTCCGTCAGACAGATCATGTGTGTCGGCAGCGATCGGCGAGCACTGGCTGTCCGCGCCACACCGGCGCCTCGTCCCCGACTTCAGTGCTGCTGCATCCCGACTGCACTGTTGGCCCGTCCCGAACTGACTGCCAGACACACGACGACTCGGAAATACAATCGGTTGCTCCAGAGATGGTACGACAGTACACTTACTGATACGCGCTGCTGCTGCCACTCTCGGGCAAGTAAGGCAGGAAGTTAGTGATTCCAGTAAACGGAATAAGATAACGAGGTGGCGGTACCGTAATAGAATATGACAAACAGTAAATGGAATAAACGCGAGCCGTGCACGGATCAGCTAGGTTTGTCATTATTTTATCGTATATAGCAGTGGTAGACGTCTTTGTCAAATAAAGATTCTGTTTGAAGTGTTTAGGGGTACTTTGAGTAACGGCATATTTCAAAAGATGGCGGATGTTGTTTACGTACCCGATTCACTGCAGTAGTTTAGCGAAAAAGAGATATTTTTTACAATTTATCTCACTGTATCGGGTGTTTCAGCAAGTATAGTGAGTACGATGAAGGATAAAAGCGAATCAGCGCTGGCATTTACCAGAATGGTAAACGTGTTGCATATTTCCCAGACATACATTAAGAAGATGAGGTTATGGAGAAAAATCAAAGTTCCACGTGTAACATATTAGCGAGAGTACAATACAGTAAAAAGAAGTCGAAGCTTTTCAGTTCTTCCATTGACGATATATATGGTCCAATGCTATATCGTAGTATATATACAATCTCATTAGAGAACAAGTAGTAGAAAATACATGGGTTTGGCAAAATAATGTGAACAGTGGTAGTAATGGGATGGTTGTGTTTGCTGGTCAACAACGCAGGTAAGGCACGTGTCGCGCTGGACTAAGCGTGTTCAGTTGGTACTAGGAATCAGTGCAGGTTGTTTACGAGTAGTGCACACTTCGTATTTGCATTCAGGAGCCGAGGTCGACGTGCAATGAAAGATCCAACAGAGTTCCACAGAGGGCAGATTGTTGGGGGCCCGATTTACTGGAGCATCAGTAACCAAGAAAGCCAACTTATTGAAGACCAACTGTTTGAACAGTCATGACAGCCTACGCAAAACATTGAAAGACATCATCGTGAAATCGTAATACTGGGCGCAAATCAAAACTAATTGACAGAGTCGTCTTATGCTAACACGAATTCTGTCAAAACAACACAAAACTACGGCGGCTAAAGCGACTGCAGAACTCGTCACCTTAGAGGCCCCGTATCTATCGACGCTGTCCGCCGAGGAGTCCATAAAGCGAATTTTCATGGACGAGCTCCTATACCGAAATAATTAGTGACGATAACCAACGCAAAGGTGGGATTGACGGAGGGCATCGAAAGGGAGCAAAAAAGGGCAGCTCGTTTTGTCTTATCACGTAATATGAGAGAGAGTGTGGCAGATATGATACGCGAGTTGGGATGGAAGTCATTAAAGCAAAGACGTTTTTCGTCGCGGCGAGATCTATTTACGAAATTTCTGTCACCAACTTTCTCTTCCGAATGCGAGAACATTTTGTTGAGCCCAACCTACATAGGTAGGAATGATCATCAAAATAAAATAAGAGAAATCACAGCTCGAACAGAAAGGTTTGGGTGTTCGTTTTTCCCGCGCGCTGTTCGGGAGTGCAATGGTAGGGAGATAGCATGATTGTGGTTCGATGAACCCTCTGCCAAGCACTTAAATGCACTTAAATGTGAGTTGCAGAGTAGTCAAGTAGATGCAGATGAAACAAGTGTAAAACATTGCGTTAGGACCATGAATCCTGGACGGCTGATCGGTGGAAACACATCATATGGTCCGACGAATCAACGTTTTCGTTATTTCCATCGGGCATGGTTTACGTCTGGAGAACGACAAAAGAAGCCTACAACCCTGATTTCTTGATTCGAATGGTTAAGCATGGATCTTCATGTGTAATGATGTGGGCAGTCGTATCATGGTATTCTGCTGGTCACATCATTACCCTCAAAGGCCGTGCTGCACCAATGATTATGTGAATATTTTAAATGATCAGGTGCAGCCCATGATCATCTTCGGGTTGAAGCCCTATTTTCCGTGTTTGCTTTAACAATACATACGTTTTTGGTTAGGGTACGCCTCTAACAAAACACAATTTTATTTTTTAACCCAAACACGTTTCACTGCAATTACAGCATCTTCAGTGGACTTTTATGTTACGGCTGTTAAAGTTAAAGAATGTTCTTTACTGTTTGAATACATGTACCTATTAGTATTTAAATCGTAATTACATTTATTTGAAAAAACACACAAAATTATGAATTCATACCTTTTTCCCCCACATGGTGTGGTTTTCGTGATGTATTGCGTTTCTACAGTGACTGTTTTGATCCACAGTTTGTTATCTGCAACCACTTACATCTAAAAGTAGATAAATTGTTTAAGCCAAAATTACGATCTGAAAATTGTTATTTTTATGCCTGAAATTAATTAATTCTGTGCGTGTGTGTGTGTGTGTGTGTGTGTGTGTGTGTGTGTGTGTGTGTGTGTGTGTATGTGGGTGGGTGGGTGGCGTGGCGTGGGAGGGGGGGAGGTGAGAGCTCTATAGGTTGGTCTTGTCTAATAATTCTTTGAGGGCAGAGAACAGAGTTCCATTTTGGAGAGCTGTGTATTCATTTATCATTTGATAAATGAATACACAGCTCTCTGTAATGGAACCCTGTTCTCTGCCCTCAAAGTATTATTAGACAAGACCAACCTATAGAGCTCTTACGTCCCACCCACTCCACCCCTCACTCCACACGCACACGCACACGCACACACACACACACACACACACACACACACACACACACAGAGAGAGAGAGAGAGAGAGAGAGAGAGAGAGAGAGAGGGAGGGAGTTGTTTTTACACCTTCAACTGTTGCACTGTCCGCCATGTTTGTTTTTACAAATGGTAAACAATAAAACAGTGACAGTGACAGCTCAATATATAGTGTTTGAAAGTGATGAAGATGAGGAAAAAGAAAAAGTAAGTGAAACATAATGTAAATACACACACACAAACAGGCATAGAAATAACAATTTTCAAATCGTAATTTTGGCTTAAGCAAAATTTAAGGTGTAAGTGGTTGCAGATGACAAAGTGTGGAATAGAACAGTCACTTTAAGAACACAATACATCAGAAAAACCTACTATGTGGTAAAAAGGCAGGAATTCATAATCTTATTTGTTGTTTTCTAATATCTGTAATTACGATTTAAAAACTGATAGTTACATGTATACAAACAGTAAAGAACATTCTTTATCTTTAACAGCCATAAAATAAATTCCCACTAAAGATGCTGCAACTGCAGTGAAACATGTCTGGGTTAAAAAAAAATTGTGTTTTGCTAAAGGCCGACCCTATCCAAAATCATATATAGTGCACCCCACGATTCAAATGTTGTTCCCCAACAATGACGCCGTATTTCAGAACGTTGATGCACCCATTCACACAGCCAGGACTGTACAATCGTGGTATGATGAGCATTCAACGGAACTGCAGCATCTACCCTAGCCAGCGCAGTGCCGGACATTAACGTTATCGAACCCTTATGGACGGTATTGGAGCCCAGACTCCGGAGCAGTTTCCGCCTCCCTCGTCACTACAGGAGTTAGAAGAGGTTCTGACCGAAAAGTGGCTTAACACTCCAGTGGAGACTGTGCAATCATTATATGCCAGTATTCCACGAAGAATCTTATTAATAACCATTCCCAAGTAAGTACCGGCGTTCACATTATTTCGCCTATGCTCTGTATATGTTCGCTTAATTGTGTCTTTTTCAGTGTGAAGGCGAAGTAACTTGAATAAGTTACTTGCACGTGTACAAGTCTCTGCCAGTTTCAACAATCTCGTCTACCAGCGTGTTATTTCCTTTTCCTTCCTTATACACAGTGCTAAAGTCAACGAAAGAAGCGCTTTGTTTGTGTCTGTAGCCATTTCCACTAGCTTCAAAACACTCCGCAATAAGAACAATGTGTGCTTCAAAAGTGAACTTAAATTGATAAACTTTATTTTTACTGATAAGGACTTGTTTGACAAACATGTGGATAGAAAAGACTGAATTTGGCAAACAGTTTAGTCATATTCAGGGGCCTCGATAAGTAATTGAGACACAGCACTTATATTCGATTTCAGAAATTCTAACACCACTCTGGTTTTCATTACACGCTCACACAGAATGAAATGATTCGGGAGAACATCCTTGCCTGTTTACAATTAACAAGGAAATGAAATAAAACACTTTTACTCCATTTCCGAAATGCTGTTACCACAGCATATTTCGGCGGATAAAACAATCTTCAAATAAGATGAGAGATAAATTTTCGTATGCCCGTCGTATAGGACGATCCCCAAATTATCAACGGCCTATAAATTTAGTTCTGAACAATGATCATCTGAGTAATAATAGCACACTATGTTGGGTGATGACATTGAGTATTTATAAAAGCGTTGTGTGGCTACCCAATTTGAAACTTCCCCTTAGAAAAATTATACAAGACTGTGCTTAACCTGACACACAATATTTTTTTAGCGCAACGCAATCTGACTTTCAGAAATCCCTACAAAGGAATGGCCCTGACTAACATTAACCTGTACCTTTCACAAATCACTTACCTCACCAAAAATCTTCGTTACTCGAACTATTGCAATACAGCGAGCGCCACTACTGCCAGCTAAATAAAAGATTCAAACTACTGAAGGCACTAACTACTGATAGGCATAGTTAGCAAATGAAAGATTTTGATAGAGAACAAACAATGTATTTACCTTAATAATCATAATATATATAGCAGTTCATGACATCCAGTGTAACAAATTTCAAAACTCCGCCATCTCTCTCCCCACATCCACCACTGCTGGCGGCTCACCTCCAACTGCGCAACGCTACACGCTGTTCACATCCAGCTGCCCAACACTACAATGGCAGACAACAATGCAAACTAGCCACAGACTGCACACAGCACAGCCAGTGATTTTCATACAGAGCGCTACGTAGCGTTGCCAATAAGAAAACATAAACAGCCTACTTACAAATTTTGTGAACATAAAAGCTCTGTACTGCTAAAAAAGTGGTACGGTTGTACACGTCATAAAGCAAAAGCCTCCTTCCGCATTGTTACGGTTTTGCCTGTAGGAATACGTGGCAAATAACGAACTCATCCGTACGACTGAGAAATATTGTTGTAAGTAGTGTTGTGTGTTGAAACGGTTTGTACTGTCGGTGCAATTGGCGTAAAATTTGTTAAGTGGGTGCCTCATGATGCAACCAACAAAAAGAAGGAAATATGAAGCCAAATTCTAGTTACAGGTCATAAAACAGGCTAAGCAATTGAACAACTGTGCTGCAGCAAGGGTTTTCGATGTAATAGACACGATGGAAAGAGACTAGCGAAAGAATGAAGCTGTTATAAAAATGCCAATGAAAATGTGTTCTATGATGAGAGGAATACCTCGTTGGCCACACTGAGAAAATAGCGTTGCAGAATTGTTATGTTGTTATAAGAAATATGATTAGGGCTCATGAATTGAAGTGGGCACGAGTCACTCCAGAGCACGGCAAAGAATTTAAAGCGACAGTGGGTTGGTGCAATCGTTTCATGCAAAGAAAAAATCTTGACCATAAAGTTACAAGTTTTCGTAAGTTTGTTATTCGTATGTGTCAAAAATATAATTTTCCGCTATCTCATATTGGAAATATGGATGAGACATCGATGAACTTAGGTATGATTAACAATAGAACTGTGGAAACGAAAGGCGCAAAAACTGATAAAGTCAGAAGCAGAGGCCATGAAAAGACTATAGTTGAATTAACATGCGTGGCAGATGGAACAAAGTCATTTTCGAGCGGAGAACCATTCCTAAGATAAAAATTTCCACTAGGCATTTTGCGCATTTTCACGAAAAGGGATGGATGGACGAGAATGGTGCAAAACTGTGAATAGGAAATGTGTAGCAGAACCGGCCAGGTACTCTACGCAATTAATCAAGTTTGTTGGTGTGGGATATGTTTCACGGTCACATTAATGAGAATATGAAAAATCACGTAGCACGAAGCAATAATAAGATAGTTTTTATACCGGGTGGGTTGACGTCGATGCTACAAGGTTTAGACATCTCTTTCAATAAACCATTCGGAGACCACATGCGTGAACGGTGAAACAAATGGATGACCGGTGACGAAAAGTGGCTTAAGAAATGTGGAGCTATGCAGGCTGCGTCATTTGATGTTTTGCGTGATTTCATCATCAAATCATGAGAAAAAGTGAAAGCGATAACGGTGATCAGATCCTTCAAGAAGTGTGGGATTTCATATCCTATCTATGGCTCCGAGGAAGGTTGTTATGGGATACTGAGGACGAAGCGGAAATTGATTCAAAAGTCAGAATCTATCCATATGACGAGCTTCTCAACTACGAAACTGGGGATATACTTGAAGAGCTACTTTCATTAGAAGAAGATTTGGCAGCGTTTTACATTTTGAGAGATGATGATGTTTGGTTTGTGGGGCGCTCAACTGCGTGGTTATCAGCGCCCGTACAATTTCCCAACCTTTGCTCAGTCCAATTTCGCCACTTTCCTGGATGATGATGAAATGATAAGGACAACACAAACACCCAGTCATCTCGAGGCAGGTGAAAATCCCTGACCCCGCCGGGAATCGAACCCGGGACCCCGTGCTCGGGAAGCGAGAACGCTACCGCGAGACCACGAGCGGCGGACCGTTTTACATTTTGGTGCCTGATATACAATTTTGTAATGGTTTTAACTGATATAAATTTCAGTTTGTCTTATATCGTCGTATAAGACGACCCGGATTTTGAGTGCCTCTTTTTATGCTTCTGTATTCTGCTGAAATATACGGTACTCTCTTTTTCAGTATATGTTCGGTTACGGGTCAGATTAAAATGGATCAGGAGACGTCTTTCACCGGGGCACAGACTTCGGAAGTTAAGATCATGGCGGCACGCCGCTCACTACAGGTGCCTGTGGGTACCTGAGGCCACAGGGGCTCCCCGGAGCTGGTGGGTAAGCGCCTTGCCTGCGCGCTCGTGTTAAGAGCAAATTGGTCAAATGGGAGCAATAATTCCCGCAATGACAAGTGGCAGGGGGATCGGCGCCCCGCGATATACGGCCGCACGTGGCTGAGGCGCGCTGTGAAAGAGGACGAGGAGTGTGAGGAGGGAGGAGTGTGAGGTGGGAGCGAAAAGAGGGTAGGAGGGAGCAGGGAGGGAGGGGGCCCACCAATGACCGATACGGGTAGTCAGGCGGCGCACAAATCACCACTCACATATTGCGAAAAGCTCTTAGGGCAATGTCCGTCCTGTGTGTAGGAGGGAGAACCCGGGCGCTAGGAACTGTGGCAGGGGAGAGCTTCGCTGCCGATTTCTCTCTTCGTTTATCGCTTCTTCCGACGATTTCATGGCAGTACGTGTGAGTAAAGTGCGAAGCCTGGAACAACGGCTGAAATGGAATACTGTTCTCATGGAATGAGTACAAAAGTGTTGAAACTTATGGAGGAGGGATACGGAGAGGGGTCAAAACAGGGTAACCTCAGCAGCAGATTGTTTGCAGCTTCATTGTAACGAGAACGTAAGAGTAATTGCGATTTACCGACCTAACTCCGTGAAACAGGTGGGGAGGGGAGCGGAGGAGTGGTTTTTTTTAAAAACCCTTTCATTCCCAACTATCGAAATTTAACTGAAGATTAAATCTTCTACGATATTAGGCGTCATTATGTTCCTCTACAATTTCGTTTACACGATCGAGATTTCGACCCCTCTACGGGGATCTTCTCATGAACTTCTGGTGTTCACGATTAGCTGTACGCTCTCAAGGACCAGTGTCGCGCTCACTTACACAGGGGAGATTTCCAGCGCTGATTCTGAAGAAGTGGGGTTTTTGGACGTAATTCTTTCAGCTACTATCGGTGGGTCATCGTCATCGGATAGAAAACGAAGCAGGCGGAGCACGAGAGGAGGCATTTTTATCAAAATATTATCGTCATACCACATAAGTGGTGACTGTGTATTTACTTCCTTGACAGCGGGAAGCTACGAAGCAGGAAGTCTACACTCGACTTCCTTACTGAAGTTACCTGTGTTTAATTTTTTATACCTGGGATTCACAGTCATGTAGAACTTTATAAAAGTCATCATATTTACACGCCAGTGGCTGTAACACTTTCTTTATTTCACGACTGCAATTACGGCCTTAGGCCATTATCAAGTGAACGTGTGATGGCTATTAGGTTGACATGGGGTAATAGCCATTACATCTTCACTTGATAATAGCCTAAGGCCGAATTTGCAGTCGTGAAATAAAGAAAGTGTTAAAGCCACTGGCGTAAAAGTGATGTCTTTTATTATGTGTGTTTCTTCTTTTTTTTAAAAATCACAATCGCTTCTCGGACTTTCCATCTACACATTTTGGTTTCCATAGCCAGCATATGTACGTCTGGTGAAATCTGGATCTTGACACATGTTATCCTGATGTTTCGCTAAGGCAGACTTCATACTTCGTTTTAATCGCGTGTGGCGCTCGTGTTCTTTCCCACGCTCTTTTACAGTCCTTACCGTTTCGCCTATATAAACTCTGCCATAGCCACACGCGTTGCTTCATAGACGCCTGCTGCTTGGAAGTAATCAGGTACGTCCGTTTAGGGTTGGAAAAAGTCTTTTATTTTGCTTTGACTGAAAAATATGGTCTGTACACCATTTTTTCGTAGAATTCTGTCGATGCGATCAGTAACACTAGAAACGAGCGGTAACCTGACTAAATGAGAATGGTTCTTATTGAGCGTAATTAAAGAAATTTCGTCCGAAAGCCCTATGTATGAACACATCATCGTAGTCGATGGTCTTCATTAGGAGTGCTGAGTACCGCTTGCTTTTGGGCTGGGCGGTGCGTGTTAACATCTATATACCCCTTTTTGTTTATATGTTATCTGTGCACTCTGTGTTCTAGACCGTTCTCACCGATGCATCGAAGAATTGGAGACCGACCTCACATTCTACCTTGGAAGTGACGTTTGTTTTCGGATGAGTATCGGTGAAAAAAAGGAAGCCTTTCTTTACTGCGTGGCCATATAAAAAATTGATTATGTATTTAGCGGAGCTAACAAGGTCTTAATGGCACATTGCTTGATGACTGTTGATGGACATGTTCCATAAAAATACCGGTTTTTATGTCCGCCTGCTTAGCTGGATGGTAACATGCTCGCCTCCCACGCAAGCGGGCCCGGGTTCGATTCCCGGCCAGGTTGGAGATTTCCTCCGTTCGTGGATTGAGTGCTGTGTTGTCCTCATCATCATTTCATCCTCATCACGGGCGCGCAAGTCGCCCAATATGGCGTCCAATGAAATAACACTTGCCCTTGACGGCCGAACTTCCCCGAATAGGGGCCTCCCGGCCAACAATGCCATCCGCTCATTTCCATTACAAGTTTTTATTTCGGGTACCAAAATTAAAGTTTTGTGTGTATATGGGTTAGTGTGTGTGTGTGTGTGTGTGTGTGTGTGTGTGTGTGTGTGTACGGGGAGGGGGGGGGGGGGTGCGGCTGGAAGAATAGTAGACGAGATCTCTGTAACTCTCTTAGAATTCTGCTTAACACAGAATCAGTGACAAAGTAATTCCATTTCGTTACTGCAGATTGTCATCCGTAGCAGAACTTGTCGTTTGTTAAAGTTCTTCTTCTTCCTTCATGGATCTGGTAAGTTCATCTGTTCCGGTCAAATAGGTCTAGTTATCTCCTTCGTGGTTCTCCACTGCCATCTCTTCGTGGTGCTGTCCTTTGTCTTGTTCCTCGTGCTTTGTAGTCAAGAATTATTTTTAGAAGTCTACTGTCAGGCACGCTATCTACATATTCCAAACATCTGTTTCTAATCTGTTTTCTTGTGTATTGAATTGAATTGTAATTCGCTCCTAATGTCTTCCTTTCTGAATCGGTCTTCTCTGGTGCACCCTGTAAAACTAAGGAGAAATCTCATTCCCGCAGGGTGGATCCTGCTCATATCCTTTTCTGTAGCTACCCAGGTTTCAGATCCTTAGGACACAGCAGATACTCCCGTGGGATGGTAAAACTTCATCTGTATCTTTTTCTAGTCTTTTATTTAATTTTTATAACTGTCACAAAGTTTGCATTACATTTTAGGATCTTGTTATCAATTTCACTGTCGAAATTTCTTCCTGTGTCATAGTGGAGATACTGAAAGAGGGTTATTATTGTAATTGTGATACGTGATGTTCCCCTTGAATGCCACAACTTCTGTTTTATTAGTGGAGATTACCATGCAATATTTAAATTCCAACAAATGAAGATTGTAGAAGGCTCTTTGAAGATTATCTTCCTTTTTGGATTATTATTTGATCATCTGCGTGTAGTAGGCGGTACTTTCTTTTCAAGCTCTTACTAGGTCATCAATGTAATCGTAGATGTTGAACAGAATTTGGGGGGAGTATTCGGAACGAATTTGAAAAAGGCCACTTCCTTGTGTAAGTCCCTTCGTTGTAATTAACTGTTTAGGCATCGTCATCGTCGGTTATAATTTTTTAATTTCAGTCTCTTTGTAAAGAGCTTTAACACAGTTAATTAGATGAGTTGGGAAGCCTCTTTCTTCCACAATCTACCACAATAGCTGCCTACTGGCTTTGTCAAAAGCTTTTTTATAATCCACAAACGTAATGTGTAGCTGTATATTAAATTCTTTTCTTTTGTCTAGAAGTTGTTTCATACTAAAAGTACCATCAGCAAGGATGGTCGTTTTATGGAACCCCCTTGTTCTTCTAATAAAATTGAATCTGAGATAGTGCGCAGTCTGTTCTTTATGACCGTGCGATAGATCGTACAGCCCGTGTTATTGAGAATAATTCCTCTGCTGTTGTTTGGGTCACTTCTGTTGCCTTTCTCGACTTAGGAAGCAATTTTGTCGACTTTATACTCCTCAGACACCTAAAACGCAGTCTAACTCAGGTTAATGCGTGAGATCCTTCCGTGAAAGACTTCCATATTTAAGCAAGTCGGTATTTATTCCGTCTGTTCCTGTTAATATTCCAAGGGTGTAAAAACTTCTGATCCGCTGATACAGTAGATGATAGGAAGAAAGACAAAATAATTACACAGATATCCTTGATAGACTGAAGTCCCGTTTGAAGTGTTTCTGTACTATGGAAATAATTGAGTAAGAAGGCGGCATAGTAACGTCGTAAGCCTGGCGCTGTGGCCGAGGGTTGTAAGAGCTTCACTTTGGAACCACGTGACCGCTACGGTCGCAGGTTCGAATCATGTCTCGTGCATGTATGTGTGTGATGTCCTTAGGTTAGTTAGGCTTAAGTAGTTCTAAGTTCTAGGGGACTGATGACCTCAGATGTTAAGTCCCATAGTGCTCAGAGACATTTGAACAATTTTTGAGTAACGTCGTTACCTTGAAGATTAACCTTGAATTTGATAAATATAAGACAGAAGGCGATTTATTGTGCCATATTTTATTCATTGTCCCAGCAGTCACCTCAAGTGAGTTAGCGAATCTGAGAAGTTCTAATAACAGGCTTTCGGCGATCAGCGGAGTTGCTGCTTCCATTTTCTGCACTTTGTTTTGACGACCAAATTTTGGTGATTACGTAAGTAAGTCATGGAGTGTAGGAAAACAGGAAATACAGAAAATCGTAACGTTTGTGATGTCATGCCACAGAAGGATATCAAAATTGGGTGTGCCTGGAAGATACGAAATGAGAATTTACTCTAAAGAATCAGCGAGGAAAGGAGTATGTGAAATGCGTTAAGACACCAGGGAATAACTTCCATGGAACACTGGGTACAGGTTCTGTGAGATGAATGGCTTATCATAGCACAGGGAGTTATGGTGGCCTGCATGAAATACTGCAGAAGAGTGATGACTAAAAATAATTTTGAAAAAGGAATGGCCAAATATTTTTGAATAGATTTGTCTAAAAGTAAAAAATAATATCGAATAGAGAAACATCTGACGTGCCTTTCAGTGCTATTGTAAATCATGTGTGCCGATTGACACATTCATCGCTACATAGGGGGCTGCTCTTCGCCAATCCCTCGAGCCGTTATCATCTGATGCTGATTGTACCACAATCGAAACCTGTCACTAGATTGACGAATTTTTAAGTTCCCGTAGGGTATTGTGATCCTAATTGTTTTTATTTAAAAAACTTTTATTCTGATTTTTTGATCGCTGTTTTTCAGGAACAATGATGCAAATCATGTTCTTCATCTAATTTAGAATCTTAGTGCTGGGGGTGGGAGACCAGACAGCGAGGTCATCGGTCTCATCGCATTAGAGGGGGACGGTGAAGGAAGTAGGCCGTGCCCTTTGAAAGGAACCATCCCGGCATTTGCCTGCAGTGATTTAAGGAAATCACGGAAAATCTAAATCAGAATGGCTGGACGCGGGATTGAACCTTCGTCCTGCCGAATGCGAGTCCAGTGTGCTAGCCACTGCGCCACATCACTCGGTCAGAATCTTAGAATTTTAAGGAGTACTAGAGGATTTATAGTATGTTTGGTCGATTATGTAACGGTGCAGTCTGCTGAAGTGTGGCCTTGAGATCTGATTGCTGTACGAGGTCAAGCGGTTAAATACCTTACAGACAGAGTTATTATTGCTATGCAAATCATTAACCGGAGCAGCTAAGATATTCACACATTAGTGACATAAGGAGACTACGAAGTAAAATACTGCTGTCTGATCGAACGTTCCAACCTACGGAAATTTGTATTAAGTTCCTATGGGACCAAACTGCTAAGGTCATCGCTCCGTAGGCCTACACACTACTTAATCTAACTTAGGCTAAGGACAACACACACAACCATGCCCGAGGGAGGAACGTTCCAACTATATTTCTTTTTTTGTTCGATTAAACTTTTTATGTTGGCAAACATTAGTGAACTGGAACAATGTTGTCAACAACAGCGGGAAGAAATAAATTGCCTCTTTCACCCATACCGTATTTCTAGTATTTGTACTGCTCTCTAGTGAAAATGTTTCCGGGCTCTATAATTGTTAAAGTTTTTTCACATCTATTGTTAAATATCAGAACAGTGGATCTACGTCTACATCTACATGATACTCCGCAAGCCACGTAATGGTGTGTGGCGGAGGGTACTATCGGTACCACTATCTGATCCCTCCAAAGCTGTTCCACTCGCGAGTAGTGCGTGGAAAGAATGATTGTCGGTAAGCGTCTGTATTGACGCTAATTTCTCGAATTTTCTCCTCGTGGTCAATACGCGAGATGTATGTGGGGGGATTCGCAACAACATTTAGTACTGTCAACACAATGCATCAGACATATATTCGCAGAATCGTTGAAATTTTCTGTTAGATCATCGAAGCAAAAACGTGGTTCGTACAATTGCGCAGAATTAAGTAATTAAATATTTAAAATCAGGAACAAAGAACCGCAACAGCAGGAAGGCTCATACGTTACTAACATACAGGGAGCATTAACCAGACTCCACAGACTGAAACTCTTCTCTGATTTACGGTTTCAATTTGAATCTACTTCTATATATTCATTTTGTTTTGTCGGTAAAAGTATATGAGGATCAAAAGTGATGTCGCCAGCACTTGTAAGGGTTACCTCCTGTGCTATATGCATTCTCTTTCCTCTTACTTGAAGGATTATCCACTGGAAAAAGATGTTAGAAATCCGTCAGTGCCACACAACAGTAGAGAGCACTGTCTACATTATCCGCTTGAGAAATAAGAGGGCGTTCAAAAGGTGAGGCAAAACATATTTTTCCGCTTGCGGAATTTGTTGTGAGACATCATGGAAGAGCCCCATAGGCCCTACAGTTTCATGGAGTTCCGATAATAGGCGGCGCTATAGCCCTCAAAATGGCGCCCAGAGGTGGTGCGCTAGATGCAGAGAGCTGTCCTCCAGTCTCTTTCGGCGCAAAACTACAGCCTCGCAGATGTTCATATGCGCTTGCAGAATGTCTGAGGAGACCTGGTGGTGAGCATAAGCAGGGTGAGGCGTCTGGCATCGACTTCGAACCGGAAACAGAACGGCAACCGATGGACAGGCGCCATACATACCACCTCTCTTCCGAAGAAATAGCGGAAAAAATTTGGAAATTTCTGGAAAGGCCTCATGAGACCAACGTGTTGAGGTCATCGGTACCTAAGCTTACCCACTACTTAATCTAACTTAAACTAACTTACACTAAGGACAACACACACACACCCATGCCCGAGGGAGGACTTCAACGAGGACCGTGAAAGGCGTCTCAGACAGTGCAGTTACCCCGCGCTGCAAAAAATACACTACTGGCCATTAAAATTGCTACACCACGAAGATGACGTTCTACAGACGCGAAATTTAACCAACAGGAAAAAGATGGTGTGATATGCAAATGATTAGCTTAGCAGAGCATTAACACAAAGTTGGCGCCGGTGGCGACACCTACGAAGGGCTGACATGAGAGAAGTTTCAACCGATTTCTCATACACAAACAGCAGTTGACCTGCGTTGCCTGGTGAAACGTTGTTGTGCTGCCACGTGTAAGGAGGAGAAACGCGTACCATCACGTTTCCGACTTTGATAAAGAATGGCTGTTAGCAGAATACGGAATCGGTGGGTTCAGGAGGGTAATACGGAACGCTGTGCTGCATTCCAGCGGCCTCGTATCACTAGCAGTCGAGATGACAGGCATCTTATCCGCATGGCTGTAACGGGTAGTGCAGCCACGTCTCAATCCCTGAGTCAACAGATGGGGACGTTTGCAAGACAACAACCATCTGCACGAACAGTTGGACGACGTTTGCAGCAGCATGGACTATCAGCTCGGAAACCATGGCTGCGGTTACCCTTGATGCTGCTTCACAGACAGGAGCACCTGCGACGAACCTAGGTGCACAAATGGCAAAACGTAATTTTTTCGGATGAATCCAGGTTCTGTTTACAGGATCATGATGGTCGCATCCGTGTTTGGCGCCATCGCGGTGAACGCACATTGGAAGCGTGTATTCGTCATCGCCATACTGGCGTATCAACCGGCGTGATGGTATGGGGTGCCTTTTGTTCGCATTGACGGCACTTTGAACAGTGGACGTTACATTTCAGATGTGTTACGACCCGTGGCTCTACCCTTCATTCGATTCTTGCGAAACCCTACATTTCAGCAGGATAATGTCAGGGGTAAAATACAGGAAGCGAAAGGCTATTTACAATTTGTACAGAAACCAGATGGCAGTTGTAAGAGTCGAATGGCATGAAAGGGAAGCAGTGGTTGGAAAGGCAGTGAGACAGGGTTGTAGCCTTTCCCCGATGCTATTCAATGTGTATATTGTGCAATCAGTAAAGGAAACAAAAGAAAAGTTCGGAGTAGGTGTTAAAATCCATGGAGAAGAAATAAGAACTTTGAGGTTCGCCGATGACATTGTAATTCTGTCAGAGACAGCAAAGGACTTGGAAGAGCAGTTGAACGGAATGAACAGTGTATTGAAAGGAGGGTATAAAATGAACATCAACCAAAGTAGACAAGGATAATGGAATGTAGTCGAATTAAGTCGGGTGATGCTGAGGAAATTAGATTAGGAAATGAGACACTTAAAGTAGTAAAGGAGTTTTGCAATTGTTAACATCGAGTATAGATTTAAGTGTCAGGAAGTCATTTCTGAAAGTATTTGTATGGAGTGTAGCCATGTATGGAAATGAAACGTGGACGTTAGATAGTTTAGACAAGAAGAGAATAGAAGCTTTTGAAATGTGGTGCTACAGAAGAATGCTGAAGATTAGATGGGTAGATCACGTAACTAATGAGGAGGTACTGAATAGAATTGAGGAGAAGAGGAGTTCGTGGCACAACTTGACCAGAAGAAGGGATCGGTTGGTAGGACATGTTCTGAGGCATCAAGAGATCACCAATTGAGTATTGGAGGGCAGCGTGGAGGGTAAAAATCGTAGAGGGAGACCAAGAGATGAATGCACTAAGCAGATTCAGAAGGATGTAGGCTGCAGTAGGTACTGGGAGATGAAGAAGCTTGCATAGGATAGAGTAGCATGGAGAGCTGCATCAAACCAGTCTCAGGACTGAAGACCACAACAACAACAACAATACACGACCGCAAATTGTACGAGCCTTTGTGGATACAGAAAATGTTCGACTGCTGCCCTGACCAGCACATTCTCCAGATCTCTCAGCAATTGAAAAGTTTGGTCAATGGTGGCCGAGCAACTGGCTCGTCACAGTACGCCAGTCACTACTCTTGATGAACTGTGGTATCGTGTTGAAGCTGCATGGTTAGCTGTACCTGTACGCGCCACACAAGCTCTGTTTGACTCAATGGCCAGGCGTATCACGGCCGTTATTACGGCCAGTGGTGGTTGTTCTGGGTACTGATTTCTAAGGTTCGATGAAATCAAGTTGCGTGAAAATGTAATCACATGTCAGATCTAGTATAATATATTTGTCCAATGAAATAGCGTTTAACATCTGCATTTCTTCTTGGTTTAGCAATTTTAATGGCCAGTAGTGTATATCTGGAGGAAATTATTAGTGAATGTTTTGATGGAAGAAGAGGAGTTTATATATGGGGTCAGAGTGTGGAGTGTATAAGATTTGTGGACGACATGGTTGTCATGACACAGAGTTCAAGAGAGATGGGACAAATGTTAGATCACCTAAGCACAAAATTAGAAGAATATGGTAATTGAAGGAAAGGGGAGAAAATGCCGTATGAAAATAGGGAAGAGGAAATAGAAGAAGTGAATAACTTCAATTACTTGGGAAGTGTAATAATGGATGACATGTATTGCACAACAGAAATTAATAAAAGAATTGTAATGGCAAAAGAAAGATTCAAAAGGAAACAGAAATTACTTTGTGGACCACTAAACAAAAATCTGAGTAAACGACTTGCCAAATGTTACATCTGGAGTGTTGCACTATATGGTGCGGAGACCTGGGTAATGAGGAAGAAAGATGGAAGAAGATTTGAGGCACTAGAGATGTACAAATGGAGAAGAATGGAAAAAGTGAAATTGGAAGACAGAGTAAGGAATGAAGAAGAATTAAGAGGAGCTGGAGAAGAAAGAAACATGCAGAAAGTCATCAGAAAGCGAAAACGGAACTGGAGTGTACATTGTTCGAGGAGGGACTGTTTGTTTATCGAAGAAAAAAAATGGGTCAAATGGTTCTGAGCACTATGGGACTTAACTTCTGAGGTCATCAGTCCCCTAGAACTTCAAGCTTTTTTTTTGTCATCAGTCTACTGACTGGTTTGATGCGGCCCGCCACGAATTCCTTTCCTGTGCTAACCTCTTCATCTCAGAGTAGCACTTGCAACCTACGTCCTCAATTATTTGCTTGACGTATTCCAATCTCTGTCTTCCTCTACAGTTTTTGCCCTCTACAACTCCCTCTAGTACCATGGAAGTCATTCCCTCATGTCTTAGCAGATGTCCTACCATCCTGTCCCTTCTCCTTATCAGTGTTTTCCACATATTCCTTTCCTCTCCGATTCTGCGTAGAACCTCCTCATTCCTTACCTTATCAGTCCACCTAATTTTCAACATTCGTCTATAGCACCACATCTCAAATGCTTCGATTCACTTCTGTTCCGGTTTTCCCACAGTCCATGTTTCACCACCATACAATGCTGTACTCCAGACGTACATCCTCAGAAATGTCTTCCTCAAATTAAGGCCGGTATTTGATATTAGTAGACTTCTCTTGGCCAGAAATGCCATTTTTGCCATAGCGAGTCTGCTTTTGGTGTCCTCCTTGCTCCGTCCGTCATTGGTTATTTTACTGCCTAGATAGCAGAATTCCTTAACTTCATTGACTTCGTGATTATCAATCCTGATGTTAAGTTTCTCGGTGTTCTCATTTCTACTACTTCTCATTACTTTCGTCTTTCTCCGATTTACTCTCAAACCACTTACAGCTACTTAAACCTAACTAACCTAAGAACATTACTCACATCCATGCCCGAGGCAGGATTCGAACCTGCGAACGTGGCAGTCTCGCGGTTCCAGACTGTAGCGCCTAGAACCGCTCGGCCACTCCGGCCGGCTTATCGAAGGAAGGAATAGAAGGAATGGTGGTGGGAAAACGGGGAAGATAAAAATGAGATTTCAAATGCTGGACAATATCAAAGGAGGCAAATATTCATAAATGAAAAGACTGGCTATGGACAGACAGAAGTGGAAGAGGCTTAACCCATGACAAGGCCTGCCGTAAGGCAGAATACCATACAACTACTACTGTTCTAAATTAGACCTCAAACTGGTCAATTTGATACCTCATTTGTCGATTTCTCACTCTTAGTTTGGTTGGGAAAATTTGGACAGAAATCCGTTCTGTAATTTCTGGGGGTAGAAACATTTTAACATTAATTCATCACGCACTTGGTAATCGCTATAAAGCCGAAATCATTATTATTTAAAATAAATTCCGACTGCGGTGGTCTAGCGGTTCTAGGCGCTCAGTCCGGAGCCGCGCGACTGCTACTGTTGCAGGTTCGAATCCTGCCTCGGGCAAGGATGTGTGTGATGTCCTTAGGTTAGTTAGGTTTAAGTAGTTCTAAGTTCTAGGGGACTGATGACCATAGATGTTAAGTCCCATAGAGCACAGAGCCATTTGCACCATTTGAATCATTTAAAATAAATACCCAGTTAACAATGAGCTCTCCGAAAATTCTGTGAAGAATGCCTGGGGAGTCTCGTTTTTACTCCGCTCAAACATTTAATCGAAACAAGTAGTTGTACTCCACCACAACACTGAGAATACTAAATATTTTTTATGGAATCCGAGTACATGGTATAAGGGAGGAGAGGGGATTCAGTTTAGGACACAGTTTAGCTATTGGCCGCCCTACGCGTACTGAGCATCATAAGTAACTGGAGAGACGTATGCGCTTCGGAGGTTTTCCGTCCTCTATCCAAGAGCTGTGCCTATAGCGGCGTCAGTGTTTCCCCGCGCAGCATGACACACGAGGACGGAGTTTGCAGATATTGCTTTTCCGGTGAGCTGAAGCGAATGCGGGGGGTGCGAGGGGAATAACTCTTTGGGGGCGATTGACGGAAGGCACAGACGTTTTACGTGAGCGGCGCCATGCAAAAAGCGAAAAGGTAGGGAAAGGGAGTGGGAGGGGAGGGGATGTGGGGTGTTTCCCTGGCGGCCCGACGGGAGATTTGTAGGCGCGAATTCGGAGACGTGAAATAAGGCGGCCTCCAGGGAGAGTTATGGCGGCCGCGCGGAATGAAGAGATATGCGGCCCCGCGGGGGACGGATTACGCGGCCCGCATGCATGTGCACCAAATTGATAAACTGCCCGCGCGCCGGCGCAAGGAATCGGCCGCCCGTAGCGAGCACATCGTGTCTGTTTCCTTCGTGACAGTTACAACCGCGAACTATTACCACCACGAACTGTTGTCTGCACAGCGAATGGATCGGCGCGTCAGGTGTACACTATGTTGTCTACCATGTAAACAGACCACTCACAGGCTTCTGCTTCGTAACACTCGTACTTGATCTTAGCTATTGTTTCAAATGGTCACGGCAGTGGTAATTCAGGTGAATGTATACACCAGGGATGGCCAAGAATTCGGCACGCGAGCCGTTCCCTAGAACGAGTACCATAGCACTCTTCCCTGGCAGCAAAATTTTCCGCCATTGTGGGATGCTGACTTAGATTGAGCAGGGGGAAGAGGGGAAATTTGTGACTGTCGAGCATATAAATGGCAATGCAGTAGCACTGCATATAACTTGGCCTCATACCTCATATTTCTCAACAACATAGGGCATTAAATAAGTGATGCAACACATTTTTCCTCTGCCAATTTCTCTTGAAAAAATGCGGAATTTTTTATGGGGCATCCTAAAATATTTCCACATTGGCCCCTATAGGTTTACAAATTTCCGATAGGTTGCGGCGCTATATGTAGCATTCAGTAACGAGATGCTTTCTAAGCAGATACCTGTCACTGTGTTTCTTTCAGTGGAAAACCAGTGCATCGCAGATATTCATAGGCGCTTACAGAATGTCTGCGTACACATGGCAGTAAAGATCAACACAGAGAGTCGTTGGGCGAGGCCGCGCAAATCTGCCCGATCTCCTGCGGGCCGGGCCGCCATACACAGTTGTGATCCAGGCTGTTAAAGGGCTTCAGCGTTTTCGTCGCCACAAAAATGAAAACCAAATTACCCTTCTCCAAGACAACGAGTTGTACCACTAGATCGCTGTTAATCCTCTAGACCAGGCTGTTCCAACCGAGCTCCAGGGAGCCAGAGCGCTCCGGAGCGCTCACTGCGGCAGCTCGGAGCCCGCGTGGAGGGGGAAAGCGAACTCACTGCCCCCTGGCCGCATGCAGCCGCAACTGACGCAATAATCCGTGTTCAATGACAATTATGATTAGCCGCGGGAGCCCTGTACCTCTATTGGAGGATACCTTTCTATTCATTGAGAGGGATGGTCGTCCGCAGTGTCTTGTATGTCATAAAGTAATTAATTCTGCGAAGAGGTACAATATACAACGACATTATACACGTCTTCACGCAGCGCACTACGATCAGGTAGAAGGCGTTGCACGCAGAGAACTGGTGACCAGGCTTAAGAACGACATACCAGGAGACGTTAAGTTTAAAAACGGTTTCGTAATACGGAGGGTATCAAAACATGCAACATAGTTCGTGATCTGTAATGCGTTTATAATTTTCAGGTGAATGAGAGCGGAGAAAACACTACTGAGTCTGCAAATCGAGCAAGCTGCAGGGTGGCTCACATCATTGCGACGAGTGGCAAGCCGCTTTCGGTGGGACCACTCGTAAAATCGTGCATGGTAGCCGTTGCAGAATGTTTGTTTCCAAGGGAGGTGCAGGCAATTGAAGGGGTTTGCCTGTCGAAGCAAACAATGTCTCGTCGAATCCTAGACATGGCAGCGGATTTAGAGACACAGCTCAGGAAAAAGGCGGAGAGCTTTGTTGCATTTTCGCTAGTGCTTGACGAAAGCACCGACATATCGGACTGTGCTCAGCTTGCAGTTTTTGTGCGTGGAGCTGCAAGTAACTGAAGAACTCTTGGATGTGGTACCACTCGATTACACCGCTACAGGACGTGACATTTTTGAAGCTGTTTGTGAATCAGTGGACAATATGAATTTGCCGTGGGATAAGCTCCATTCTGTAGCGACAGACGGTGCACCACAAACGATCGGGTGTCACCAAGGTTATGCTTCTCGTTTGAAAAATAAACTCAGGGACGGATTCGGGAAAGACATTTTGACTCTTCATTGTTTTATTCACCAAGAGGCACTGTGCGCTGAAACAATAGAGCTAGGTAGCGTAATGAAAGATGTCGTGAAGTGTGTGAATTTTGTGCGGCGTCACGGTATGAATCATCGCCAATTCAAAGGATTCCTGAAAGATATGGAGGCGGAGTATGGGGATATACCTTACCACAGTACAGTTCGTTGGCTGAGTCGGGGAAAATTTCTTGATGTTTTCTTTGCCATTCGTGAGGAAATAACCCTTTTTCTCGAAATGAAAGGGGAAGAAATGCGTTACCAAGCAAAGTTAAACCAGCTCATCACGTCGTTTGAAACACGATTCCGAGACCTCACTAGTTTGGAAATGGAACTTAAGGTGTTCAGCATTCCTTTTTCAGTTTCACCCGATGACTTGTCATCATCACTTCATTTGGAGATTATTGATTAGCAAAATTCAACTTTGTTGAAAGACAGGTGCTACAACACGTTGGATTTGTCATGATGGTATCGTTCATTACAGCAAAAAACATTTCCCAAGCTTCACAACAATGCTGCTCAGATCATGGGCATGTTTGGATCTACATATTGTTGTGAGCAGCTTTTCTCAGCAATGAAAAGAGTAAAAAGTAAGGAACGATCGTTTCTTCAGGATGCAACAATGAAGGCCATCCTCCGCATTACCGCTGTGAACACTTTGACGCCTGATATTTTCGATCTTGTAATGAAAAGAAAAGTCAAGCTACGAGGCCCAATAAATTTAGTATGCAATTTCTTATAAATCAGTTGTTTCTTATTTATTTCCTGAACATCGTATTTCCTGGTGTAGCATGTCACCACGTCTTAGGAGCTAAAAGTATGAGGTTGTCGATCTTGTAAGACGCAACTGGCACATCAAAACGCTTGCCTTGCCGCCTGCCTCAGCCAGCCGTGCCACGTGCCGGCGTGCCGGCCCACTTGAATGGTCACAGCGAGCGACACGGCTCCCTGGAGCAGGGAGCGCTCCGCGGCTCACAACGGAGCCGACGAGCTGGAACAGCCTGCTCTAGACTATGTTTTCCAAATTTACTACTAAATGGAATATCACGCCATACAGAGTACGTCCGAGAAGGAACGTGCAAAGCCGAGAAAGGCCAAGCTCTGGCCCGCTCACGTGCGGAATGGCTTTACTGACGAAAATTTCTTCACGCAAATAGAGTAACAGAAGGAAAGGAAATAATAACAAATGAATACACAACATTCTCCACTTCGAGAGTAGTCACACACACACACACACACACACACACACACACACACGGAGCGTTATTGACACCATTGAGTATCAGAAAGTCGTCTGAAGATGGTTGGGTGGGCAGCAGATTTGAAAAACGAGTTCCTCGGCTCCTTGGAGTCATAGACACAGTGGTGCGAACACCATATTGTAGACAGCAGAATTGATGCAGGTGTCGCAGATGGCGTCCCGATGGGGTGCGATGAACCCGAGGGGCAGAAGTCGCCTAGCAAAACGCGCGACAGCGTACGGCGGCAGCCACCGCATCGACGTCAGACCAGAAGGGCGGCCGCACTTAAAGGTAGGCGTCAGCGACTCGGCGAGTGCGTGGCTACAAGGGTGGAGGCTTCCGGCGTTTTGTGAGAGCGGACTCGTGCAAGGGGCGCTGGAGAGTCACCGGTTGCAGATAAGACAGGCTGACACACACTGGGTCGATGGCAGGAGTGGCGGCGTCTCGGTGTAGGCATCAGAGGACAACAGATACCGTATATCCGGAGCGGCTATTGTTTATACTGGCTCGTCCTGGTCCTATTCTGACAAGTTCCAGTGACGTAAGGACGCCCAGGTAGTTCAGCATGACACAATCCAGCGCTACACCACCCAAGATATGCATTGAGGAGGGAGGTGCGCCAGGGTAGTCTGTGCAGTTGTGCAAAACTACTGTGCCAGGGTGGTGCAGTGGTTAACTCATCTCCCTGATGATCAGGAAGCCCGAGTCAGAATCCCGGCCTTGGTACAAATTTTCATTCGTCGCTTCAGTCTCTATATATTCATCGTAGTTGAATACTTCATAGATAGTGACACAGTGTGTATTCATAAATACAGTAGCATAGAGTCGTTAGCCAGTGGAAACCACAAACAGGAAATAAAAAATTGCATATGTGCAGATCCTGAGGCAGGCATATGCCTGTCGTTACTCACTCCATTGCAGATCCCAAGTAAAATGTTCTCACAGCCAAGAAGCAGAACGTTTCCGAAAACTAATCTAGCAAACAAACGTTAAAGATACATACCATTGCAGCGTTGACAGCAGAACGTGAGATGATTGGAACATTAACAAAGCACAGGATAATCCAGCGCCAGTAGCTACCGTTTAACCCTAATATTTTCGTTCAGAATACGTTATGGTTCAAATGGCTCTGAGCACTATGGGACTTAACATCTGAGGTCATCAGTCCCCTAGAACTTAGAACTACTTAAAATTAACTAACCTAAGGACACCACACACATCCATGCCCGAGGCAGGATTCGAACCTGCGACAGTAGCAGTCGCGCGGTTCCAGACTGAAGCGCCTAGAACCGTTCGGCTACCGCGGCCGGCCCAGTATAAGTTATCTATTGGAGAGAAAACATTATTGTTTGCGTGTGAGAAGCATTACGAAACTTTCAGCTGTATTGCAGATCACAGATAGCTGCACGAACATCAGTAAGTGCCATTAACAAGTTGACTGCCACCAGACTGCCGACCGATACAGCAGAGCCTCAAGTTCAAATGTGTGTGAAGTCCTAAGGGACCAAACTGCTGAGGTCATCGGTCCCTAGACATACGCACTACTTAAACTAACTTATACCAAGAACAACACAAACACACCGATGCCCGAGGGAGGACTCGAACCTCAGCCGGGAGGGGCCGCGCAATCCGTGACATGGCGCCTTAAACTGCACGGCCACTCCGCGCGGCCAGAGGCTCATGGCCGACGCCGTGTGCTTTAGGAATGGGAAAAGCCGACCGGTTAAAACCGATATTTTAGTTCTGGACAACCGGTACTTTTCGGTATTTGTTTGGTCCCGGTTATAAAATGTGTGTGTGTTTTTTTTTATTTTGCTGTTATTCTATTAAGAAAACAGAAATATCGGTTATGAATAAGAGCAGTTGTAAAATTTTTCGTTTTTAAATAAACCTTTTTTTTTAAAAAAAAAAGGAGTAATTTTCATTTGTAAAATTTGCAATGGTTTGAAATATTGTGTTGTTAAGGAAATGGGAGAATCGACCAGTGCTAATTAAATGGCAATGACACCAGAAACAGGTAACAGACCTGTAGCGAAAGAAATGGTACATAACTGCTGAGACAATAATATTCCTGTTGCCGTGTGTCGTGCCATAATGTCCACGTGTTTTGTCTATACGGTAGTTTCTCGCTCTCGCCGTCGGACATCCGTTGTATTGCAGAATACAAATATGGAAATATTTTTTCGATGTAACGTAACAATGAAGTGCAATGTTTCATATGCTTTGAAAGAGTGAAGATTTCCCCGCCATTTCTATGAATTAATAAAATAGTATGTGAGTTATGGTAACAGTAAAAAATTAAGAACTTAACAATTCATTCGTAAAAAAATAGCTGATCCTCTTCTTGTATTTACATAATATGCCTTTGTCGGCTTGCAGCTCTTGAAAGCGCAGCAATTAACATGAAAAAATGAAGTTGTTCAGCTCAGTTGAAAAAAACTAAGAAAATCGCGAAATTATTGGACTATATTGTTTTAAACATATTCATCCAGCTAGTAGGATAGTGTTAACTTCCTTGAATTCACGATATTGCCCACGTAAATGAACAAATCCGTTAATGACTGGCCTTGAACGACATTTCCCGTATTGAGTTAATTGTCCGTACCATATGTATGCATTTCACTAGACACACCATCGACGACTTCTCACGCCGTGTACAGTTAAATGCCCATGTGAGGCCACCCCCTGCCTCTGGCGTTGGCATTACCTCGCAAGGCTTACCTGAACGTCTTGGTAAAGTGGACCATTGAAATATGATAAGTTGATTTTATGATGTGGCAGGAGATCCGAGAGGAATCCATTATCTCCGAATTCTCTCTCTTCATATATCAAATTAACTTAATAAGTGCAATACCAGATCGGATACGTCCAGCATCTTTCTTATACCTTTGCCTAACACTAAATATTTCTCCTTCTTCATTTCATCCATACGACTGTGCAAGAAATTACCTTGTAATGTACGTCTTATTCAAAACCACTCTCTTCATTCAAAAGGGCATCAAACCTTTACCTCTTATCATCGGCGAAGCTTCCCTCGTGTTATAGAACTGCTGTTTTTCTTTCACATACTTTTTCAATTGTGGGCAACAGTAGCCAGATGTCTACGGTTTTATAAGAAGGTAAAAAACTCCACTGTGGTTGTAGGGCGTTTCGTTACTAAAACCACGAACGGTTTCAAGCCAAAATGGAGCATTCTCAAGTGATCTGAATACGGGTTAGATAGCGGAAATTTTACAATTTGTTTTCACATTAGCGTAGTAAGTACTGTTGTATGCTGTAGAATAATCATGTTCATTAGGTACTGACGTAAAGTGCGTATATAGCATCACTTTACTCTGCTCTGAAGCATCTCCCCGTCTCTCACGTCATAGATGAATTAAAGCTACAGGCGTTTATCAAATTGAAAAAAAAGAGTGTGTGCATAAAATTAAATAAGTATTTGGTGCGGAGGTAATAAAATAAGCCCTACAGGGAATACAAAAATGTGTTTAGACCACCTGAGGATGCGTCTGAATGGTTGTGAAAAAGGTCGTGCTTTCAATAAAGAAAAAACTTTCTACAGGCATAACGGTGTTTTTCCGCCTTACAAGAATATTTTCGTTCTGTCACACAGGGAATCAGTATCTCTGTCACAGTGTAAACCAGCTGTCCTTATCGCATCGTTTTCTACAATTGTGTTGTTCTTTCTATCTCATTTGCTAATTTTACCATATTATTTCTCGCTTTTCTTCTACCCAGCCTTCTCCTTCTCATACTGATTTCTTCTGTAATGTTGTCACACGTTTCTGTTAAACATCACTGTTCACGTTAGACAAGAACTTAATGAGGAAATTGCTTAAAGTTCATAATTTCTAGTAATCCAATTATTTTTCACTAACCATATTCTTATTATTTTTGTTATTGCTATTACTGTACTAATAAAATAAATGCCACATAAATTCTAATGTTTACTCACAGAGGAAGTCCGCTTAGATATAAGAGACGGCTTGAAGACCGTAAGCTTATCACGAGAAATAAAGGCGTCAGTAAATAAATGTCGGCCGGAGTGGCCGAGCGGTTCCAGGCGCTACAGTCAGGAATCGCGCGAGCGCTACGGTCGCAGGTTTGAATCCTGCCTTAGGCATGATTGTGTGTGATGTCCTCAGGTTAGTTAGGTTTAAGTAGTTCTAAGTTCTAGGGGACTGATGACGTCAGAAGTTAAGTCCCATATTGCCCAGAGTCATTTGGACCAATAAATAAATGTCACAAGTAAAGTCGACCAGTACCAAAATTACGGTTCGATAGTTTTGGTACAGTGAATGACTGACGTAATAAATGGTAGAGTTACGGGTAGTATTGGGAGAACTTGAAGGGAAAGAAGCGTAAGTGAACGCTTAACCGAGAAAATGGGAGCCGACGAATTCTTTTTGTTACTTTGTTTGTTTGGTTGTTTCTTTCGCACATAATTAGAACCGTACATCATTCATTGTTAGTTCATTGTGTATTTTATATCCTTATAGAACATAAATTACAAAAACTAGGTAATTGCGTAACTTCTGCCCTTTTATATAACCAACATGGTTACTTTTGATGCAAGTACAATTTACGTGCACAAACATTCAAAATACACCGAAGCGCCAAAGAAACTGGTATAGGCATATGTATTCAAATACAGAGATATGTAAATAGGCAGAATACGGTTCTGCAATTGGCAACGCCTGTATAAGACAAAAACTGTTGTAACCTCCCCGCAAAAATATTAAAAGTCAATAACCTCCCAGCAAGAATATGAAAGTCAATGTTAGGTGAAACGTTATCTTCCCACAAAACTACATAATAAAAATGAACCATGCGTAAACTGCTTGCAAAATTAAAGAATAATAATGGCCCAAATGTAAACTCCCCACAGTAACACAACTCAATGATAATAAAAATGTGCAAAAATGTTAAGTCCCCACAAAATTAAAGCTAAAATGAACCCGATAAATTTTATCAGGGCAGCTGACCTTCGGCCCTGTGCAATAATTAAACCTGAATAGACAAACCGAAATTCTTACCTCAGTAAAACTGTATCACTATCTGCTCTTATGTTTCGGCACAGCTCCGTGCAATGCTGTGCCATGTTTAATTTTGATTCTTGGAGGGAATGCATGGGAAATATTATTTAACTTGAAATGAATCTTTTTGTTTAAAACAGTTACTTTAAAAGAAAATTATTATTGGGGCAATTCTTGAACAAATTAATTACAATTAACATATGTTATTAGCTCAGCGCAATGCTGCTTCATTGCCTTCGATAACAATATACCTCGTCCAGAACCGTGACCAGAGACCCATGTCGACGCCCGCCGACTCCTCACTCACAACTACTGACTGACTACTACTGCAGACAGAGTGCAACTCGCAACTGAACCATTCCCTCTGTCGACTCCACACACACTACTACTGTCGTCTCGCGCGGTCAAGCGCAGACTAGCAACAATAAATAACTCTCTGGTCAGAGATTCTGTCATGCCTCGCCATCGCTGGTATTGAATACATATGAAACGTACGCGTTTCACTGTCAAGCGCAGTTGTTAAATCGGTTACTGCTGCTATTGTGGCAAGTTATCAAGATTTAATGGAGTTTGAACGTGGTGCTATAGTCGGCGTACGTCCGATGGTACACAGCGTCTCCGAGGTAGCGATGAAGTGGGGGATTTTTCCGTACGACCATTGCACGAGTGTACCGTGAATATCAGGACTGCGGTAAAACATCAAATCTCTGCCATCACTGCGGCCGGAAGAAGTTCCTGCAGACGGGATCAATGACGACTGAAGAGAATCGTTCAACGTGACACAAGTGCAACCATTCCTCAAATTGCTGCAGATTTCAGTGCTGGACTTCAGTAGGTGTCAGCGTGCGTACCAGGCAACGAAGCATCCCCGATATGGCCGTTCGTACCCGAAGTCCCACTCGTGTACCCTTGATGACTGCGCGGCACGAAGCTTTACACCTCGTCTGGGCTCGTCAACATCGACATTGCACAGTTGATGATTGGAAACAAGTTGCATATTGAGCGGTTGAACGTTTAGTGGTATGAAGATAAACGTCATAAATCCATGGACTCTGCGTGCCAGCAGGTGACTGTTCAAGCTGTGTGCAGTTGGAGTGGTATGGGACCCCTGACACATGACACGTAAGCAAGCATTCTGTCTGATTACCATCCTGTCTGATTGACGTCCATTGTGCATTCCGACAGACTTTGGCAATTCCAGCAGGACAATGCGACACTCCACACGTCCAGAATTTCTCCAAAGTGGCTCCAGGAACACCCTTCTGGCCACCAGACTCCCGACAATGAACATTATTCATCACCTGCGATGCCTTGCAACGTGCTTTTCTCCACCCCTTCTTTCTCTTATGGGTTTATGGACAGCCCTGCAGGTTTTATGGTGTCAGTCCCTCCAGAACTACTTCAGACATTAGCCGAATCCACCCCACGTCGTGTTGCGGTACTTCTGCGTAATCGCGGGGACCCTACATGGTATTAGACAGGTGCAGCAATTTCTTTATCTTTTCACTGTGTATAGAGTTACTGTTGTTATTTTTTACTGAGTAGAACGTTCTTCATCATGATCAAGGACAAGAGTTTCCTGTTATTACTGATAAATGCGAAAGTTATTTATGAATCGCAGGAACATGTTTTATATAAATTCGACGAAGTATTGAAGCGAGATTTGACGTATTTTTGGTTTGCGGTTTTCTTATTTTACCTTTTTTTAGAGAAAATTGCGTTCTCTGGCACTATATAATAAATCTGTATTGTTTTATCTGTTTTTACTACAACATCCTTCTGTTTCACCATTCAGATGGACAATTTTCGAATAAAACCTGAATCAAACATTGTCTGTTTGAGTTTTGCTGTTATATTGTTAATTCTTAAGTAACAGATAGGAGGATATCTATGTAGAACAAGAATGTTACCTAGGTTACCTGGCCCTTTATTCACACGCACTCAGCTTCTAGACGGTTCACCCCTTCCGGTTTTTACGGGAATTTACTAAGACACTGATCGCGTACGTAAAAAAAAAGCGATCGTTACGAGGTAACGCCCCATAAGTATGCGACCCATCCAACGTAGAGGTAATGTAGGAACGACCTCAACTGGCCAAAGTCACTACAATAGTCTACACCAAACTGTGCGAGTTTAGAGAATCCTACCGTAGTTTTACAACTCCAGTCACATGAAGAGAGAACCGTACCGAAACAGGCCTTGATTTACCTCATCAGAACTCTGAAAATAAATTCATTGTCGATTTACTTATCATCTCTTTGTGTTAGCAGTAGAAGCCCACTGACGTTGATAACTTATTGCTGGAACTAGTGCGGATATAGTGAACCAAATAGTCGCAACAATTCCGTGTCATTTCTCTGCCTACGCGGACCTACCAGAAGTTTAAGTTATACAGTTACATACATGATCGATGAGATTTCTGGATTGCAGCCGGATCAGGTAGACTTCTTGCCACGATATTTCGGCTGGCAATCGTCCAGCCATCTTCTGGCTAGTGTCCGTCGCTGGAGACTGCAAGTTGCCCGAGTCAGCTTTATAGTTTCTGATGGAGACAGCCTTACAAAGGAGCTGGAACATTTAGAGTCGGTGTTCAGAGGTAATGGTTATTCTCCACATCAGATTAGAGCAGCGCTAAGAAGAAAGAAACGTGACCACCTACAAAATCAAGAAGATAAGGAGCTATTCAAGTCCAGGGCGTTCCTTCCATAAGTCGGCAACCTTTCATCTAAAATAGACAGGATCCTAAGGAAACATAAAGTGATCTTCCGGCCACCGGCGAAGATTAGTGCCCTTCTCGGTTCAGTAAAGGACGATCTGGGTATGCGGAAGGCCGGGATCTATAAAATTCCTCGCCAGTGTGGCAAAGCCTACATCGGTCAGACGACACGCACAGTACATGAAATACGAACGCCACACTCGCCTTTCGCAGCCCAGTTAGTCGGCCGTAGCTGAGCACTGTATTACCACAGGACACGCTAGGGATTTTTCTGCCACGAAAATCTTGGCTCCAGCGAAAACTTTCTGGGATTTAGTACTTAAAGAATCTGTGGAGATACGCCTAGCGCAAAATCTTATAAATCGTGATGGCGGTTTTCAACTGTACAAGACTTGGGACCCGGTGATCTCTGTAATTTCCTCTGAGAGAAGACATTTTATTCATAACGACACGTCTGGCGACATCTGACGTCTGTTTTTAGCGACGCGGGCGCGCATTCCGACAGAGGGCGGACATGTAGTTTTCACTTTTATGCATGCGCCTGCGCGCCACAGATAGAACAGTAGCTCCAGAGGGCGCGGATTTCGATAGAGGACGCTCCTGTGACGGAGGCCAATGTGCATGTGTTTTCGCTCCAATTTTTTGCTGTAAAGTTGACTCCGGGAACTTGCAGTCTCCAGTGACGGACGCTCACCTGAAGATGGCTGGACGATTGCCAGCCGAAATATCGTGGCAAGAAGTCTACATGATCCAGCTGCAATCCCGAAATCTCATCTATCATTCAATACGCCGGGAAAACTTCAAGAATCAGACCAGTTACATATATCCAGAATGAGATTTTCACTCTGCAGCGGAGTGTGCGCTGATATGAAACTTCCTGGCAGATTAAAACTGTGCGCCCGACCGAGACTCGAACTCGGGACCTTTGCCTTTCGCGGGCAAGTGCTCTAACCAACTGAGCTACCGAAGCACGACTCACGCCCGGTACTCACAGCTTTACTTCTGCCAGTATCTCGTCTCCTACCTTCCAAACTTTACAGAAGCTCTCCTGCGAACCTTGCAGAACTAGCACTCCTGAAAGAAAGGATATAGCGGAGACATGGCTTAGCCACAGCCTGGGGGATGTTTCCAGAATGAGTTTTCACTCTGCAGCGGAGTGTGCGCTGATATGAAACTTCCTGGCAGATTAAAACTGTGCGCCCGACCGAGACTCGAACTCGGGACCTTTGCCTTTCGCGGGCAAGTGCTCTAACCAACTGAGCTACCGAAGCACGACTCACGCCCGGTACTCACAGCTTTACTTCTGCCAGTATCTCGTCTCCTACCTTCCAAACTTTACAGAAGCTCTCCTGCTAGTTCTGCAAGGTTCGCAGGAGAGCTTCTGTAAAGTTTGGAAGGTAGGAGACGAGATACTGGCAGAAGTAAAGCTGTGAGTACCGGGCGTGAGTCGTGCTTCGGTAGCTCAGTTGGTTAGAGCACTTGCCCGCGAAAGGCAAAGGTCCCGAGTTCGAGTCTCGGTCGGGCGCACAGTTTTAATCTGCCAGGAAGTTTCAGTTACATATATGTTTATCAATGTCTCTGCACATGTCCGGTTCATTCGCACGGCTCGGAACAGAGAGTCCTACATGGAATCGGTGTCGTGGAAAAAGAAGACGTGGTTGTTGCCTTGTCGAGAAAGTCCTGTAGTCCAGAAAAGAAGTAAAACGGGACCGTGACCTCGAGCCGCGAGAAAACTTCGCCATCGATGGCCACGCGTGGACTAGTACGCTCGCATACAAGAACGCAGGACCTCCGAGTCAATGCGCGGTCTCCCTACCCTCGTATAAAACGTCAGCCTGCCGGGCAGAGTCGCGGACACCGGAAGAGTGGCTTTCCTCGGCAGCCAGATAACGATTTGCCGGCCGGTATGAGTTACTGTGTCGCTGTTGACTTGGCCGGTGAGTAACGGGCAGCGCGGGCCCGGAGGAGGCAGTAAAAGTGTTATTCCGCGGACCCGGCTGGCGTGTCGCTGGCGACGGCCGCGCCCCCCTTTTTCTATCGCCTCGCCGGCCTCTCCACGGGTCTCTGGTGATGGCCGTAGTTTTTTTATTGCCTACATCGCGACTCAAATGGAAAAGGAAGCGAGCGGAAAGGCTACGGTGCTGTGACTCCATGAGCGAAGTCCCTGCAGCCACCAAATGATCGCTCGTTAACCCACTTGCTAGCAGTTACTAGGCTGATTCAGTCCTCAGGCGCTAACATCCTCGCATCCCGAGCAGAAGGATTATGGCAGTGTGTAGACTCACGGATATATCCGGTTTTCAACTATTTATGTGATCTTCTGCTGCTGCTGGTTACACTCGTAGGTTTAAGAAGACTTACGTCTGGAAACGCTACCAACTTGACCTCATATTTTAAGGAATGCACACATCTAATACCTATCTTAAAGAAAATGATGCGTTTCAAAACAATTTCCTATTTTTCACTGCTGCATAAGATGTATCATGTGATAAGATTGCTAGGCATTAATGTGATAGTACGAGAGAGCGGTACAAAGATATTCTTTATTAATCAGTGGCGTAGTGTGCTTAGATAATTATTCTTAGATAGTAGCCATTTGTTCTTGTTAAGATATAATTTCATGAGAGAGGAGTCTACTCTTCACTATGTAGCATAAATCGACGCCATTGCGAGAGTTTGGAGGAAAGTTAAATATACATCTATATATATGATAGATAATCGCTGATTCATGTGTAAGAAGAATTACTTTGACACTAAGGTCAATAAAACTTCGTTCATTTCAAAAAGGTACGTGTTATTTCCACAAATGAGGTATACTCAAGTGTGATCTATTAATGAATACCAGCTCGAGAACAATTCCGACGGCAACATTCAGTCCTAATTAAATAATCTGAAGCTTTCTTCGGAAAAGAAGTGATTTCACGGATCTTTTTTTTCCGCCAATGTTTCTAAGAACTGAAGGCAAATCTGATTGCTATGCAACAGGGTCCCGGCGAATATTTCTCCGCAGCTTTGATTAACACAAGCACCCTCAATACAGCATCTGCAGCAGCTGGAACACATTTCATAACAACGGAAGCGTATAGCGTGAAAGCAGGTTCACCCATCGCCCTGTGTCCCACCAACGGTGCATGTATTCACTACAACAGAACACACACACACACACACACACACACACACACACACACACACACACACACACACAATCATACATATAAAGTCACAACACAACGTGGTGTGGAAAACATCTCAGTATAAAAGGCTCATATACGCGAAATAAAAATAATAGTAAGTGAAGATAGCTGGGTGATTTTATATGCAGCACGTATCTATAAATTCACCTGGACCTACACTCACCTTATTTACCTGAAAATCGTACATAAATTGAAAAATAATATGACTGATGGAAGCATTTCAAGAAAGGTTAGTTCTGTGGAGAGTAGTGTGTGTTAAAAATGTTGCAGCCGTACACTGAGCTTGCATCAACAGGAGCACATCTGCAAATGAACATTAAAGAATGTAAGATTGAAAAATGACTTCGTGAGAAAAGTATTTCATAAAATATACACGAAAGCACATGAGCGAAACATATAAATACCCACTAACGAACCACACGGATGAACGGTACATCACAACTACACCCACAGAAAACTGAGCCCGTATGCTTTCTCACACCCGCAATACTATTCAGTGAGTGGAAAAGTAATATGAATGACGGCATTCGCGGGTGACTCAGTGAAACATGGACATTCAATCTCGCCTATTCAGACAAAGAGTTATCCTAGACTGCATGAGTTCTCAATTGTAAAACACGTTGCGGAAATGCGACTGAAAGATAATGTAATATGGAACAATGCCAGTGCAGCGCAAGCAGACAACGATCTCACCAATAATCCTGGACGATGTAGCTCCGAAATAAAACCTCTCGATAATACAAAAGACACACGTCTATACTTCACTCGTCGTCAGCATCCAGAACGGTGTTCACAGCACCAAGGACAGCAAGAGCAGAAGTAGAATAGAACATGTATATCCGGCAACCCTCATAGCCCAGCCGAAATCGAAACTCGACGCCGAGAAATACACTCCTGGAAATTGAAATAAGAACACCGTGAATTCATTGTCCCAGGAAGGGGAAACTTTATTGACACATTCCTGGGGTCAGATACATCACATGATCACACTGACAGAACCACAGGCACATAGACACAGGCAACAGAACATGCACAATGTCGGCACTAGTACAGTGTATATCCACCTTTCGCAGCAATGCAGGCTGCTATTCTCCCATGGAGACGATCGTAGAGATGCTGGATGTAGTCCTGTGGAACGGCTTGCCATGCCATTTCCACCTGGCGCCTCAGTTGGACCAGCGTTCGTGCTGGACGTGCAGACCGCGTGAGACGACGCTTCATCCAGTCCCAAACATGCTCAATGGGGGACAGATCCGGAGATCTTGCTGGCCAGGGTAGTTGACTTACACCTTCTAGAGCACGTTGGGTGGCACGGGATACATGCGGACGTGCATTGTCCTGTTGGAACAGCAAGTTCCCTTGCCGGTCTAGGAATGGTAGGACGATGGGTTCGATGACGGTTTGGATGTACCGTGCACTATTCAGTGTCCCCTCGACGATCACCAGTGGTGTACGGCCAGTGTAGCAGATCGCTCCCCACACCATGATGCCGGGTGTTGGCCCTGTGTGCCTCGGTCGTATGCAGTCCTGATTGTGGCGCTCACCTGCACGGCGCCAAACACGCATACGACCATCATTGGCACCAAGGCAGAAGCGACTCTCATCGCTGAAGACGACACGTCTCCATTCGTCCCTCCATTCACGCCTGTCGCGACACCACTGGAGGCGGGCTGCACGATGTTGGGGCGTGAGCGGAAGACGGCCTTAACGGTGTGCGGGACCGTAGCCCAGCTTCATGGAGACGGTTGCGAATGGTCCTCGCCGATACCCCAGGAGCAACAGTGTCCCTAATTTGCTGGGAAGTGGCGGCGCGGTCCCCTACGGCACTGCGTAGGATCCTACGGTCTTGGCGTGCAACCGTGCGTCGCTGCGGTCCGGTCCCAGGTCGACGGGCACGTGCACCTTTCGCCGACCACTGGCGACAACATCGATGTACTGTGGAGACCTCACGCCCCACGTGTTGAGCAATTCGGCGGTACGTCCACCCGGCCTCCCGCATGCCCACTATACGCCCTCGCTCAAAGTCCGTCAACTGCACATACGGTTCACGTCCACGCTGTCGCGGCATGCTACCAGTGTTAAAGACTGCGATGGAGCTCCGTATGCCACGGCAAACTGGCTGACACTGACGGCGGCGGTGCACAAATGCTGCGCAGGTAGCGCCATTCGACGGCCAACACCGCGGTTCCTGGTGTGTCCGCTGTGCCGTGCGTGTGATCATTGCTTGTACAGCCCTCTCGCAGTGTCCGGAGCAAGTATGGTGGGTCTGACACACCGGTGTCAATGTGTTCTTTTTTCCATTTCCGGGAGTGTATGATTAGACGGCTGGACTCCGCAGTCCAAGGAGCGCTGTAACACAAGCTTTTCATTACTCAGACGAAGATCAGGCTACTTTAAGAGACGAAAACATGGACTATAGTGATTCACTCATACGATTGCTTCGCAACTCTCGCTGCTGTTGTGGTCTTCAGTCCGAAGACTGGTTTAATGCAGCTCTTCATGCTACACTGTGCTGCCCAAGTCTCATCATCTCCCAGTACCTACTGCACTCTACATCCTTCTGAATCTGCTTACTGTATTCATCTCTCGGCCTCTCTCTACGATTTTTACCCCTCTCCCCAGGTTCCCACAAGTATTAAATTGGTGATATATTGACGTCTCAGTATTTGTCCTACCAAATGATACATTCTTCTAGTCATGTTGTGCCACAAACATCTTTTCTCTCCAGTTCTATTCAGTACCGCCTCATTAGTTACGTGATCTACCCATCTAACTTTCATTATTT
Organism: Schistocerca cancellata; assembly: GCF_023864275.1. Taxonomy (NCBI): domain Eukaryota; kingdom Metazoa; phylum Arthropoda; class Insecta; order Orthoptera; family Acrididae; genus Schistocerca; species Schistocerca cancellata. Next base: position 217,092,010 of record NC_064632.1, on the reverse strand, counting down.
TTCGGTAGCACCACATTTCAAAAGCTTCTGTTCTCTTCATGTCTAAACAGCCTATCGTCCATGCTTCACTTCCATACATGGCTGCACGCCATACAAATACTTTCAGAAAAAGAGTTCCTGACGCTTAATTCTGTATTTGATGTTAACGACTTTATCTTCTTCAGAAACGATTTCTTGCCATTGCTAGTCCACATTTTATATCCTCACTACTTCGACCATCATCAGTTCGACTGCTGCACAAATAGCAAAACTCGTCTACTTCTTTAAGTGTCTCATTTCGTAATCTAATTCCCTCAGCTTCACCTGATTTAATTGGACTACATTCCGTTGTATTTGTTTTACTTTTAAGACACTATTCATTCCGTTCATCGTCTCTTGCAAGTCCTCTGCTGCCTCTGACAGAATTGCAATGTCATCGGCAAACGTAAAAGTTTTTATTTCTTCTGCTTGGACTTCAATTCCTACTTCAAATTTTTCTTCGTTTCCTTTACTGTTTGCTCATTATACTGTTTGAATAACATCAGGGATAGGCTACACCCCCGTCATACTCCTATCTCAACTGAGGTTTGCCTTTCATGCCCCTCGATTCTTATAACTACCGTCTGACTTCTGTACAAGTTGTAAGTAGGCTTTCACTCCCTGCATTTTATCTCCGCCACCTTTAGAATTTGAAAGAGAGTATTCCAGTCAATATTGTCAAAAGCTTTCTTTAACCCTACAAATACTATAAACGTGTATTTGCCTTTCCTTAACCTGTCCTCTATGAGACGTCGAACGGTCAGTATTGCCTCACTTGCTCCCCATTTCTCCGGAATACAAACTGATCTTCCCGCGAGGTCGGCTTCTACATTTTCTATGCTTCTCTAAAGAATTTGTGTTAGTATTTACAGCCGTGACTTATTACGTTGATAGGTAATTTTCACACCTGTCAGCATCTATTTTCTTTGCAAATGGAATTATTATATTATTCTTGAAGTCTGAGGGTATTTCACCTGACTCACATATCTTGCTCAACAGTAGGAAGAGTTTTGTCGGGGCTGGCTTTCCCAATGCTCTCAATAGTTCTAAGGAATGTTGTCTAACACTGGGGCCTTGTTACGACTTCGGTCTATCAGTCCTCTGTCAACTTCTTCACGCGGTATCATATGTCCCTTCTCATCTTCATCTAAGTCGTCTTCCATTTCCATAACATTGCACTCAAGTACATCCCCCTTGCATAGACTCTCTATATACTCCTTCCACCTTTTAGCTTTCATTTCTTTGCTAAGTACAGGTTTTCCATCTGAGCCCTTGATATTCATACAGGTGACTCTCTTTTCTCCAATGGCTTCTTTAATTTTCCTGTAAGCGGCACGTACCTTTCCCTAGTTATATATGCTTCTAAATCGTTACATTTGTCCTCTAGCATTCCTGCTTAGCCATTTTGCACTTCCTGCAAATCTCATTTTTAAGGGTTTGTATTCCCTTTGACCTGCTTCATTTACAGCATTTTTACACTTTCTCCTTTCATCAACTAAATCCAAAATCTCTTCTGTTACCTAAGGATTTCACCCTCGTCTTTTTACCAAGTTGATCCTCTGCTGCCTTCACTATTTCATCTCTCTTAGCTACCCATTCTTCTTCTACTGTATTTCTTTCTCCTGTTCTTTTCAATCGTTCGCTAATGCCCGCTCGGAAACTCTCTACAACCTCTGGTTCTTTCAGTTTATTCGGGCCGCATCTTCTTAAATTTCTACTTTTTGCAGTTCCTTCAGTTATCATATACAGTTCATAACCAATAAACAGTGGCCAGAGGCCACATCTGCCTGGGAAATTTTAAATTCCGTTTACGAAACCTCTGGCTTACCATTATATAATCCACGTGAAACATACCGGTGTATCCAGATCTCTTCCACGTAAACAGCTCCCTTTCAAGATTCTTACACCAAATGTTAGCTATGACTAAATTATGCTGTCCCAAACTCTACAAGGCGGCTTCCTCTATCATTCCATTCCCCCAGTCCATGTTCCCCTACTATTTTTCCTTCTCTTCCTTTTCCTACTATAGAATTCCAATCCCCCATGACTGTTACATTTTCGTCTCTCTTAACTATCTGAACAATTTCTTTTATCTCATCACACATCTGCGGAACTGGTTGGCATATGAACTTGTACTACGGGGGGGGGGGGGGGGGCTTCATGTCTATCTTGGCTACAATAATGCTTTCACTACGCTGTTTATAGCTGCTTATCCGCGTTCCTATTTCTTTTATTCACTATCAAAGCTACTACTGCATTACCCATATTTGATTTGCTGTTTATAACCCTTACCAGAAGTCCTGTTTCTCCTACACCGAACTTTACTAACTTCCGTTATATGTATCTTTAAACTATCCATTTCCCTTTTTAAATTTTCCAACCTACATGCTCCATTAAGGGATCAAATATCCCACGCTACGATCCGTAGAAGTCAGTTTCTTTCTTCTGATAACACCATCCTCCTGAGTAGTCCTCTTCCGGAGATCAGAAAAGGGGACTATTTTACCTCCCGAACAGTTTAGCCAAGAGGATGTCCTCATCACTTCACTATACAGTAGAGCTTCATGCCCTCGGTAAAAATTACGACTGTAGTTTCGTAGAGCTTCATGCCGCCGGGAAAATTTAGGACCGTAGTTACCCCTTGCTTTCAGCCGTTCGCAATAACAACATAGCAAGGCTGTTTTGGTTGATGTTACAAAGCCAGATCAGTCAGTCATCAAGGTTGTTGACCCTGCAACTATTCAAAAGGCTGTAGCCCCTTCTCAGGAACCACATATCTCTGTGGCCTCTCAACAGATATCCGTCCGTAGTGATTGCACCTACGGTGCGGCTATCCGTATCGTTGAGGCACGTAGGCCTCCCCACCAACGGCAAGGTCAATGGTTCAACTCGCATACATAACATAAAAGCTGCCTCCACCGTCTACTCTCACAGCCCATCCTGTCTCTCTCCTAAAAAGCCTTACATTGCTAGTTTCACACTCTGTACACTCTTTCCTTCTCTGTTTTCTTTTTAATCTTTCTTGCTTAAAATAAAAATTCTTTCTTCTGGCTGAGGGTACTTTTTTCTGATCCAATAAAGACCATCAGCACTGCAAAAGCGTAACGTTTCTTCGTTGAATTCCATCTTGTTTTTCACGTCGATACAAACAAGAGAATCGATTAAAAACCTTTGTAGCTGCTCATCGTATTTTCTGCCACATCTTTGCTCATGATCCAGTGTCCTTCTTGCAGACAAAATTAAAAGTCCAATATGTCTGGAGTGGCTGTAGTTATCGTATATTGGGTGGAATGAGCCACGTATCAAATATACGACCTGTGTTTCATTCCTGGGGACAGTCCAGCCAGAAAATGACATTCAAGCGTCTGGTTATAGGGCTAGTTCTGGTAATTCAAGCAGATTTCTTTCTCCTCCTTGACCGTATTGTATTTTGATCTGAACAAATAAACCTAAATGGTGTCCCAAGAGGAATGGTCAACGTCCAGGATTATGAAGGGAACGAACATTCGAAACAAAAAAGTAAACGTAAAATTCATGTCTTTAGAGTTTTGAACAAGTCTTCATTTTCACTACTGTAAAACACATCTCTTCTGCTGAATAAGTTCTCATAGGCCCCAAGCGTGCGTTTTAGAGGCCACGTTGACGAGACATTTTTCCCCATTATACGGAAACTAAAGAGCTACAAGAGTTTTGTTTTACAACATCGAAGATGAAGAACTGCTCGTAGGCGTTAAGATATGCATTTTAAAGCATATGTTTACTACAATTATTTGCTTCGGATGGTCGTTACTGTCACATCCCTGAAAACTGACCATTTCTCCTCGAACACGCTGTAAGCGCGAGGGTATCAGTAACTGATAATTTCTGCAGAGAGATATGGTATAGCGTAACGCGTCTCTAGTCGAGACCTTCCCATAGATTACAGGCAACGAAGTTGATTTTAAATGGGAAGGCAGGAATATTTGATGAACATTCCGCTAAACGCTGCTCCAGCGTGACAATCGGTGACTCTTGTGAGTACGGAACAGTTTATTGGTATAAGAAAGCAGTGGGCCTGTGGAGGGATTTCTGCTTCATGTCACTTGTCATAATGAAATACGGCAGCACATGATGCGGCGAGCGGTATGTTCCAGACACGAATATCGCCGGAGACATGTCGACTGCCGTAGAAGCATGTACAAGGTTTCAGTTATAAAACTTTCTAGTAGCTGAAATGCACCAAAATATTGCGCAAACCCAAACCGCTCTCGGAAATATTGTGGCTGTCGTTAGAAACTGTAACTTCAGATTGCTAGACGAGCAAATTGCCCATGCTATTTATTTTCTTAACTTCACGTATTTTGGTCTTCCAAAGCGATAGCGAAAATTTGATACCTGTTGGAGGCTATGTATGCGGGAAATCGACTAAAAGCTACTCTACATATTACTTTTGCACCACAGTTACCTTAATTAAAGCAGAGGGCCGATGCGATACTATTCTGATTTACGTCCCCCGACCCCTTGCTTTTTTCTCCTATCTCTCTAGCAAGCCCCTGTTCGTGCACTTCACGATTCACAACGATCTTATAACAAATGAGATGCGACTTTAAAATTCCTCGTGTTCTGTTATACCAACAGACGACGCCCAACGTTGCTTGGCTCGATCTTATACCTTTGCAGTAGCTCTTGCGAACATTAATTTTGACCGTTAATCAGATACCTACGTTCTCCAACTGCTTTTAACATTTTCAACGAGTGGCATACAATACTGAGAACCGCTAATGTCTGCCGTAAAGAAAGGCCAAAAGCGAAGCGGTATCGCAAATTGTTAGTCCCGCGTTTTTGTCGCGTGTGCCGAAATTAATCGAGGGTGAATCTAAAATGTATGGGCACAGTTTCGGAAACCGCGTTACGGCAATTACGGTGCCATCTAACTAATTACGCTGCAAAGGGCCGGGCGGGCCAGCGCAGCGCCGCGCTGATTCGATGATTTCAGCAGCGATTCGCAGTTGGCTGCCCAATAAATGACGCGCACAAAAACAATAACTTTAAATACGCCCCCGCCCCTCTGCCAGCCATTTATTTTTATTCAGTTGGTTGGCAGTAATTCGTGTTCAACCCATTCCGAACGGAAGCGAAAGCAGGCAGTAGCACATCCTGACCAGGAAAAAAGAGTACAGGAGGGAAAAAAAATTAAAGAGTTCGATAATGGGCCCATTACATCTGGTTTAATTTCATCATTTCGTAGCAAGGGCTATCTTACTTTTAAATAATGAATAAAATACGAGCGTACTTAATATCAGACCAAATGTACGATTGGACTGAAGAGTTTCTAGGAACGTAACACAGGATGTCATTCACAATGGAGAAATCTTCAGGCGTAACAGTAATTTCGGACCTACCCCCATGAGAGTGTTATAGGACCGTTACTTTTCACAGTGTATGTAAATGATCTAGGAGATAAAGTCAGAAGTCCCATGAGGGTTAAGATGATGATGTATACAAAGATGTCACAGTGCTAGAAAACTGTAACAATGGTGGACGCACCTATCCCGTGTACATAAAAGACTCACTCCCGTATGATTACAAAAAAGAAACGACCATTCCAGAAGGCCTTGAAGACCCAACGGTACCCACCGGCCGCAGTGCCATCCCTTGGCGTCACCAGATGCTGATATGGAGGGGAATGTGGTCAGCACACGTTCTCCCTGCCGTTGGCAGTTTTCGTGACAGGTGCCACTACTTGTCAATGAAGTAGCTCCTCAATGGCTGAGTGCACACCGCTTGCCAAGAGCACTCGGCAAACCCGGACGATGACACACCCAACTGATCGCCAAGCCCCACAGCGCTTAACTTCTGTTATCTGACGGGAATCGGTGTTACCACTGCGGCAAGGTCGATTGCATCGTCTGATTACACGATTGCAAGACTATCTCTTGAAGCAGTTCTACCATAAAACGTCTACGAATATGCTTACAGAATGATTTAAAGTGGAACAACCACATAAAATTAATTGTGGGTAAGGTAAATGCCAGAATAAGATTCATTGGGCAGATCTTGAGGATCATCAGAGGCAGTAGCTTACAAAACCGTCTTTCGACCAACATGTGTATATTACTCGGCAATCTGGGATCTGTAACAGATAGGACTGATAGAGGAAATTGAGAATATCCAAAGAAGAGCAGAATTAATTACAAAAATCCGTCTCGATTGCACAAAGTACCTGGTGTTTAGCTAGGTTTCAGCGTGGGTAACCACGCCTTCTTCAGAACAATTTTATAAAACAGCTTGCCTAAATGGGCATATTCAAAGGTGGAGAGCCTGTGACCATCGTACGTTGGCTGGCGCGAGGCAGCACACACAGAGATAAGTAATATTATTAACTTGCTACATATGCACCGTGTATTTGTAAAAAAAAAATTATGGGGTCTTGCCCCTGTAAGTGTTTATTTTAGCCTTTGAATATGCCCATTTAGGCAAGCTGTTTTATAAAATTGTTCTGAGGAAGGCGTGGTTACCCACGCTGAAACCTAGGTAAACACCAGGTACTTAGTGCAATCGAGGCGGATTTTTACAATTATTTCGTTACTTACGATTGCTGACGCGCTGCAATGCTGAAAGTTCTTAAAGAAGAGCAGCACGTGTCGTTCAGGTTCATCTAGCAATCACGAAAGCTTTACGGAGATGCTCAGCCAACTGCAGTGGCAGCCTCTGCACGATAGGCGACGCATCACGGTCTGCTTATATATACATTCTTCTAGGAATGTACACTCTCGGAACAGATAACGTCAGAAGTTCCAAGAGGGTTAATTTGTAGTTTACAAAAATGTCACAGTGCCAGAAACCTGTAACAATGATGGACGCAACTGTCCCAGGTACATAGAAAGACTCACTACTGGATGATTCCAAAAGAGAACCGACCATCCGATAAGGCCTTGAAGACCCAACGGTACCGACCAGCTGCCATGTCATCTGTTGGGAGTCACCAGGATGACTCCCAAGGGATGACACGGCGGCCGGTCGGTACCGTTGGGTCTTCAAGGGCTTTTTGGATGGTCGTATACAGCTACCCATTCTTCTTCTACTGTATCTCTTTCTCCTATTCTATGGGTAGCTATATGCTCTCCCGCGAACCATTCACGAGTGGAATAGAAAAAGGGGAAGCGACACTTGTATACAGGAAGGAGTCTATCGTTAAGATATGTATAGATATAAATGTAGCTGTAATAAACGATCATTATATCGATTCCTTTGTGTCATTTGCATATTTTATTACGAAATATGAAGTTTAGTTATCCAATGAAGTTCGATACTTTAATATTACTCGTCAGTGTGATGTCTGTACCTGATGTGATTGACAGAGAAGATACTGAAAATCCTGAAACAGCAGCTAGTATTGTCACACGTTCGTTGAGGAAGCGCGAAAGCGTCACGCAGATGCTCTTCCATCTCCAGTAGCAAACGCTTCAAGAGCGACGTTGTCCATCGCCGTGTGGTGCATTATTTAAATACCAAGAGCGTCTGTCCCTAGCAGATTCAAGTAAAACATTGCTTCTTTCTAGGTAGTAAATTCGGGCAGATGCGAGTTTACCAAGAACCGTTGTTTCCGTTCAACATTCGCGACTGGAACAGGAAACGAGGGAAATAACAGTAGTGAACAGTGTGCCTTCCGACGCACAGCATATATGTGGCTTGCAGAACGTAGATGTAGACCACTGTTACTACGAAATTAATTAAACTTCAGGATTAAAACATAGGAGAAAATTGTCAGAATCAAAGTTGTTGATACGGAAGACAGTATTAACAGTGATGTACAAATGCATTGTCTCAGGCCGATATAAACTAATAAACGTTTATTCAGCTTCCTGCTGAGTCACGTGATCAAATAAATATCTACGATCTTACGGACGGGTGCTTCTTGGACTCTGTGATGTCACGACTATCGTCATTTGACAGTGGTAGAAGGGCACTCACCCAAAGCCTCGTGCTAATGACGTGTTAGGAAGGTGGAAAAACCTTAGGATGAACAGTATTCTCAGGCTTTCCATCGTTGACGCATTTACCTATCATGAATCACTATCTTAAAATAATTGCACAACTTTCGAACAAGATCTTGCCAAATATCAAAGTGACAACACCTTTGAAGCTTGTTTAAATTGTTCACAAATATCAGTGGGTCACACTGAAATCGGTCAACTCGTACAAACCTGACTAATAATTTGTGGGTATACGAGATAGAATGATATATAATATGTTTCGAAGATTTCGCTTCAAGTGAATCAAACGAGTAAAAAAAAAAAAATTGTGGGTTGCACCAAATTAGTACCTGACGAATTCTGTAGGACTTACAAATGGTAACTGTCAAATCACGGCTGAGTAAATGACGATCAGGTGGGTAGGTGTTGACTCAGAAAGCGGAGAGGTAGTAATAAATGCGGGTTTTACGCGAATAGCTTTGGCGTGAGACGCTTGAGGTGGTTTGACTGTAAGAACATTGCTCATAGTGGCTTGTTAATTTCAGTATGTAGTGGAATATAATTTTATTTATGTCGTTGAAACATATTCAGTAAATCTGAGAGAAAGAATTCCTGACAAATACTAACGAAGATACGACGTAAATTAACAATGTAAGTTTTTACAGCCTATAATAACCTCTAAATCTCATAAGTGTAGATAGGTAGGCCTACTTTGGCATACAGCTTTTTGAAAGATAATGTTTCCAACTGTGAAAATATTTCATTCCGACGCTATGTCCCTGATGCTACAGCCATGATTAAATCTGTTAAATATGCAAATGTGCCAGAACTAAATTTGTACTATATTAGATATGATAAAATCTGCATCTAATATGATAACAGCATTTAGAATATTTAACGTTAAAATGCAGTCAGCAGATAAATGCAAGTTGGTTAAAAAGGAAGTAATAAAAATTAAGTGTAATTGAAAATGGGCGCACCTGACGTACTTAACAATTTCAATATCACAAAGGACGAGTGAAAAACCATGTATGTATTGTATAGTGATGTTTGTATTTCTGTACTGGTTTTATTTATGTAAAACATCTCAAACGTAATTGGTATCCGTGTGGAAATGATCTAATTCAATAACACTTATGCTTTACCTGATCTACACAATGACCCGTCAGCTGACGTCATCCTAGTCTTAAGAACATTAAACGTCATGTACGTCGTTTACAAATAACATACATGGTTCTGCTTCACCCCACCCCCTCTCCTCCCTCTCCCCTTCCGGCCTACCTTCTTTCCTGAATAGTTTGATGAGACCTGGCATTCTACGACCTCTTATTGCATGGCTTTTATCTCAGGGTAGCTTTTATTACGATTTATCTACACACTCCTATGGACTGATGATTCGAAGAAAGAAGGAAATATTACAAAGTCACTCTATCATGAGACGGCACAAACCCTCTAAGTACATCGAAAAAGTCAGGACAGTACAAAAGATGACGAAGAATTCTATTATATTTCTAGTATCATTTGTATCATTGTCTTTCGTAGCATCTACGCTTTCCAGTACTGATCTGATTTGTAACACCGACATAATCTGCAACAAAAAGACGTTCTCTGAATTTGGTCGTTCAGTTTTCTGCAGTGCGTATCTCGGACGTGTGTCAAGCACGTCTGCACTTGGAATTACTGCATACTTGCACAAGTGCTGAAATCCGGAAATTAGAAGTATTCTTGCCGAATACGGGTCTGTATAGAATGCTGATAGCTTTATTTTAGCAGAAAAGGCTTTCGAAGCTCAGATATTACACCGGAAGAACGTATCGCTGTGATACATTTCCCGTTTTGCAGTAGATAGCAGTAACGGCCTGTTGTGGTGCAGGTGGTAGGTCGTAAGCGACAAAGAGTAAGCGTAGGCATCTGCGTACATAATGCTATCAAAATATTTGTTGATTTGTGGTTGCATCATTAAGTTATTCTCTATTGTAGATGTCAACTTATCAGTCCAATTCTCTTCATTCGCTGCTTTAATGTGAAGATATCTGCGAATAAGGATCAGAAAATGCTTGGTAAGTCCGATGGAGAGGTACACATTAATGTAACAACGTGCAGAGAATGGTTTCAATGCCTCCACAACGCAGGTTTTGAAGACCGGCATGGAAGTAGAAGAGTGAGAGTTTTCGAAGGTACTGAAACCCAATAAAACAATCACTGGAGATCGTTATCGAAATCAAGTGATGCATTTCACTCGAACACTGAAAAAAAGGCCATCGTTGAGTGACAGATTCTGCAGCATGACAACAATCGAATCCATGTCGCAAAACCTGTCAAAACATACTTGGAAACTTCGGAATGGTAAGTCTTAACCCATCCGCCGTATTCTCCAGCTATTGCTCACTCTGAATATCACCTTTTTGATTAATGGCACGGCCAGATTGACCGGCATTTCCGGTCACATGAACAAGTGCAAAACTGGCTCGATTCATGGATCTCCTCAAAATGTGCCCAGTACTTCAGGCGCAAGATATGTGGGTTGCCCAACAGATGGGAGAAAGTAGTGGCGTCGGCCGCTGTAGCCGAGCGGTTCTAGGCGCTTCAGTCTGGAACCGCGCGACCGCTACGGTCATTGGTTCGAATCCTGCCTCGGGCATGGATGTGTGTGCTGTCCTTAGGTTAGTTAGGTTGAAGTAGTTCTAAGTTCTAGGGGACAGATGACCTCAGATGTTAAGTCCCATGGTGCTCAAAGCCATTTGAACCAAAGTAGTGGCGGAATTAAATTTATAGACCAAATATCTATCTCTAACAGCTCCTTCCTTGAGTTACTTATGCTATATAAATGAATGAACACCCTTTTTTCATGTATTTCTGGACAATGGTCTTCTCCAGACTTTCGAATGATTACGACCTTCATGTTTTCTGTTGCTGTCTACCCACTTCCCTTTGAGCTATCATACGATCTTACTTTATCATTTAGAATCCAGCAACGTCGTTGGCCTGCATACCATCTCTTCATATGGCAACCCGCCAATTAACAATTAATTTGCTATTGTAATCATAATCCATCCATTTTTATATTTTCTGTAACTTCCAGAAATCCCTCACCGGAATTTTTCCAACTTACAGTTTTCAGCCGGTTTTCTCATTAAAAAATCCAGGTCTGTATCCGTCAACTAAAACTGATAATACACACTGATTCTGTTTCCTTATTCGCAGAATCATCGAAAGCTTATTTCGATAATGAAAGCAGCACTATGGGCCGTGCTTATGTGTACAGCATTCTGGAGGACAAGTCAGACCAATATTTTTGACTGTGTCCTTTTCCCTTCGTGTACGCAGAGAGGATAACTTTACTGTCTGTATGCCTCAGTAAGCTGTCTCATATTTTATTCCAACTGTCGCTACATCACATAGAATACGAGAGCAGCGGAATTATTGCAGTTTCCCTCGATGACCGATTCATTGACTATATCAAATGGGTTCCACGAGGACAACGTCATCTGTATTGAGTGGTTGCCATTAAACCCTACTTTTCTTTCCGGGTCTATATTATTAACATCTTTTCCTCTATAAAAAATGTGATGACATGATTAACAAGCAGAAGAATGAAAATGAAAACTGAGGATCCGTTATATGACGATCAGTGAAAGTTTGGGGAGAGTAAAGACACGAGAGAGGCAGTTCTCACGTTACTCATGATAATGGAAGTAACACTTAAGCAAAATCGAGACCCGTTCATAAGATTTGTCGACCTAGAAAAAGCTTAAGAAATTTCAAAATGGAGCAGTATATAGGAGATTCCCATAAAAAAGAAATGAAAAGTAGCGTAGCGTTCAATACGTACAATAATCAAGAGGTGGCAGTAAGAATAGAAGACGAAAAACGAAGCGATCATATTAAAATGGCTATAAAACAGGGATGTAATTTCCCACCCATAGTGTTCAACCTATTATGCTGGGTGTAAACAATTATCCAAGTAGCGGTGACTTGTATAAAAGAAAAGTTCGGGAGTGGGATCAAAATTCATTATGAAAAGATAAGAATCCCTCTAGACCTTGCGACGCTCGTCAAAAAGACCTATTGAATGGAATGAACTATCTTCCACGCAGTATGGATTGAGAGTTTTGTAAATCCTCGTTGCCAGTTTTGTAAAGGCCTCGTCGCTACGGCTGTGGAGGACAACTTGCCACTGTTATTACGGTATGCCGAGTTCGTGAGTTCGGAAAAGGGGTTCTGGTGCAGTAAGACAGTTTCTCTCTGCCGCTTTTACACAGCTACGCCACAAGATCAGGTAACAGGTAGGAGAACGAAGGCTCTACAACACTCTGACAAATTAGTAACGAAGTCACACAAATGAGTTAAAAGGTTTACTTATCTTTGTGACTAGCTTAATATTGTAGTATGCAACACTGCTCGTAATATAACCCAAAGAAGACCCTCAATGGGCAAGCACAAATAATTGTAGATAAACTTCACACTGCACAGAAAACTCAATGTTACAAAATCTGCCTGTTCACTAAACGACGCTCCCTGTCTAATTCAGCCCTGGACGGTGATCTATAACCAAGTGGAGAGAGCTGCTCTTCTGTCTTCCGAATAGGTTTCTGTTCGTTGTCGTCCGCTCATTGGTGGATCGTACTCGGCCGGCAACTGGCCGAGATACAGTCGGTATCTTCATCCTCAACGCCGCCCGTGGCGCTGGTGGAACTCGCCGAAGTGGCGAGCCTCTGTGGCACTGGCTCCAGCTCGCATCTTTGCACTTCTGGTGCTTTTGGGCTGGCTGCGTCGTGTTCGGACGACACAGCAGAGAGTAAACTGAAGAAAGATGAAAGCAATGAGAAGTAGCAAAAAGGAGATTGTCGAGGAACGTAGCATCGAAATTAGGGACCACGAAATAGACTAAGTGATGAAGTTCTTTTTATCTTCCAAGCAAAGTAACGCATAATGGACGAGGCAAGGAGGATATAAAAAGTTAACTAGCATAAGAGGGCATTCCTGGTCAAAGTAAGTCTACTAGTATCAAACATTGATCTTAAATTGAAAATGAGATTTCCGAGAAAGTACATCTGGAGCACAGAATTGTATGGAGAAGAAAACTGAACTGTCGGTAAATCGGAATAGGTGTGAATCGAAGCGGTTGAAATGTGATCATATAGGAGAATTTTGATAATTAAGTGGACTGAAGAAGATTCTCAGTGGAATTGGCGAGGAGAGGAACATATGGAAAACTGACAAGAAAAGGGTCATAATGATAGGGCATGTGTCAAGACATCACTAACTGACCCCCGTGGTACTCGAGAGAGATAAAGAGGGGAAAAACTGTAGGGGAAGACTAAGATTGGAGTATATTCAACAAATAAGTGACGTTTGATGCAAAAACTGCTCTGAGATGAAGTTAGCGTAGGAGAGGAATTAGTGGTACGTTGCAACAAACCACACAAAAAACTAAAACAGGCCTAGAAGGTGGAAACTGCCTTTCTAGACATTGGAAGGAGAATTAAAATCTCTAGTTTACTTTTCGAATACGACCAGAATGTTCTGAGTTTTTATTCGATGAGTCACACTTCATACTTCTACACTGGATATTTTTACAGACAGAAGTCTTTAGTAGTTACGCCTCGGAGGTTCGTAGTATAAACTGTCACAAGTCACCACAGATGATGCATTGCAAAGATTTAAATGCATGGACGAATGCTGAGAAACAAACGATTGTAGTACAGAGAAAATAATTGTGGACCTAAATAAATGTAAGTGTCTGTGACTAGAGCCTCCCGTCGAGTAGACCGTTCGTCGGGTGCAAGTCTTTCGATTTGACGCCACTTCGGCGACTTCGCCGTCGATGGGGATGAAATGATGATGATGATTATTAGGACAACACGCAACACCCAGTCCCTGAGCGGAGATCATGTACACATATTTTGAACATAATGTTACGTATATCACTTTTTTTACAGTAGAAAAACCTAATATCCTATTCATCAGTTGACCTACATACAGCTGCTGAAGGATAGCATAATAGTGCTAGCGAAAACAAAAATAGCGACATACCTAACGTTGGTATGAAGTACCTCAATTGACATGTATTTAGATTTTACGTATTTCATTTTCTCGCTTTTGCTAGTACTACTATCAGCTCAACAATAGGATGCTAGCACTAGCGAAGGCGAAAAACGCGGCAAACGTAAAATTTGTTTCTTGTACTTCCGTTGAGCTGCACAATTCAACTGAAGAACAGGATACTAGTACTAGAGAAGGTAAAAAAGGGACGTCCGTAAAATTTGTATCCTGTACTTCAGTTACCTATATTGTTCAGTTGAAGGATAGTAACTAATACTAGCGAAGGCGAAAAAAGCAATAAAAGTAAAATTTGTGTCCTGTCCTGAGAATTTTAGGAAAGAGTGGTTCACCTGTAAAGGAAACTGCGTATAGGACGCTGGTGCGACCTATTGCTGAGTACCTCTCGAGTGTTTGGGCTTCGTACCAGGTCGTATTGAAGGAAGACATCGAGGCAGTTCAGAGGCGGTCAGCTAGAAGTGTTACCGATAGGTTCTAACAACACGTGTTACGGAGATGCTTCGGCAACTCAAATGGGAATCCCTGTAGGGAACGCGACGTTCTTTTCGAGAAACACTATTGAGTAAATTTAGAGAACCGACATTTGGAGACGACTGCCGAACAATTCTATTGCCGCCAGCATGCGTTGCGCGTAAGGACTACGAAGACAATGTACGAGAAATTAGGGCTGATACGCAGGCATACAGACAGTCGTTTTTCCCTCGATCTGTCTGCTAGTGGAACAAGAAACGAAACGACTAGTTGTGGTACAGGGTTCCCCCCGCCACACGCCGTACGGAGGCTTGCGGAGTATTGATGTAGATGTAGATGTACTATCGAGGTGAAAAAAGCGACAAACCTATGTAATTATCCTGTAATTAAGTTGACCTATATAGGTCAACTACAGAATAGGATACAACGTTCGTAGTTCAACTGAGGTACAGGATGTCAGTGTTACATACGTCGCTTTCTTTGCTTTCGCAATTCTATTCTACAGTTGATCTGCATAGTATAAGACAGGAATCAATTGCTGAGGAAGCAGCAATTGGAAGGACTCACTATCAGCCAAGGCATAATTCAAAACATGTACACAGATGATTTAAAATTAGCAAAAGCAACAAAAAGTGTACACAATATCTGTCTCTTAATAACACATTCATTTATTTCCATTTACTATCATGAGGCTTCGCCGCAGATGATGACCATTTATTATCTATGACTCGAAAATAAACAAATTAGTTCAATTGGCTCTGAGCACTATGGACTTAACTTCTGAGGTCATCAGTCCGCTTGAACTTAGAACTACTTTTACCTAACTAACCTAAGGACATCACACACATCCATGCCCGAGGCAGGATTCGAACCTGCGACCGTAGCGGTCGCGCGGTTCCAGACTGTAGCGCCTAGAACCGCTCGGCCAAACAAATTAGTATCTACTACTAAAATATGACGTCATTGGTCAAAGCTGACGTGTTGTATCCCAATCTTCAGTTGACTCAGCATATTTCGTCAGTTTATATCTGTTCTTTTACTAAGAAGGGATGACATGAAAAGAGGGCAATGACTTTTACCCGATGATGCCGTGGAGGTTTAGTGGTTGGATATTGGATTTTGGAATTAGTTATTGCTATAAAATTTAGCTCAGATGGGAGTATCAGTTATAAAGAATCACCTTACGCAAAAGCGGAAGTGCGTGGGACTAGCTGGAGGACCTGTAAGCTTCTTTAGAAAATATTAGAATTTGTGAAACTGCCCGTGCAACAAAGGGATGCAGTAACCGTGTTATTTGAAACTGAAATAATGGTAGAATAATTTGAAAGTATAGAACTTTGAATTCCCGGAGCCAAACATTTGAAAAGACGAGGTTCTTAGATATTTTGGCCGTGCAATTTGGATTAACAGCATCGATCATTTCTGCTGGCCAAATGCAACTCTTTATTATAGGCATTTATAGGCATACGACGACTGTCCCACAGACAGTCTAAAGATGTAATAAAAAACATGGATAATTATTTAATATAGTGGTGATTAATGCTATTTAAATTATTAGAATAATTTATTGAATTAATTTCAATATATTTTCCGATATTTACGTAAATGTTACACATTACAAAATGGTCACTACACCTGTAATGGAAAAGGCGGAGGTCATCAGTCCCCTAGAACTTAGAACTACTTAAACTTAACTAACGTAAAGACAGCACACACATCCTTGCCCGAGGGAGGAATCGAACCTGCGACCGTAGCAGTCGCGCGGTTCCAGACTGAAGCGCCTATAACCGCTCGGCCACCATGGCCGGCGTCTCCTTATCGGCAGCGAGGGAGACGTAAAACGATCATTCATGTAGTTAAAAACTCTACATCTCATAAATATTAGTTAAAGGTTCTTAAACGCAGTCTCTATCGATATCGCCGCTCTATCGATATGGTGGTGTTCAGCTGTCATAGTATCGTTTGCATGCACGTAATTTATGGTGAGTCTGAGAAAGAGTAATTTTCAATATGATTTTTCTCTATTGATACTCCTGCGTTTAAGAACCTTTAACTAACATCTATGTGATGTAGCTTGTTTAAATAAATGAATGATTGATTTACGTCTCCCTCGCTGCTGAAAAGGAGACATACTTCTGTTTTACCTCTGGTTACGAGTAGACGAGACAAAACAAAATTATCTGCTCAGGTAGCTTAGTCACAGAGCCATATCCAGCACTCCTTTTCATTTCGTTAACGAGTTACATGGCAGAGTTACATTTTTCTTACAAAATATAACTTCTCTAAAGATCGTTGTCTTTGCTAAAAGTAAGTTTGATTATATGCTTTTTAGATACTAATCTCTTTTATATCATTCAGTAGATTCAGTTTCTTTCGCCGCCCTCTTACGAAAACTCAATTTTGTAATCGAGTGGATAAGGCGGAACACAGTTATTCAAAGCTTAAAGTGTGATATACTTAGCACAGCTCCTTTTCCTTTGCTCGCACTTTGGCACGGTTTTCTTTAGCTGCTTAGCTGCTGCACGGCATTCTAACACTCACTAAAAGGTAAGTTACGAAAGTTTGTTGGAGCCAGTTTAATATCAGAGTAGCGGCACAGTAAGATTATTTATAGTTACAAGTAATCATGAGGGTCATTTAGTTAAATTTTAGTTCAGATTACACTTCTTTTGTCAGACATTGTTTCTCATGGAGTTTTATATTCGCAGCACGGAGAACGGTAATTATTATTCAGGTGTTTATACTTGCTATCTTGGTACATTTTCAGGAGTATTATCTTTTACTTTTACTCTGACTGCCTTTAAAAATTCTTTGTTCGCGTGTTCGGCATTTAATGTTCGAAATTTTACTTAATCGGTCTGAGTACGTAAATTTGCAGGTCATTTTAATAGAGGCATTTTCGTCTTTTATCCTTTAAAAACTAGATTTATAATTCTGTGCAGGACTTTTACTCTGTTAGTATTTCGTGTTAGAATTGCAAGACAAGTACTGTGACGCCACGCATTGTACTACTGTTCACTGCATTGGACGATACGGAGTCTCTTTTGATGGCTCCTTTAGTATACCGTTTTAGAATTTCTAATTATTTTTAGTAAAAGTTAATGGGAACACAGTTTCACAATATCAGATGAATTTGGTGACTCCTCCCATCAGATAGCGTTCATGTAAGCTCATCACTTGCACTGTTCTGTTGAATGAACGTTCACATTACAATAAATAAACTCACGAAAATTGAGGAAGCCTTTATACAAATAAACCTTTGTGGTACACGTCGTCCATACCATTATTGCTTTCGCTGGTTGCCACAGTCATCACCACTCAATCTCCTGAGATGTATAAATGTATGCGTATCTGTCATCTGCTTTGACTTAGTACAACTGTGGATGTAATATTGGGCAATGTCACAACATGACCATATCGTAATAAACACGGAAATTATTTATTCAAACCAAACAGCGTCGAAAGCTACTCTCGTAGATCACACTGGCTTACAGACAAACGTATCTATGGAAAGTACTAGTATATTCCTTTACTTCAACAGGACGCAAAATTATTGAAGTGGAAAGCACTAAATAACAAACTGTGGATGTTTTGTATCCGAAGTTGAAATACGTTAGCAAATAAGTGGCACACATCATGATTGAACAGATAAACTTTTCATGGAATGGCAGATTTTCTTCCCGAATTTCGTTGATGAAGTCTTATCAGCTTATTCGTGGCAATTTCGCCAGAAAATGATATGTGCCGTCCTCACACGGGACGAGGCAGTTAATGTTGACCTGGACGCGGACGGGACATCAGACATCACGGGAGACGGCGTCGTCGGTACACGGGACGATTTGGTTGGGTGTTTGACTGGCGGAGGGGACGAAACAGCGTGGTCATCAGTCCCATTGGATTAGGGAAGAATGTCGGCAGTGCGCTTTCAAAGGAAAAATACCGGCATTTGCCTGAAGCGATTTGGGGAAATCACTGAAAATCTAAATTTGGATAGCCGGTCGCAGGTTTGAACCGGCGTCCTCCCGAATGCGAGTCCAGTGTGCTAACAACTGCACCACCTCGCCCGGTAGACAATCTGGTTGACGTGATTTGTGCTATTAGTGCTCTCCGACGGATGATGTCAGTTTTATATCCATACTTCTGATGTTGCGTTGGCTACCAAAATACTGCCAAACGTATTTCATCCCTTGGATTTCAAGATTGCCATTCGTTTCGTAATTTCATTGGAATGGAAGAGGAGATTTTCTTCGAAGCTGCTCACTATCATTGGGAAAGATATTTATCGGCAAGATACAAACATGAACCAGTCCATAAGCACAGAGATGGGTACATATACCGTACAGAAAGATCCATGATAGCAAAAATTCCCAGTGTGCAACTTACGTTTACGTTAAGATATAGATTGGCAGTCACGTTGAGATTTCTAGCCACTGGGGAAACATTCTGGTCTTGGCCTTTGCAAAGAGAAAGCATCAAATACATTATTTAGAATAAATATCACTGGGCCCGCATCTCGTGGTCGTGCGGTAGCGTTCTCGCTTCCCACGCCCGGGTTCCCGGGTTCAATTCCCGGCGGGGTCAGGGATTTTCTCTGCCTCGTGATGGCTGGGTGTTGTGTGCTGTCCTTAGGTTAGTTAGGTTTAAGTAGTTCTAAGTTCTAGGGGACTGATGACCATAGCTGTTAAGTCCCATAGTGCTCAGAGCCATTTGAACCAATAAATATCACTGATTTTAGAGATGATACTTTTGAGAACGAAGTCTTTCGCGACGGCACTTACATGTAAATGTTAATGGTGCTAAGTTCCTATGGGACCAATTTGCTAAGGTTGTCGGTCCCTACTTAACCTAACTTAAACTAATTTACACTAAGTACAGCACACACCCATCCCCGATGGAGGACTCGAACCTCCGACGCAGTGAATTATACGTAAAACATTCTCGGTTTTCTTGCTGCGTCAATTCGGGATAAAATCTCTTGCTTTCGACGACAGCCCCCATTGTCGTCGTCAGGAGATATTGACTGCCGTCAATGTTACTATGGTAGCAATTTATACCATTTATAGACCGTGGACTGCCTCTGATTGGTCGACTTGTGATTGGTCGGCGATTACGTACTGCTGCGCTGGAGACGACACCGCTTCCGTTGGAACATAAACCTTGGAAGGAAAGTGTCTGCTGCTTCTCTGCATCGATCGCTCGTTTCCATGCACCGCTCGAATAGTATCCGCTATCACGGTTAAAGTTCTTCTCACACATTCTTATTTCAACAGCCTCCTTAACAACAGAATCTCAGTATGTGGAGGCATGGGACAGAATTTTTGTTTCATCGAACGATATGTAATCTTTGTTCGTGAGACTGTGCTCCGCAATTGCCGATTTCTCCAGTTCTCTATTTTTAATATGGCGTTGGTGTTCTGCACAACGGTCGGAAACGGTACGAGTGGTCTGACCTATATAATTCCTTCCACACTCACAGGGGACATTTTAAATTCCAGGGACCTTGAGGGCGAGACTGTCCTTAACAGGGCGCCCATCTCCTTAATTTTCTT
Organism: Schistocerca cancellata; assembly: GCF_023864275.1. Taxonomy (NCBI): domain Eukaryota; kingdom Metazoa; phylum Arthropoda; class Insecta; order Orthoptera; family Acrididae; genus Schistocerca; species Schistocerca cancellata. The sequence continues at coordinate 217,071,954 of NC_064632.1, read as the reverse complement.
AGGAGGACGGGAAATCGGTCTTATACCCCGTTTACCCAGGACTTTTCCTATTTTGCTGGTTATAGCACCACAAAACAGGACGAACCTCAATCAGTGTTTCATCCTGTGAGTATGCAGCATTTTCACGTTTTCTTTTTTTGGAGAACGCTGCCTTTATATTGCGTGCACCATAGCCATTCTTTCCGATCACTTACTTCAGATGGTTACTTTCGGACTTTAAGTGGTCCTCGTCAGAAACAGTTTTTGCTCTATATACCAACGTGTTCAAAATGGCTATCTTCTGAGCAGGATGATGGAAATTCTGTGCATTAAGGTAAAAATCGGTATGCGTCTGCTTACGGTATACAGAGTGGCCGAGACGCCCGTCCGCCTGTCGTTGTACTAAAACGTCTGAGAATGGCAGCCTTCTTCCTTCTCCATCTCGACAATGAACCGGATGTTCGGAAGTATGCTGTTCATGTGTTCCATGAATTGTTCGAGAGCTTCTGCGCCTTGTGGCCGGACCATAAATGTATCGTCAACATAACGATAAAATAAAGATGGACGGAGGGGAGGCGAATTTAATGCACGTTCCTCAAATTTCTCCATAAAATAGTTAGCCAATGACGGAGACAACGGAGAGCCCATCGACATACCGTCGGTCTTTTCATAAAATTAATTACCATACAAGAAGTAGGTGATCGTCATCACATGTCGGAACAACTTTATAGTTTCAGGTGGAAAAAGATCCTCCAGAATTTTCAAAGTGTCCTCCACAGCAACTTTTGTGAACAAACGATACCACATCCAGGCTGATTAAAATGTCATTTGGACTAACTCTAATCTGTTTGACTTTCTCAATGAAAATCTGGGAGCTTTTTATGTAATGTTCACACCGGCCAACTGTAGAAGTCATCAACTTTGTTAGGTATTTGGCCAGTTTGTAAGTATGAGAACCAATTGCATTGACAATAGGTCTCAAGGAAACAGTATCCTTGTGTATCTTCGGTAGTCCGTACAACCTGGGAGGTCTAGGAGCACCGACTCTGAGATATTTCGTAACACCATCTGACAGACCGGAATTCTTCAGCATCTCGATGGATTGTCTACTGTACGTCGAATTTGGTTCCCGTTTATGACATTTGTACATACTGTCCTCCAACAGTGATGTCATTTTGCTATGATATTCGGTAGTATTAAGAACCACGGTGGCATTTCCTTTTTCAGCGGGGATTACGACAAGATCTTCAGCCTTCCGAAGTAAACGGAGCCCCTCCCTCTTCTCTCTACTGATATCGCATCTGGGAGGCTTAGCTGAGGCCAAAAGGCGACTAGTAAAAAGTCACACTTCGTTGGCGTCGTCCTGTGCAAAATGCCGCACCGCCTGTTCTACTCCACTGATAAGATCCAGGATGGGTATAGTACGTGGTGTAGGAGCAAAAACAAGTTGACAACAATGCGTGCTGTTTCATTCGATGACCCCGATCTTTGCGTAGCGGCAAGACGCTCAAATTTCTTTGCTCGTTTAGCCGGTGTATTTCTAAGATGAGCTCTTTGATGAGCAGCCGTCGTAATATCGACCCACTCCCAGTCAAACGGCGACAGAACTGTAGATAACAAAAGATGGCAACTATATAAACTTCTTGCATTAAAATCCAGTTCGTACCTTGTGTGTCGTAACCTTTCTTTGATGATCGCAGTGTTGCGAAAGAATGGCTATGGTGCACGCGATATAAAGGCAGCGTTCAACTAGAAAAGGAAACATGGAAATGCTGCGCACTCGGTGTGGCCGTGCGGTTCTAGGCGCTTCAGTCTGGAAACGCGTGACCGCTACGGTCGCAGGTTCGAATCCTGCCTCGGGAATGGATGTATGTGATGTCCTTAGGTTAGTTCGGTTTAAGTAGTTCTACGTTCTTGGGGGCTGATGACCACAGATTTTGAGTCCCATAGTGCTCAGAGCCATTTGAACCATTTTTTTAATTATTTATTTTTTTTTTATTCTGCACACTCACAGGATCAAACATTGATTGCGATTCTTCCTTTTTTGTGGCACTACATCCAAAAAAATAGGAAGAATCCTGGGTACACAGGGTATAAGACCGATTTTTCCTCCTGCTAAGAAATTTAAGGAGACATGCGCACTGTTAAGGACAGGGTTCCAGGAATTTATAATATCCCGTGTGAGTGTGGAAGGAATTAGCTAGGTCAGACCATTCGTAACGTTGCGACCACTGTGCAGAACACAAACGCGACTTTAAAAATAGAAAACTGGAGAAATCAGCAATTGCGGAGCACAGTCTCATGAACAAACATGAAATGTGTTTCTATGAAACAAACGTTCTGTCCAATGTTTCCACATACTGCGATTCTGTTGTTAAGGAGGCTGTTGAAATAAGAATGAGCGAGAAGAACTTAAATCGTGATAGCGGATACTATTTTAGCTGTGCATGGAGACGAACACTGATGCAGAGAAGCAGCAGAGACATTCCTTCCAAGATTTATGTTCCTACACAAGCGGTGTCGCCTCCAGCGCAGACAGATACCGTCTGCGACAGCACTACGTAATCGCCGACCAATCAGAAGCCAACCAATCAGAAGCCGTCTACGGGCTATAACTGGCTACCGCGCAGCAGTCAGTTGCTCCTGACGATGACGATGGAGGCTATCGTCAAAAGCTTGAGATTTTATCCTGAATTGGCGCGGCAAGAAAACCGAGAATGTTTTACAGATAATACTTCTATTAAACCAATAACAAAGAGCCACTGTTCTTAAGGCAACAAAAGGTGGAAAAAAGTGGAAGGAGGTAGACGTGAACCTCGAACATCTTTCTTCACAACTATGGGTGCACAACGCTATCAACTGTGCTACAGCTTCGAAATAATATGTATACTTCCGTATCCTGTACTCTGTGTAAATAGTGTATCTATAAATGTCGTTATTTGATATTTGACGTGCAAACTGTGCCAAAAAGAGAAGCTTTTGATAATCCTCGTTGTGCTGTAGTGTTATAACAATAAAAATATCAACTATAGGCAAGCATTTCCTACATGTATGTACCTTCCTGTGATTTCACTATAAGAAATTGCACCTAAAACGACGCATTTTCGAAGGATTCTCAATTTTCTGGTGCTTTGAAACAGCTTTTATTCATACCACGTACTCTGTGAGAAACAACACCAAATACGATTTTTAACGCCATACAATATGGCGGCTTGTATGTCCTTGTAACGAAAAACGGAGTCTCATTTCATTGGCCACCCTTCTCTTTACCAGGCAAAAATATGGTATGGCATATTCTTTATGTCACACTTTGCAGTATAGTGGAACGTCGAAATGCACGCTGTGACGTCACCAGCGCCTCGTTCACGTAAGTTTTTACGCCCCGTTAGGCGACGGCCCAAGAATCTCCTCGAACGTTGCTACAACATGTGATCTCCACCACCCACAATTTCTTGTTGTTTTGACTACAACTTTAGATGGTGAAGTCTCTTTTTTCAAAAGTTCAAGAGGAGTGAGATTTACAGTAAACTTTTTATCTTCTTTTCTCGTAGTTGGCTCCACTTCATGTCTAAGCGCTGATTCTTGAAGCTGAAATTTTTGATATTTTAGGTTCTAATGGTTCCAACCGTCTTAAATAATTTTGAGGAACGCCTGTCCAGTTTCTTTTTTTTTACACTATAATTTATTATCTCACATTTTTTCCATATCGCATTGTCTTTTGCATTTCACATTAACATAACCGAAATTACACTATTCTTCCAAATTACAAAAGCACGTCCAATCACATCAGAGGCACGTGCACTACTACTTCACTCTGCGGTAATAACAATTTCCAATGGGTTTACAAATTTTATTGAAAAATTAATTACTACCAATTTATATTATTATTTTAAAAGGAATCCAGAAATAAACATAATCAGTAGCATTAAGTAGCGTATTTAATAACAGAAATTTTAGGTGTGAAAAACATTTCGTAATTTTAAATGTTTCTAAATAATAATTTTAACTGTACATACTGATTGTAACAACGAAAATAAAGTCTTCTTCTTTCGCTTGCGTCTTTGTCCCCCAGTTTTCACAGGGTCGGCGTGGTTACAACGGATTTGTCATCATTAATTACTGCCGCCATGCCAAACTCCCCCCCCCCCCCCCCCCAAGACGGAATCAGTGTAGCCCAGCTGCCATGAAACAGTGCGAACATGCTGCGAGTCGTGTAACTGAGGCGGGATATGGGGACCAGCCCGGTATTCACCTAGCGGGATGTGGAAAACCGCCTAAAAATCACATCCAGGCTGGCCAGCACACCGGCCCACGTCGTTAATGCGCCGGGCGGGTTCGATCCGATGAAGGCGCGTCTACCCAAGCCCAGAAAGGACCGCATTAGCGTTCTCGGCTAACCTGGCGGGTTCAACAGCGAAAATAAAGTTATTTCTTTTTATAGGTTTTAGCTTGAAATACTCTAGAGGAGGGTGTCTCTTTACACACACTACCCACGACTCGGCTAATAATACGAAAAGATTTTATCTAGATACACTTTGTTTCCATGCATCAGTATTACTTCATCACAAAATGTTCATATATACCGAGAAATGTTTGATTCCATATAATAATGGCTACGCAGCTCCGTATTTGTAGTTGTTTCTTATTTTCTGATTAACTACTAGTGCAAATTAACTCCACTTCAGCAGGAACACTCACATTCTTCTCTTTCTGCCAAATTTGTTAAAGTGAGAACTTCACTAAACAACAATCTGCACAGCTGCTGGTGGTTGGAGTCCCAAGGACGGTGACCGACCAACAAATCGTACTCATTATTCTTGAATGGCGCATTTCATTATTCATACATCACCCACGACGCTTTTCTTAGCCCGTGCCTAGGGCGCACGCAGGGCCGTGCACCCTGGGAAGGTTGCCAGTCTGAGGCCATTTAAGGGGGCGAGCCGTGGGGCTGCTCGCAGCGCCTTCCGCGCTCAACCAACTCTCCCACAAACTTTTCTCATTCCGAGCTGATTGTGTAAAAACTACTCCTAAGTGTCCCTGTCTGTGTTGCTCTCCCGCACGACCTTAGTGATACACACGCGAATGGCTTTTCGGACAATTTCCTTAATTTCCGCTCCAGGTTTCCTTAATATCCGGCACAGCGGCGCGTCTAAGATAGCGGACGACTACAAAGCTGCGTGGAACACCACAGTTTATCTTAGAAAATGTTTCGACGTCACCTAATAGTGTCGATACAACAAATAAAAATATTCTTTCTTTTGTGTGACAGAGCCATGTGCGTGAGGAGGGGGTCCTTGTGGGAAAATAGGCTCCGACGTGTTGTAAAACGTGATCCACGTTTTTAGAATTAACCTGTAATGTATTCGCGTAAGGAGTTGAAATTTCTCTGATACACTATCCCATATTTGTTTACTTTTTCTCCGTACGCTCTAAATTGACGGTCGGGAACTGCATCGAGCAACAAGCATATGATTTTTTTTTTTACTTTCGGCTTCATTCACAATTCCGGCCATCTGTACCACAAGACAACTAAAACGCGCAAAGTCAGTAAACTGACTGAGCATATTGCCTCATAAAACATTTTTCATTGAATTATCACCTGCTATATACGGTGCCGTTTCATTACATAAGTAAGGTACTTGCATACTGCAATTGCAGTGACTGATCAAACTCTTGAAATTCTCCAAAAAATGGTTCAAATGGCTCTGAGCGCTATGGGACTTAACTGCTGAGGTGATCAGTCCCCTAGAACTTAGAACTACTTAAACCTAACTAACCTAAGGACATCACACACATCCATGCCCGAGGCAAGATTCGAACCTGCGACCGTAGCCGTCGCGCGGTTCCAGACTGTAGCGCCCAGAACCTTGAAATTCTCCAATTTTGTACTATAATTACGTACTTCTTTCTTCCAATGTAAACTATCAACATGCTTGTGACAACTCTTGTACCTCGTCTACTACTACAACAGCACGAAGACCTACTGTTACAGGCTCTGTATGTTCCAAACATTCTTAATATCGCTAGATTCTGACGTCGCATTGCTCTAAAATTTCGATAAAACATCGATGGCACTAGACATCACATTAGTTATTCTTTCGTTAGACAATAAGATTATCCAAATCACAATATTCGAAGGTATTCCCAAAACTAAGATCTCTTATTTATTTTTTATAAGCACATAGACCAGTTTATTTCTACAATGGTTTACATCAGTTTACATCTTGAACATTTAGCTACTTTTCGACGTAATCACCATTTCTGTCGATGCATTTTTGTAGACGCTGTGGCAGTTTTTGTATGCCTATGTCATATCATTTCGCTGCCATGCTGTTCAGAAAGTTACGAACCTCTTCCTTCACCTCATCGTCGGAGCTGAATCGCTTTCCCGCCAAATGTTCTTTTAACCAGTCCAGAAAGTTGTCCTGTTCGGCTGAAATGCGGTGAAGAAATTCGCGGGAAGCATCAACTCGTTGCCGCATGTGGTCTTCAGTCAGCATGCGTGGCACCCATCTTGCGCACATCTTCCGGTAATTCAATGTTTCCGTTAAAATCCTATGAGCGGTGCTTCGGGAAACCTCAGGAACCAACCTTCAGAGATCATCCAGGGTGATCCACCGATCTTTAAGCATGCTTTACTCAACCTTCAACACTGTCTCCTCAGAAACTGACGGTCTCCCACTCCTTTGTCCGTCGTGAATTTCGGTCCGAACAGCTGCAAACTCTCTACACGACATAACATCTTTGAAATTCATTCACGACTCACCATACACTTCCGTCAATTGGCGATGGAATTCAATCGGCGCAGTGCCCTTTGCGTTCAAAAACCGAATAGCTGCGCGCAGTTTGCACTTGGCGGTAACATCCAACGGGAGCTCCATTATCAACGGCTGCCAAGCCAAGACTGAGTGCCTGAGCGCGGCTGCGCATGTTTGCACACAGCGCGTGAAGCACTCTTCATAACAGTGTGACCAACTAGCACACAAACAGAGTTCTGTACTTACAAAAAATAGGAGACTTTACGTTTTTGATTACCCTCGTATAAGAGCAGTATTTATACGACTAACATTCACAACTGAAATGCAATCACACTTGCATATTTTAATTTATTTTATAGGCTTTGAAACTATAAAAAGTTAACCTGTGGCTGTAAAAAAGATCTTTTTATTGGGAACACAGGAACGCTGACGAATGAAAAGTTAAAATTACAGAAAACTAGTCTCTGGCTGCAAGAATAACCAGTTCCCTTATTGCTGTATCGATCTTGGGGCTACCATCTCCACCTTCAACCATATCCGCCACGATATGAGATGAGATCTGCTCACAGCTGCATTGCACTGATAGCCCCAAAATCCACAATGCAATAAAGATACTGAAGACCATTCTTACCTCGCAGTGGCTAGTTTATTTATTATTTCAATTTATCATAGAAATGTTTTCCTGCCTTCCATCGTGATGGAAAGTTTAAACAGGTTTTATACACTGAAGAACCAAAGAAACTGGTACACGTGACTAATCTCGTGTAGGGCCCCAGGGAGCACGCAGAAGTGCCGCAACACGATGTGATATGGAATCGGCTAATGTCCGAAGTAGTGTTGGAGGGAATTAACACCATAAATCCGTGAGAGTACGAGGGTGTGGAGATCTCTTCTGAACAGCACGCCGAAGTCATCCAAGTTATGCTCAGTAACGTTCATGTGTCGGAGTCTGGTGGTCAGCGGAAGTGTTTAAACTCTGAAGGGTGTTCCTGAAACCGCTCTGTAGCAATTATGGACCTGTGGGGTGTGCATTGTCCTGCTGTATTTGCCCGAGTCCGTCGGAATGCACAATGGACATGAGTGGCTACAGGTGATCAGACAGGATGCTTACGTAGGTGTCACGTATCAGAGTCGTCTCTAGACGTATCAGGGGTCCCCTATCACTCCAACCACTTTTCAGCGCCTTGTTAATAGCTACGTTTCGGATGCTTTCGATTGGTAACAGGTATAAGGCATTATTGACCTGCAGTAATGCGTGAAGCAAATGAATATTTCACTAGATGATGCGGTCACGTATAACCGCTGCTAAATCTTTAACAAAAAGGAGTGCATGACAGTTGTAAATCAAATAACGTTACACAAACGTGAGTATATCAGAGGATTTACCTCCATAACAGAACGTTGTTGCCAAACACTGCAGTCGGTAAATGCGCGGAAACTTCCATCGTGTGGCACTAACTGCGAAAGTACATCGCTCGAGTCGTAGATGGAGTTACAAGCTGTAGGATGAGAGGTAAATGAGCTTTTCCTTTAACCCACGGGAAATGGAAAACTAGATTATAATCTAAACGCAGACACAAATCCAGAGATGCGTAGCAGATTTATGCTGTCAGAACGTCAAGTGAAGCCACGGGGACAACAGCAGTTTACAGGCGAACCGATTGCTCAGTTGCGGCGGGATGACAAAGGCAGACGCATATGCGTCGCTCGTGCCGCACCGTCCCGAAGCTGTCAGAGCCGACAGCGTGGGACGACGCACACGACGGAACGCAACGCAATACGTGGCGCGTGGGAGGGCACAGTAATCAGAGCGGTGCTCCATCTGCCTGCCCCGCGGCGCACAGCACCCCATAACGTGATCCCAGCGTCGCAGGTGCCGCCCGAATGGCAATTACCTGCAATCCCCGCCGCGCGCTCCTTCTTCTGTCTCCGCGGGTGCTGAAATCGCGTTTGCTCCGTGCCGTCCCCAACTGTCACCGACAGTTGAGTGCGGAACACTCCTTTTCTCCACGTGCTCCACGCGGAATGTTCACTGAACAACCACAGTACATAATTACACGACGGACGGAAAATCTATCTATTATCAAAAACCTCTACTAACTGGGAGAAAACAAGTACCCATAAACTTTGCTCAGTGGAAGAACAATCAAAATAATCGAACGCGTGCGTCGGCTTGTCCGTAGTTTCTCGACCGCTTCTGACAAAACGACAGTCAAAATTTTTCGAAGTGCAGGGTGTATCAAAAAGAATCATACGATTTTTAAAAAATCATAACTATTACATTATCTGAGATACGTGCTTGAACAACACACTGTTGGAAAGAGCAAACTGCCGAGTGTTTCATGGTTTTGTGTTTTGTGTTCTACGTTTTGCGCAATGCGGGTCAGTAATAACTGTTCATCGTGACTTTCGTGCTAGGTATGATGTGGATCCTGCTACAGCAGAGAGCATTAGACGATGGAATGAACAATTCCGAGGAAAAGGTGTTTGTGTAAAGGCAAATCGCCGGGCCGTCCCCGAGTGTCCGACACAGACGTCGAACGCGAGTCCGCCAAAGTTTCACAAGGAGTGCGCAGAAATCCGTTCGTCATGCAGCTCGACATTCAACATATCCCCCATTTCCATCTGGCGTATGTTGCTTCGACGTTTACACACGAAACTATACAAAATTCAGCAATTGCAAGCTCTTCGTGAAGGTGGCAATCAACAACGTGTGGAGATCTGTAATTTCGTTCTTGGCAAGATGGAAACTGACAGTTTTCTCCCGTGCTTAGTGTTTAGTGATGAGGCAACATTCCATTTAAATGGAATGCTGAACCGTCATAATATGAGAATATGGGATACGGAATAACCACATTAAGTTGTACAACATGAGGGGGAGCCTTCAAAAATAAATGTGTTTTGTGCAGTTTCACGGGAAAGGTTGTATGGTCTCTTTTTTTTTTTTTTTTTTTTTTTTGCCATGAACACTGTTACAGGAAGCACATATCTCGATATGCTTGAGAACTTTCTTCTCCCACAGTTGAAGGCTGATTCGAACGACTTCATTTTCCAACAGGATGGGGCACCGTCACACTGTCATCTGGAAGTGCAGAAATTTTTAAATCAATGTATTACCGAACGATGGATTGGTAGCACTGGACCAAATGATTCAGCCTTACATTACTGGCCTCCAAGGTCACCGGACCTGACTGCTTATCATCATTTCTTGTGGGGGTTTATAAGACTGTTTATATGCCTCCGTTGCCAACAACAATGAATGAACTGAGACATCGCATAACAGCAGCTGGGGAAGCTGTAACTGAAGACACGCTCGCTGCAGTGTGGGACAATTTGAATATTGCATTTTCATATGCCGTGCATCTCAAGGGGGGGGGGGGGGAGGGTATATTGAACGTCTCTATGAAAAGGCATGAAAAAAGCTTTTTGAGTTTACCGTTCATCAAAAAACAGAAATCATTGTGTATGTTTATTACTTTCAGAATTCTAGAAGTACCAGATTGGAAGATTCTTTTTAATACACCCTCTACTGTAGAGGCCTTTTGCCACGCTATAATGTCAGCCGAAATGGTGGCACATTGGCTATATCGGCTTTTCAGTTCTGCGCCCCGTGTCGTGTTCGAAACATGATTACTGGTTTAGTTTGTTTACTTATTTGTTTTCCTTTATTTGCTCAAGTTTTTAGAAGGTAACCTACACGAATTTTTCTTACCACGTTAGGGGACACAAGAACGTTGTATCAACTGCAAACTTGTAACTGGGTTTCACAGGTAAGTTTCATATGTGTGTGTGGTATTTTCTGCGGTTACATTCTTAAATTCTCATTTTCCTTGTGCTTTATTCATAGATCAATATTTATATTAATTCTTACATTTTATTCTCATGTTTATCCTTCAGGAAGATTTTGTGGATGATACCGATCGTAGAAACATTCGAAACAAAGAAATTCCAAACACCACGAGCATCTAGCAAAGACAGGTTTGCCAGAGGCGTATTTATTCGTATGAATATCACTCGAAAAAGAAATGTCGTTAAAACAGAAGATTGCATGCGTTAACAATAATTTAGCGGCAAAACATGCGTAACGAATCACTTTATTGAAAACTAGTGCTTGCAGTTGATTATGAATCGCGACCCTGTATACTACAATGTTATTTCAATAGATATTAGTAGAAAATCGTGGTAATCTTACACGGATGTGGGTAGATAAATGAAAAGCAATAATAAAAATAACAGTTGGGTTTTCGGAAACGTGGCGCCATAGTGTCAAATCACGACTAGCTATAGTGCCAAAGCTTCGCTTGAACTATTTACTCGCCAAAAGGCACACAGGGTACCACGAAAATTTTGACTATCATTTTCTCAGAGACGGGCGAGTATCTATGGATAAGCCGAGACACATTATAGCTTATTTTGGCCCTTCTTCCACTGATCGAAGATTCTGGGATATCAGGTTACGCTGGCAGCTTGACACGTTAGAGTTGGGCCCAGGTATCTCTCGATCACTATTCTATAGCCTTACATGCCATATCTGCTGAACTGTGTATTGTACAATGATATAATCTTGCAGGTACGTTCAATAGTATATGTGGATACTATGTTCAATGTTTGGTGCGAATAGGGTTAGTGATAAAGTAGTAATTAGTTGAAACGTCTGCCTGTGAGACTCAGCTCCGTCTCGAAAGTGTTAAAAGATGTGCATTTCACCAGACAGGTTAAGTAGTGGACGTGTAATGGGTCAGTGTTTTTGTGTCACAGATTGCAGTGACGCAATACCTCTAAATCAAGTGTTAAAGACATTCACCAGAATGTTATGAAGAAGAAAAAAAGTGTGCAAATTTTATCCCGCCCACCTTGACTGCTGAAAATAACAACGATGCTTGTACGCCTGTTGCTACCAGACTAAAACACAAAACGCGGACAAATCTTTTCTCGGAAAAATCATCCGGTGTGACGGGACGGTGTTATCACTACGATTCTACCACAAACCGACAAATTTGGATGAAGTGTCAACGCCTGGAAAACATAACCGATGTTCAAACTAATGGGACCCGTGAACTGAGCAACATCCCAAAAAAGGTCTTGTGTGACAATTTTACAAGCTTCTGTGAACGTTCTGTGCGTTGTTTCAGTGCGTTGTATTCAACCGGAAAGGGACTACATACTTCTGAAGTAGTAAAACAACCATCTCCACGTTTCTGTATTTTTAAATTACTTCAGTCGCGAAAATTTTAGGCCTGACATGGTAACTGGTTGACTTTATTATTTTTACCTTCAAAATATTCCCTTTCTTGAACGTAATTCTGACTCGTGAATGAACGACAGTGAAGTATGAATTCTACTGAAAATAATCGTTAGCATACAGGACTTGCAGGGCGCAACGTGAAATATGACGGTATCTTGCACATGTGTTTAAAATTGGAGGAAAATATGTTAGAGTGTAACACTCCGTCGGCAGCGTGGTCATTAGAGACTGAGCCCAAGTTGAATTGCGCAAGAAAGGGGAAGGAAATCAGCTCTGCCTTTTTTCAAAGGAAGTATCCCAGCTTTTGCCGTGGGCGATTTAGGGATATCACGGGAGACCTATATGGGGATATCTGTACGGGGATTTGAATAGAGAGTCCCGTTTTCTAGCCAATGCGCCACTTCGCTCCGTACATGTCTTTCAGTAATGGAAAAATGTGACCAAGACGATAGATTACTAACACTATCTGAAAGCATGATATAGAGAACGCGTGCGATACAAATACGGACTGTATTTTGTATGGCCTCACATTTACCCGCAATGAGTATGAATCAGCCATCTTAACATACACAGGCAGGCAGTTAAGCGCCTCGACGTTCTTGCCAGCTCATGCCTACCGTGAATGCGCTGTAATATGCACGCAAAGAAATAAAATACCTTGCTTGCAGATGGCGGTTTATGATTATAGCAGATAGAACGGTCTCAGTGAATTCGGCACAGATCACCTACGAACTTAGACAAAGGATAAGTGTGCACATGGCAAATGAGCATCAGAAGCGAATAATTTGTGACTTCTGGATAAAAGAGCTTTAAAGAGAATTTGAAATAACTTCGGGTTACTTTTCAATAAACAAGCGTAACATGATTTATGGTAAGTTCTCCACGGGAACACTTGGTAATAGAACACATGGTAAACGAACACTTGGTAATACAGTTCCACATACTACCAAAAACGGAGGAAAAGAACCTTGTATGGATTCAAATCCTCGTAATAATATTCAACAAACGTGAAAATGATGTGAACCATGACCTGCATCCACTGGTGGCTTAACTGAAGACATATTCATTTTATAATTTGGAACAGAATCTCTATCTCAACGAACATAATTAACCTTCATAGCAAAGAGAGCTAGAAGACATATAATAGAATATTATGCCAAAGTTCTATAACAACACAATTACACTGGATTCCTCAGTGTTCCATCTTAGATATAACCAAATCTGTAGTAGACAAGACGAAGTCGTCTGACCTTAATATAACCATTAAATATTTTTTTAAATGTAGCACATCGTTAAATCGGATGAAAAGTATAGAAGAGTTTCACCTACCCACTAAAGATTTTTAACTCCCGCACATACAGTCCTGAAAAATACACTACTGGCCATTAAAATTGCTACACCACGAAGATGATGTGCTACAGACGCGAAATTTAACCGACAGGAAGAAGATGCTGTCATATGCAAATGATTAGCTTTTCAGAGCATTCACACAAAGTTGGCGCCGGTGGCGACACCTACAACGTTCTGACATGAGGAAAGTTTCCAACCGATTTCTCGTACATAAACAGCAGTTGGCCGGCTTTGCCTGGTGAAACGTTGTTGTGATGCCTCGTGTAAGGAGGAGAAATTCGTACCATCACGTTTCCGACTTTGAGAAAGGTCGGATTGTAGCCTATCGCGACTGCGGTTTATCGTATCGCGACATTGCTGCTCGCGTTGGTCGATATCCAATGACTGTTAGCAGAATATGGAATCGATGGGTTCAGGAGGGTAATACGGAACGCCGCACTGGATCCCAAAGACGTCGTATCACTAGCAGTCGAGATGCCAGGCATCTTATCCGCATGGCTGTAACGGATCGGGCAGCCACGTCTCGATCCCTGAGTCAACAGATGGGGACGTTTGCAAGACGACAACCATCTGCACGAACACTTGGACGACGTCTGCAGTAGCATTTACTATCAGCTCGGAGACCATGGCTGCGTTTACCCTTGACGTTGCATCACAGACAGGAGCGCCCGCGATGGTGTACTCAACGACGAACCTGGGTGCACGAATGGCAAAACGTCATTTTTTCGGATGAATTCAGGTTCTGTTTACAGGATCATGATGGTCGCATCCGTGTTTGGCGACGTCGCGGTGAACGCACATTGGAAGCGTGCATTCGCCATCGCCATACTGGCGTATCACCCGGCGTGATGGTATGGGGTGCCATTGGTTACACATGTCGGTTACCTCTTGTTCCCATTGACGGCACTTAGAAAAGTGGACGTTACATTTTAGATGTGTTACGACCCGTGGCTCTACCCTTCATTCGATCCCTGCGAAACCCCACATTTTAGCAGGATAATGCACGACCGCATGTTGCAGGTCCTGTACGGGCCTTTCTGGATACAGAAAATGTTCGAGTGCTGCCCTGGCCAGCACATTCTCCAGATCTCTCACCAATTGAAAACGTCTGGTCAATGGTGGCCGAGCAACTGGTTCGTCATAATACGCCAGTCACTACTCTTGATGAACTGTGGTATCGTGTTGAAGCTGCATGGGCAGCTGTACCTGTACACGCCATCGAAGCTCTGTTTGACTCAATGCCCAAGCGTATGAAGGCTGTTATTACGGCCAGAGGTGGTTGTTATGGCTACTGATTTTTCAGGATCTATGCACCCCAATTGCGTGAAAATGTAATCACATGTCAGTTCTAGTATAATATATTTGTCCAATTAATACCCATTTATCATCTGCATTTCTTCTTGGTGTAGCAATTTTAATGGCCAGTAGTGTATATAATTGTGAATTTTTAGTAGCTATAAAAGACTTGTGAGATTTAAAAAGAAAAATTTGAAACACAAGCAATAGATAACCGAAAAGAAGGTGAACTGTTCATGTATCAATAATGGATTGGATGCGCCCTATGTTTTCAGTTTAAACATTACAAGTATTTCTCACAGCTATTAAAAATTGACACTCTCACAATCTCCGTACAGTTAGCAGTCCGCATTATCTAGGGGGCATTATTTTATACTTTTTAATCTGTGTTAAAAATGTGGTTTATTAAAAATTTATATTGATTTGAATAATTATTTTATGCTTTTTAGTCTTGCGAGTATTAAATTTTTCTGTGGATTTTAGATATATTGATGAGATTAAAAGAGAGACATGTGTTAATTTTCAGGTTTATTTCAGAGTCTTTTGACCTCATAATATCTGAAATATCTGTCTACATTTTTCCTACGATAAAGAAGCAAGCTAAATTAATTTGATACTCTTTGCCTCTCTCCTGTCCATGTCGTCTTTCCCCTGTCAGGGCTTATGTTCCTGCCCTCTCCCCAGTTATTTCCACCTCCCCCATCTCTCTGTCCATCTTCTCCTTCCCCTGGCTCTGTCCATCTCCTACTCCCCTTTATCTCTGTCCATCTGCTCCCTGTGTCTCTGTCCATCTCTCCCATCTCTGTCTGTCAATTTCCTCAATTCCCTTGTTTCTGTCGATCTGATGCTGCCCCTCTCACTATGCATTTTCTCCTCCCTTTCTGTCTGCTCAGCCCTGCATGTATATCCCATGAATCTTCCTTGTATCTGTTGGGCCCCAAAGGAATGCCGCCGCCGCCCCCCCCCCCCTGCGAAACCCCTTCCAATACTACCCTCACAACATGCCGTCCATGTAGAGCAACCTAGACGTCAGGCTTCACCAAATTTCTTCGCCCATAGCCTCGCCCCTATGACAGACAAGTAAGCGACTTAATATGGCTTTGTGAACCAGTTGTTAGGTATGTTTAAAATTTCACATCTCTAGCTCATCGGAATTTTAGTTTACAAAGTTTGTTTCGAACAGACAGACGGACAAGGAAACGAGTTAATAACAATTTAGTAAAGATGAGACATGTTAGCTGCACACGGCGTCTACACGAATAGAAGTATAAAATACCAGGTGCATCAGTCAGCGGAATAGAAGTGTTGGTTCATCGGACCGTTCACCTGGGCAAGCTAACACAGACTTTAACCACCAGTCACCAGACTTATTAGTAGGGCTGTGACTGAGATTACAGGTTACAGATGTGCTTTCGCTATGCAACGACGGAAGTGACTTATCTAGCAGATGAGGACAGTGTTTAGAGAGACTTATATCCTTGCTACCTTCTTACAACACGCATTTTTAATATGAAAGACTTTCTCTAAAGGTTTAGAAAACTACATTGTTCTCAGGTAATAAAATACAAACGCTCTTCAAAATATTTTGTGTATATGGTATCATGCAGCTCATAATACAAAAATATCATGTTGAAGCTGCCGATAGCTACCGATAAATGTTTATTTACCACTGCTTTCGGTCTTCAGATTATGTATGGGTATTTTAAAGTTGTTTATGACAACTTACAGCAGCTCTTTGCAGTTCAAAAACTCGTCAAGTTATTGATGGCGTACAGCGACTTCCAGCGACAAATTGGTTTTAGATTACTGAATTCAAAACGTACTGTTACTGACTACGAACTGATACAGTTCGTCATCAGACGGCTTTCACGCTTTCTTCAAAACACTTGTTACCTTCGTTTACTATTCAGTTGCTGTCAGGAACATTTGTTTTCACCGAGGGCCCACACCTTTGAGTATCCCAACTGGTGGACAAGTATGTCAGCACTATCAACATAAACGTCTAGTTGAGAAAGGAGGTGTTTGTGATCCGTCGATCATCTCGAATGAGAGTTTCCGCACTTTTTAACATTACAGGAGTCGCACAGCTAGCACGCAGGAGATCAGACTTGTTTACCCGACCTTGTTGCGATAATGACAGACGCCTCGTACGACTCAGATTTATGTATTTATTTTATTTACACGTCTAGTTCCGTAGGACCAAATTGAGGAGCAAATCTCCAAGGTCATGGAACGTGTCGCTACATGAAATTACAACCCAAAAGCAATAACAGATTAAGTAAAATGTTCATGAAGCCAAAAAAGGTCAAGCCATAACTTTAAGTAAATGGAATGAACAGTATAAGATAAGAATCAGCTTAATTTTTCAAGGAACTCCTCAACTGAATTGAAGGAGTGACCCGAGAGGAAGCTCTTCAGTTTGTATTTGAAAGCGCGTGGATTACTGCCAAAATTTTTGAATTCTTGTAGTAGCTTTCTGAAAATGAATGCAGCACAGGAGTTGCGAAAGAGCGAGACAAATGTAGATTGGATTTCTGCCAAGTATTAACTGAGTTAAAGCTGCTAATTAATAAGGTCATTTTGTTAACAAGAAAAGACAGTAAAGTATACTGTATATATATATATATATATATATATATATATATATATATATATATATATACACTCCTGGAGATTGAAATAAGAACACCGTGAATTCATTGTCCCAGGAAGGGGAAACTTTATTGACACATTCCTGGGGTCAGATACATCACATGATCACACTGACAGAACCACAGGCACATAGACACAGGCAACACAGCATGCACAATGTCGGCACTAGTACAGTGTATATCCACCTTTCGCAGCAATGCAGGCTGCTATTCTCCCATGGAGACGATCGTAGAGATGCTGGATGTAGTCCTGTGGAACAGCTTGCCATGCCATTTCCACCTGGCGCCTCAGTTGGACCACCGTTCGTGCTGGACGTGCAGACCGCGTGAGACGACGCTTCATCCAGTCCCAAACATGATCAATGGGGGACAGATCCGGAGATCTTGCTGGCCAGGGTAGTTGACTTACACCTTCTGGAGCACGTTGGGTGGCATGGGATACATGCGGACGTGCATTGTCCTGTTGGAACAGCAAGTTCCCTTGCCGGTCTAGGAATGGTAGAACGATGGGTTCGATGACGGTTTGGATGTACCGTGCACTATTCAGTGTCCCCTCGACGATCACTAGTGGTGTACGGCCAGTGTAGGAGATCGCTCCCCACACCATGATGCCAGGTGTTGGCCCTGTGTGCCTCGGTCGTATGCAGTCCTGATTGTGGCGCTCACCTGCACGGCGCCAAACACGCATACGACCATCATTGGCACCAAGGCAGAAGCGACTCTCATCGCTGAAGACGACACGTCTCCATTCGTCCCTCCATTCACGCCTGTCGCGACACCACTGGAGGCGGGCTGCACGATGTTGGGGCGTGAGCGGAAGACGGCCTAACGGTGTGCGGGACCGTAGCCCAGCTTCATGGAGACGGTTGCGAATGGTCCTCGCCGATATCCCAGGAGCAACAGTGTCCCTAATTTGCTGGGAAGTGGCGGTGCGGTCCCCTACGGCACTGCGTAGGATCCTACGGTCTTGGCGTGCATCCGTGCGTCGCTGCGGTCCGGTCCCAGGTCGACGGGCACGTGCACCTTCCGCCGACCACTGGCGACAACATCGATGTACTGTGGAGACCTCACGCCCCACGTGTTGAGCAATTCGGCGGT
The DNA here is from genome assembly GCF_023864275.1 of Schistocerca cancellata. Lineage (NCBI taxonomy): Eukaryota > Metazoa > Arthropoda > Insecta > Orthoptera > Acrididae > Schistocerca > Schistocerca cancellata. The sequence goes on along the minus strand of NC_064632.1, from coordinate 217,053,577 downwards.
ACGTCCACCCGGCCTCCCGCATGCCCACTATACGCCCTCGCTCAAAGTCCGTCAACTGCACATACGGTTCACGTCCACGCTGTCGCGGCATGCTACCAGTGTTAAAGACTGCGATGGAGCTCCGTATGCCACGGCAAACTGGCTGACACTGACGGCGGCGGTGCACAAATGCTGCGCAGCTAGCGCCATTCGACGGCCAACACCGCGGTTCCTGGTGTGTCCGATGTGCCGTGCGTGTGATCATTGCTTGTACAGCCCTCTCGCAGTGTCCGGAGCAAGTATGGTGGGTCTGACACACCGGTGTCAATGTGTTCTTTTTTCCATTTCCAGGAGTGTATATATATTGCTAGGGCAATATCAAAAACCCAGACTAGTGAACAGGGGTCGACAAGAGTTTCGCGAACTTGCGCCACTTATTCACCGCATTACCATTTTCTGAACCAAAAATATCAGTTTAGAATGAGATGAGTTATCCGAAAAGACAGTACCATACGACGTGAGCGAATGAAAATGAGCAAAGTAAACTAATTTTCATGTCTAACAATTACTCACTTCAGCTATTGTTCGAATAGTAAAAATGGCAGCATTGCGTATTTGAACAAGATCCTCAACATTGGTTTTTCACGACAGTTTATTATCTATCTGAACACCTAGAAATTTGAACTGATCAGTTTCACTAATCATATGCTCATTCTGTGAAATTAAAACGGCAGGTTATGTTGAATTGTATGTTAGAAACTGTAAAAACTGAATCTTACTGTGGATTAGCGTTAATTTATTTTCTACAAGCTATGAAATTGTCATGAAATGCACTGTTTCAAACACAGAAAATGTTGCACATAACATCTGTAACTACCAACATAGTGCAATCAGCAAACAGAAATTTTTTAATTACCTGTAATACTAAGGGCTGTTGTTGTTGTTGTTGTCTTCAGTCCTGAGACTGGTTTGATGCAGCTCTCCATGCTACTCTATCGTATGCAAGCTTCTTCATCTCAGAGTACTCACTGCAATCTACATCCTTCTGAATCTGCTTAGTGTATTCATCTCTTGGTCTCCCTCTACAATTTTTACCCTCCACGCTGCCCTGCAACACCAAATTTGTGATCCCTTCATGCCTCAGTACATGTCCTACCAACTGGTCCCTTCTTCTTGTCAAGTTCTGCCACAAACTTCTCTTCTCCCCAATTCTATTCAATACCTCCTCATTAGTTACGTGATCTACCCATATAATCTTCAGCATTCTTCTGTAGCTCCACATTTCGAAAGCTTCTATTCTCTTCTTGTCCAAACTATTTATCGTCCATGTTTCACTTCCATACATGGCTACACTCCATACGTATACTTTCAGAAACGATTTCCTGACACTTAAATCTATACTCGATGTTAACAAATTTCTCTTCTTCAGTAACGCTTTCCTTGCCATTGCCAGTCTACATTTTATATCCTTTCTACTTCGACCATCATCAGTTATTTTTCTCCCCAAATAGCATAACTCCTTTACTACTTTAAGTGTCTCATTTCCTAATCTAATTCCCTCAGCATCACCCGACTTAATTCGACTACATTCCATTATCCTCGTTTTGCTTTTGTTGATGTTCATCTCATATCCTCCTTTCAAGACACTGTCCATTCCGTTCAACTGCTCTTCCAAGTCCTTTGCTGTCTCTGACAGAATTACAATGTCATCGGCGAACCTCAACGTTTTTATTTCTTCTCCATGGATTTTAATACCTACTCCAAATTTTTCTTTTGTTTCCTTTATTGCTTGCTCAATATACAGATTGAATAACATGGATGATAGCCTACAACCCTGTCTCACTCCCTTCCCAACCACTGCTTCTCTTTCATGCCCCTAAACTCTTATAACTGCCATCTGGTTTCTGTACAAATGGTAAATAGCCTTTCGCTCTCTGTATTTTAACCCTGCCACCTTTACAATTTGAAAGAGAGTCTTCCAGTCAACACTGTCAAAAGCTGTCTCTAAGTATACAAATGCTAGAAATGTAGGTTTGCCTTTCCTTAATCTATTTTCTAAGATAAGTACTAGAGGGCATATCATTCATATAAATAAGGAACAGCAGTGATCCCAACATTGTCCCTGGGACAGCACCCATTTGACCGTACCCCAATCAGACCCCACATCGTAGCCATTCTCAATACTATGAATAATGACCTTTTGCTGTCTTTTGCTAAAGGTTGGTTGAAATGGCTCTGAGCACTATGGGACTTAGCATCTGAGACCATCAGTCCCCTAGAACTTAACTAACCTAAGGACATCACACACATGCATGCCCGAGGCAGGATGCGAACCTGCGACCGTAGCAGTGGCGCTGTTTCGGACTGAAGTGCCTAGAACCGCTCGGCCACCGCGGCTGGCTTTCGCTAAAGTAAGAGGTGAACCAATTGTAAGTTACTACCCTTATTCCGTAATGTTCCAACTTCTGGAACAATATTTTGTGGTCTACACAATCAAATACCTTTATTAAATCAAAATACATTCCTACAGTTTGAAATCCTTTGTTTGAGCCAAACAGCATCTCACACAGAAATGTAATGCAACATTTTCATTTGTTAAACGACTTCTAAAGCCGAACTGAACATTTGATTGCAAATTATGTCATCCAAAATCATCAATTATGATTGCATACACAGCCTTTTCGTAACTTTAACAAACACTGATGGTATAGAAATATTTCTAAACTTGCCTACTTTATCCCCATCTCCCGTTTTATAAAGCGGTTTTCCTACTGAGTACCTTAATCGTTCAGGAAACTGACCGTTTTTAAAAGAAAAAAATACAAATATGGATAACTACAATGTATTGTGCAGCCTACACTACTGGACATCAAAATTGCTACACCAAGACGAAATGCAGATGATAAGCTGGTATTCATTGGACAAATATACTAGAACTGCCATGTGATTACAATTTTACGAAATTTGGGTGTATAGATCCTGAGAAATCAGTACCCAGAACAACCACCTCTGGTCGTAATAACGGCCTTAATACGCCTGGGCATTGAGTCAAACAGAGCTTGGATGGCGTGTACAGGTTCAGCAGCCCATGCAGCTTCAACACGTTACCATAGTTTATCAAGTGTAGTGACTGGCGTATTGGGACGAGGCAGTCGCTCGGCCACAATTGATCAGACATTCTCAGTTGGTGAGAGATCTGGAGAATGTGCTTGCCAGAGCAGCAGTCGAACTTTTTCTGTATCCAGAAAGGCCCGTGCAGGACCTCCAACATGCGGTCGTGCATTACCCTGCTGAAATGTAGGGTTTCGCCGGGATCGAATGAAGGGTAGAGCCATGGGTCGTAACACATCTGATGTGTAACGTCCACTGTTCAAAGTGCCGTCAATGCGTACGAGAGGTGACCGAGACGTGTAACCAATGGCATCCCACACCCTCACGCCGGGTGATACGCCAGTACGGCAATGACGAATACACGCTTCCAATGTGCGTTCACCGCGACGTCGCCAAACACGGATGCGACCATCATGATGCTGTAAACAGAACCTGGATTCATCCGAAAAAACTACGTTTTTCCATTCTTGCACCCAGGTTCGTCGTTGAGTCCACCATCGCGGGCGCTCCTGTCTGTGATGCAGCGTCAAGGGTAACCGCAGCCATGGTCTCCGAGCTGATAGTACACGCTGCTGTAAACGTCGTCGAACTGTTCGTGAAGATGGTTATCGTCTTGCAAACGACCCCATCTCGACGAACGCGAGTAGCAATGTCGCGATACGATAAACCGCAATTGCGATAGGTTACAATCCGACCTTTATCGAAGTCGGAAACGTGATGGTACGCATTTCTCCTCCTTACACGGGGCACCACAACAACGTTTCGCCAGGCAACGCCGGTCGGCTGCTGTTTCTGTATGAGAAATCGGTCGGAAACTTTCCTCATGTCAGCACATTGTAGGTGTCCCTACTGGCACCAACTTTGTGTGAATGCTCTAAAAAGCTAATCATTTGCATATCACAGCATCTCCTTCCTGTCGGTTAAATTTCGCGTCTTTAGCCAACACCGAGTCAAAGGAAGGCCTCGGCGCTTGTTCGTGACGTCACGTCAGCTAGGCACGGCGAACACCAGGTCTGTGGCAGGCAGAAACGCCTGGGCGTGCTTATCACTATATATCTCTTATTTTTGGACAAACTGTTTGGTACTGTTTTGGATTCTGCAGTTTTATTTAGATGAAAGATTTTCTTACTATCGTAAAGTTACAAATGAAGATCATATTTCTGTATCACTGAATCCTGTCCAAACAAACGTAGATCAATATGAGAAGATGCTTTGCCCCATTGCAAGCTTCGGAAATTTTACATTCAAGAAACTATATTTACATGGTCCATTTTGCTATCGAAACTTACCCCAAAGCCCTTACAATGACCTAGTTTCTTTTATTTATTTATTTTCGTTTGAGATCGTCACTGTAAATGTGAACTAATTTACATGTGTAAATGTCAAACTGTTGCCAGTCATTAGATTACAGTCGTTTTAAACGAAAGGAAATATAAACAGGAAACAAAATAGCCTCATACATCGAAAATACTGCTGATCTTAAACCTTTTTAAACATGCACATTAGAAAAGATAAATATTCCCCTCTTGCAACTGAAAGGAGAAACTTTATAAGATAAAAAAAATTATCTGATAAAACAAGTATCTCTCTTTTGCCTCTTCTCTTGTCCTTCCCCCCTCCCCCAACGTGTCCAATCGCAAGATATTTCATTAACATTCAGTGCTCCTCACCCCATAGTCAACCAAGATACCTAAAGAAAAGCACCAATATGTTCACAGTTTCTTGTAAAAGCAACGCAGTACGAACTTAAATTCCTCAGATTTACAAATAAGGTAAAGAAGCACGAATTCTGTTGCTGCTGAACGATGAAGTTGTTTTTCTATGTCAGTCCTTAAAATAGGTGGAAATTTAAAGTTCAGGAGTACACTATTTGTTAAGAAGTGTAATGAATTGCACAATTAAATCTCTCAGAACAATGTGTGTTGGTCAACTACTGCCAATAGTTTCACATTTTCCTGTGTCAGACAGGGAGACACCACCATTATGAGTATGCCTGCAACAGACCTGGCGTTCGCCGTGCCTAGCTGACGTGACGTCACGAACAAGCGTCGAGGCCTTTCTTTGAGTCGGTGTTGCTTTAGCACGTCATCTTCGTGGTGTAGCAATTTTAATGGCCAGTAGTGTTATTAATATACACGATGCTCTGGCCTACCTTTAAAGAAAATCTATCAGAACTTTATGAAATTATAGGAGCTGAAGCGGGAATACTCCACAATGTGTTAAAAAATTTCTCCTTTTTTTTCATGAGAAACTGGTCGAGAGTAAGAATTTGTTGCGGTACTCATTGAACGCCCCTCGCATAATGCTTTTGGTCTCTGTTGACTGGGCTGTAAGTGACTTCCGGCGAGGAACGGAGCTGAAACTGGCGCTGTGTCCAGCGCAGGAGAATAATCGTGCGTCCTGGTGGAGAGGGGCGCGCAAGGAAGACAAGCGACGTGTGTGGGGGCGGTGGAAGCCGGCAGGAAGGCAGCGGCGCGGCGCGGCTGCCGTGGGGGACCTGGCGACACGGCCGCCATTGTGCGGCGCAGAATGCGGGAATCAGGAAGGCCGGCCCGGGAGACGCGGCCGGCCACTATCGGGCAGTGTCGATTCCGGGCCCGCAATAAGCCACAATGGCGGCTGACAAAGGCGCCGGCCGGCCGCTGATAGCCGCTGCCTGCGCTGCCCTGCTGCGGCGCCACTCCCCAGAAACAATGCCTGCGCGCCGGATAAAAGATACCGCCCGGCCGGCCCTGCTCTGTGCCGTGCCTTGCCGTGCGGTGCTGTGTGCGCGCCGGCAACCGGGCGCCGGCGCTGCCGTGGTGCAGTGTTGGCCGGCAAGTTCTTCGGGCCCGCTGGGATTAAGCTCGGTTATACAGCGCCGCCCGAGAGGCAGGGCTGAAGCTTATCGCCAGTGCTGTTGTTACGTCGAAGGAGCAACGGAGGAAGTGGGGTGGGGATTTAGGAAGAGAAATAGTTCAACGGGAACAAACGCGGTTCTGTATCGCTAAAAACAGACCCCTTAAAGCAATGTTCGTCAAACTGTTTTTGTGCTGTGCGTACTGTAAGACCTTCGGTACACACACCATCAGATTATTTGACTCGTCGCTCTAACGAAGTAAGCGAGTGTCAGCAATATGTCTCGTGGTGTTATCGTGGCGTGTTTATCTTCTGCCGTTAGGTCAGACGATAGAAAAGCCACTTGCACGCTTAGAGTAGCAGATTGACGGTGACCAACTTTAAACAGAACTTGGTTAATTTTCAGACACATTTATTAAAATAATAAAAAGCATAGATATTACGTAACTTGATTCTGGATGCTGTTTACAAATAACAATCTGAAGTTCCTTTTGGTCTTGGTACGTTAATCTTATTCTCACATACCTCTCATGCTTGACAAAGTTTCTATACGTTTCTCTTCATGGCTATGTACAGGAATATGATAATCTTATTAGGCATAGACTGAAACTTGACTATAGACTGGTACAGACTAATGCAGACTAATACAGACTAACTAATCGGAGGGATGTGCACTCGTTATAATACCTCTAGCGTTCAGGTATCACTGCGCGAGTGTGATCCGCGAGGAGAAAAGGTTCTACGTTAGCAGCAGTCTCATTCGCTGCGTGACACATTAATACGGGGATCGGCGGAAGCAGAATTTGGTCCGTCTCTAAGACAGCGCCTTCTCGTAGTGCGGAGACGGACGAGCCCTGCTCCTGCGCTGTTGTGCTTAGCGGGGCGCGCTCTAGTGGGAAAGTTGTGTACGCGCTGACTACGCGGAACTATGTACACAACAGTTTTGTTCAACCTTCTCAGACCCTCTGGCTACAATCGTGTACATAAACTTTGACTTTGTCTTGGTTGCAACAGAAGCATTTTTCCCAATCTGAGATAAACGTTTGTGAATGTTCAGTGTATTCCTCCTTCGGAGCTGATGCTAACTGTTGGGCATCACTATGGAAATATCAGCAAGTCAATGTAGTAGTGTGCAGCAGCTTGTGATCACCAAATACGTGGATGTAGTTGGTTCACTATATTCCACTGTATAACCGAATATTATTATTTTGCATGGTAATTACTGAATGGTCATTTTACTATTTATTACAGTAGAGAATATTTCATATTTAGTTATTTTAGTCCATAAAATAAGTGTACAAAGTATGTTTTGAGAACGAGTACTTATTTTTGCGTATTTTGTGCATCTAAAATCAATAAAATAAATCACCTAAGAGCACTACCATGTGAAGAAAAATGTTTCTTCCTCCAGAAAAAAAATTCAAATATGAATGTGTTAAGAACCAATATTGAGATTGTAGGGTGGCTACTTGGGCCACATAGAAAAGGTTGAAGGAAGGAGAGAAATTCAGTTTTCACGAAACCATGACTGACTGGTAGAACCAAACCACGGTTATTGATAGTGCTGTATCCTTAGTGGATAAGCAGAGCAAAAGTGTGCGTTCAATTCGAGGAAGTTTTCCAGGTTGGCTTGCTTCAAATGGCAAAGTTTTCAACATTGCTGTCTACAAAGACATGGCTGAGGTCGACAATGTATGAGGATCGACTTCATGGCTTAGCTTTGTAGAACACTCACTCTGACATTGATTGTCCTATTGACGACGTAATTAACCAATTTGCAGGAAGAACAGGAGCATAGAATTCATCATTTAAGGAAGAGAACCACAAAAATGGTTCAAATGTCTCTGAGCACTATGGGACTTAACATCTGAGGTCATCAGACCAACTTAGAACCACATAAACCTAACTAACCTAAGGACGTCACACACATCCATGCCCGAGGCAGGATTCGAACCTGCGACCGTAGCGGTCGCGCGGTTCCGGACTGAAGCGCCTAGAACCGCTCGGCCACCAGAGGCCGTCGAAGTTTTCCAGGATGTGAGGATATGCAACACAAAGTAAACAATTAGGAATAACTTGTATTAAGAGAAATAAACTGATTACATAACTTCTGATATGTTGAGCGAAGCAAAGTACAGGATACAGTGTTCATAGATAATTTGCTGCTGTACGGCTCGTCGTCTTCTCAGCAGTAAGACTCGGTGCTCTTCTTCTATTGGCTGCCGCGTGGCGGCCCGCAGCAACTTTGCTGCCAACCTGCTTTTCTTGTCGTGCCAGGCGCAGTATCGCAGCTATCGATGATACTGCAGATAGAACCTTTTAACTGACAAATTTTGAATCTACATATCAGCTGCAATGCAAAACACGCACGCCGCCAATTGCGCCACCGCATTTCCTATAGCCGCCACGAGGGCGCTGTCCTAACGATCGCGCAGTTGCCAATCAAACACAAGCATCCCCTTTTCAGGAGCTCCTGTGGCGCGTGTACTTAAGCTCGAACATCCATGCACTGACTCCATTTTTGTGCGTTTGCCAGCTGAATAACTTCAACAGACTTTCGTAGTGGCCAGGGTTCGACATATTCTACATAGATATTGTGTTGTAGAGTGACAGTGTTATAAATCCTTTGTATCTGTATATATTTCTATATTCAAATCTACTGTTAGCAACTCACGCTGCAATCTTCAGCAACAAATTTTTACTATTTGATATTAGATGTAGAATAAATAAATATCTGAATCCTTTGTTCATGAACGGCGTCTGTTTGTCGCTCACGTATCCACTAAAGAACTGTGGTGTCACCGCCAGACACCACACTTGCTAGGTGGTAGCTTTTAAATCGGCCGGGGTCGCCACTGTCAGTAATTGCAGACCGAGCGCCACCACACGGCAGGTCTAGAGAGACGTACTAGCACTCGCCTCAGTAGTACAGCCGACGTTGATAGCCATGGTTCACTGACAATTACGCTCTCATTTGCCGAGACGATAGTTAGCATAGCCTTCAGCTACATTTGCTACGACCTAGCAAGGCGCCATTACCAGTATAGATATTGAGATTCTATTAATGTATCATCAAGAGCGATGTTCTACAAATGTGGATTAAAGTTAAGTATTCCAGAAGCTACGTACTTTTCTTTATAGCATTCATTACGTATCCTGTTTCAGACCTCATGCCAACCTGCGTGAGTTTAAGCGCGTGCCTTTCGGCTTCCTCTCCTTGTGTCTAGGCTGTCTTGTCTAGACACAACAAGAACTACACAGCGTGTAAGGAAGATGTAACACATTTATAAGGTATAACACCAAATATTTTTACGTTAGGGAAAAAATGCTGTAGTGGAACTGCCTCCATTTTTCTAAAGGCTTACATAGCGACCAATTTTCCATACTTCAGCGGGTACTGCATCCAGTGCCATCGTAACAGGACCCCATGTTTGTTTCTCTGATTTCCGGCCACATTCTCTACACATTTTCACGCAGTATATCTGCAAGAATACCAGGCAGCTGCAGCAGACCGTCTGCAATAGGACTTTTGTATTAAGTCACTGGGGACAGAGGCGGTTTTAAATTATGTAACTTTATTAAGAATTGGGGAGGAGTTTGTGGCACAACTTGACAAGAAGAAGGGACCGGTTGGTAGGACATGTTCTGTGGCATCAAGGGATCACAAATTTAGCATTGGAGGGCAGCGTGGAGGGTAAAAATCGTAGAGGGAGACCAAGAGATGAATACACTAAACAGATTTAGAAGGATGTAGGTTGTAGTAAGTACTGAGAGATGAAGAAGCTTGCACAGGATAGAGTAGCATGGAGAGCTGCATCAAACCAGTTTCAGGACTGAAGACCACAACAACAACTACTTTATTAAATCAAAATTGTCACAAAGGGATAGAATAGCGGATGATAGCTTTTCATGTAAAAGGGTCTAGAAGTTACTTTCATGTGTTGTATGATTCTGGAAGTAACTGTCATTGGGGTGAACATTTGACCAATTTTCTCGGTAATTAGTGTTTCCACTTTACCCGACTGGACGCCATGTCGGCGTTTGTGATCCAGAGGAGAAACAATCAGAGTAAATAACAAGTAACTATGTTTGTAAGCCAAAATACGTTCCCTAAGGACTGATCTTTAACAAGTTATTACTCCCCATGTAAGGGAGGAATCCATTAAAAACTATTCTGACAACTTCTCGACAGACAGTAACACTGTTCAAAAAATATGCAGTGCTCGTTTTCCCACCTTGGCCACTTCATCAGGCCTTCCCCTATCGATCTTACTATTTAACTGGTAATATATATAAATTGGTATCTGATATCAAACAATAACAGAGATTGCAATAAATGTTTTGAATGTCATTTTTCTTTTACTCATTGCCTTAAATGTTACTGCCATTTGATTATCATACCATAGAAGCTCATCAGTGCGCGTAGGCTCTTGACGTGTCCACGCTGGAAGACAAGCAATAAAATATGCTGCGCTACGATCTACATCTACATCTACATTTATACTCCGCAAGCCACCCAACGGTGTGTGGCGGAGGGCACTTTACATGCCGCTGTCATTACCTCCCTTTCCTGTTCCAGTCGCCTATGGTTCGCGGGAAGAACGACTGTCTGAAAGCCTCCGTGCGCGCTCTAATCTCTCTAATTTTACATTCGTGATCTCCTCGGGAGGTATAAGTAGGGGGAAGCAATATATTCGATACCTCATCCAGAAACGCACCCTCTCGAAACCTGGCGAGCAAGCTACACCGCGGTGCAGAGCGCCTCTCTTGCAGAGTCTGCCACTTGAGTTTACTAAACATCTCCGTAACGCTATCACGGTTACCAAATAACCCTGTGACGAAACGCGCCGCTCTTCTTTGGATCTTCTCTATCTCCTCCGTCAACCCGATGTGGTACGGATCCCACACTGATGCGCAATACTCAAGTATAGGTCGAACGAGTGTTTTGTAAGCCACCTCTTTTGTTGATGGACTACATTTTCTAAGGACTCTCCCAATGAATCTCAACCTGGTACCCACCTTACCAACAATTAATTTTATATGATCATTCCACTTCAAATCATTCCGCACACATACTCCCAGATATTTTACAGAAGTAACTGCTACCAGTGTTTGTTCCGCTATCATATAATCATACAATAAAGGATCCTTCTTTCTATGGATTCGCAATACATTACATTTGTCTATGTTAAGGGTCAGTTGCCACTCCCTGCACCAAGTGCCTATCCGCTGCAGATCTTCCTGCATTTCGCTACAATTTTCTAATGCTGCAACTTCTCTGTATATTACAGCATCATCCGCGAAAAGCCGCATGGAACTTCCGACACTATCTAGTAGGTCATTTATATATATTGTGAAAAGCAATGGTCCCATAACACTCCCCTGTGGCACGCCAGAGGTTACTTTAACGTCTGTAGACGTCTCTCCATTGATAACAACATGCTGTGTTCTGTTTGCTAAAAACTCTTCAATCCAGCCACACAGCTGGTCTGATATTCCGTAGGCTCTTACTTTGTTTATCAGACGACAGAGCGGAACTGTATCGAAACGCCTTCCGGAAGTCAAGGAAAATAGCATCTCGCTTACCGTAAGTTGCCGTCGCGTTTTCACCCAATTTAATGCGAAAACAAATGGCATATTGTTGCAGAATATTACGCGGTTCCCTTTCCGTGACGAGAGACACAAACACGTGTTAACTTGTTACAGCACAGCTCACAGTTGAGCAGTTGCATCGATGTACCGCTTGGACTAGGGGCAGCTTGTAGACCGAGGTCAAAGATATTGTGCCTATGCAAGCCTGCAGGGTTGCCACGTCTTGCAAAGAAAATCAGTCTCATTACTTTATTGTCGCATCTACATCTACATCTACATGATTACTCTGCAATTCACATTTAAGTGCTTGGCAGAGGGTTCATCGAACCAAAATCATACTATCTCTACCATTCCACTCCCGAACAGCGTGCGGGAAAAACGAACGTCTAAACCTTTCTGTTCGAGCTCTGATTTCTCTTATTTTAGTTTGATGATCATTCCTACCTATGTAGGTTGGGCTCAACAAAATATTTTCGTATTCGGAAGAGAAAGTTGGTGAATGAAATTTCGTAAATAGATCTCGCTGCGACGAAATAAGGTCTTTGCTTTAATTACTTCCATCCCAACTCGCGTATCATATCTGCCATACTCTCTCCCCTATTACGTGATAATAAAAAACGAGCTGCCCTTTTTTGCACCCTTTCGATGTCCTCCGTCAATCCCACCTGGTAAGGATCCCACACTGCGCAGCAATATTCTAACAGAGGACGAACGAGTGTAGTTTAAGCTGTCTCTTTAGTGGACTTGTTGCATCTTCTAAGTTTCCTGCCAATGAAACGCAACCTTTGACTCGCCTTCCCCACAATATTATCTATGAGGTCTTTCCAACTGAAGTTGTTCGTAATTTTAACACCCAGGTACTTAGTTGAATTGACAATCTTGAGAATTGTACTATTTATCGAGTAACCGAATTCCAACGGATTTATTTTGGAACTCACGTGGATCACCTCACACTTTTCGTTATTTAGCGTCAACTGCCACCTGCCACACTATACAGTAATCTTTTCTAAATCGCTTTGCAACTGATACTGGTCTTCGGATGACCTTACTAGACGGTAAATTACAGCATCATCTGCGAACAACCTAAGAGAACTGCTCAGATTGCCACCCAGGTCATTTATATAGATCAGGAACAGCAGAGGTCCCAGGACGCTTCTCTGAGGAACACCTGATATCACTTCAGTTTTATTCGATGATTTGCCGTCTATTACTACGAACTGCGACCTTCCTGACAGGAAATCACGATTCGAGTCGCACAACTGAGACGATACCCCATAGGCCGTACCTCGTATGTTGTATTTTCCGCGAAAATTCATTAATTAATTACCCTTGAACATTTGTTCGTGCCTGCTAAGTGAGCGGCGTGTCCTAACTGGAGAGGGGAAGTTGAAGTCAGTGCTTAGACGCGGTGGCAGACGAAGAAACACGCCGTGTAGACGGAGCCGCGGGCTGCAGCGAGAGGCGCGGGCCCCGCGGCCGCTCTGCCACTTTGCGGGCCTGCATTATTCAGCAGTCCTCCTACGGCGGCAGTCTCTTGATCGCCAGGTGGCGCGCAGTTCGCACGCCCATATTAAAACGACCCTGTCGGCTGCTGGCTCCTCTGTGCTGCCACGGTTACTTTGAAGGGCAACAGAAACTACAAAGGGGTGGCTGTCCGTGGTATTCGTTGAACACGTCTGCACGGCCTGACAAAAGACAGCCTTCGCGCTGTGTTTCTCGATATTTTGAAAGAATTCCGTAGTAGCACAAAGGATTTACTTTCAAACTGCTTCTACAGAGCTGCCCTCTACACTTAGTAGTAATGTTTTAATCCTTTATGAAAACCTGGTGGTTCTATGAAACTGCTCTAAATTCAAACAGCCAGCAGCCACGATGCTTAACATGCGAGCCCCAAGACTTAGTTATCAACTCTGTACACCTGTCCTCAATGGTGTGTTCATCGGAGGTGAGGGTATCATCTGGAGTGCCCCAGGGAAGTGTGGTAGGTCCTCTGTTGTTTTCTATCTACATAAATGGTCTTTTGGATAGGGTGGATAGCTATGTGCGGCTGTTTGCTGATGATGCTGTGGTGTACGGGAAGGTGTCGTCATTGTCTGTCTGTAGGAGGATACAAGATGACTTGGACAGGATTTGTGAATGGTGTAAAGAATGGCAGCTAACTCTAAATATAGTTAAATGTAAATTAATGCAGATGAATAGGAAAAAGAAACCCGTAACGTTTGAATACTCCATTAGAAGTATAGCGCTTGACACAGTCACGTCGATTAAATATTTGGGCGTAAGATTGCAGAGCGATACGAAGTGGGACAAGCATGTAATGGCAGTTGTGGGGAAGGCGGATAGTCGTCTTCGGTTCATTGGTAGAATTTTGGGAAGATGTGGTTCATCTGTAAAGGAGATCGCTTATAAAACACTAATACGACCTATTCTTGAGTACTGCTCGAGCGTTTGGGATCCCTATCAGGTCAGATTGAGGGAGGACATAGAAGCATTTCAGAGGCGGGCTGATAGATTTGTTACTGGTAGGTTTGATCATCACGCGAGTGTTACGGAAATGCTTCAGGAACTCGGCTGGGAGTCTCTAGAGGAAAGGGGGCCTGCTTTTCGTGAATCGCTACTGAGGAAATTTAGAGAACCAGCATTTGAGGCTGACTGCAGTATAATTTTATTGCCGCGAACTTATATATCGCGGGAAGACCACAAAGATAAGAGAGATTAGGACTCGTACAGAGGCATATAGGCAGTCATTTTTCCCTCGTTCTGTTTGGGAGTGGAACAGGGAGAGAATATACTGGTTGAGTTACGAGGTACCCTCCGCCACGAACCGTATGGTGGGTTGCGGAGTATATATGAAGATTCCCTTCTTGTTACACTCAAAACTTTTTCTAGTCCTGCCATTCCTTGCACATACGAGTGCCGGGTTAGCGGAAGTGCCTAATTATTTAGAGTTTCTTGAAACACGCCCCAAATTTTTAGTTGTTGCAACGATATGATGTGGCAGTAGTATGCCTTATCACACAATAACTTTACAGGCATTACATGGTTCTGATTGTTGCACAATGTACTCCAGAGAAGTGTATGCAGCTTCAGCATCAGCAGTGTGAGGTATCTCCATGTTCTCTCGTCTTATGTCTTCTTCTTCTTCATCACTTTCTTCATAACTTTACCGCACACTTTTGATTATTTCGTCGTTTGTTAAAGTATGATCATACACAGTTGCTTGTCCAGATTGTACTCACCAGCAATGGCTTTTCTGAGAACGCCTCTAATATCAAGTTTCTACTTGAGGTATGGCATAACGTCTTTCCTATTAGCGGCAGTGATACTGAACCGTAAAGAAAACCACAATTTCAAAAATGTTTAGCAGTATTTAACAATTTAAATAAGTGAAACCGTCTTTGCACCTCAGATTTCACTGTTGTGACTACAGGCTGGGTGTGGGCAGGATTACTGAGAAGTCGGACTACTAAGGGCCGGATTAGCGCGAGTTTAGTGTATCAGACGTCTTTATTAAGCAGATCCTCAAGGAGGTAGAACATGTCATGAACACAAACAATACATATTTACAAAAGAAGAGTGATATGTTACATTTCCTTCCACAAACAGGAATTAAAATAGTCGTCATGGATGTGCAGTCAGACGAAAACCTGAAAAATATTTTCATTTGTGAAGTAACAATTTCAACAAATATGTAACAAAACTTGTAACAAATATGAAAATATGGACATATACACTCATTACATCATACAATTCTATACTTAAACCACACTTCATCAGTCAGGATTCAGTTTACAGCACTTATTTACGAAAGTCATATTCTAGGTATAGCTCCCACAATATACAGCTATGTACATATTTTTGTTTTCAGTCTGGAAACTGGTTTGATGTGGCTGTCCACACTAGCCGGCTTGTGCCATCCTACATCCATTTGAACCTCTTTAGGGTGTGTTCATCCCTTCATATCCCTCCACCCAACCCAAACTGACAAGTCTTTAACGCCTCAGGCTTCGTCAGTAGAGTGGAAACAGTTGGGAATGAATAAAATGGTAGCTCAAGTTATCGCTGTTGCCATACACTGAAAAAGCATGTCGAGTAGTAGACACATATCTGAATAAAGGAAATATCAATGTACATTATTGTTTCAAGTATCGTTTTAACGAGCGTAGCTTTGATTTCAAGAGAATATTCGTTACTTTCGATAAATGTCTTCAAGGAATAAATTTCCAGGGCCTTGAAAGGTCTCTACAAACACTGGAGAGTAGTTTCTTTTTTTCGAAATACAATTTACAGCAGAAAACCGTTCAGTGACGCAGTGTATGTGTAAATAACGTTTGATGAGTTGATAGCTCTAGCGACGTTGTAATAGTACGTTCTCCAACCATTATTACTGTATATACAGTACTTTTTCAATGTAGTTAGAACAGTTTCCGAACTCCGTCTCTGTCCACTGCAAAACCTGAAGCTGATCGCATAATCAATTAAAATCTGTATTCCTCGTACTAATCTGCTATCAAGGCCAAATCAGTGTGAAGGTCTTGAGTTCATACCACTAGTAATTCGTTTTACTTACTTCTAGACTCACTCGATGAGTTAATCGAAAAATGATCTCTTGTGACACTACGGATTGCATTTAAATGCTATATGTTCCTATGTACGTTTTACAGCATCGTCATTGCAAATAAGGATGTATTTATACATATTGATTCTGTGGTCTCATCCTCCGGAATGAATTTATCAATAGGTTGTTGTATCAGCAACTGAACAGTCATCCTCTTCGAAATGTTTGTGATATTTTGGCCGTACTCTACGAAGTCACAGTGCTCTGCAGAATCAGTTCTGAGTTAAAACACATCGTTAGCAAATTACAAGATAAATCTATGACATCCAGAAATGTACCGTGTTTTGGCCAACTGAAACAAATGTCAATAAAAAGGAAGCTATCTACAATCGCCAATGAGTCAGTCAGGATACAGAAATAATTACAAATGCGGCAACCCTATCGGGAAAAACAAATATAAAAGCCTAAGCTTAACTATTGATTCTAAATTAAACCTCACCAAAAACACGACGACTCACCTGTTGGCTTTATTTGACACTCCAATCCTTCCCCATGTGCTTCTTTTCCGGGATGCATTCGATATAACTTCATTTGTATGGTTGACAATGCGCGACCGTATCGAACTGCATAGGTAGAGGATCCCTTGGACAATATTCGGCCAGGACTGGCCTGCCCCTTCTTTTGATTTAAATCCCATCGGGCACCAGTGGGATGTGTTGGGAAGACGTATTGTAGCACATCCACACGAACCAACTACCACCCAACGTTTCTCAATTGCACTGATGTAGGGCTGGAACGTCCTAAAAGAACTCCTTGCCAACCTCGTAATCGGTATGGGAACAAGTTGGAGAGTATGCACTGCCGTCTGTAGTGATCACACACCCTTCTAAGAATGATTTCCTTTTGTAATGTGCGTTGACTCGAATGCAATTATTATCTTTGAATATATGTGTGATCTATGTTGGCCTCACTGCGTATTTGTTACAGGTACATACTGTACTGAAATGTAGCAGTTCTTTTTGTGTATTTTCCAGCTTTCGTCGAGCTATGTTACTTGGCAGTGACACATAACGCGCCGCGTGGGATTAGCCGAGCGGTTTGGGGCGCTGCAGTCATGGACTGTGCGGAGGTTCGAGTCCTCCCTCGGGCATGGGTGTGTGTGTTTGTCCATAGGATAATTTAGGTTAAGCAGTGTGTAAGCTTAGGGACTGATGACGTTAGTGGTTCAAAATGGCTCTGAGCACTATGGGACTTAACATCTATGGTCATCAGTCCCCTAGAACTTAGAACTACTTAAACCTAACTAACCTAAGGACAGCACACAACACCCAGCCATCACGAGGCAGAGAAAATCCCTGACCCCGCCGGGAATCGAACCCGGGAACCCGGGCGTGGGAAGCGAGAACGCTACCGCACGACCACGAGATGCGGGCAACGTTAGTGGTTAAGTCCCATAAGATTTCACACACACATAACGCGAAAGTTGTTTTTCCATTGTAAGGGGATAGGAAGCCAACGGGACGACTTGGAGCAGGAGAGGCACCACACGACATTTTAATTTCCACTGTCCATATTTTTCAAATAAATTCATAAAACTTTGTCAACATGACCAGGATGGGTTCAGGATTCGCATTCATAGGAGTGGAAGTTCAAAAATACAACAAAACAATTTTTTCACGTGTGAAATATCAACTGTTTTCACTTACTATTGGCTGCATTTCTTTCTGTAGGTACACTTTTATTCGTAAGTAAGAGGGATTCTTCGATGAATTTTGCACAGCATACAAACTATACTTACAGGTATATGAAACTCCTGAATTTATTTAATTTATGAAGAAATGAATAAGCTATTACATTTTAAACTTCATGTTAGGAAATACTGAAATGTTATAGTTAATTATCTCAACTTTTACCACAGTGTTTAACAGATTTGGAAAATTGTGGAGTTGCATACACAAATGGTTCAAATGGTTCTGAGCACTTTGGGTCTTAATATCTGAGGTCATCAGTCCCCTAGAACTTAGAACTACTTAAACCTAACTAACCTAAGGACATCGCCGGTCGGAGTGGACGAACAGTTCTAGGCGCTACAGTCTGGAACCGCGTGACCGCTACGGTGGCAGGTTCCAGTCCTGCCTCGGGCATGGATGTGTGTGATGTCCTTAGGTTAGTTAGGTTTAAAAGGACATCATACACATCCAGGCCCGAGGCAGGACAGGAACCTGCGACCGTAGCGGTCGCGCGGTTCCAGACTGAAGCGCCTAGAACCGCTCGGCCACACCGGCCGGCTTGCTGGATACACCTGTAAGTATGGTTTGGGTGCTGTGCAAAATTCGTAGAAGAATCTATCTTACTTATAAAGAAAGGTGTACCTATAGCAACAAATGCAGCCAAACGTAAGTGAAAAAATGATGAAATTTCACATGTAAAAAAAAATTATTTCGTTATGTTTTTGGACTTACTCTCCTGAGTGTAAATCCTGGATCCTTCCTGGTCATGCTGACAAGGTTTCATGAATTTATTTGCAGATGTATAGACAGTGGAAATTAAAATGTCCTATGGTGCCTATCCTGCTCCAAGTCAGCCCGTTTGACGTCCTACCCTCTTAAGTTCTGCACACCGTTCTAAATTATTGAAAAATTATCAAAACCTATCCTCGGTACTAAATTAGGTGAATGACGTTGGTCGCTTCCCGCGCCCGGGTTCCCGGGTTCAATTCCCGGCGGGGTCAGGGATTTTCTCTGCCTCGTGATGACTGGGTGTTGTGTGCTGTCCTTAGGTTAGTTAGGTTTAAGTAGTTCTAAGTTATAGGGGACTGATGACCAGAGATGTTAAGTCCCATAGTGCTCAGAGCCATTTGAACCATTTGAATGACGTTGGTGTTCCATCGGTGCGACTCGAGACCAGTGTTTCGTCCAGTATACACATCTGTAGCGTACCTGAGCGGATGGTCGAATGTCTTCTGTCACGCAAACGGTAGCGCCGCTCATGAATAGGCATTGGCAGTGACAGCAGAGTTGGGCTTAGCATTGCTCCGCCGCTGTCACGGCGGGATTTGCAAATGGGTCGCCCGTCTCGGCCGGCTTTCGCGGACGTTCGCGGCCCGTGTGTGACTGAATTAGTCACGCAAGGCATGCGTCACTGACCCTGGTCGCAAAACAACGAGGGGCGATTCGCGCGCGGCACGCCCCAGTTGTGTTTCGGCAGGATGAAATAAACGCGCGCAAAGCTGAGCACGTCTGCGGCCTTTTCAAAGTCAGCGCCGCGTACAAATTCGGTATTTATGGATTCGCGAGGCAGTTATTAACCGCAAACAGTGGCACGGGCGCAGTACCCGCCCGCTCTGCAGTTACAATTTCGATTGGATATTGGCCCGTGTATTATAAAAGAGGATTTGTGAAATGGAGTGGCAGCGATTATGCATTTGCGGGCGTACTCTGAACAGTTCATCATTGATGGCCGCGGATTAATGACGTTATAATTTGAAGTCTGATCGTAGCTGTTTACACAGGTCGTAAAGTCATTATTCGCCGGTAGCCAAGTGCGCCAAACAGACTCGGCAGATAAGCCCGACGGTTCGGCGCGTTTGTAGCCGACACCGGAAATTATGTTAACTCGCTCAGCACAAAGCTCCAAATTGCTGACAGATAATTAGCGGAAGCGTTTTAATTAGAATAATAATAATAGTGTTGCAAATCCAGAGGGAGCGGGCTTGCGACGGATACAGAAACAAAATCGCTTAATTCATTCTAAGGAAGGTCACACTACGGTTCTGTTCAATTTAACTGCGTTAACTTATAAGCAAACTAATGAGAAATATGCAAGAGATTTACACGCGAACGTTCAGAAATTATTTACCTAACCTAATAATGGTACCGATTTCGTAATTTATGGCGGCCGGAGTGGCCGAGCGGTTCTAGGCTCTTCAGTCTGGAACCGCGCTACTGCTACGGTCTCAGGTTCGAGTCTTGCCTCGGGCATGGATCTGTCTCACGTCCTTAGGTTAGTTACGTTTAAGTAGTTCAAAGTTCTAGGGGACTGATGACCTCAGATGTTAAGTCCCATAGTGCTCAGAGCCATGTGAAACATTTTTCGAAATTTGTGGTTAGTTGGAAGTTGCAGTTACGTGAATCCAGGCAGATTTACTGTTTATCACTTACTTCATTTCTATTAATTAAGCCAGTAATAAATAAACCTCAGTTTGTTATTGTAGGTACTCTCCCCTCGTCATCAATTTGTTACGTAACAAATCGGTGTTGGGAGTACACGTCATCCGACTGGACGGTAGCGACACTTTTGTCGAAGCTCAATGACATAATTGGAGATAAAGCTACATGTATTCTCGCTGTCAACAGGTTTACATTTCATACACGACGCTGTGTTACCGGGGTTACTAAACTTCCAGAGATTTACTTTTTTCTTTCGCCATTCCTAGAAGTGGAGTGAGCTGTTCGGAATCTGTCACATCAAAAGAATCCTGATTCTAGTCAGCCACATATCAGACAAACTGATAGTGGGTCAAATGAGGGAGTCCTTCAGGGCGTAAGTGGGAAAGTGGGAGGGGCCTAGCAGTTCTAGGATTCGCCTACAGCCAATCGGAATCGGGCGACTGAATCGTTAACTCTGGGATATCGCCCCTCCTCGAGGAAGTTCACCCAGCCAGGCGTGTGTACATTGAGCTCAGAACATGTTTTTATTCGCAACATTGTATGCAACTTGTTTCCTCAACATGCTGGCAACATTGTTCGTTGTTTTCGCGTTCCCGTTTACACTAGCAACCAACAGTTCTACGTATGTATTCGCGTAGTCTGCTATAGTGAACTGATAGGGAACATTTCACTTTGTGTATTCACATCAAGAGATACGCTACGTCAAGTGAAGAGGAATAATTAATGACATTTGGTGCTGTACAACAGAAGATGTGGTGGGAATAACATGCTTTGTGGGCTGAATTTGGAAGGCGGTTCTGGTTTTCGCAACTTCACTAGGATGTCGCCGTCAGGTTTTGAATTGTTGTCGAATATTACGGGACCAGTTGTTTCAAAGAAAGACACAAATTTCAGGAAAGCAATCCCTGTGAAGCAAAGACCTGCTATTACTCTCCGTTTTCTGGCTTCAGCAGACTCCCAACAAAGCCTTGCATATTTTTTCCAAGTTTCAAAGATAGCCATACCTAAAATAGTTCCGGAAGTTTGTGAAGCTTTGGTTGAAGGATTGAAGGACTGTGTAAAGGTAATTAAGCTATGTCAACAGTACTGAAACACAAACCCCAGCAAGAAAAGTGACGCAACTCGAAAATGGCAGTTTTGAGTTTGTCACTGAAAAATATGGATACAATTACAGTATTAAAAATGGTTCAGATGCCTCTGAGCACTATGGGACTTAACATCTGAGGTCATTAGGACCTAGAACAACTTAAACCTAACTAATCTATGGACATCACACACATCCATGTCCGAGGCAGGATTCGAACCTGCGACCGTAGCAGTCGTGTGGTTCCGGACTGAAGTTCCTGGAAACGCTCGGCTACCGCGGCCGGCAGTTACAGTATTACATTTGTATATAATATAACAGAATATACTGTCGTTAAATACTTACTTGCAATGTAAAAGAAGCTTGTACTGCTCCACTATCAGTATCGTATAATTCTTTAAAAGTATTTTCTCAAATATTGCATTTTTAGTTGTCTTGCCAGACTGCGACGTATTTAATTGATTAGATATTTGTATATTATTATTTACATATTAGCATCATTCCATGAAGATAATTACTTCACAATCCAAATCAGATATGCCGCCAATGAATGTGACAGGGGAAGCTGCCGTTGAAGTTGATGATCCTGATGCATCTATGTTTATTACTGTATGCTGCTGCTTCTGAAGAGCATTCAGTTCTTTCTCGTACAGCACATCACTTATTCGGTTCGTAGCCACCGCCCCTTCATAGGGCGGAATCTCTCTCGACTTGCTGACAACAAATTTCCCGAAGTCTGTTGCCGAGTCCTGTTGTTGTCTGCGTTGATGTTGCTGCTGCATAATATTATGCATCATTTCTGCTGCATTAAGTATTGGGTCACTTATTCCACTTATTCCACTCACCCACCCACCCTCTTGACCCGTTTTTGTGCAGGTGTCCCCTTCATCTTTCTCTGCTGGTTCCTCTGTTTCAGCTGCTGCATGTTTCAGCTGCTGAAGACGAATGGCGTTCAAAAGAAAGTGTGTTCCGCCAGGCACTCCACTTCCTTCATTGCGTAGGAGCTGCTGATGGGAAGCACATTGTTCCGCAGTGTCCTGTTGCTCGTGGGAGCGAGTTTTATAACTATAAAGGATCGTTTAGCATTTTGTTTCTTACTGTAGTTGACGCCAACTACAGCTTTTTATATGCTGACGTTGGCTGTCAAGGGAGGATTTCTGATGGAGGTGTTTTCAAGAATGCCTCCATAAGTGAACTAATTCATAAATACAAACTAAACTTGCCACCTCACTGGGGGAGGGATAAAGCCACTACCATCCGTATTCACGGCAGATGATGCTATTCCATTTCAGGAAAACATCTGTAACTACAGACTGTCAAGGGCAAGTATGAGTGTGGAAATCACATTTGGCGTTGCGGCCTCTGCGTTTCGAGTCTTCCGTAAACCGATGCTATTACAACCACAGAAGGCACAAACCATCACAATGACAGCAATGAGTCTGCACAATTTTGTAAGAATAAATTCGGAGTCAAGAAGTTATTAGAGCCCACCAGGAAGCTTTGATTCCTTTTGTCCACAAACAAGTGTAGTCATCCCAGGGGCATGGAGACGAGATGCTAATGCATCCTCTATTATTGCACTCACAAACATACCACGGAGAACTTCTCAAACGTTCAAGGAAATTCACGACGAATTTGCCAGCTACTTTGTGAGCCCACAAGGAGCTGTTCCATGGCAAAATAATTACAGTTAAATTTGTTACAGAAGAGAACAAACTTAAACATATGCAAGCATAACCTTGTTTATCTCTTCAATTGTGTCCCGGGTCTCCCGGATATCATCCAGGAAACGTAGATATTTAAATCCAAACCATTTCGTTTCGTAAAGTGTGTCAATACCACATCCAGATTTTTTACTGTCCTCTATTTTTCTTTTCTCTCGTCGGTACTGAGACAAGAGAGATTTAACTCTTTCGTCCACGTCACTTCTGATGGTGGCAAGCAACTCAGTAATAAATCATGTTTGATTTTTGTACTTCTGTAATTTGCGCTACGTATATTCATCAGGCACTCCTCTGCCTCATAGAGCGATATCAATTGGAAAATTTTGTCTCAGGGCCACCCCATTTCAAACAAAATAAGTAAAATAAAATAAATGCACCACTACACTTGCACCAAAACAAACACCAAAACATTCACTCAGAGCAAACAAACACTAGCGCTGCGTAGCGGAATTTGATGGTAGCAGACCACGAACAATGTTTCTCTGATCTCTAACGACGCAGCCGTGGAACACTGGTTTTGTGTTGCGAACATGCTGCCAACATGTTGCGAACATTGGTAGTCCATAACTAGCCACGAACAATGTTGCGAACAATGTTGGGAGCAATGTTCCGAACTCAGTGCAAACAAGCCTTCCTGCTCCCGAACAGGCCATGGAGGCACAACGGTACCGACCAGCCGCCGTCTCATCCCCAGCCCACAGGCGTCACTGGATGCCGATATGGAGGGGCATGTGGTCAGCACACAGCACTCCCGGCCGTATGTCAGATTCCGAGACCGGAGCCGCTACTTCTCAATCAAGTAGTTCTAGGTTTCCTCACAAGTGCTGAGTGCACCCCGCCGGCCGCGGTGGTGTAGCGGTTCTAGGCGCTCAGTCCGGAGCCGCGCGACTGCTCCGGTCGCAGGTTCGAATCCTGCCTCGGGCATGGATGTGTGTGATGTCCTTAGGTTAGTTAGGTTTAAGTAGTTCTAAGTTCTAGGGGACTGATGACCTCAGATGTTAAGTCCCATAGTGCTCAGAGCCCGAGCCTGAGTGCACCCCGCTTGCCAACAGCGCTAGGCAGACCGAATGGTCACTCATCCAAGTTCTAGCCTAGCCCGACAGCGCTTAACTTAAGTGAAAGCTGACGATATTTTTTATTTTTTATAGGGAGAACCAGTCTGAATGTGAATTGTAGAACCAGTCTGAATGTGAATTTTATAGCACAGTGGTTTCCAGCCTGGGGCTGATTACGCCCTGTGGAATAAAACTAAATTTTCTAAGGGAAACAAAAAAGGGTTCAGTTGTGCTCGGTGCTCGAAGCTGTATTATTTTCAAAAGATCGTTATTATTATCACTTTTTCTTAAAACTTTAATACTGATTACACAACTTACAAATAATTACATTTTTTTAATTTCAAATACTAGCATTAACGCGTGAGATGATGTAGTGGAGGTTATAGGTTGTGAAACGAATGCACGAACAACATCTTCCTTGTTCCTCACATAATCCGTCTGCTGCAAATATACGTTGTATCATCCATCAGCGCAGTGGCGGATACATATGGGGGACGCGCACCTGGGGCCACCCAAGTCGCGCCCGCCAACCAGCCAGCGCGCTATTCGTTCGTTTCTTTCGTCAGTCTACTCGACTGAATCAGGTTATCGAGAAGTTCTACTTTCCTACGTAGCCCGCACCTCCGCGTCATCGTATTTTATACGTTTCTGTCTGGCACATAGATAGTTAACACATACCTACGAGAAAAGTAGTGGCCATTCTAGTGATCTCGACACATTATACTGTCTGGCATTTGCTCGAGAAAAGTCGCGAATATTCTACTGTTTTGTGATTAGAAAGAGACTAATGGAGGAGATTCTTCAATACAAGCAAACGAGCATAAATGTCCTTAATGATCGTGATTCTGTTATGCAAGCGTTGTCTGTTTGTCCTAGATCTGACTGTCCTACAATGCAAACGCTGTACAAAATATTTGCTTGTTTACCTGCATCTATTGCTACAGTAGAAAGAAGGTTTTCAACATTGCTGTCCACAAGACATGGCTGAGGTCGACAATGAATGAGGATCGACTTCATGGCTTAGCTTTGTAGAACACTCACTCTGACATTGATTGTCCTATTGACGACGTAATTAACCAATTTGCAGGAAGAACAGGAGCATAGAATTCATCATTTAAGGAAGAGAACCACAAAAATGGTTCAAATGGCTCTGAGCACTACGGGACTTAACATCTCAGGTCATCAGTCCCCTATAACTTAGAACTACTTAAACCTAACTAACCTAAGGACATTACACACATCCATGCCCGAGGCAGGATTCGAACCTGCGACCGTAGCAAAAAAATGGTTCAAATGGCTCTGAGCACTATGGGACTTAACATCTGTGGTCATCAGTCCCCTAGGACTTAGAACTACTTAAACCTAACAAACCTAAGGACATCACACACATCCATGCCCGAGGCAGAATTCGAACCTGCAACCGTAGCAGTCGCGCGATTACGGACTGAAGCGTCTAGCCGGCCGTGGTGGCCGAGCGGTTCTAGGCGCTACAGTCTGGAACCGCGCGACCGCTACAGTCGCAGGTTCGAATCCTGCCTCGGGCATGGGTGTGTGTGATGTCCTTACGTTAGTTAGGTTTAAGTAGTTCTAAGTTCTAGGGGACTGATGACCTCAGATGTTAAGTCCCATAGTCCTCAGAGCCATTTTTTGAAGCGCCTAGAACCGCTCGGCCACCGCGGCCGGCAGAAAACCACAATTGTAACTCTTTTATATCATAAGATGGCATTGTCTTGTGTAAGTGTATAATCAGTTTAAATAAAACTTTGTTAAACTTTGCATGTGACTTTTTTATTACGGTAAAAACAAAGGTAGCTAGAGATTTTTGTATCCGGCACTGCGATCAGTGACAGTAAAATTGATGCTTACGAGCTTAAATATCTAATGGAAATGTCTTCTCCCAGTTGTATGTAGTTTCCACAATGGACAAGAAACTGCTTAATTATTCGCTTGCTACAATAAACGATCTCACTGCAGTCACAACACAGCTGCAATTATATAATGGCTACTACATTGCAGTGCGGCAATAGTCGCAGGGTGAGAGTGAAGCAAATGCCACTACGGACAGGAGTAGTACAAAGAAAACACGCTTTGTAGTAAGTATCTACCCTCAATGTGGACAATTAGCTTTCCTTCCTGAGGAGCAGTTGTAGATAGCATTCGCGATGCACTGAGAATTACTTCGTCTTTCTATAAGTATCTATCAATAAAATCTTGTTAGAGTTAAGCGGTACCAATTTTCTCATTGACTCATTATTTCAGGGTTCAATAAGATACCTACGAAAACTAAATATCGTTTATCCTCCTCCATTTAAACAATAAAATCTGTCAAAGAAAATTCTTTTTCATTCCCAAGGTTAGTAAGGCGTTAATGTTGTTGATGGTTCTGGGAGTGGGCTGGGTATTAGCCAGTATCAGATTGCACTCATGGATCATAGTCTCAGAGAGGTTGGGAAACACTGCTGTAGCAGATGTGAGCAGGGCTCAACTGCTAAAATTTTATGTGCTGGAACGCACCTCTTCAACACTACAACTCCTCCCCCCCCCCCCCCTTCCTCCCTACTTTCTATCACCCAGCCAAAAAGGTAACAACTTTCGATATTTGAAAGCTTGTGAAAAATGTTACAACGAGGAATTATTTTTTTACGAAATACTTCTAGCAGATTCAGGTTTTTAAAACATAATTCCTTATATTCGTCACAATAAAACCATAAGATATAAAGGCGACATGTACAGATCACAGTTTCGGAACGGAGCTCAGTTTATAGTGTGGAAGTCTGTGTTCGCTGGCAGTCATAAACAAACAAATTACAGACGATACAAAGTTTACCGATGTGTACTGATCACCACTTCGGAACGATGCTCAACTTATCGTCGGTAAACTGCGCACACACGCGCGCGCGCGCACACACACACACACACACACACACACACACACACACACGGTCGTGCCCCACGTCCCTGCTCCTCGCATCACACAGGTCGCCCTTTACCCGTTGAGTAGCGCTGGAGCTGCAGCACACAGTAGTTGCGTGCCGATTTAATAAAGTATATTGTTTTAAATCTACGGCACCGACTTGTTCCAGTGAGTGAGAAAATTCCAAGGCCGAAATTAAACCCTGGAAGCGAGAATTTACGTCTTTACTTTGGTTCAAATGGCTCTGAGCACTACGGGACTTAACATCTGAGGTTATCAGTCCACTAGATTTAGAACTACTTAAACCTAACTAATCTAAGGACATCACACATATCCATGCCCGAGGCAGGATTCGAACCTACGACCGTAGCAACAGAGCGGTTCCGGATTGAAGCGCCTAGAATCGCTCGGTCTGAGCGGCCGGCACGTTTTTACTCCAGCAATAAGAATGTAGATGTAGCATTTTTTCTGTATTATTAATTACATAACAACAATAAAATTTTAAATGCTTAAGAGAACATGAATGTGGCAGAGAAATCGATACTAAAGCGCTTACCAAATTAAATTCTGTAATATAACGTCTGACCGATTCCCTCCCTCGAGCATGGATAGTGTAGACACGCAGCAGAAATTCTAAGGACTGTAGCGTACTGCATCACGTGCATAATCTAGGAATGAGAACGGAACTGAAAGCTTGACGCGTAGGAAGCTCGCAATTCACGGATTGCGTCCAAACGGCCTCCTGAAAGCACTACGAATCGACTGCTGATGCTCAAAAGAAACATACATAAAACAATTTATGCTTGCAGTAAAGAGTATGTCGGAGAATAGTTTGCAAGACGTCACAGTTTCGTTTACGGAAACTTCAGGCGGGTGGATACCTCTTCTGGTATTCAATAATTGCGTGGCATGTTCACATGGTTACGTTGCTAGAGGATCGATTTACGATCAGCACAATACTCCAGTCTGCAATGAAGAGGAATACCAGTAAGTTCAACTGTTGACTAAGTTGTGTTCAGGTCAATGCTTTGCTCCTGCTAGAATGAAAAGTTTGAATTTGACTAGCATGTAGAGCCAAAAGTATTTGATGATGATTGAGTGGGCGATTTCTGTAAATAAGTCATCTTTTTATTAGTGATTCAGTCAACGCTTTAACGAAAGGCATATTACGTGACGCGAAACAAATCTTAATGACATCATGGAACCACCAAAACTGTTGTAATGTAGTAGGTCGATTCATAAATCCATGCTGTTGTTCGTTAGGTTGGCAGCGCTGCATTGTGAAGCATTCTTTTATCGTTACTCCAATGTTTTTCTTGACTTGTGAATTTTGTGTTGACAACAGGAACTTGTATGATGCTAACAGCCAGTTTCGGTCATTCTGAAGGATAAACTGTATGCAGTCTCAAGTACAGAAAAATGAACACTTCCGACACAGTTTACTCTTTCAGTTTAATCGAGGATCTAGTGCTGCAGAAGGCTCCTTAAGAATTTGTGATATGTACGGGAGGGAAACATCTCCTGAGTGAAAGGTACTGTAATGCCTTTCATTCATTTCTGAGAAGGTAAATCCGACTTGTTAGATGAACCGCATTGAGGAGGATCTTCTCCTTTTGATGAAATCATCCTGAATCAGCTGGATCAGATTAATCCTTGCCGAACAATGCAGAAATTGGTGCAAATTATGGAATACGTTCGCACAACCGTCGTGTGCCGTCTGCATTCGTTGGGCAAGGTGCAAAAACTGGAGAAATGGGTAGTAGGCCTACATATACACTCCTGGAAATGGAAAAAAGAACACATTGACACCGGTGTGTCAGACCCACCATACTTGCTCCGGACACTGCGAGAGGGCTGTACAAGCAATGATCACACGCACGGCACAGCGGACACACCAGGAACCGCGGTGTTGGCCGTCGAATGGCGCTAGCTGCGAAGCATTTGTGCACCGCCGCCGTCAGTGTCAGCCAGTTTGCCGTGGCATACGGAGCTCCATCGCAGTCTTTAACACTGGTAGCATGTCGCGACAGCGTGGACGTGAACCGTATGTGCAGTTGACGGACTTTGAGCGAGGGCGTATAGTGGGCATGCGGGAGGCCGGGTGGACGTACCGCCGAATTGCTCAACACGCGGGGCGTGAGGTCTCCACAGTACATCGATGTTGTCGCCAGTGGTCGGCGGAAGGTGCACGTGCCCGTCGACCTGGGACCGGACCGCAGCGACGCACGGATGCACGCCAAGACCGTAGGATCCTACGCAGTGCCATAGGGGACCGCACCGCCACTTCCCAGCAAATTAGGGACACTGTTGCTCCTGGGGTATCGGCGAGGACCATTCGCAACCGTCTCCATGGAGCTGGGCTACGGTCCCGCACACCGTTAGGCCGTTTTCCGCTCACGCCCCAACATCGTGCAGCCCGCCTCCAGTGGTGTCGCGACAGGCGTGAATGGAGGGACGAATGGAGACGTGTCGTCTTCAGCGATGAGAGTCGCTTCTGCCTTGGTGCCAATGATGGTCGTATGCGTGTTTGGCGCCGTGCAGGTGAGCGCCACAATCAGGACTGCATACGACCGAGGCACACAGGGCCAACACCCGGCATCATGGTGTGGGGAGCGATCTCCTACACTGGCCGTACAACACTGGTGATCGTCGAGGGGACACTGAATAGTGCACGGTACATCCAAACCGTCATCGAACCCATCGTTCTACCATTCCTAGACCGGCAAGGGAACTTGCTGTTCCAACAGGACAATGCACGTCCGCATGTATCCCGTGCCACCCAACGTTCTCTAGAAGGTGTAAGTCAACTACCCTGGCCAGCAAGATCTCCGGATCTGTCCCCCATTGAGCATGTTTGAGACTGGATGAAGCGTCGTCTCACGCGGTCTGCACGTCCAGCTCGAACGCTGGTCCAACTGAGGCGCCAGGTGGAAATGGCATGGCAAGCCGTTCCACAGGACTACATCCAGCATCTCTACGATCGTCTCCATGGGAGAATAGCAGCCTGCATTGCTGCGAAAGGTGGATATACACTGTACTAGTGCCGACATTGTGCATGCTCTGTTGCCTGTGTCTATGTGCCTGTGGTTCTGTCAGTGTGATCATGTGATGTATCTGACCCCAGGAATGTGTCAATAAAGTTTCCCCTTCCTGGGACAATGAATTCACGGTGTTCTTATTTAAATTTCCAGGAGTGTATTTAGCGAAACCGAAAATAGTCATTGATTAACTGTACTCTCGTCTTTGCTATCCCGTTACCGTTTGGGTCGTCGTAGGTACTAGCCATTCCTTGGGAACAATGTTACAGGTGACGAAAACTGTAGAATACATGTGAACTGAAAGAAGAGGAAGGAGTTTCCCAGCCCATCGAAAAAGTCAACATCCCGTGCGAGGCATGCGTTTGGTGAAAATGTTATTTTCGTCACGAATTGCTACCAAGAACAGAAACCATAATAGCTGCTGCGTATACTGAACATTGAAGACGAGAGCTAAGATTGCTGAACTTGATTGAGAACCATTTCTTCACCCTCCACATTTATCAGGCAGCCCCTTCTGTTTATCGTCTTTTTCTTCTGTCTGTCTGTAACAACATTGAGGGACGTTTCAGAATGAAGGATCTCCTAGCAACTGGCTGACAGACTTCTTCAACTCGACACATAGGAAGTTTAGGAGACGCACATAACTGCTACATGTGCGCTGGCAGCCATCGTAGACAAATATGGTGGTTACGTTACTGTGCAGTGTATGTCTTGTTACCGTTTACCGTGCAGTATTTTACTGTAATGTAATGGAGTAAATTTCATATTAACAAAATATAATCGTATCGTTGTAAAAACGGCACAAGCTTGTGCAACGAGCTTATATATTTACGCAGAACAAATTTCTGTCAAGCTACCATCTAGTCATGGATTTACAATATATCATTCTAAAGGAAGACTCAGTGACATGCAAATTATTCGTTGTAGTATTAGTCATACCTACATGCATCTACCTTACACATTTTTCGCCAGACACCACGTTTGATACGATAAATACACGTATGAGGATTGTTCAATTAAGAAAGATCGTAATTTTTTATGACATCGTATCCCAGCACGTCCTCATAATTTTGATGATCCGTCTCAAAACAGTTTCCTTTGAATGCGATGCAATTCTCCCAGCGTTTCTGTCAGTATGAAAAGAAATGACGGAAATCATTTTTTGAAACATCCTTCAGAATCGCTTCCGCAGCCTCCACTACAGCATATGATGATAGAAAACGCCTCCCACTACGATGATCCTTCAAGTTATGGAATAGGAAAATGTCACACCTGGTTAAACCCGCCATAGGGAGGGTGAGGGAATGTGCCTCCATTGATTCTAGCAAGAAATTCATAATCAAAACGGTGAAGCCAAGTTTCATCAGCAGTGATTACTTAAAAAAAAAAAAAAACTCGGGAGCTTCATCTAACATCAGCGTCAACAGCATACAGACCTGCATCTGAACGTCGTCTTGTTCGGAAATCAGCACTCTTAGAACACACCAACACGTCTTATGCGTAAATTTTTTGTCATCAGTTTGTGGGTGGCACCTAGAGAAATTTACACTATTTCAGGATGAGTACGTAATGTTTTTCGTGGATCCTACATCACAATGACAGCAGCGGCGTTAACGTTTTCTTCTGTATTAGCAGTAACTGGAGCGCCAGGTCTACATTCCTTTCATACTGATAGTCTCCCCTGTTTAAACAACTTAAATTATATTCGAGCTGTGCTGCATTAAAGAACGGACTCTCCACAGGTCTCCCGTAATATTGCATAGGCCTCAGCCGAATATTTGCTGAGACGGAAGCAAAATTTCAAATCCGCGCATTATTCTTTGCACATCACCTTGGTGGTTATAGCAGGCGACACTGCACGATCTCAGCCTGTCCACTTCTCGCAGACGGTAACCAGGAGCGCCAACAATGAAATTGGCGCGGTGTGTTACACATTAAGCTACGAGAGAGTCATAAGATTCATTCCTAGCGCGAGAATTATTACTGTAAACCAACTATGATCATTCTTTATTGAACAGTCACAGCATATATGAAAACAAACACATATTTAACGCCAAGGTACCTTCTTTTAAATTGACGTAATCGGTATGAGTGGTTTTGAACACGGTCGCTTGATTTAGTCTGAGAGTAAACATGTTCACAGCAGATGTTGGTGGCTTCGTGGTAGCATTCTTTGTATACAAGTGGTAACGGGTATAAGTGCAGATACTTCTGTTGGTGACTGAAAACGGTGTAGTGAACCACATTACATCAGTGTTTACGCTAAAATGCAGACTATTGAGTAGTATGCTTTTATGCTGATTAGTATCTAAAAGTACATGTGGCAAGAGCAAACAATTATTAGTTGTTTTACCCTGGGCAGCAGATCAAGTGTTAAAATGTTGACACTGGGGCGCAAAACGGTAAGTCTATACTGACAAGCGTAGTCTACATTGTATGCAGTTGCGGCCTTTCAGAAAACATCCGGTCGTAATGTGTGTTACGTGTTCTACGTCCACCTCTACGTCTACATAGATACACGGCAAGACGCCGTATGGTGCGTGGCGGAGGGTACCCTGTATCACTACCAGTCATTTCCTTTCCTGTTCCATTCGCAAATAGTTCGAACGTAGAACGACTATCTATATGCTACATATGAGCCCTAATTTCTCGTATCTTATCTTCGCGGTCATAACGTGCAACGCATGTTGGCGGAAGTAGAATCGTTCGGCAGTCAGCTTCAGAAGTCGGTTCTCTTAATTTTCTCAATAGTTCTTCTCGAAAAGAACGTCGCTTTCCCTCCAAGGATTCACATCTGAATTCCCGAAGCATCTTTGTAACCCTTTCGAACCCACCGGTAACAAATCTAACAGCCCGCCTCCGAACTGGTTCAGTGTCCTTCAATCCGACGTGGTATGGATCCCAAACACTCGAGCAGTAGTTAAGAACAGGTCGTACTAGGGTCCCATATGCAGTCTCCTTTACAGGAGAACCACTCTTCCCTAAAATTCTCCCAATAACCCTAAGGCGACCATTGGGCTTCCTTGCCACAGTTCTCAAATGCTCGTTGCATCTAACATCGCTTTGAAATGTTACGCCAAGATGTTTAAACGACCTGACTATGTCAAGCACGACACTAGTAATACTGCATCCGAACATCGCAGGTTTGATCTTTTTACGTATATATGACTAGAAGCCATTAGTCACACAAACTAGAAATGTCTAAATCGTCTTGTATCTTCCTACAGTCAGTCAACTTCGACATCTTACCGTACATCACGGCACAACCAGCAAATAACTGCAGATTGCTACCCACCCTGTCAGCCAAATCATTTACGTACACTATGTGATCAAAAGTGTCCCACCACCCCCCAAAACATACGTTTTCCGTATTAGGTGCATTTTGCTGCCACCTACGGCCAGGTACTCCATATCAGCGACCACAGCAGTCATTTGACATCGTAAGAGAGCAGAATGGGGCGTTCCGCGGAACTCACGGACTTCGAACGTAGTCAGCTGATTGGGTGTCACTTGTGTCATACGTCTGTACGTGAGATGTCCACATTCCTACTTCTCTAGGTCCTTTGTTTCCGATGTGATGTGAAGAGGAAACGTGAAAGGACACGTACAGAACAAAAGCGTACAGGCCGACCTCGTCTGTTGACAGACAGAGACAGCAGACCGTTCAAGAGGGTCGTAATGTGTAACAGGCAGACATCTATCCAGACCATCACAAAAGAATACCAACCTCCATCATGATCCACTGCAAGTATTATGACAGTTAGGCGGGAAGAGAGAAAACTTGGAATTCATGGTCGACCGGCTGCTCATAAGCCACACATCACGCCGGTAAATGACAAACAACACCTCGTTTGATGTAAGGAGCGTAAACATTCGACGATTGAACAGTGGAAAAACGTGAGTCAGGAAACACGGTACACAGTGTTGCGATCCGCTGGCAGGGTGTGGGTATGGCGAATGCCCGGTGAACGTTATCTCGCAGAACATTAAAATTCGGAGGTGGTGGTGTGGTCGTGTTTTTCATGGAGGTGCCTTGCACCCCTTGTTGTTTTGCGTGGCACTATCACAGCACAGGCCTACATTGACGTTTTAAGCACCTCCTTGCTTCCCACTGTTGAAGAGCAATTCGGGAATGGCGATTGCATCTTTCAACACGACCGAACACCTGTTCATAATGCACGGCCTGTGGCGGAGTGGTTACACGAGAATAACATCCCTGTTATAGACTGGCCTGCACAGAGTCCTGACGTGCATCCTATAGAACACATTTAGGATGTTTTGGAACTCCGACTTCGTGCCAGGCCTCATCGATCGACATCGATACCTCTCTTCAGTGCAGCACTCCGTGTTGAATGGACTACCATTCTCCAAGAAACCTTCCAGCACCAGATTGAACATATAACTGCGAGGGTAGAAGCTGTCATGAAGGCTAATGGTGGACCAACACCACGTTGAATTCCAGCATTATCGATGGAGGGCGCTGCGAACTTGTAAGTCATTTTCATCCAGGTGTCCGGATACTTTTGATCACATAGTACATGTAGAGAACAGCAGCTTTCCTATCACACTTCCCCGGGGCACTCCTGATAACACCCTTTTCTCTGATGAACACTCGCCGTCGATGACAACATATTGGGTTCTACTATTTAAGAAGTCTTTGAGCCACTCACATATCTCTGAACTTATTCCATATGCTCGTATCTTCATTAACTGCCGAAAATGGGACACCGTGTCAAATGCTTTCTAGAAGTCAAGAAATAGGGAATCTGCTTATTGCTCTTCATCCATAGTGCGCAGTATATCACGTGAGAAAATTGCAAGCTGAGTTTCGCAGGAGCGATGCTCTCTAAAGCCATGCTGATTCGTGGACGTAAGTTTCTCAGTCTCAAGAAAGTTTATTATATTCGACCTGAGAATAGCGCCGGCCGGTGTGGCCGTGCGGTTATAGGCGCTTCAGTTTGGAACCGAGTGACCGCTACGGTCGCAGGTTCGAATCCTGCCTCGGACCTGGATGTGTGTGATGTCCTTAGGTTAGTTACGTTTAAGTAGTTCTAAGTTCTAGGGGACTGATGACCACAGATGTTAAGTCCCATAGTCCTCAGAGCCATTTCAGCCATTTGAACCTGAGAAAACGTTCAAGCATTCTGTAGCAAACAGCTGTATGGGATATTGGTCTGCAATTTTCGGGGACAGAGAGGAAACACCAAGATACTGATGTGTGTGCATAGCAAGGAACCACATCTAAAAGTATCTAAACTTATATCCTGTATATCTAAACTGTGCAATCGTGTTTACATTTATCCTAACGAATCCCAGAAGAATTATCGCCTGACTTTCAGCCTTACAGATCCTAAACACATGCCTACAGTTGCATGTTGGCAGCACTGCTGAGCTACGGAGTTGGAGAAAATGAGGGAAGCGAGACGGGGGGTTAGTGCGTATGGAGTGAGGAGGTGGACAGTGGTAACTTCGCAGTCACTTCCCCTCTCGCCAGTATCGCTAACTTTTAAACATGTGTTCTCCTTCTGGGCCTGAGCCCGGGATAAAGACTGCGGAAGCCTCTGATTTATGGACAGGGTCACGCTGCGGCCCCAGGCGTCTCTTCTGAATGTATGGCCCAATCTCGCACCCCGCCGATATCAATTCAGTGCAGCCAACCAGCCGAGATGGCTTTCGCCTGCTGAGGGGGAAAGAAAAGAAGAAAAAAAAAATGGCGCGAATGACCGCGCCCAATTAATCGTCAGTGCTGCCAACTCACCGCTTTATACTGTGACTGCTTCGTAGGACCTTGTGAAGTTTTCGCTGTTTTTTTTTCTCCCCTTTCCTTCCCCTCTTTTTTGTGAAGAAGAGAAAGGAGGCTCTCGGCGCTGTTGGTTGTTTTTCATCTCACGATCGCTGAATGAGATATCCGCGGCATAGAGCCCCAATACAGCGATTCACGATCCGTGAGGTTGGCGGCTTCATTTCTGCCTTCGACAAGTTTCCGGCAACGACGCACGTTATCGATCACGAGGCGGGCCCTTGCGCGTGGTAACGACGAAGTGGCCAGCATCTGAAGTCGCCGGGCGTCTTTTGAAAGCGCGGAGGCGGCCGAAAGCGCACCAGAAAGGGCGGAAGAGGCGGAGAGGGAGGGGGTTGCGAGAGGCTCGTTAATGAAAATGCTTCCGTGGCGTAATACCCGTACCTCATCAATCTGAGCCTTAGCTACAGATTTGCGGCGGCGTTCCTTCCTAAAAACCGCTGCGTCATCGGGCCGTCCTTAACAAAAAAAAAAAAAAAAAAAAGGGCTTTTGATTTAGAGAACTGCGTTGTCATCTTGGCCTGTAGCGGCATGTCGCAGTAAGACGCGCACACTGAAACCGATGTTATTGCTCTGTGTCTCCCACTCCTTTCTTTCGGAAATATTTTATGAGCAAGCACTGAGGTGGCGTTGCTTTCATCTGGCTCCGCAAAAAGAAATATTGGATGGAAAGATCATTAAGATGAAACTTTATTCAATGGATAAAGCCTTTCAGGTCTTCTCATCGGTAATTACTAACCTCCGCCTAATGATAACATACCTCTGAAAGGTACACATTATGCAATCACGGCCCCTAGTCAGGCTCACCATATGTGCGGGCACGTACATGTGAGTTTGCTCGAGGTCTCTAGCAAAGAAAGAGATCCAGAAGACTTAATACGAGGGTAATCCCAAAAGTAAGGTCTCCTATTGTTTGTGTAAGTACAGAACTCTGTTTGTGTGGCAGTTGGTCACACCGTTATGAAGAGTGCTTCACGCGCTGTGTGTAAACAATGCGCACGCCGCGCTGAGGCGCTCATTCTTGGCTTGGAAGCCGTTGAGAATTGAGCTTCCGTTCGATATTACCGCCAAGTGCCAACTGCGAGCAGTTATTCGGTTTTTGAACGCAAAGGGCACTGCGCCGATTGAAATCGATCGCCAATTGGCGGAAGTGTATGGTGAGTCGTGCATGCATGTCAAAAATGTTCGTAAGTTGTTGCAGCTGGTCGGACCGAAATTCACGACGAACAAAGGAGCGGGAGACCGTCAGTTACTGATGAGACAGTGTTGAAAGTTGAGTAACATATGCTTGAAGATCAGCGGATCACAGTGGGTGATCTCTACACGTTGGTTCCGGAGGTTTCCCGCAGCACCGCTCACAGAATTTTAACGGAAAAATTGAACAGCCGGAAGGTGTGCCCAAGATGGGTGCCACGCATGCTGACTGAGGGTCACATACGGCAACAAGTTGATGCTTCCTGCGCGTTTCTTCACCGCCTTGCAGCCAAACAGGACAACTTTCTTGACTCAGTTGTCTCGGGTGATGAAACCTGGGCATACCACTTTACATATGAGACCGAGCAACAATCACGCCCGTGGCGACATCCTTCTTCGCCAAAGCCGCGGAAATTCAAACACAGTCTGCCGGTAAAGTCCTGACAACCGTTTTAGGGGATCGGAAAGGGCCTTTGTTGGTCGCCTTTATGCCCACTGGGACCATAATTAAAGCTGACAGGTACTGTGAAACTCTGAAAAAACTCAAAACGGGCAATTCAGAACCGGAGAAGAGCAATGTTGAGCAAGGGGGTTCACATTGTCCATGACAACGCTCGCCCACACATCGCTCGGCAAACCGTTGCTCTCCTGCAACAGTTTCTGTGGAACATAATCACCCACCCACCATATAGTCCTGACTTGGCGTCCAGTGACTATCACCTGTTCCCTAGGTTAAAAGAACATTTGGACGGAAAGCGATTCAGCTCCGACGACGAGGTGAAAGAAGAGGTTCATAACTTTCTGAACGGCATGGCGGCGAGCTGGTATGACATGGGCATACAAAAATTGCCACAGCGTCTACAAAAATTCATCGACAGAAATGGTGATTTGTCGAAAAAAAGCTAAATGTTCAAGCTGTAAACTTATGTAAGCCATTGTAGAAATAAACAGGTATATGTACCTATAAAAACGTTGGAGACCTTACTTTTGGGATTACCCTCATACTTCTCACATAGCACTGCAGATTCTATGCCCATTCTTAATGACTCAATTGGCGTTGAACTTATTATCGCCTTGTCAGTTTTACGAGAGTCGTTCAATAAATAATGCAACACATCTTTCCCTGGCCAATTTCGGTTAAAAAAATAGGGAATTTGTTGCGGGATATTGTGGACTATTCATGCTTCAGCCCCTATGGTTTCATGAAGTTCCTATTGGGGGCAGCACTTGTAGCTTCTGTAACGGAGGTGCGGAACAAGCAGGGAGTCGTTATTGAGTTACTTTTGGTGAAAAACCAAAACATAACACATGTTCATAGGAATTAGAGAACGTCTATGGAGACCTGGCAGTGAACAAAAGCACGGTGAGTCAGTGGGCCAGGCATTTGTCATCATTGCGCAATCCTTTCCGATCGCCTGTGCGCTCGCCAGTCACAAACCGCTGTGACTCCTGCAGTGTAGGAACGTGCGGACTCTCTCGTTCTGATAGATGGATCACAAACAAACACCTCGCTGCCCAACTGGTCGCCTCTGTTGGTAATGCTAACCACTCGTCTACGAGCTGGGTTACTCAAAGGTTTGTGCCCGCTACAGTTCTCGCCGCCTAACGGAAAACCATAAGAGCAACAAAGGAACAAATGCGCAGAATTACTTGAGCGGTACCGGGCTGATCGTGAAAGTTTTTGCTGGATATCGTCACTGGCGATGTAAAATCTAATCATCACTTCGAACTGGAAACAAAATGAAAATCCATAGAGTGGTGCAACACCTCTCTCCTACTAAGAGAAAGTTCGAAGTAGCACTCTTAGCCGGTAAAGCCATGGCAACGGCCTTCTGCGACGCTGAAAGGGCTATTCTGTTCCATGTCCTCCCTCATGATGCACCGATCAACTCGGAAATGTCATGCGCTACGTTCAGAAAATTGAAGATATGACTCCAGCATGTTCGCCACCACAAAAACGCAAACGTACTCCTCCTTCTCCATGACAACGCAAGGCCTCTGAAGTCCGCGCGCCAGAAGGAGCTCAAAAAAACTACATTGAACTGTTTTTCCTCATCCACCTTATAGCCCAAATCTAGCACATTCATACTTGAATCTGTTTCGCCCAATGAACGATGCACTTCGCGGGAAGCAGTATATGGATGACAGAAGCGAGACGCTGGCTCCGAAGACGACCAGTAGTGGTACCATTCGGGTATACAGGCCGTCTCAGTAATGTGGCGTAAGGCCGTCGAATTGAACGGAGATTACGTTTAAAAATACGGTTTTTTAGCTAGAAGAGCAGCGATCAGCATGGAGTGTTGGAATCCTGAACAAAACCAACCTGCTTTCAGAAAGAAAAGTTTTACATTACTTTTTTAAAGTCCCTCGTAGATTCCTGTGATACTGGGCAACATTATTTCGCAATATGATCTTGGATGCTGGCATTTGGAGAGGATTTAGTTGTTCGTTCAAGATTGGGGCAACCATTACATTCAGGTAAAAATTCGAACTACTCCACTTCTTCCTCGAGCGGGTGCAACGATACAAATTCGAGCGTTTTTCAGTCGTTAGAGTCTAGTTAGGATGTGAAATACCTACAGAAACAAAACGTTGTCACTTCTCGTCACAGTTCGAACGTTTAGATCATGGCATTTTGCTGTATGCACTTTATAACTGACACTCGCAAATAATGAGAGAGGTTCCATTTTTTTCTCTTTAAGTTTTTAAATTTTTAAAACGTTTCTCCCCTAATTCTAATATGCTTATCTGCCTCCCACTTATTTGTGGTGTATTTTACTGTACAGCCTTCTGAAGAAGGGCATTATGTTTCCGAAACCGGTAAAGAAATTAAATTTATTTTCCTTTGGTTGCTTATTATTTTATTGTATGTACTCTGCTCTGGCCAGGTTAGAGTTTAAATGCCCATTACCTTCATGACAAAAAAGGCACTCGAGTTTAGGCAGCGCTGTTTTCACACGGCATACCCGACGATGTGGACTATGTGGCGCTGTTGCCCTGAGAGGCCACTTTCAGCCATGTGATAAGAAGTCACCGCAACCACCCCTTGTCAGTTAAATCGTTTTCTCATGCACTCAGCTCTCACATATGCATTCAGCTTTCCAGCACGCAAGTAACACAGGCGGCGTTTGAGACATTATATAGCTTTTTTGTGTTTATTAATAAATAAATCCATAACTCAATATTAAATTTGAGGACAACAATGCATGAACAATTGGACATTAACAGCCAGCAGAATAGGTACATCGTCGATACACACATAAAAGAAAAATCTTGCATCATTCCTGTTCCCAGAACTCCTGAAAATAAACGTTGACTGCGGATATTGTATCACAGACACAGTCCCTTTGACTGTTCAGAGATGTCACCAAACCCGCCCAAAGATGTAAACAAGCCTGCATGAGTAGCGCCTATTAGACAGAGGGGGACCGACAGCCGATCAGTTCCAGTCATTCCACCAGTAAGGAGGTGCTCGGCTGGTGTTGTCTGTAGTTCGACCATTGCTAGACGGTCAATATCGCCGTTGGATCACGTCCGCATTGTTACCTTGTGC
The DNA here is from genome assembly GCF_023864275.1 of Schistocerca cancellata. Lineage (NCBI taxonomy): Eukaryota > Metazoa > Arthropoda > Insecta > Orthoptera > Acrididae > Schistocerca > Schistocerca cancellata. Next base: position 217,012,968 of record NC_064632.1, on the reverse strand, counting down.
CAGGAAGGGCTCTGAACAAGGGAAGTGTCCAGTTGTCTCGGAGTGAAGCAAAGCGATGTTGTTCTGACATGGAGGAGATGAGACAGGAACTATCGATGACATGCCTCGCTCAGGCCGCCCAAGGGCTACTAATGCAGTGGATGACCGCTACTTACGGATTACGGCACACAGAAAAACTGTCAGCAACGCCACCATGTTAAATAATGCATTTCGTGCAGCCACAGGATGTCGTGATACGACTCAGAATGTGTACAATAGGCTGCATAATGCGCCCTGGCAAGGTCCATCTTTGCAGCCACGGCACCATGCAGCACGGTACAGATGGGCCCAACAACATGCCGAATGTACAGCTCAAGATTGGCATCGCGTTCTCTTCACTGATGAGTGTAGCATATGCCTTCAGCCAGACAATCATCGTAGACGTGTTTGGAAGCAACCCGGTCAGGCTGAACGCCTTAGACACACTGTCCAGCGAGTGCAACAAGGTGGAGGTTCCCTGCTGTTTTGGGGTGGCCTTATATGGGGCCGACGTACACCACTGGTGGTCATGGACGACGACGTAACGGCTGTACGATACATGAATGGCATCCTCCGACCAATAGTGCAACCATATCGGCAGCATATTGGCGAGGCATTCGTCTTCATGGACGACAATTCGCGCCCCCCTCGTGCACATCTTGTGACTGACTTCCTTGAGCATAAGATATCTCTCAACTAGAGTGGCCAGCATGTTCTCCAGACGTAACCTTATCGAAAGTGCCAGGGATAGATTTATGGACGACGTGACTCACCAACCACTCTGAGGGATTTACACCGAATCGCCGTTGAGGAGTTGGACAATCTGGCGCAACAGTGCCTTGATGAACTTGTGGATAGTATGCCATGACGAATACAAGCATGCATTAATGCAAGATGACGTGCTACTGGGTATTAGAGGTACCGGTGTGTACAGCAACCTGGACCACCACCTCTGAAGGTCTCCTCGTTGTGTGGCGGTACAAGGTGCATTGCGTGATACTCATGAGTAATAAAAAGGGCGGAAATGATGTTTATGTTCATCTCTATTCCAATTTTCTGTACAAATACCGGAACTCACGGAACCGAGGTGATGCAAAACTTCTTCTGATGTGTGTATTATCATGTACTTTGTTACTAATAATGGTTGCTATACATTAGTAGACACATTAACAGCAGCTCAATAACCTTCACCCAAGCTGATACTTAGCCTAGAGCACTAATTCGACTTTCAATAACTGTCATTTACAGCTGCAGCAATATTTGTTTATTACGCAAAACTACTCAGCTATAGGCGATAATACACATATAGTAAGTTCTGCAAATAAGGTAATTAAGTGACTGAAGCTATGTGATAGAATTTAGATGGAATTATAACTATCAACTTCGGTGGGTGGGCATGTAATACATTTCAAGCCAAACTAATGTTTCTTACATGCTGCCTTCGTGAAGCTGCATTTCAAATGGTGTGCTGCGTATAAGGATCCTTGAGGTGAAACGTACACTGATGCTAGATGAAGAAAAATAAGTGTTCAGCGATAAGGTCACGAGAAACGGTAAGCAAGTTCGGATTGGGAAAGCAAACTGGTCGAGCTCTTTGACAAGAGCCATCTGGACATTTCCCTTAAGCAATTTAGGAAAGCTATGGTAAACGTAAATATAGGTATCTGAAACGCCGTCCTCCCTAATATAATTGCGCCAGCCCATTCTTTTCACATAACGGAGGAATTATATGAATTGGACGGAAATTGGCAGACGTGATGCGCATGTGCAGACAAACGACTCATAACAATTTCAGAAAAAGTGATGGTTTATTCAAGAGAAAGAGCTTCTACAGGTTTAGCAAGTCAGTAACGGCTGTTTCTCCTCTTATGTAAGCGGTTACGCGGACTGTCATTGATTGACAGAGTCGTCAGATGCCCTCCTGAGGGACGTCGTTCCTACTTCTCTCCAACTAGCTCGTTACATCGTCGAAATCCCGAGTTATTGGAGAGCCCTTCCCTTGCTGCTCCAAACGTTCTCAATTGCAGAAGGACCCGGCGATCTTACTCGCTATGGTAGAGATGGGCAAGCAGGAAAACAAACATTAGAAATTCGACTTGTGGGGGGCGAGTATTACGTTGCTGAGATGCAAGCCCTGGGTTCCTTGCCATTAACGGCAACAAAACGGGGCGCAGAATATCGTCAGCGTGCTGCTGTGCTGTGATCGTGCTGTGGATGACAACCAAAGGGGTCCCGCTATGAAAAGAAATAACTCCCCAGGTCATCACTCCTGTTTGGCGGACCATAAGTGCCACACAGATATTGGGCTGTGTATAGCGCCGACATCTTACTTAAAATTCCTACGTATGATGGCGACTCTATACAAAGCCCGATGTTTGTAAGGTGGGGCACAAGACTACGTAATTTCTATTCGTTGATCAAGTGAATGTGTAAGAATGCGACTTGGTTTGTGTAAGAATTAGGAAAAAGCTACATGCGACTTGGTTTGTTGCGCAATTTTAATTTAGTATCATTATTCCCCGGGACAATCCTGACGATACCCTTGTCTTCGATTAACTTTCTCAGTCTAGGACAAATTAAAGGGTTATTTTACTTAAGAAGCCTTCGAACCACTCACAAATCTGAGAACCTATTCCGTATTTGAAGATAAGAATAATTACTGTACGCAAAGAAGCAATCATTCGGTATCACCTACATCTATACCCCTCTGGAAACCACTGCGAAACGCATGAGAGGAGGTACGGGGCGTTGTACCTGTTATTAGGGCTTCTCCATTCCATTCACGTATGGAGCGAAAGAAGAATGGTTTGTTAAATGTCTCTGCTTGGGCTATAATTAGCCTAATCGTACCATCACGATTCCTATGGGGGCGATATGTAAAGCGTTGTAATACTTTACTATATTTAGCGCTTAAATCTGATTCTAAGAATCTCCTAACTACATTTTCACGGGGTAGTTTGCGTCTGTGCAAAGAAAACAAAATCCCAGAAGATTGGAGTAAGGGAGTCATAATCCCTCTGTTCAAAAATGGCAATCGACGAAATTGTGGAAATTACAGAGGCATCACACAGCCTGAAGTTGTTAGAAAGCATCATAGAAATGAGACTTACAAAGATAGTAGAACCTTTGCTTGACGAAGAAGAACGTGCATTCAGGACAGACGAAGGAACTATGGATCTAATTTTTGCAGTAAGAATGCTGACAGAAAAGTACTGGGAACATGGAAGAAATCTTGTGACTGTATTTGTGCTCATTGAAAAATCGTATGACAATGTTCCTCGAAACAAGAAATGGGAATGTTTGGAAGACCTAAAGGTGCCAAAGAGCCTAACTGATAAAGTCAAGATACTATACCAAAAGTGATACAGCTATGTCCAGATAAGCAACGGACGACCAGAATGCTTTGAAGCAAAGAGAGGTTACCAACAAGGAAGTGCCGTATCACCACTCCTGTTTGTAATAGTAATGGACAAGATCATAAAATCTATCAAGAAAATAGACAGCGAACCAAATGCCCTGGTTTTTGCTGGTGATTAGTTTGGGGAGAGCCAGAAGCTGAGGCACAGAAGAAACTTAATGACTGGAACAACACATTAAAAAATTTCAGACTAAAAATAAGTAAAACAAAGACAGCAGAAATGACCATCAAGAGGCAAGGAACAGCCTCATATATTTTCGTAGGAGGAGTCAAAGTAGGATCTGTTTAAAGTAGCTGGTACTGAGTTTCCTGTCACCAGTCTCTTAAAGGAACGCAGCCTTCAGTAGCATGAGCACATAATGAGAATGAACAACGATATTTCAGCCTGAACCTCGTAGGAAGAAGACCACAGGGAAGACCAAGAAAACGCTAGATAGAGATTGTAAGATCAGATGTGGAGGAGAAGGGACACAAATGCGAAGTTGTCCTGGAACAAAAGATATGTGAAGACAGAAGGGGATGGTGAGCTCTTGTGCACAACACCGGGAAACTGGAGTTGGAAGACAATGATGATGGCCGGCCGGTGTGGCCGTGCGGTTCTAGGCGCTTCAGTCTGGAGCCGCGTGACCGCTACGGTCGCATGTTCGAATCCTGCCTCGGGCATGGACGTGTCTGATGTCCTTGGGTTAGTTAGGTTTAAGGAGTTCTAAGTTCTAGGGGACTCATGACCACAGATGTTAAGTCCCATAGTGCTCAGAGCCATTTGAACAATGATGATGATGATGATGATTTTGCGTCCGTCTTCAAGCGTCTGTCAATCAGTTGTTTCAGCACAGCTGAATGGGTCAAGCAAACCTGTGACAATTCGTGCTGCCTTTCTGTGAATCCGTTCAACGCCCCTGTTAGTCCTGTTTGATACGGGTCCCACACATTTGAGCAATATTATAGGATGGGTCACATGTATGTTTTATATGCAGTTTCCTTTGCAGGCTGATTGCATTTCCATAGTGTTCTACCAACGACCTGCAATCTGTCACCTGATGTAGCTACGGCTGAACAACGTGGTCGTTCCAAATTGTTCAAATGGCTCTAAGCACTATGAGACTTAACATCTGAAGTCATCAGTCCCCTAGAACTTAGACCTACTTAAACCTAGCTAATCTAAGGACATCACACACGTCCATGCCCGAGGCAGGATTCGAACCTGCGATCGTAGCGGTCACGCGGTTCCAGACTGAAGCGCCTAGAACCGCTCGGTCACTGCGCCTGGCTGTGGTGTTTCCCTTCCATATCCCTACAAATTGTTAGAGCCAGGAATTTGTATGAACTCAGATAATCGAAATGACAATCATTGATGTTATGGTCGTAGGATACTATACCGCCCTCCACACACGAATGGAATTTTTTTTTTTTTTTTTTTTTTTTTTCCTTTATTGAATTTCAATTCCCCCCGAAGGGGGCGGGCTGGCAGCAGCTTAGGACGCCGCTCTGCAGCCTACAGATTTTCTGACAAAGAGTAGGAGAATAAATAATAATAAAAAATAGGCGATAAAATCGGGGACTTAGTGAGTAACAAGGTGAAAAGAAAATGGGGAAATTAAAACAAACAACAGAGGGATGATGAAGCGAATAAAAATACATACGGAGCAGACAGGGGAAACAATAGACAATTAAAAAAAAACACGGCGACAGTCTGGATTCTGTTCGCAAAGTATATAAAATGCACACCCAGCGACAGCATGGTTTCTGTTCGCAACACAACACCGAATAGTCACTAGAACACAGCACTAAAAGTCGGCAAAGGTGACACCACAGTCGAGAGCAGGTGGGGGGAAACTGGACAGGAGATGGGAAAACAAAAAGGGGGGGGGGGGGAACCGGGAAAGGAGCTGATGGAGGATGAGGACCCATAAGAGGGGTGGGGGGCAGACGCGACAGGGAGGGGGGACGAATGGAACGGGAGAAGGCTCTAATAAATGCTGCCAAGGGACGTAACCTCTCGAGCCGTCGCACGGTAAACCTTACTCCAGTTTTGATCGGAACGTCCCACCTTACATCGCAGCTACCATATTAGAGACACTCTGGCGCGGCTAATAAAGGGCGCTAGAGAGACACAGAGGAAGAAAGAGACAAACAGTGAGAGAGAGAGAGAGAGAGAGAGAGAGAGAGAGAGAGAGCGACTGCAGAGCGAGTGCTTCCTCTCATAGATAAGAGGTGGAGCCGTAGTGCAAATAGCCATACACATAGCCGATGAGTGTGGAGTCCTGTGTGGACGGGCGGTTGTATGTGCCAGTTGGGTCCTGCCAAACTGAGTGGAGTACACAGTGTCGCGGTGTCCGCAAGCGCAGCATGTTAGCTCGGCGCAGTTCCACGAGTCGAACGCACTTTCAGCAGGGCAGTTACTGTTTACTTCTCTTTGAAGGCATCATTCCGGAGACAGTTTGTAGTACAAGTTGTTAGTGTGGTATCGATAGCTACGATGCCACGGCGTAGGTGCGCTCTGCTAGATTGGCTTTACGACACCGACACAGACGACAGTGCCCTCTAGCCGGCGCTGTGCAGCCCTACGAGCACCGCTCTAGATTCAGCCCATTTGATTCCGAGGAGACGACCAAGAAACATTGTTTCTATTTCATAGAGGGCGAGCCACTACAGATTTTTCCTTTGTAACTTCTAGCCGCTGTTAGATTTGATGGATGTACAGCTTCGCACCTATGTGCTCATCTGTACGCAAAGTTAAGTAAAAGAGTTATAACCTAATTGCAGTACCAAGTGTTCTACCCCACCTGCTCCTCCTAGCTTCCTACATTCGACCTACCCTTCAGTTTACGGCAGCAGACCCACGTGCCGCCTTCCAGGCGGGATAAAAAAGTTGGTCGTAGTGCGTGGAAAGCACTCAGCTTTAAATGGGTCTCGTAGCTAATGTAAATGAGAATGGTATTCCTGCTCTAACGGCGAAAGACTCAGTGAAAGTTTTACCTATATTTATGGATTACTCCGGCGCTTCTTGATAGCACAATTCCATATTGAGGGTTGAATAACACTTAGGTGGTTTCTTGTTCCGCTGATTTTTATTTGTATGAACTAGTTTTCGGCTTATTAGGCCATCTTCAGATAACTACTAGCTATTGTTTACAAGGAGCTTGCGTTCTTAAAAACCAAACTTTCTGGACTAAGATACAACGCACTTACATACGATCTTTAGTTGTGGTATTATCTTTGGAATTGTCAAACGGGTCTTTCGACTTTCTGTTCTGTTCTTCAACATAATAAATCACGTTTTATGGTTTGTCAGTACCACGTATGACAACAATTAGAATTGTTGAGAATACACATTATTACAAATTTACAATTTTTTGGTATTTGTTGTGAACAGTTGCACTGGACACTAAGTTTGGTTGTACAACATGTTTTCTTTGTGGGTTACATTTAGTTATTAGAAAAATTGTGCAATAATAAATACCAAATATTACACTGTAACAGTTGAGTTACAGGTAGGAACGTGAACACACAAGGGATTTTACATTATATTGGGGTGTGAATTTGTGTACTATTGTGACACTTTGTGGTTAGTAGCAGGTTTACTGTACTGTACTGTACTGTGTAAGAGCGGTGATGTGCTCCGTTCCAATTGGTCATTTAGAACCAGCTGGGGATTTAGGGGTAAGTGTTTGTTTGTTTCAAGTGATTGTAGTAGGGTGATGTTTTTGCCTTTGTTGGCTATATGTAGCACTCCTGTGTGTGCTAGATATTTGTGTCCTTCTTCGAGAACATGTTCTGCAAAGACAATACCACAACTAAAGATCGTATGCAAGTGCGTTGTATCTTAGACCAGAATGTTTGGTTCGTACGAACACAAGTTCCTTGTAAACAACGGCCAGTAGTTATCACTAGATGGCCTAATAAACCGAAAACTAGTTCATACAAATAAAAATCAGCAGAACAAAAATCCGCCTAAGTGTTATTCAACCCTCAATATGAAAGTTTTAAGTTTGGTTATCAGTTATCATGCACTAAAAATTCGTATTGTAGCCAGCCTGTTTGAAGTTCGCAGTTCGCAGTATTGCTTACCAGACATAGATTTGGTTCCACTGATCGCGTAGTAACACTGCATGAAGACCTCCATAAATTTAAAGAGTGTAGGGCACCATGCAACTGAGGTGTGGTTTATTCATATTGTATCCTTTATTGTATGGTTATATGATAGCGGAACAAACACTGGTAGCAGTTACTACGGTAAAATATCTGGGAGTATGCGTACGGAACGATTTGAAGTGGAATGAACACATAAAATTAATTGTTGGTAAGGCGGGTACCAGGTTGAGATTCACTGGGAGAGTCCTTAGAAAATGTAGTCCATCAACAAAGGAGGTGGCTTACAAAACACTAGTTCGAGCTATACTTGAGTATTGCTCATCAGTGTGGGATCCGTACCAGGTCGGGTTGACGGAGGAGATAGAGAAGATCCAAAGAAGAGCGGTGCGTTTCGTCACAGGGTTATGTGGTAAGAGTGATAGCGTTACGGAGATGTTTAGCAAACTCAAGTGGCAGACTCTGCAAGAGAGTTGCTCTGCATCACGGTGTAGCTTGCTGTCCAAGTTTCTAGAGGGTGCGCTTCTGGATGAGGTATCGAATATATTGCTTCCCCCTACCTATAACTCCCGAGGAGATCACGAATGTAAAATTAGAGAGATTCGAGCGAGCATGGAGGCTTTCCGGCAGTCGTTCTTCCCGCGAACCACACGCGACTGGAACAGGAAAGGGAGGTAATGACAGTGGCACTTAAAGTACCCTCCTCCACACACCGTTGGGTGGCTTGCGGAGTAGAAATGTAGATATAGATGTAGAATGTAGATGTAGATGTATTTGTCAACTAAGTCTGCCTAGATTCTTTTCAAGTAATTCTAATACATTGCTTTAAATCGCACCAAGTACAATGTGTAAACTTTTAGGTGGCAACCTCTCCCTCGTCCTGAATCTACATCTACATCCATACTCCGCAAGCCACCTGACGGTGTGTGGCGGAGGGTACCTTCAGTACCTCTATCGGTTCTCCCTTCTATTCCAGTCTCGTATTGTTCGTGGAAAGAAGGATTGTCGGTATGCCTCTGTGTGGGCTCTAATCTCTCTGATTTTATCCTCATGGTCTCTTCGCGAGATATACGTAGGAGGGAGCAATATACTGCTTGACTCTTCGGTGAAGGTATGTTCTCGAAACTTTGACAAAAGCCCGTACCGAGCTACTGAGCGTCTCTCCTGCAGAGTCTTCCACTAGAGTTTATCTATCATCTCCGTAACGCTTTCGCGATTACTAAATGATCCTGTAACGAAGCGCGCTGCTCTCCGTTGGATCTTCTCTATGTCTTGTATCAACCCTATCTGGTACGGATCCCACACTGCTGAGCAGTATTCAAGCAGTGGGCGAACAAGCGTACTGTAACCTACTTCCTTTGTTTTCGGATTGCATTTCCTTAGGATTCTTCCAATGAATCTCAGTCTGGCATCTGCTTTACCGACAATCAACATTATATGATCATTCCATTTTAAATCACTCCTAATGCGTACTCCCAGATAATTTATGGTATTAACTGCTTCCAGTTGCTGACCTGCTATTTTGTAGCTAAATGATAAAGGATCTATCTTTCTGTGTATTCGCAGCACATTACACTTGTCTACATTGAGATTCAGTTGCCATTCCCTGCACCATGCGTCAATTCGCTGCAGATCCTCCTGCATTTCAGTACAATTTTCCATTGTTACAACCTCTCGATTCACCACAGCATCATCTGCAAAAAGCCTCAGTGAACTTCCGATGTCATCCACCAGGTCATTTATGTATATTGTGAATAGCAACGGTCCTATGACACTCCCCTGCGGCACACCTGAAATTACTCTTACTTCGGAAGACTTCTCTCCATTGAGAATAACATGCTGCGTCCTGTTATCTAGGAACTCCTCAATCCAATCACACAATTGGTCTGATAGTCCATATGCTCTTACTTTGTTCAATAACCGACTGTGGGGAACTGTATCGAACGCCTTGCGGAAGTCAAGAAACACGGCATCTACCTGTGAACCCGTGTCTATGGCCCTCTGAGTCTCGTGGACGAATAGCGCGAGCTGGGTTTCACATGACCGTCTTTTTCGAAACCCATGCTGATTCCTACAGAGTAGATTTCTAGTCTCCAGAAAAGTCATTATACTCGAACACAATACGTGTTCCAAAATTCTACAACAATCGGTAGAAGTCGGTAAACGTCGGGAGGCCTCGGTAGGTACGCAGTTTCGACTGCTGCCAACATTACGTAGCTGACTATGTTGTACAAGGTAGCCATTGACTTCTGCTTCGTTATTGTTTTGCGCTGTACTGTTCTCCGTGTTTTTATTGTGCAGTTGTGCTAAACATTATCAAAATGAGTGAAGAGGCAGTTGCTGGCCCATCTCGGGAGTCGCCAACAACCCCTACCGGAAGGCCTACGGTTAGAAGGAAACCAGTATTACGTAGCGATGCTCGCAGAATTATATTGCGTGTGATTGAATGCTGCGAAAGGGAAAGGGAGCAGAAAAAATTGCTTCACCCCATTTACAAATCTTCAGTGAGAGCTGCTACACACACAGGACAAAGCATGCGTAGCATTGGAAGATTCAAACAGTTTTCCAAGAATCATCCTGGCGTATCACCACAAAAACCTAACAAGAAAAGGTGAGTTTCCATTTCAGATATTTTGTTCGCGATCACTTTGAAGGCGCCCCTTATTTCGTCCGGAACACCTTATATTTCATTTTTCCTTGCTACCGTATTGCTTTGTATGGAAACACCAGTGGTTAATGTATTACTTCGAAACACATTCATATTACAGTACATTTCCAAATTCAAAAAAATACATACAGTGCAGAAGGCATTTCTTATAAATCTTTCTCTCTCTTTTAACTTAGGAAAAGAAGTGGAGAAATCGAAATAGTGATCGATGATTTCAACCAGCGTGTCATTCGCGACACGATAGCGGAATTTTATTCAGTGCGGAAGATTATGCCGAGCCTGCGAACACTGCTTCCAGTTTTGCACGACAAAATAGGCTGGAAGTGGAGTATTGTCTCACAGAGAAATGTACTTTTATCTATGGGATTCATATGGCGTAAGGTGGGAAACAAGAGGAATGTGTTGTTAGAACGTCCAGACATTGTGCACTGTCGATCTCGTTTCATTGTTGACATGAAGAACTTCAGGGAAGCAGGCAGAGAAATATTTTATCTCTATGAATCGTGGATCGATAATAACTTAACGTTTAATAAATGTTGGTAGAGGAAGGGTGACTTACGTGAAGAGAGTGTCGTTGGTGTTACTGCATGGGGGAGCTCATCGAGAAGACTGATATTTGCAAGTGTCGGATCCAAGAATGGGTTCGCCAAGGAAGGGCAACTTGTGTTCTGGGCAAAGACGACAAAGGGCGATTATCACGGTCAGATGAATTCGGCAAACTTTGAGAAGTGGTTCGGAGAGAAGGTACTGCCAAATCTCCCGCCTAATTCAGTAATAGTTATGGGTAACGCTCCTTACCGTAACAGGCAAACAGAGAGAACTCCAACGAAGTTTGACACGAAAGTGCGAATGCTGGAGTGGCTGCAATGCAGAAATATCCCCTGTGATGAGAGTATGAGGAAGGACGAGCTGTATGCGCAAGTACGAGCGAATAAGCCAGCTGATAAGTCCTTTGCTGTAAACCTGTTGGCTGAAAGCTAAGGCCATCAGATCGTTCGCTCGCCACCTTACAACTGCGACTTAAACGCAATAGAATTGGCGTGGGCGAAGATAAAAAGGCATGTTAGGGAGCACAACATATCAGGGGACTTAGCTGCTACAAACATGCTGAATCTTGTGGACGCAGTTTTCCAGTCGTTTACTGCCAATGATTGGAAGGGATATTGCAAGAAAGTTAAAGAAACAGAAGAAGAATATTGCGCATGTGATGGTGTCGGCGAAATTGCTGTGGACGAAATTCTCATTAACACAGCCACATCAGATGTAAGTGAGGAAGACTCAGATACGCAAACGGAAGACAGTGGCAGTGAAAGCGATTGATCACATGGCGTGAAATGTTTTTACAAAAGATCACAGCTTGAATAAATAACAAAAACAATCTCATATTAGTTTGTTGTAAATTGTATTTTTGTTCTATTTTAATAAAACACAGAAACGGAACATAGTGACAGTGAAAGCGGTGGACCACATGGCTTAAATATACACTCCTGGAAATTGAAATAAGAACACCGTGAATTCATTGTCCCAGGAAGGAGAAACTTTATTGACACATTCCTGGGGTCAGATACATCACATGATCACACTGACAGAACCACAGGCACATAGATACAGGCAACAGAGCATGCACAATGTCGGCACTAGTACAGTGTATATCCACCTTTCGCAGCAATGCAGGCTGCTATTCTCCCATGGAGACGATCGTAGAGATGCTGGATGTAGTCCTGTGGAACGGCTTGCCATGCCATTTCCACCTGGCGCCTCAGTTGGACCAGCGTTCGTGCTGGACGTGCAGACCGCGTGAGACGACGCTTCATCCAGTCCCAAACATGCTCAATGGGGGACAGATCCGGAGATCTTGCTGGCCAGGGTAGTTGACTTACACCTTCTAGAGCACGTTGGGTGGCACGGGGTACATGCGGACGTGCATTGTCCTGTTGAAACAGCAAGTTCCCTTGCCGGTCTAGGAATGGTAGAACGATGGGTTCGATGACGGTTTGGATGTACCGTGCACTATTCAGTGTCCCCTCGACGATCACCAGTGGTGTACGGCCAGTGTAGGAGATCGCTCCCCACACCATGATGCCGGGTGTTGGCCCTGTGTGCCTCGGTCGTATGCAGTCCTGATTGTGGCGCTCACCTGCACGGCGCCAAACACGCATACGACCATCATTGGCACCAAGGCAGAAGTGACTCTCATCGCTGAAGACGACACGTCTCCATTCGTCCCTCCATTCACGCCTGTCGCGACACCACTGGAGGCGGGCTGCACGATGTTGGGGCGTGAGAGGAAGACGGCCTAACGGTGTGCGGGACCGTAGCCCAGCTTCATGGAGACGGTTGCGAATGGTCCTCGCCGATACCCCAGGAGCAACAGTGTCCCTAATTTGCTGGGAAGTGGCGGTGCGGTCCCCTATGGCACTGCGTAGGATCCTACGGTCTTGGCGTGCATCCGTGCGTCGCTGCGGTCCGGTCCCAGGTCGACGGGCACGTGCACCTTCCGCCGACCACTGGCGACAACATCGATGTACTGTGGAGACCTCACGCCCCACGTGTTGAGCAATTCGGCGGTACGTCCACCCGGCCTCCCGCATGCTCACTATACGCCCTCGCTCAAAGTCCGTCAACTGCACATACGGTTCACGTCCACGCTGTCGCGGCATGCTACCAGTGTTAAAGACTGCGATGGAGCTCCGTATGCCACGGCAAACTGGCTGACACTGACGGCGGCGGTGCACAAATGCTGCGCAGCTAGCGCCATTCGACGGCCAACACCGCGGTTCCTGGTGTGTGCGCTGTGCCGTGCGTGTGATCATTGCTTGTACAGCCCTCTCGCAGTGTCCGGAGCAAGTATGGTGGGTCTGACACACCGGTGTCAATGTGTTCTTTTTTCCATTTCCAGGAGTGTATTTAAATTTTATTATTAATAGTTTAACATTGCGAGGAATGAAATAAAATGAAAATAAGATTGCGAGCATTGGGAATCGAACCCGGGTCAGCTGCATGACAAGCCTTTACCTAATCAATTCCATTACGCATGCTTCAGTGACCTAATTGTAGAACCATTGTGCATTACTCTTTTCGGGCGTTCGGAGAACAACTCACGAAAGTTTCATTGCAATCGGATGAATGGTTTGTGAGCGCATAGTAGACAAACATACATACATACATTTTAATGTACATGGCGATTTCAGTTTCGTTTACGAACAACATTTAAAGCGAGTTCTACTTCCAAGCCTCTTGTCTGCTTTCGCGTACGCATGACGCGCAATTTGTAGTGCCAGCATTGCAACTGGTAGGCGCGCCCTTATTTACAGTTATTGATATTTGGTTTTATTGCATATTATTGCCAAAATATAAATTTACACTGTCATCGCTTCGCAAGTAGAAGAAAGGTTGGTCTAGAATTCAACATGTGTCAATCATTCTGATTTGATATTACCAGCATTTGGGTATTTTAACATGTATTGTCCCTTACGTCTTCTGCTGCACAAGCTTGGAATTACTCATTTGGTCAAAAATTAATTAGCATTTGTCTGATTAAAATTATGAGGAATTATTTAAATTATAATATTTTCTGAAATAAGGGACTACATCTGCCATGCGTTTCACAGTGGTTTGCAGAGTATGGATGTAAATGCAGATGTATGGCCAAACCTTCATTGACATGCTGCTGTGTCAAACACTTTCCGGGAATCTAGGAACATGGAGTCTGCCTGATAAGGAGCGTCTTTACTGCGTACATTCTTTTTTATGTATCTATATACATATGAGGTCGGAAATACTGCACAAAACGAAATGAAAAGCGACGTTAGGCCAGTGGACGAAAATGACGACGACACGAGAACGTATATTCTGAGGTTTGTATGGTTACGCGTATTTCGGTACGGAGAGGAAATTCAAAGGCCTGGGACGCAGACATGACGTTCTGCTAATTCAGTGTGTGTGAACTGCGCCAGGACGCTGGTCCGTTGGCGTCTGTTTGATGTCGCTCGGGGATTTAATACCTGCGTGTTCTTTGCGGCGGGTGGCCATTTCAGTGGTACCAGTTAATTTGCCACCATTTTAACGACGCCATTAATGCACGGCAAAGCTCTACATTCATCGCGGCGTAGTGTAGAAGCGCGTCTAAACCCCCCGCCAGATATTTGGCGCCATGCCCTCTGCTGGTGGTGAACCTAAAATGTTACTGCTTTGGTTATTTATTCACTTCTATATTATTACAATAAGTTCGGGTAAGACATTCCAAGTTAACATGTGATAAATGCGACTACTTTCTCTTCATGAATATGGGTATTTAAATCACAAATAATTAAGAGAAAATTGCTACGACTGATTTAAGTCATCCGCAAGTTCATTTGAATTGTCACAGGTTGTGGAAAAAGTACCTAACTGATAAAGTACCCGAAATATCGGGTGGTTACAATTAAAGGGCAGCAACTCACCGAGGTTCTCTGTGGGCTCTAATTACCGTATGGCACCGAACCGTGGTAGACATTCTAATGCTGAAACTATTTACATGCGAAAAATTAGTTCCAATTTTGGCCAACAGGTACAAATGTGTCACTGTGAATACAAGAAAGAATTGTCTTCTTATGTACTAGATAACAAACGGGACGTCGGCAGAAAAGTTCAAATAAGTTCAAACGTCCCCTTAGAAAGGTTATAAATTACTGTGCTGGTAAACTTCTACGTTATTTGATACAGAGACAGCTGAGTAAAACAGAACGTACTCAGACATTTCTCTCTTTACTTATTCTGATCATCAATAAACTGACATACACTCCTGGAAATGGAAAAAAGAACACATTGACACCGGTGTGTCAGACCCACCATACTTGCTCCGGACACTGCGAGAGGGCTGTACAAGCAATGATCACACGCACGGCACAGCGCACACACCAGGAACCGCGGTGTTGGCCGTCGAATGGCGCTAGCTGCGCAGCATTTGTGCACCGCCGCCGTCAGTGTCAGCCAGTTTGCCGTGGCATACGGAGCTCCATCGCAGTCTTTAACACTGGTAGCATGCCGCGACAGCGTGGACGTGAACCGTATGTGCAGTTGACGGACTTTGAGCGAGGGCGTATAGTGGGCATGCGGGAGGCCGGGTGGACGTACCGCCGAATTGCTCAACACGTGGGGCGTGAGGTCTCCACAGTACATCGATGTTGTCGGCAGTGGTCGGCGGAAGGTGCACGTGCCCGTCGACCTGGGACCGGACCGCAGCGACGCACGGATGCACGCCAAGACCGTAGGATCCTACGCAGTGCCGTAGGGGACCGCACCGCCACTTCCCAGCAAATTAGGGACACTGTTGCTCCTGGGGTATCGGCGAGGACCATTCGCAACCGTCTCCATGAAGCTGGGCTACGGTCCCGCACACCGTTAGGCCGTCTTCCGCTCACGCCCCAACATCGTGCAGCCCGCCTCCAGTGGTGTCGCGACAGGCGTGAATGGAGGGACGAATGGAGACGTGTCGTCTTCAGCGATGAGAGTCGCTTCTGCCTTGGTGCCAATGATGGTCGTATGCGTGTTTGGCGCCGTGCAGGTGAGCGCCACAATCAGGACTGCATACGACCGAGGCACACAGGGCCAACACCCGGCATCATGGTGTGGGGAGCGATCTCCTACACTGGCCGTACACCACTGGTGATCGTCGAGGGGACACTGAATAGTGCACGGTACATCCAAACCGTCATCGAAACCATCGTTCTACCATTAATAGACCGGCAAGGGAACTTGCTGTTCCAACAGGACAATGCACGTCCGCATGTATCCCGTGCCACCCAACGTGCTCTAGAAAGTGTAAGTCAACTACCCTGGCCAGCAAGATCTCCGGATCTGTCCCCCATTGAGCATGTTTGGGACTGGATGAAGCGTCGTCTCACGCGGTCTGCACGTCCAGCACGAACGCTGGTCCAACTGAGGCGCCAGGTGGAAATGGCATGGCAAGTCGTCCACAGGACTACATCCAGCATCTCTACGATCGTCTCCATGGGAGAATAGCAGCCTGCATTGCTGCGAAAGGTGGATATACACTGTACTAATGCCGACATTGTGCATGCTCTGTTGCCTGTGTCTATGTGCCTGTGGTTCTGTCAGTGTGATCATGTGATTTATCTGACCCCAGGAATGTGTCAATAAAGTTTCCCCTTCCTGGGACAATGAATTCACGGTGTTCTTATTTCAATTTCCAGGAGTGTAAAACATTTTTAGCGCAACGCAATCTGACTTTCAATAATCCCTACAAAAGAATGGCCCTGACTAACAGTAACCTATACCTTTCATGAATCACTCACCTCACAAACATCTTCGTTACTCGAACTACTGCAATACAGAGAGCGTCAATACTGCCAGCTAAAAAAATGTTCAAATGTGTGTGAAATCTAATGGGACTTAACTGCTAAGGCCATCAGTCCCTAAGCTTACACACTACTTAACCTAAATTATCCTAAGTACAAACACACACACCCATTCCTTAGGGAGGACTCGAACCTCCGTCGGGACCAGCCGCACAGTCCATGACTGCAGCACCCAAGACCGCTCGGCTAAACCCGCGCGGTACTGCCAGCTAAATAAAAGATTCTAACTACGAAAGGCACTAACTACTGATAGGCATAGTTAGCAACTGAAAGATTCTGATAGAGAACAAACAATGTATTTACCTAAATAATGTTCTAAAGTTCAAAAGTGAGAAAGGAACAATGTTGATTTCATTATTAACCGCCGCTTGCACAGTTTGGTCAATATGAACACCGGAGACGTCGACGAGATGCTATATAGCTCCAAATACTGCCGACTTGTGTACACGAAAAATACCAAGACGGATCAGGGTTCGGAGTCCATACAAATATGCAGGTTCCAATACGACTTGCTGGTTTAGCCAGTTCGTAAGCACAAGGGTGTTTCGCATCCATAAGTGACATGCTTACAAAAGTACTACAGTGTTAAATCCAGCCTTCAGGTTGAGTGCAGCTGTACGTGTAACTTGGATGAAAGTGAGAAATGGTATGCTGTTACGTTAATCTGGAAAGACATAGTGTCTGTAAACTAAATTATGTAATTTCTCGTCAGTAGAAGGATATAACTGTTAGGGGGTAGTTCTACTTCCGCAAGGTGATCCTGGCTGAACAACCGATATCTGAACGCCGTTTATGATGTGACCTAATAAATTTTCAACGAAGCCACAAAAAAATTGTTATTTTTATTTGCAGTCTTATTGCTCCTCAGAGGTATAGTTTGACAAGGGTGACGTAAGTCATCGGTTTTGTTTGGAATATAAGCATATACATATAGGATTGTTGTTAGTGTTAAAAAGAAGAGTATTACGCTCTAAGACAAAAAAAAGACGCACCGCAAAGCAATTCTCCGAATGGGACAGAAATACAGATTTGATATACATGAGCAGACATACCAATTATACAATTTCAGAAAAATTGGGTGATCCTTTCAACAGAAAGAGCTTCACAAATTGAACAAGTCAGGAACACGTCGGCTCACATCCGGCCCTTATGCAAGGAGTTCTTCAGCTTGGCATTCATTGACATATATCGTGCCAAATTCTGTCTAATAGGCGCTTTAGATTGTCAAAATTCCTGAGCTGGTTGGAAAGCACTGCCCATAATCCTCCAAATGTTCTGAGCTGGGAAGAAAGTAGTGTTTGGCAGGCACGAAGACAAACAGTAGAAAGTTTTGCCGTGTGTGGGTGGGTATTGTCTTGTTGGCATGTAATCCCAGGATGACTTGAGTTTACATACCACTGTGCTGTAACGATGCCTCGGATGATAACCAGAGACATCCTGCTATGAAAAGAAATGGCACCCTAGACGTTACTCCTGGTTGTCGGACCATATGACGGGCGGCATTCATGTTTGTATCTCACCGCCGTCCGGAGCGTTTCCCAGACACGTCGTCGCTAATCATAGGGACTCAATTCGAAATGGGACAAGACAATTCTACTCCAGTCAGTGGCACCGCAGGCCGGAGACGCCCCAAAGAGAGGAGGGATAGCAACATGACTGTCGCAATCAATACGGCCTGGCAACAAGAGTCATGATTTCGGGTGCCATTTCTTTTCATATCCGAACAGCTTTGGTTGTCTTCCGCGGTACGGCTGCAGCACAGCGGCACGTCGACGATATGCTTCGCCCTTTTGTTGCCCTTCATGGCAAGTCATCCGAGGCTTACATTTGAGTAAGATAATGGCTGCTGACGCTGGGAATTTACTGCTTCTCTTCGTGCTAGCCTACCTTGACCAGCGAGGTCGCCCGATTTCTTCCCAATTGAGAACTTTTGGAGAATTATAGGCAGTCTCTGCCAACCAGGTCGGGATTAGGACGTTCTGATGCGCCAGTTGGATTAGAACGTGGTACGATACCTGTCAGGAGCACATCCAGCAAATTAGTCAGTCAATGCTAAGGCGAATAACTGCTTGCATAAGGGCCTAGGTGGACCAATGCATTATTAACTTTCTCAATTGTGAAGCCCTTTCTCTTGAAAAAAATCATCCAATTCCCTGAGCTTGTATGATTTTTTTGTCTCTACATCGTATCTAGCGATTTCCGTCCCATTCCTATAATTCCTTCGTGGTGGGTCTTTGTTTTTGTCTTAGAGTGTACTAACTAGTAATGACTTTTATCGTATATGAACCCATCAGATGAGATTAGGACTATAACGGTGAAGTCTGTTTCCCATTTGGTGTGCCGCATCCCGATGTATTTCCCTGAAAAATATTTAAATATTTCCTTCCGGAAAGAGACGCTGAGCTGAAGAAACAAGATAGGATAGGAACAACCCTTACATTTGGCTGAGGTAATATAGGAAAACCAGGGAATGCTAAAAACCAAGATGGACAAATGTGGATTAGGGCCTTATTTTTTCCGAGTAATAGGTTAATCTGTTAATAACAACAGCACTAACTCTATCCATTTATCACTACTGTGCAATATTGTTTTGTTCATACGTTCTCCCAAAGAAGTTATTCCAAAGCATATAAAGCTAGTTTTAAACTACAGAAATACTTCTCATCACTAATTAGTGCGCGCGCGCGCACACACACACACACACACACACACACACACACACACACATGCCCGAGGGAGGACTCGAACCTCCGCCGAGACCTGCCGCACAGTCCATGACTGCAGCGCCTGAGACCGCTCGGCTAACTTTATTCTGCGAGTGACGCTGTATTGTGTAGAAAATGTTTATTAACAGACCCATTTTCTTCCTTATTAAACAATATTGTATTAGTAACGTCTATAATATCCTTCAACAATTACTTTTACTGTTTTATTTATTGGAATGAAACGGTGTTTTGAGTTTTGTGTTCATTCTTTCTTAGTAAATAAAATTTCAGTCAAAATCTTCTCCCACGGTTCTGGATCGAGTTTTTGTTCTTCAGCCTGTCTCAGACCACTGTTGGATATAGACTCCTCCATATTTTGCATTGTCTCGATTTATGAGCCACCTGCTACTATTGTGTTCTAGTCACCAGATTCACATAATGAAGCCATCTCTGTAGGAGTCCTGTAATGTCTCTCTAGTGGTCCCATAGTCTCCAGCGAACAATTCTAGATATCCCCGTGCAGTAATCGTGTCAGACTATGTTTTGTAATTCTTCCTCAGAACGTCTCTTACTTTTGCTCTGACTCCTAGTAGCTGTCCCTCCATAATTCGTTGTCTGTGCTGTAGTTTACGAGCACTTGTCTTACTCAGAGCCATAATTTCCAGACCGTAGGTTTTGACTGCAAGAATTCACATATTATACACTTTAGAATCCCTGTGGACAGATATGTTCTTTGTGAAATAGGTATTTGCTTAAGTTACGCAGTTATTTTTGGCGGGAATGCAGCCTACGTACAGAAAATCAGATCAAAATTGGTCCGTAGGTTCTACGTCATACTGAGGTGACAAAATTCTTGAGATAGGAATACGAACATATACAGATGACGCTAGTATCACGTAGATGAGGTATAAAATGGCGGTGCATTGACGGAGGTGTCGATTGTGATCAGGTGATTCGGATGAAACGGTTTCCGACGTCCTTATGGCTGCACGTGTGGAATTACACTTTGAACGCGGAGTGTTAGTTGGAGCTAGATGACTAGGAAATTCCACTTCGTAAATCGTTAGCGATTTCACTATTCCGAGATCCGCAGTATCAGAAACGTGCCATGCATATCAAATCTCAGTCATTACCTCTCACCACGGAAAATGCGGCGGCCGACGACTTTCATTTATGACCGAGAGCAGCGGCGTTTGCGTAGAGTTGTTAGCACCGTCAGACAAGCAACTCTTCGTGAAATAATCGCAGAAATCGATGTGCGACGTACAAGAAACGTATCCGTTGGGACAGTGTGTCGAAATTCGGCGTTAGTGGGCTGTGGCAACGACGCGAGTGCATTTGTTGACACCACGACATTGCCAGTGGTGCCTGTCCTGGTCTCCTGACTGTAATGAATGGACATTTTCTTTTCTTCTCTTATTGGGTCATCAGTCTACTAACTGGTTTGATGCGGCTCGCTCCGAATTCCTCTCCTTGTTCAACATCTTCATCTCGCAATAACACTTGCAGCTTTCGTCATCAATTATTTGATGGATGTATTCCAATCTCTCTGTCTTCGTTTACAAATTGTACCCTCCACACCTCCCTCTATTACCGTGGAAGTTGTTCCCTGATGTCTTAAGAGATGTCCTACCATCTCATCCCTCCTTCTTGTTACTGTTTCCTTATATTATTTTCCTCCAGAGAACTTCCTTACTTCTTACCTTATCAGTCCACCTAATTGACAACGTTCTTTTGTAGCACCACGTCTCAAATGCTTCGATTCTCTTTCGCTCCGGTTTTCTTACAGCGCATGTTTCACTACCATGCAATTCTGTGCTCCAAACGTACATTCTCAGATAATTCTCCCTCCATTTAAGGTCTGTCTTTGATACTAGTAGATTTCTCTTGGCCAGGAATGCCCTTTCTGCCAGTACTAGTCTGCTTTTTACGTTCTCCTTGCTCCGTCCGTCACGGGTCATATTGCTTCCTAGGTAGCAAAATTTCTTAACGTCATTTACTTCCTGATCACAAGTCCTGATGTTTAGTTTTGGCTGTTGTCATTTCTGCTGCTGCTTATTACTTTTGTATTCCTTCGAGTTCTTCTGAATCCATATTTCATACTTATTAGACTGTTCATTCCGTTCCACAGACCCTATAATTCTTCTTCAGTTTCACTGAGTATAGCAATGTCATTGGTCAGTTGGACCCTAGACGACTGGAAAACAATAGCCTGGTAATATGAGTCCCGATTCTAGTTGATAAGTACTAATAGTAGGGTTCGAGCGTGGCGCGGATCCTCCGAAACCATGGGCTTTGGTTGTCAGCAAAGCACTGCGCTATCTTACGTTGGCTCTTCATAATGATATGGGCTGCATTTACATGGATCATTGACTTGGAATGGTTATATTCGGCTTCTTGGAGACCGTCTGCAGCCGTTTGTGGACTTCGTGTTCCCAAACAACGATGGAATATTTGTGGATGACAATGCGCCATGTCACCGGGCCACAGTTGTTCGCTATTGGTTTGAAAACCATTCTGAACAATTCGAGCGGATGATTTTGGCCACCGGGATCGCCCGACGCCAACCTCATCGGACATTTGTGGGTCATAATGGAAGGTCAGTTCGGGCGCAGAATCTTGCACCGGCAACAGTTTCGCCATTATGGACGGCTATAGAGGCAGCATGGCTCAGTGATTCTGTAGGAGGCTCCAGTGACTTGTTGAGTACATGCCACCTTGAGTTGCTACATTACGCCAGTGAAAGAAGGTCCGACACGGTATTACTAGGTGTTATGACTTTTGTCACCTCATTGCACTGTGGTTCCTTCTCTAGATTGTCGCACAGATGACAAAATGGTAGATATCGAAATAGACGACAAAGGGATAGAGAAACAAATAAAATCGCTCAAAAGAGGAAAGGCCGCTGGACCTGATGGGATACCATTTCGATTTTACACAGAGTACGCGAAGGAACTTGCCCCCCTTCTTGCAGCGGTGTACCGTAGGTCTCTAGAAGAGCGTAGCGTTCCAAAGGATTGGAAAAGGGCACAGGTCATCCCCGTTTTCAAGAAGGGACGCCGAACAGATGTGCAGAACTATAGACCTATATCTCTAACGTCGATCAGTTGTAGAATTTTGAAACACGTGTTATGTTCGAGTATAATGACTTCTCTGGAAACTAGAAATCTACTCTGTAGGAATCAGCATGGGTTTCGAAAAAGACGATCGCGTGAAACCCAGCTCGCGCTATTCGTCCACGAGACTCAGAGGGCGATAGACTCGGGTTCCCAGGTGGATGCCGTGTTTCTTGACTTCCGCAAGGCGTTCGATACAGTTCCCCACAGTCGTCTAACGAACAAAGTAAGAGCATATGGACTATCAGACCAATTGTGTGATTGGATTGAAGAGATCCTAGAAAACAGAACGCAGCATGTCATTCTCAATGGAGAGAAGTCTTCCGAACCAAGAGTGATTTCAGGTGTGCCGCAGGGGAGTGTCGTAGGACCGTTGCTATTCACAATATACATAAATGACCTTGTGGATGACATCGTAAATTCACTGAGGCTTTTTGCGGATGATGCTGTGGTATATCGAGAGGTTTTAGCAATTGAAAATTGTACTGAAATGCAGGAGGATCTGCAGTGAATTGACGCATGGTGTAGGGAATTGAAATTGAATCTCAATGTAGACAAGTGTAATGTGCTGCGAATACATAGAAAGAAAGATCCCTTTTCATTTAGCTACAATATAGCAGGTCAGCAACTGGAAGCAGTTAATTCCATAAATTATCTGGGAGTACGCATTAGGAGTGATTTAAAATGGAATGATTGTATAAAGTTGATCGTCGGTAAAGCAGATGCCAGACTGAGATTCATTGGAAGAATCCTAAGGAAATGCAATCCGAAAACAGAGGAAGTAGGTTGCAGTACGCTTTTTGCCTACTGCTCAGCAGAGTGGTATCCGTACCAGATAGGGTTGATAGAAGAGATAGAGAAGATCCAACGGAGAGCAGCGCGCTTCGTTACAGGATCATTTAGTAATCGCGAAAGCGTTACGGAGATGACAGATAAACTCCAGTGGAAGACTCTGTAGGAGAGACGCTCGGTACGGGCTTTTGTTAAAGTTTCTAGAACATACCTTCACCGAGGAGTCAAGCAGTATATTGCTCCCTCCAACGTATATCTCGCGAAGAGACCATGAGGTTAAAATCAGAGAGATTAGAGCCCACACAGAGGCATACCGACAGTCCTTCTTTCCACGAACAATACGAGACTGGAATTGAAGGGAGAACCGATAGAGGTACTCAAGGTACCCTCCGCCACACACCGTCAGGGGGCTTGCGGAGTATGGATGTAGATGGAGATGTAGATTGTATAGTGGTGTGGAACTGGCTGTATGTTTTTTGAACATTAAGTATTTTTGCGGATAAGAACGTTTAGATACGGTGTGTATTTGCAGGCCCCTGCTTACAACCAACGTCCTAGCTACCCGATAGTAAAGTTGTATCAGGCAAGTAACTCCTTGCGTTCCGGTAACACACAGTTATACCAGGAAAAGTCTCGGGGGAAAAAAGGTAAGGGATCAGCGCGTCCGAGGCCCGTGGCCACAGCCGAATTAACGGCAGCGGATCCCAACACTGCGGTGGAAGGTCTGCACTTGGTTGCTGTGAGGCGCCGGGAAGGCCACTGTATCGGTGGAAGCGCCACCCGAGCTCGCGGTATGTGCACGCGAGCGAAATAATTGGCTGTCGGGCTCAAAGGGTGCGTGTGCGGGCGCTCCCCCGGCGTGTGTCGGCGCCTCTTCCTGGCTGTGGGGCCGACTTCCCAGAGGCCTTTGAGGCAGGGCGGCGATGTTTCTATCTTTGTGGCCGGAGGAATCCCGCCGCGGGCAAGAATTTAATAAGCGGCAAACAGTAACGACCGGGTCGCAGAGGCGCTAAGCGGCGCGGGCGCCTGAGGTCGAGCTGTCAGCGTGGGCGAGACCCGCCGTTACGCAAGCGGGCGTTTGGCAGCTCCACCGCAGTCAGCCGGAGGTGCGTCTGCTTTGCTGGGATAAACGGTTTCCAGCTGGATATGAACTTTTACGGGAACACGAGAGAATGTCAGATCCCACCTTAAGGTGTACATTTGCAAAGCAGGAAACATACGAGAGTTACTCAGAAAGTAATGCAGCACACTTTCGTCTTTTCTTCAACAATTCTTTAATGAACATAATGAGAATTACGGAAACGAAAGAATGGTGTTTTATATTGAAACGTCCCCTTAGAAAAATTTATGAATGACTGTGCTGATAAACCTCTTACATTATTTGCTTTTCAAATAGCTGAGCAGAACTGAACGTACTCAGACATTTCGCTCTTTACCTATTCTGATCAACACTAAACTGACACACAATACTTTTAGCACAACGCAGTCTGACTTTCCATAATCGCTGCAAAAGAATGGCCCTGGCTAACATTAACCTATACCTTTCACAAATCACTTACTTCACCAAAATCTTCGTTACTCGAACTACAGCAATACAGCGGGCGCCAATACTGCAATTCTAACTACTGAAGTCACTAACTACTGATAGGCATAGTTAGCAAATATAAGATTTTGATAAAGAACAAACAATGTATTTACCTTAATAGTGTTCAAAAGTCATATATATATATATATATATATATATATATATATATATATATATATATATATATATATATACACTCCTGGAAATGGAAAAAAGAACACATTGACACCGGTGTGTCAGACCCACCATACTTGCTCCGGACACTGCGAGAGGGCTGTACAAGCAATGATCACACGCACGGCACAGCGGACACACCAGGAACCGCGGTGTTGGCCGTCGAATGGCGCTAGCTGCGCAGCATTTGTGCACCGCCGCCGTCAGTGTCAGCCAGTTTGCCGTGGCATACGGAGCTCCATCGCAGTCTTTAACACTGGTAGCATGCCGCGACAGCGTGGACGTGAACCGTATGTGCAGTTGACGGACTTTGAGCGAGGGCGTATAGTGGGCATGCGGGAGGCCGGGTGGACGTACCGCCGAATTGCTCAACACGTGGGGCGTGAGGTCTCCACAGTACATCGATGTTGTCGCCAGTGGTCGGCGGAAGGTGCACGTGCCCGTCGACCTGGGACCGGACCGCAGCGACGCACGGATGCACGCCAAGACCGTAGGATCCTACGCAGTGCCGTAGGGGACCGCACCGCCACTTCCCAGCAAATTAGGGACGCTGTTGCTCCTGGGGTATCGGCGAGGACCATTCGCAACCGTCTCCATGAAGCTGGGCTACGGTCCCGCACACCGTTAGGCCGTCTTCCGCTCACGCCCCAACATCGTGCAGCCCGCCTCCAGTGGTGTCGCGACAGGCGTGAATGGAGGGACGAATGGAGACGTGTCGTCTTCAGCGATGAGAGTCGCTTCTGCCTTGGTGCCAATGATGGTCGTATGCGTGTTTGGCGCCGTGCAGGTGAGCGCCACAATCAGGACTGCATACGACCGAGGCACACAGGGCCAACACCCGGCATCATGGTGTGGGGAGCGATCTCCTACACTGGCCGTACACCACTGGTGATCGTCGAGGGGACACTGAATAGTGCACGGTACATCCAAACCGTCATCGAACCCATCGTTCTACCATTCCTAGACCGGCAAGGGAACTTGCTGTTCCAACAGGACAATGCACGTCCGCATGTATCCCGTGCCACCCAACGTGCTCTAGAAGGTGTAAGTCAACTACCCTGGCCAGCAAGATCTCCGGATCTGTCCCCCATTGAGCATGTTTGGGACTGGATGAAGCGTCGTCTCACGCGGTCTGCACGTCCAGCACGAACGCTGGTCCAACTGAGACTCCAGGTGGAAATGGCATGGCAAGCCGTTCCACAGGACTACATCCAGCATCTCTACGATCGTCTCCATGGGAGAATAGCAGCCTGCATTGCTGCGAAAGGTGGATATACACTGTACTAGTGCCGACATCGTGCATGCTCTGTTGCCTGTGTCTATGTGCCTGTGGTTCTGTCAGTGTGATCATGTGATGTATCTGACCCCAGGAATGTGTCAATAAAGTTTCCCCTTCCTGGGACAATGAATTCACGGTGTTCTTATTTCAATTTCCAGGAGTGTATATATATATCAGCTCATGACATCCAGTCTCACAAATTTACTGTCTCTGATGGACACACGTCCAGATCATCCGCTCTCAAAACTCCGCCATCTCTCTCCCCACATCCACCACTGCTCACCTCGAACTGCGCAGT
The DNA here is from genome assembly GCF_023864275.1 of Schistocerca cancellata. Lineage (NCBI taxonomy): Eukaryota > Metazoa > Arthropoda > Insecta > Orthoptera > Acrididae > Schistocerca > Schistocerca cancellata. The sequence continues at coordinate 216,986,464 of NC_064632.1, read as the reverse complement.
GCTACGCGCTGTTAACAGCCAACCACCCAACACTACAATAGCAACTATTTCAACAATGCCCTCCAGCCACAGACTGCACACAGCACATCCATTGATTTTCATACAGAGCTCTAGGTGACGTTACCAACATAAAAACCTAAGCAGACTACTTACAGTATATACACCCTATTTTTCTTGCGGTCTCCATCGCTTCTATGGCCTTCCTCCTGAGCGAAACAAGTGCGTGTATGCCCTGTCGGTACCAGATTTTCTCCTAGTGGCGGAGCCAGTGTTTCACTGTGTGCATAACTCCCTCATCGTCCTCAAAACGTCAACAAAAAAAAAAACCAAAAAAAAAACACTCTGAGCACCATGGGACTTAACATCTGAGGTCATCAGTCACCTAGAACTTAGAGCTACTTAAACCTAACTAACCTAAGGACGTCACACACATCCATGCCTGAGGCAGGATTCGAACCTGCGACCTTAGCGGTCGCGCGGTCCCAGACTGAAGCGCCTAGAACCGCTCCGCCAAACCGCCCGGCCAAAACGTTTCCCACGAATGGCATCCTATACGGCCCAAACAGATGGAATTCCGAGGAGGCTAGGTCAGGGCTGACTGGTATGACAGCCGTGGATGGTCTCCCCGACCGCTGCAAATCGTGGAGCTCCGCCGAATCGCGTCCTGATGGCCTCACCTTCCATGCCCAGCGACTAACTGTATTTGTATCGACAGTAGATGTTCCATAGACTTTGCACAAGCGTTTGTGAATTTTCCCCACAGTTTCTTTCTCTGCAGTGAGAAATTCAATGACGACACTTGCTTATAACTTACATGACCTACAGACGCCGTTTTGAAAAAGTGCTACAGCTATGCTATTTGTCGGAAGTGAAGGAAACTTGGCGCTCTCGCTCAGGAGACTTCATATAATACATACGTAACGTTTAGCATTTATAGCATTGTTTTCGGCTGTGAAAAAAAATGCGATGCGTTACTTCCCTACAAGCCCCGTACAATCGACATGATACAAATCGTATGCCCTATCATTGTAATCTATGCACTATGTCAACCAACACTCGCACGTCAGAAAAACATTTAAGGAGGGTGACACAGTTTTCTCAAAATGAAATACTATTACCAGCAACAAGCAGGGCGTCACAGTTCAGACTGATCAACTGAAAAATCGACATTTCAAAAGCTCGTTTACCTACAATGAAAAGAGCAAAATAAGAAAGTAAGAAAAGGAATAAAAAGCCCAGCTAGCAACATTAAAAGCCCGTCGTTAAGAAAACTCACTTCATACCAGGAAGTGGCGGAGAGTAACCCCTGTAATGACCTCGATGTGGACGGGACGTTAAACTCATAGCAACCCTCCAACAGCCTCGCCATCCAGGGCCAAACTGCTAGTCAGTGTGGGTGAGGTGTCACGGAGGGCACTAGTCCCACCGTACACGTAGCGGGGAAATTTTAGGCCCCTGTTCACAGCATAACCATTAAAGCTATAAAATAATTCAGCATAAAAATCGTTATATCCAAACAGACAAGACGCAAGAGCATATAACAACAAGCTCAAGATCAATAACCAAGCAGTTCAACAACTATTACATTATGTCCTTGATAAGCAATCAAACTTGACAATCTCTTATAATGTCTTAACTCCATATGCTTGTTAAGAGTCGGTTGCAAGTATAGTTTTAGGTTCCGCATAATTTCAGTCTCTTCCAGAATGTTTAACATGGCCCCTACAGCTCTCTGTGTAAAACTTTCAAATTATTGGCTACACCTGTTACGGAATGGCTAGAATCACGTAAGTGGCTACTTAAGGTAGACTTTTAATTGTCAAACTAAAGTGTTTGCTAAAACTGCCTCCATGACCGTGTTCGTTAAGACATGTGTTGCTTCTAGATTCGGAGGTGTCCTGTTTGAATCCTGGTGCCGGGAGCTCTTTTCATTCCTGGACAATTTTTTTTTTTTTTGAGTCATCAATCTTCTGACTTTGATGCGGCCCGCCACGAATTCCTCTGTCGTGCCAACCTCATCTTCTCAGATTAGCAATTGCTGCCTACGTCCTCAATTATCTGCAGGCTGTATTCCAACCTCTGTCTTCCTCTACAGTTTTTGCCCTCTACGGCTCCCTCTACTACCACGGAAATCATTTCCTGATGCCCTATCACCCCGTCCCTTCCTGTCAGTCTTTCCCACATACTCCTTTCCTCTGCGATTCTGTGCAGAACCTCCTCATTCCCTACCACCATCAGTCCACCTAATTTTCAACATTCGTCTGGAGCGCCACATGTCAAATGCTTCAATTCACTACTTTTCCCCGTTTCCCACAGTCCACGGTTCGCTCTCATACAATGCTGTGCTCCAAAAGTAGATTTTTCATAAATGTCTATCTCAAATTGAGGCTTTCATTTGGTTATAGTAGGCTTCTCTTCGGCAAGAATGCCCTTTTCGCCAGCGCTATTCTGCTTCTGATGTCTCATTGCTGCGTCCATCAATGGTTATTTTGCTGTCTGGGTAGCAGAATTACTTAATTCCATCTACTTCGTGTTCAAAAATCCCGCTGTTACGTTTCTCACTGTTCTTTTCTCCTACTCCTCATTGCTTTCATTTTTCTTCTATTTACTCTCAATCCATATTCTGTACTCATTAATCTGTTCATTCCATTCAGCAGATCCTGTAATTCTTCTGCACTTTCACTGAGGGTAGTTATTTCATCAATGAATCGTCATTGATATTCCTTCATCTCGAATTTTAACTCCCATCCTGAACCTTTTATCTGTTTCCATCATACAGATTGAACGGTAGGACCGAAAGACTACATCCCTGCGTTATACCCTTTTTATCCGAGCACTTCTTTCTTGTTCTTCTACTCTCATTATTCACTTTTAGCTTTAGTACATATTGTGTATTACCCGTCCCTCCCTAAAGCTAATCCCCTTTTTCCTCAGACTTTCGAACATGATTCCCGAATCTTTTGCCAAAGAAGAGATCATCGTGATACTTTCGCAGTTACCGGCCACGTGTCCTGTTGATACACATTATGTGGTTGTAATGCGGTGGTTTCCGCTGCCTTCTGCATCCCCATGCCGTTAATCGTTGCTTGATTCTTACACTTTTAGGAGCAGTTTCCCATTCGAAGGGCGAGAGAGTCCCTGAACCTCTCTCCTTACCTCCGCCCTCTTTGATAACGCCTTTGGCAGAGTGGGGGTGATATATTATTCTGGAAGTCTTCGGCCGCCAATGCTGATTATTATTCACAGTTTGGCGCCGGCTGGATTCAAGTCCTGGACCCAGGACGTTTTGGTTACTAATCAAAGACGCTACCTCTAGACCACGGGTGTTCATCCGAGTTAAATGCAAGCAACTTGTGTTTTACATCAGTATATCAGAACATTATGTGATCCATTTAGATCCCATATGTAATCCTGACCCAGGTTTATGATCCCTCATGTCGCTTCCGTTTCATGCGAGGGTCTTAGGGTGCTCCTGGCGGAGTGTCCCTCTGCTGCTAGCTATTGTTGAGCATGGTTCATAGCTACTAAGTAACCCTTATACTACCAGTGTTGAGATTGGTCGTAGCTTTAACCGGGCTCTTCCTGTGTTGAGCCGTTGCGGATACTTAAGTTCTGCAGCCTAATTGAAGTTTTCTTATTAATTCTTCTGGATGTGGTATGCATTGCTGATTTTAGGCAATGATTGTTGAGTTTATAATTTTATCCGTTGACGAAGTTTGCTTTGTTCGTTTGTAACATAGCGGCGTCGAGTGCGCTGTGTGGAATACGTTTAGGTTCTTTCGATCCTGTGTGAATGTGAGCGTAATTATGATTTCGTTGAGTATGCGATAGTTCAATTCGTTTACTGTTGTTGTCTTTCACCTGCTATAGTGTCTGCTTTGTTCTGTAAGACTCCATCTCCGTTACCCCATCTGTATACGTTGTCCGTTATCGTTTACTTGATCAGTGCCGGCTGATCTAATTGAGCAATAGCAGTTTTGTGTTTAGTAGGAACTTCTGGTAATTGGCTTTGTTTAGTGGGGACAACGAGTTTTCTTGAACCATTACGATCTTCCACTGTTATGGTTTTGATATCAGTTAGCGGCCATTCATGATCTCTTCGTGCTCGTAGTCGTGTTCTCTCATTGATTCTATACTTCTCTGATTTTCTTTTTATTTCTGTTTGGTTCGTTGTATATTGCGTGCATGAATGCTCGCGCCGTGTATTTACGGTAACGAGATGTTTCAGTCAGTATAAACGTCTTTTCCATTAGTGGATGGACGTAATAGTGGTTCATTCCTTTGAACTCCGTCTTCTTTCTTGTGAATCTTGACTGCATGAATGAAGATGTGTGTTTACTGTTCCTTTTCCTGTTTTCCGCTCACGCACGGCTAGTTAAAAAATTAATTCATTACCAATTAATTTATGGCCATTAATTTATTACGTGTTTAGACACCAGTTGATAGGATATCCATTCCTGATGCTTTGTGGCTGTCTATGAATAAATGTGTTTAGTAAAATCTCGTTTCGTTTCTCCTGTTACCTTATTTATAGATCATCAAGTAACTACTTATTTGGCCATTAATGCTTTTAGCCGCCTTATTTTTAAAAAAATAATAGCCTGGTTTTGTATGCTGCCCAAAGACGAGTTGTTGGTTATCTTTTGATTCTATTTATCAACATTATTGGAGCTTTTATCTAACTCATTGCATTTGAAGCCTTTTTACCCTTTGTTTTGAACAAATGATTTAATAATTTCCATTTCAGTCTTTTGTCATATACAAAGGAGGACTGGTTTGGAGGCGACCCTGTGATGTAATTAAGCATTTTCCATTGTAGGTGGCTTAACCACTGTTGTGCACAAATGCTATGGTTGCATGCAAAGTGGTACTTAACATACGTCGATTCATTCAAGTACCAGCAGAAGGATATGGACTGTATTTTTTAATCTTTGAACAGTCATATTGAAAAACCGTCTGCTAGACGTCACAGTGAAATCGTTGGCAAGCAGTTCATAAATAATGGCTAATCTTTCCTGCAGCTCACGCACACCGAGAGCATTAAACATTACTCTGCTTAAATACAAGTCAATACATTAGTTTCTATGGGCCAAAATATAAAGGCAACTGAGCTATCACTAAGAACTAAACAGTACTCAGATGAAATGCTAAAATAAGCAGATGCTGATAACTTTAAATTAATACTGTTTTTGTTCAAATACCACACACTAAATAATAAGGCACCTTATGGAAAAGTAGTAAGCATGACATAGAAGATTACTGCAAGAAGTTTACAGAGTGAAATTTAAAAACCACCTTAAACACACTAAGAGGCATCAAAGCTGTTGAGTGATGTGGGGAGTACACAACAGTCTTTGATGCACGTCTGCTACAACTTTCAAAAAAATGCATTATGCGAAAAACACAAACGAATACCTTTGCTTGTCACCATCAGACCAGAGAAATGACACAAAAATCAAGTAAATAAAAAAAACATTGATGCAGGTACTAGGCACAAAATTAATGGTTGTTACCAAAGGATCTCATCATGGTTCGCAATATGAGCAGATTTACCTCCTTAAACGGTCGAGTGGCTACCATTTAAATTCTCAGCGGGTGTGATGGCGTCGAGAACACTCCACAGGCGGGGCAGCCGCCTTACTGCGATGTTTGGCAGAAAAGGAGAACTCGCTTGTCCCTGGTAAACATGAACTCTTAGCCACCACTGCTGTCAGCCAGTCACTTCCCTACAGCTAGCTGAGAGTCGCTGCAAGATTACGACCCGGAATCCTCCGCTGTCCCGGCAAGAGGCCAGAGACACACCTAACGCAGATACAATCCATACTAGAAAAGACATCACACGCACACGGCACAGTACATATGGCACCAAGCATTTACTATATCCACTGAACGAGACAAGCAACCCTTCGGAAGCATTAACGATTACTTAGGCTTACGCAAGACAGAATTTTTCAGAAATCCATGCCTGTGTGGTGTCTCCTACATCGGGCAAACTGCAGCAGCAATGGAGCTCAGACGCCTGGATCATGAACGCCACACACTTCAGGCGGAAGCAAGTGCTTGAGTTGCCACTGATAACCGCCCAGTATCTAATCAAATGCTGGATTAAGCTGCTGCCAAAATCTTGACAGAGAGACAGTGTTTCCGGGACAGTAATGCTAGGAGAGTGATTGAGATTAAGATGAGAGACTGTCTCTATAATGTAAAAAAGGAAGTATTTAATTAGGTGTGCAAAAATGATGCACTTATAAATTAAACTTTTTGTCAAATCGTACTTTATTATTCTTAATTCGGCAAACCGGAATCATCAGATCTTCACGTATTTGTACGAAGTACACGTACTATTTGACATAAAATGTTGTATTAATTGCGCAGTCCCTCCCGCCGTAGGTTCGAGTCCTCCCTCGGGCATGGGTGTGTGTGTTGCTTTTAGCATAAGTTAGTTTAAGGTAGTTTAAGTAGTGTGTAACTCTAGGGACCAATAACCTCAGCAGTTTCGTCCCTTACGAATTCACACGCATTTGTTATACTAATTCCTCAAGTTAGTGTTCTGATGATGCAAGACTGCCGAAAAGCGTTATTAGAACAATAATGAAGTGCGATATGAACAGAAAAATTTGTGTGAAAGGAAGTCTTAACATAATATAACCTGAGCACTAGGATTCTGCCTGAAGAAAAACGTTTAAAGAGCGCCAGACTATGCAGTTCTACAACGAAGAGGAAAGTCGGCCAGAGCCACACCACCGATGGGAGTGGACCGCGTACAGAAACACTTAAGATGGCCGAGAAACGCTTCGGAGGGGTCGTAAACGGAACACTGACGCACATACTTCGTAAATGTGAAGCGAAGGGGTGTAATCGGCTTTTAAAAAGGAAATATCACTCGGCCAACCCTGGGGCCACATCAAAACCTGTAGACGAACTACTCATCAGACGGAAACGACGACTACTATGTAGTTTAGCAAGTCTCACATGTCTGATGCCAAAACGACCGATATGACATCACCAACGCAAACCCATGCAAACAATAATGACCGAATTACGTGAAAACTACCGAAGACAGATCGTGTCAAACGTCCAGACATGGAAGAGCTACTAAGGACCAGACCACGTATGAACAGAAGACCTAAATTCAAGAACATAAACCCAGTTCGTACAGTACAGCAGCACAGAATGTCTCCAGGACATACCCTGAAATAACACCCAACATGGACCCACAAACGAAAGATACACCCACATCGTGTCAGCTGGATGTCAGACAGTGAAATACTCACCACACAAAACACATTCACTGCCTCATACATTTACGAAAAGACCCCCCCCCCCCTTTCTCTCTCTCTCCTCTCTCTCTCTCTCTCTCTCTCTCTCTCTCTCTCTCTCTCTCAGCCGCCGCCGCCCCCTCCCCCACCACACACACACACACACACACACACATGTATACGCACATGGCCCCAAACACGCCACCATTAACTGCTTACGCTACAGTCAACCAAACTAACGTCCATAGATCGTGGTCTAATGGCTAGCGTTACTACCTCTACATCACAGGGTCCTGGGTTCGATTCCCGGCCGGGTTGCGGATTTTCTTTGCCGGGGGACTGGGTGTTCGTGTTGTCCTCATCATTTCATCATCATCATTTGTGACAGTGGCTCGATTGGACTGTGTAAAAATTGGACTGTTTAAAAATTGGGACTTTTTACAAAAAAATGTTCAAATGTGTGCGGAATCGTATGGGAGTTACCTGCAAAGGTCATCTGTCCCTAAGCTTACACACTACTTAACCTAAATTATCCTGAGGACAAACACACACATCCATGCCCGAGGGAGGACTCGACCCTCCACCGGACTTCTTACAGGCGCTGATGACCGCGCAGTTTAGCGCCCCACAAACCAAACATCACCATCATCACAACCCATCTAATGTAGCCTCACCCCGAATGTATGAAAACAATTTATTATATATCCGTAGGACTACTTTCCTTGTACTGATCGTATTTGTTTTTCAGTAAATCATTTACACGTGTCCATTGCTTGTGCATAACAGAAAATCAACAATCCCTAACCGTTTTCTGTAATTATTTTAAATTCCAACTAACACATAATTGGATCGTCGATATTTCCATCTAGTGTTGATATATTAAGTAGTAACCAATAACTATTTAATATTTTTCTTCTTCGTTGTTGTGTAATCACATCAAACTATGACGAAGATCTAACTGTATTATCAGCTAATAACTCTAACAGCAAGACAATACTCTAAACAAAACTCTCTCTGAACCGTTCCAGAATAGCTAGTGCGAAAAACGAATACTGGAAACATTAACTTTCGAGCTCTGATTTCTCTAATTTTCTTTCGCCGGTTATTTCTTCCTATGCAGTTCGGAGTCAACACAGTCCTTTTCCATTCTGAGGAGAAGGGTGGTTTTTGAGATTTCGTAGAAAGACCTCTCCGTAAAAAATCCGTGGTTTTAATGACTCCAACCCTGAATCTCCCATCATATCAGGGACACACTCTCCCGTATTTCGCGATAATACAAAACGAGGTCTCTTTTTGAACTTTCTCGTTGTCTTCTGTCAATCCTATCTTATAAGGATCCCACACAGCATGCAATAATACTCGAGCATACGGTGAACAAGCGTAGTTGCACAATGTAAGTGTTTGTCCAATAAAACGCCGACTTTAGTTCGCTTTCCCCACAACACTTTGTGATTCACAATTCTAATTAACGTTGCTCGTAACTGTAATCTGTAGGTATTTATATGAATCGACAACTCATACTGTGGACCATTTATTATTTAGTGTGAGATGCCATTTTTCGCCGATAGAGACACCTTCCAAGTCGTTTTGATCATCTGATGACCTTACTTGGCAGTAAAAAACATCATCACTTGCAGACAATCTACGAGGGCTAATCAGATTGTCCCCGGAATCGTTTATACAGGGTGTTACAAAAAGGTACGGCCAAACTTTCGGGAAACATTCCTCACACACAAAGAAAGAAAATATGTTATGTGGACTTGTGTCCAGAAACGCTTACTTTCCATGTTAGAGCTCATTTTATTACTTCTCTTCAAATCACATAAATAATGGAATGGAAACACACAGCTACAGAACGTACCAGCGTGACTTCAAACACTTTGTAACAGGGAATGTTCAAAATGTCCTCCGTTAGCGAGGATACATGCATCCACCCTTCATCGCATGGAATCCCTGATGCGCTGATGCAGCCCTGGAGAATGGCGTATTGTATCACAGGCGTCCACAATACGAGCACGAAGAGTCTCTACATTTGGTACCGGAGTTGCGTAGACAAGAGCTTTCAAATGCCCCCATAAATGAAAGTCAAGAGGGTTGAGGTCAGGAGAGCGTGGAGGCCATGGAATTGGTCCGTCTCTACCAATCCATCGGTCACCGAATCTGTTGTTCAGAAGCGTACGAACACTTGGACTGAAATGTGCAGGAGCTCCATCGTGCATGAACCACATGTTGTGTCGTACTTGTAAAGGCACATGTTCTAGCAGCACAGGTAGAGTATCCCGTATGAAATCATGATAACATGCTCCATTGAGCGTAGGTGGAAGAACATACTGACGAAACTAAAATGAGCTCTAACATGGAAATTAAGCGTTTCCGGACACATGTCCACATAACATCTTTTCTTTATTTGTGTGTGAGGAATGTTTCCTGAAAGTTTGGCCGTACCTTTTTGTAACACCCTGTATACGGGGCCGTGCTGAAAATTAATACATACGAAATTTTTATGTGAAAGCTCTTACAGCTTTTTAAATAAAACTAACTTTATTAACATTCTACATCTTTATCCTACACGTTTCTCAACATAGTCAACCTGACGATGAACACATTTCTCCCAGCGAGAGACCAAGTGATGTCCTCTAAGTTGCTGTTAAAGTTTTGAAAACACATGAAAAACGCCAGGGGCCAAATCTACCACCGTGTGGAGAACATTTTCTGACAATGAACCCAAGGTGCTGGATTTTTGCAGATGTCGCAGCGCTCGTGCGTGGGCTGGCATTGTCTCACTGAAGGAGAAGGTGATCCATGTGCGAACAAACTGAGTTTTCTGAGGGTGCCGCAGTACGTTGCGGAGTTTCTGGTGTTGCTTGTAGGGGCGAATGCCAAACCCACCACAACTTGAACATCCCAGAACCTTGTGAGCATGACTTTGCCTGCTGATGACATTATCTTGAACATTGTAGGCGTCGGTGACCTCTTGTGGGGGATCTCCATTGATGGTCTCCTTTTTTTGGGTCAAAATGGTGAACCCAGCTTTCACCACGGGTCATGATGTTGTTAAGGAACCATCAGTCTCACGAAAAAGAAATTGCTAACCACACTCCTCTGTTTCGCGTCAGGAGTCAGCATTCGAGGCACCGAAGTTTTGCAATTATGGCCTGCACACACCCTCCTGGTATCCTACACTTACCTGAGAGTTGTGTCACTGCCATCCGACAATTTTTTCTGACCACTTCATCCAAGTGATTCCGACGAATCTGTTCGGCTGATGTCCATTCCTAGCTCTGCTACACACTTTGAGTTTAGGACCACTGTTTCCTTCATTAAGAGTACGAACAACCCAATGCCGCACTCTGCTGATGTCGATACAGTCATCATCGTACACAGCTTTCATTCTTCTATGAATTTCATTTGGAAGCACGTTTACTGCTGTTAGAATCCGCGGCTCACGAGAAAGACAGGCCGCGCCGCGTACGTCACGAAGGTAGTCCTGAATTCTCTCGCTGGCTCAGCTCAGCAGACAAAATGCGTTTCTAAACCTGTTAGCTCGCAGCTGGGCGAGTACGTACTAACGAGAATTGCATCTTCCGCTGGAATCTGCTATTATGAAGTCTTGCTGATTAACAATACCACCGGAAAATTTAATTTTAGACCAATATTTGATATAAATGGTATAATGGCTTGTTTATAGCATTTAGTCTCTTCTGCTTTACAGTACTCATTACATGCTGGAAGTGGTGCCTCATTCAACTGATAATCATTTCAACAAGATTTTATTTTATTGTACGCCAGTACAGCTGTAACAAATTATAAGTAGGCCCATAGACTTCCCATCATTATAGGACTAATAACAGTAAGATTCCATAATATCGGATTCCAGTAGACGATTCCGTTTTCGTTTGTGCGGGCACGCCTAGTTACGAGTTAACAGGTGTAGAAACGTAGTTTATCTGTTGATTTGAGCGAACGAGCGAGCGCAGGTCTACCTTCGTGACGTACGCGCCGCGGCCTGTCTCGTAGGCCTCGTTAGAAACTCGATTACTGCACACTGTTACTTACGCACCGACGTGGTTACGTTACACGCCGCTATGTTACGCGCTACAATTCGGACCCTTCTTGCGGCTGAGGGTTAGAGCTTGCGTCAGCGAAGAGGGATGGTGGACCGAGTAACATGCTTGACGTGTAATACTTCAGCCGATATTCTGAACAGAATAAAAGATTCGGAGGCATTACTTTTCAGCACGCCTTCATAGATAAAAAGAGGGCCTACAACACTTCAATGGGGAAAGTCAAATGTGTTTCACTAGATGACTTCCCGTCAGTTATAACAAGTTTTGACAGTAAAACAAGAATTCAGTTGCACAATTGAGATAATAGTCTGCAAGCTGGTAATTTGTTTAGAGGCCAGTTGGGAAGAACAGAATCTACATCTAAATCTACATCCATACTCCGCAAGCCACCTGACGGTGCGTGGCGGAGGGTACTTTGAGTACCTCTATCGGTTCTCCCTACTATTCCAGTCTTGTGTTGTTCGTGGAGTCGAAAATCTTCTGAAAATCTAGAAATATGGAGTCAATTTGAGATCCCGTGTCGATAGCACTCATTACTTTTTCTTCTTTCAGTCCTGCAAATAGGTTGAGCAGTACCCTTGCACGCAGTTTTCGGTATCTCTGTGGAGTTCCTCTTTCCCCGGTAGTAGACCAACAGGGTAATAGGGAGCCTCATTCCTCCATTAGCTGCTACAGACCCCACGGGGCTTCTAGTTCACCGGAAATGGAGAAGCTTACGTGGTTGCTTTACAGGGTCCCGCAGCGCGCTCATCTCTCAGTGCTAGCGCGCCCGTTGCGTAGGCCTATCTGTGGTTATGGGCACCGCTGTAGTAAAAGCACGCCGGTGTCGACCGCAGAGATGAATATACGGATATCTTCCGTCAGGGATGCTACAGACGCTGATGCTTCGTTTGCATAAACCTGACCGACCGGCAGACTAGGCCACGAGCGCTGCTGCTGTACTCTCTCTCCTCCTCCCTCAACCTCTCCCCCCACCCTCTCTCACGCCGCCTTCAGCCTTCTCCCTCTCTCCCTCTCTATCTCTCGACTGCCAGTGCAGTTCCCGCTACACGCTATCCACTACCAGCGCATCATACAGAGCCGGCGGAATGGCGAGGGTTGTACACAATGGGAGACACTCGAGAGGAATAAAAGCTAGAGTGAATGAGTGGTGTGTTGCCGAGTTAATGAAAGCAAAATGAGTGGGAGGCAAAGACGCTGCTTGAATTTCCCGCTGGTGCTGAAAACTGCTCTGGAGTCGCGAGATTCTGCGACTGCGAGTGCGTGTGGGGTGTAGTTGGGGACGCTGGAGGTGCGGGGGGGGGGGGGGGTGAGGCGGTGGTGGGGGTGGTAAGTTGGATGGCGCAGCCGCGGCCGTGACTCCACAGAATTTACGGCTGGCGCGCTAAGGCATGAATACATTAGGCTCGGTGCGGCCTGGTGCTCTGCTATGCGAGGCTCGGCTTTAAGATTACTACCTGCAGGCCGCGCGCATTCACGCCCAGGTATGACGGCGCCCTTTGGTCGCGGGATGCAGTTCTTAACTAGTGAAACGTCACACAGGAGATGGCGGCGTTAAACTCGCTGTGTAACAAAATCAGTGAAATGTTGCCAGCTTTCTGAAACTTCTGGAGGGAGCTGGAGGTGGGGGGGGGGGGGGGGGGGAGTGGGGGGTGAGCGACATTAATTTACGACGGGCAGTCATAAAGCAACAATTACGAAGAGCGTTCAATAAGTAATGTAATGCAGATTTTTCTCGGTTAATTTCGAATGAAAAATGCAGAATTTTTTGGGAGGAACTGGAGTACTTCGGCTTCAGCCTCTGTAGTGTCATGAAGTGGCGATACGTAGCGACGCTGTACGTAGCATTCCAAATGGCGTCTGTAAGGAAGGTGCGTTCTGAGCAGAGAGCTATCGTTGTGTTTATTTTGGGGTTAAACCAGAGCATAGGGTCCTGTGGAATGTCTACGGAGACCTGGTAGTGAACAAAAGCGGGGTTAGTTGTTGGGCGAGGCAACAAGGTCACGCAGACCTGTCCGATATGTCACCCGCCAGCCGGCCGCACACGGCTCTGACTCTGTGTTGGAACTTGCGGACACTCATTCGAAATGATCGACGAATCGCAGTCAAACACCTTGCTGTACATGTGGGCTTGTCAGTTGACAGTGTTGACACACTGGTTCAGCACTTGGGGCACTCAATGGTGTTTGGCTGCTGGAATCCTTGCCGCTTAAGAGACCTTAAACAGTGAGTATATCTACATCTACAGCTACATACATACTCCGCAACCCACTATACGGTGCGTGGCGGAGGGTACCTCGTACCACAACTAGCATCTTCTCTACCTGTTCCACTCCCAAACAGAACGAGGGAAAAATGACTGCCTATATGCCTCTGTACGAGCCCTAATCTCTCTTATCTTATCTTTGTGGTCTTTCCGCGAAAGTTGGCGCAGTCAAATTGTACTGTAGTCAGCCTCAAATGCTGGTTCTCAAAATTTCCTCAGTAGCGATTCACGAAAAGAACGCCTCCTTTCCTCTAGAGACTCCCAGCCGAGTTCCTGAAGCATTTCCGTAACACTCGCGTGATGATCAAACCTACCAGTAACAAATCTAGCAGCTCGCCTCTGAATTGCTTCTATGTCCCCCCTGAATCCGGCCTGATAGGGATCCCAAACGCTCGAGAAGTACTCAAGAATAGGTCGTCTTAGTATTTTATAAGCGGTCTCCTTTACAGATAAACCACATCTTCCCGAAATTCTACCAATGAACCAAAGACGTCTATCCGCCTTCCCTACAACTGCCATTACATGCTTGTCCCACTTCATATCGCTCTGCAGTTACGCCCAAATATTTAATCGACGTGACTGTGTCAAGCGCTACACTACTAATGGAGTATTCAAACGTTACGGGTTTCTTTTTTCTATTCATTTGCATTAAGTTACATTTAACTATATCTAGAGTTAGCTGGCATTCTTTACACCAATCACAAATCCTGTCCAAGTCATCTTGTATCCTCCTACAGACAGACAATGACGACACCTTCCCGTACACCACAGCATCATCAGCAAACAGCCGCACATAGCTATCCACCCTATCCAAAAGACCATTTATGTAGATAGGAAACAACAGCGGACCTACCACACTTTCCTGGGGCACTCCAGATGATACCCTCACCTCCGATGAACACTCACCATCGAGGACAACGTACTGGGTAAGGAACATCGTCACAGCTAATGAATCATGGATTCATCAGTATGAACTGGAAACAAAACAGAAATCCATGGAGTGGTGCCTCTCCTCCGAAGAAAAAGGGCATAGCTGTACCCTCATCCGGCCATACCGACCGTCTTCTGGGTCTCTGATGGAGCTATTCTGTTTACTGTGTTCCGTCATGGTGCAACGATCAACTCGGAGCGTTATTGTACTACACTCAGGAAATTGGAGAAACGACTTCAGCGTGTTCGTTGCCACAATAATACAAACGAACTTCTCCTCCATGACAGTGCAAGGACTCGCACAAGTATGCGCACCCGAGAGGAGCCCACAAAAATTCAATGGACCGTTCATTCCCATCCACCCTACAGTCCGGATCTGGCATCTTCCGATTCCCATCTGTTTGGCCCAAAGAAGAATGCACTTCGTGGGAAGCAGTATGTGGATGATGGGAAGGTTATTAATGCAGCAAGACGTTGGCTCCGACGTCGAGCAGTAAGTGGTAACATGCAGACGTTGAGGCCGTCTCAGTAAGGTGGCCTAAGACTGACACATTGAACGGAGACTATGTTGAGACACTTGGTTTTATAGCCAAAGGAATGGGGAATAATATGGGGTATTTTAATCCTGAATAAAACCAACCTGCTGTCAGCCAAAAATGTGTTGCATTACTTATTGAACGCCCCTCATAAGTTGCTTAGTTTAATTTTACGTGATCTGTCCAGAGGCCACGCCACATCGCCGTTAGAGCTCTCCATCTGCTTCGGTCTTCTGCTACCTGACTCTTAGTTGCAGCAAGTCTTCTTGTATTACTCCATCCATCCATCTCTTCCTGATCCATCTCTGCTGCCTGATGGATCATGACCACTGCAATTTTGGGTAATCTTGTTTCTCCCTTTGTCATTACGTGCCCAGTGAACTGGAATATATTGCGCTTCATCACCCCAATGATGTCAGGCTTCTTTTATAGTGCTTCTAGATCCGTATTGTGGAGTCTTCTCCATTCTCCAGTAGTTTGGTCCCAGTCTGTTCCCCATATTTTTCTGAGGATATTTCTCTCAAATGTGAGCCGTCGGTTAAGGTCTTGCTTTCGTGTGGTCCAGGTTTGACTACTGGCATAATTAAATATTCTGTATAGTCTTAGTTTTAGTTGTTGTGTTGTACTGATATGTTTCTACATTTTACTATTGATTTCAACGAGCAATATCATCTGATTCCTCTTGCAGATCTGGCTTAAGCTCTGATTCACTCTATATTGCTTCTGTGAGACTAGATCCAAGATATCTAAATACTTTCATGTGTTTATACACTTCAAGTTTTATGTTAGATCTTGGAAGTTATCGACCTTTCTTCCTACGGCCATGTACTCAGTCTTTTCGGTACTAATTTAAAGCCCGAATCTCAGTGCCATTGATTCCCGAGTCTTTTAATACCTTGTTTCGGTTCGGCTTGTATGCTTGCTATTAGGTCAATGTCATCTGCAAAGGCAAGGTGGGTAATAGTTTCACTGTCGATTTCAATACGCTGAAAGTCATCTCGTTGAACTCCTGCAGTACCTTCTCAAGGGCCACATTGAAAAAAAAGTTGATTATCCAACTCCTTGTGTTAATGCTTTATCCACTAGGAGATTTTCTGTCATTTCGCTGCCGATCTTAACCTTAGCCTTTTGTTCATCTAAGCACATCTCTTCAAGTCTCACCAGTTTCTTTGATATGCCAAATTCAGCCATGATACAAATTAGACTCTGTCTATGGATACTGTCATAAACTTTATCGACGTCTACCAAAAGAAGATGAAGTTCTCGGGCATATTCATACATTTTCTCAGACCAGCTTTAAGGCAAAAATATAGAGGTAGTTCATCGTCCCATTTGGAAACATCCTCGGTATTCTCCAATTATTTCTATTGACAGGGGTCTGATTCGTTCTAGTAGACGGTTTTCTCGTGGTGTTAATTATAGCGTTCAGCGAACGGTGAAAATTAAAATTAATACCTCGCAGAATCATGCAGCGACCAAGAAACTTGGTGTTAATCCTCCTCTAAGTGTTAACCTTTCAATGTTACGCTTTTCCCAACGTTGGAGTTGATTGTAGGATTCCGCACTTCGACAGTACAGAAAACATTCGATCCCAAAATATTATATATAAGAAAATGTATCGGATAATTTAAGCCAACAAAATATTTACGAGTGGTAGCAGACTCTGAAAAATTATTCCATGTGGTACGTAAGTTTATCTATTCATTAGTGCCAATCTTTCCCCTGCTGTGCAGAGCTTGCAACTACACAAAAAGCGCTCGATCATAGCATACATAAGTAACATGACCGTTTACCATGGCAACTTCATGTATTTTCACTCTGAGCAACCTATAAGTCAAAGAAGCATCACTCAGTCTCGTATCCATTCTGAGAAAGAACGCTAATGTCGAGAACAAGATTAAATGAAAGCACTGAAACGCTGGAACTCGATGTCTCATCGATCACTTACTCGTCATCTCAACTGAATAAGGCCGATGATGGCATTAGGCGAGACCTATTAAAGGGTAACTTCCCAAGATTTACTTATAGCGGGTTTTCAAAATCACAGAAAATCTAAATTCGTGTACATTTGAACGAAGGTCTACTGAGTACTCGTCCGTTGCCTTACGTACACCAGTGGGCAATTCCTTTCAATAACAGCAGAGTAAAATGAGAACTGAACACTAATAGAGCTATGGTGGCAAATGTGTTCATTCGAAATCCAGGGATATTGTTTCTTAAGGAGCAGTTTACTGAAATACTGACACTACAACGATTCTTAAACATGAACGTGTAGTATTTTCAGAAGCGGAGCTGCAATATTTCGCTACCAATGGAACTTCCGTCAAATAGGTACTCGGAGATCGGTTTCAACTTTTATAGAAGCAATTAAATTCTAATTTCTTAAAAATTCCTAGCCCGGACCCAGATAAAACTACAAAGGACTAAGAAACTGTGCACTTCAACAAACAGAAGTAGACACGAGGGGAAAGTACGCTTCAGTGTTAGTGAACAGAAAACTGAAACAGAGGAAGGAATACCTTACTCCATTGCAGTACAAAATACACTCCAGGAAATGGAAAAAAGAACACATTGACACCGGTGTGTCAGACCCACCATACTTGCTCCGGACACTGCGAGAGGGCTGTACAAGCAATGATCACACGCACGGCACAGCGGACACACCAGGAACCGCGGTGTTGGCCGTCGAATGGCGCTAGCTGCGCAGCATTTGTGCACCGCCGCCGTCAGTGTCAGCCAGTTTGCCGTGGCATACGGAGCTCCATCACAGTCTTTAACACTGGTAGCATGCCGCGACAGCGTGGACGTGAACCGTATGTGCAGTTGACGGACTTTGAGCGAGGGCGTATAGTGGGCATGCGGGAGGTCGGGTGGACGTACCGCCGAATTGCTCAACACGTGGGGCGTGAGGTCTCCACAGTACATCGATGTTGTCGCCAGTGGTCGGCGGAAGGTGCACGTGCCCGTCGACCTGGGACCGGACCGCAGCGACGCACGGATGCACGCCAAGACCGTAGGATCCTACGCAGTGCCGTAGGGGACCGCACCGCCGCTTCCCAGCAAATTAGGGAGACTGTCGCTCCTGGGGTATCGGCGAGGACCATTCGCAACCGTCTCCATGAAGCTGGGCTACGGTCCCGCACACCGTTAGGCCGTCTTCCGCTCACGCCCCAACATCGTGCAGCCCGCCTCCAGTGGTGTCGCGACAGGCGTGAATGGAGGGACGAATGGAGACGTGTCGTCTTCAGCGATGAGAGTCGCTTCTGCCTTGGTGCCAATGATGGTCGTATGCGTGTTTGGCGCCGTGCAGGTGAGCGCCACAATCAGGACTGCATACGACCGAGGCACACAGGGCCAACACCCGGCATCATGGTGTGGGGAGCGATCTCCTACACTGGCCGTACACCACTGGTGATCGTCGAGGGGACACTGAATAGTGCACGGTACATCCAAACCGTCATCGAACCCATCGTTCTACCATTCCTAGACCGGTAAGGGAACTTGCTGTTCCAACAGGACAATGCACGTCCGCATGTATCCTGTGCCACCCAACGTGCTCTAGAAGGTGTAAGTCAACTACCCTGGCCAGCAAGATCTCCGGATCTGTCCCCCATTGAGCATGTTTGGGACTGGATGAAGCGTCGTCTCACGCGGTCTGCACGTCCAGCACGAACGCTGGTCCAACTGAGGCGCCAGGTGGAAATGGCATGGCAAGCCGTTCCACAGGACTACATCCAGCATCTCTACGATCGTCTCCATGGGAGAATAGCAGCCTGCATTGCTGCGAAAGGTGGATATACACTGTACTAGTGCCGACATTGTGCATGTTCTGTTGCCTGTGTCTATGTGCCTGTGGTTCCGTCAGTGTGATCATGTGATGTATCTGACCCCAGGAATGTGTCAATAAAGTTTCCCCTTCCTGGGACAATGAATTCACGGTGTTCTTATTTCAATTTCCAGGAGTGTATTGCAGAAGTAAAGCGAATTATGCCAGCTGAAATAATACAGCAATTTGGTATTTGGTAGAGAATGCTCCCTGTTGAGCGTTTATCTTCCAGTGTTATCAGTAGCCACAGAACATTGAAGATTGAAACACGTAGTAATGTACGCTAGGTCACCTGCTGTATCACGTATTTGTCAACCTTCGTCGTTCAGCAGATAAGCTCCCGAGAAATTCGTCTTACATACATCTCGCTAAGTGAGCTTGACACCAGACTTAAATAAACTGAGGGTAGCATTGAAGGTTCTAACAACCATACCCCTGGCAAACGGAACATGAAACACCTACATCAGCATCAGTACTCTGAAAGACACTATGAAGTGACAAATATTTAGGCTCGTTTCAATTCCATTTACAGCTGGACCACGGAAAGATTCATTGCTTCAGCGTCTATATGCAGGTGGTAATTAGTCTAACTCTGCCGTCACAATCCCTACGGAAGCGATAGGTAGAAGTAGTAGCACATTTCCATATTCCTCACTTAAAGCTGGTTCTTGAAACTAGGTAATTATGTTTTCCTGGGAAAGTTTTCGTGTGTCTTCACCGTCTGTAAATTCAGATTTTCTTATCTTCGTGACGCTTTCCCAAAGTTCGAGCAATACTTGTGTGCTTCCAACATCCCCAGTTAGTTCTGTATGGTATGGACCACACACACTTCTTCTAAGTCGTACGAGTGGTTTTTACAAGCAATCTTCCTCGTAGACGGATTGAGTTTTCCTAGTATCCTTCCAATGAATCGAAGTCTGACATTTGTTAAGAGCGTTCAAAAGAAATGAGCCAGAAGCATAATTACAGAAACTAGTACCTGTATGTTAGAAGTATTGACCCTGACTGTTGAGACACTTGTCCCATTGTAACACAAGGCGGTGAATAGCTGTCTCATAAAATTCCCGGGGCTGCGATGTTAACCAGTTCCGCACGTACAACTGGACGTTGTCGTCCGAGGTGAATCATTTGTCACTCAGAGCCTTTTCTTCTTTGACCAAGATGGCCCCCTTCCGATTCACTTCCTGCAGCAGGGGATAACAGTGAATGCCCAGCGTTACTCGCAAAACTTGACCACCGTTCGCCATGCGATCAAATCTAAACGACCAGGCAATTTTACCTATGGAGTCATTCTACTCCACGACGACGCAAAGCCTCATACGGCCCACACAGTCGCTGCACTCCTGCAAAATTTCAAATGGGAGGTTCTCCATACAGTCCGTACCTCTCTTCCTATGATTACGCCACTTTGGTCGGCTTAAAAAATCTCTGACGGGGAAACGACTCACCTTTGACGACGAAATCCAGCTGTACGTGCGGAACTGATTAAAATTGCAGCCCTGGGAAATTTTTGAGACAGCCATTCACCGCCTTGTGTCACAGTGGGACAAGTGTCTCAACAGCCAGGGTCATTACTCCTAACATGTAGGTACTGATTTCTGTAATTATGCCTGCGGATCGTTTCTTTTTGAACGACTCTTATAATTTGCCTTCGACTGAGCCTATGTGATCGTTACATTTAATATATCTACAAATTATTGCACATTGTCCGCCGCTCGTGGTCTCGCGGTAGCGTTCTCGCTTCCCGAGCACGGGGTCCCGGGTTCGATTCCCGGCGTGGTCAGGGATTTTCACCTGCCTCGAGATGACTGGGTGTTTGTGTTGTCCTCATCATTTCATCAACATCCAGGAAAGTGGCGAAATTGGACTGAGCAAAGATTGGGTAATTGTACGGGCGCTGATAACCACGCAGTTGAGAGCCCCACAAACCAAACATCATCATCATCTCAAATTATTGCGCCCAGGTATTAGTACGAGTTGACCTGTTCCAAAAGTGACTCATTGTCATACGATACTACGATTTTTGATTTTATGAAATGCACTGTGTTACACACCTGAACATTTAAAGGAAGTTGCCCAACGGTGGTACTTATTTGAAATCTTACTAAGTTCTAGCTTACTGTTTGTGCAGCTTTTATCACATGTACCTTAACAATAGATAACTGTGTCATCTATAAAGGAAACCGCATGTAGAACACTAGGGCGACCCATTCTTGAGTACTGCTCAAGTGTTCGGGACGACCACGTCGGATTAACGGAACACACAGAATTCAGAGTCGTGCTACTAGGTTTATTATCGGTAGGTTCGATCAACATGCGAGTATAACTCAGAAACTTCGTGAACTCAATTGGCGATCCCTGGAGGGAGGACGACATTCTTTACGCGACGCGCCATTGAGATAATTTTGAGAACTGGTATCAGAAGCTGACTGCAGAACGATTCTGCTGCTACCAACGTATATTTCGCGTATGGATAACGAACGTAAGAGAAATTAGGTCTCATACGAAGGCATATAGATGGATATTTTTCCCTCGCTCCACTTGCGAGTGGAACATTAAGGGAAATGACTAGTAACGATACTAGGTACCCTCCGCCATGCACCACACGGCGGCTTGCGGAGTATGTGTGCAGTTGGAGAAGTAAGAGGTTACTCTTAATGCTCTCTACCAAGTCATTGGTATACATCATGATCATCGATCCAAGGTCACATCCCGTGCGCTCTCTCCGTCCGAACAGGCATTGGAAGGCCCAACGGTACCGACCGGCCGCCGTGTCATCCTCAGACCACAGGCGTCACTGGATGCGGATATGGAGGGTAATGTGTTCAGCACACCGCTCTCCCGGTCGTATGTCAGTTTACGAGACCGGAGCCGCTACTTCTCAATGAAGTTCATCCTCGGTGTGCCTCACAAGGGCTGCGTGTACCCCGCTTGCCAATAGCACTCGGCGGAACGGATGGTCATCCATCCAAGTGCTAGCCCAGCCCGACAGCGCTTAACTTCAGTGATCTGACGGGAACCAGTGTGACCACAGCGGAAAGGCCGTTGGCTCCCGTGTGCTCCCTACCAATTAATCCTCAACCCATTGACAAATTTCCATTGATAACCTATACGGCTGTACTTTCGATAATAAATGGAAAAGTGGTAATGAGTGAAACGCTTTTTGTAGTAACTAGGAGGGATATGACAAGTGTTGTTAAAAGTATTCTACACTTGTCTAACATACATGTAGGTAAAGATAGAAGTGACAAATGTCAGAACATTGCACTTGTAATTATCTGCAATAATAGCTTGTAAGATACTTATTTTCACGTTTCAAACTTCACACATCCTCTGGCCGCCGAGAATTTTTCTCGCTTGCCCTTGTTACCACTGTAAATGGAAATATGTTGGTCTCAAAACAGTTTGCATGAGAATGCAGAACATGTGCACATCTGGCTGGTGACAATTATATCCTAGCGCTCTTCAGCAAGGCTCGCAGATTTCAAGAATAATTCCGGCTGAGTACAGTATTTGCAGTTCTTCTAATCTCCTCTGTGTAGAGAGGAGAAAAAAGCAGAGCGAGACAAACATAAGCTTCTTAACGGATCTCCGCCGGTCCCGTTTACCGCTTAAGCGCGCGGCTCGGACGGCTAACTTTCATAGCTGCACTCGCGTCATTGCGTCAAAACACTCCCGGGATCTTCGGTGGGGCCTAAGCCGCTGTGCTCAGCTTACGTGTCGCCTGTATCTGTGTTTGAAGAGAGTTCTGCGGGTCCTGCATAGTTAAAACGAAAGTACCCTGCGCATAAACATGTTACTGTGCACCATTCATATGGAGTGTATTCATTCGTTTACTTGGTAGTATATAGTCTCCGTGTCATCTGAGTTATCTTTTTCAGTGAACAACATTATAGACGACATTAGTAGAAACCGATAGTACTTGCAATATTTGTAATGACAAAGTCATTCTTTTAGTTTACGTACACCGTGTTACTGACAGATTCTTGGGGGTTGCAGAAGTTGATATTTAGAAACTTTCCAAACTAGGAGCCTGAAAATTTAAATATATAATAGAGTTTCTACAACACTTAGAAAAATCCCTTCCCAGATCTTGTGATAAATTACAAGGCACTCAACGGCCTTAATAAAACAGTTAAGTAGACTGGAGAAACACTTAATCACAAAAAAGGAGTTAAAGATATCTGTTCCTTCACAGCTTCGAGGAGACTTTTCATAAAAAAAGGAGACCAAGAACTACGTTTAAGATCTTGCTACGCTATGTGATCAAAAGTATCCGGACACCTGGCTGAAATTACTTACAAGTTCGTGGCGTCCTCCATCGGTGATGCTGGAATTCAGTATGGTGTAGGCCCACCCTTCACCGTGACGGAAGCTTCCACTCTCGCAGGCATCCGTTCAGTCTGGTGCTCGAAGGTTTCTTGAGAAATGGTAGCCCATTCGTCATGGAGTGCTGCCCTGAGGAGCGGTATCGATGTCGGTGGGTGAGGCCTGGCACGAAGTCGGCGTTCCCAAACATCCCAAAGGTGTTCTATAGGATTTAGGTCAGGACTCTGTGCTGGCCAGTCCGTTACAGGGATGATATTACCGTGTAACCACTCCGCCACAGGCCGTGCTCGATCGTGTTGAAAGATGCAATCGCCATCCCTGAATTGCTCTTCAACAATGGGAACAAAGAGGGTGCTTAAAACATCAGTGTAGGCCTGTGCTGTGATGGTGCCACGCAAAACAACAAGGGGAGCAAGCCCCCTCCATGAAAAACACGACCATACCTTAAGACCACTACCTCGGTATTTTACCGTTTGCACTACAATCGCTTGCAGATGACGTTCACCGGGCATTCGCCATACCCACATCCTGCCATCGGATCACCACATTCTGTACCGTGATTCACCACTCCACACATAGTTTTTCCAGTGTTCAACCGTCCAATGTTTACGATCCTTACACCAAGCTAGGCGTCGTTTGGCATTTACCGGAACGATGTGTGGCTTATGAGCAGCCGCTCGACCAAGTTTTCTCACCTCCCGCTTAACTGTCATAATACTTGCAGTGGATCGTGATGCAGTTTGGGATTCCTGTGTATTGGTCTAGATAGATGTCTGCGTATTACATATACACTATGATCCTCTTCAACTGTCGGTGGTCTCTGTGAGTCAACAGACGAGTACAGCCTGTGCGCTTTTGTGTTGCACGTGTCGCTTCACGTTTCCACTTCACTATCGCATCGGAAACAATGGACACAGGGATGTTTAGGAGTGTAGAAATCTCCCGTACAGACGTATGACACGAGTGACACCCAATCACCTGGCCACTTTCAAAGTCCGTTAGTTCCGCGGAGCGCCCCTTTCTGCTCTTTCACGATGTCTAATGGCTACTGAGGTCGCTGATATGGAGAACCTGGCCGTAGGTGGCAACACAATGCGCCTAATATGAGAAAGTTATGTTTCTGGGGTAGTCCGGATACTTTAAATCACATTTTTTACGTCGAGCTATCTTTCGTGTTACTGTAAACTTCCATGTTCTGCTCTTAGTGTACCAAGCTCAATGAGCTAGTGTACAATCTCTGCCGGCTGAGTACACAACTGCCTTTCGTACGCGTATCTGTATCTGTACTCTGCAGTCTTACTTTCTGTGTGCGACGAAAGTAGTCTTGGTTATGCTATCTCCTGTTCCCCACCCTATTTCCCTTATTCATTCGTGAATGCCCTTGTATGCGCCATAATTGCTCTGATTTTCTCATTGTGGTCCTTTCACGAGAGATAAGTTGCAGGTAGTATGTTTCTCGACTCTCCCCCGAACGTACGCTCGCGTAATTTCATCACTAACCTGCTTCGTGACGCATTACACCCGCCTCGTAGCATCTGCTACTCGGGTTTATGGGGCATCTGAGTAACCCTTTCACGTCGGCCAAACGTTACCGTGACGAAAAGTGCGGCTCTCTGTCTCTACTATTAAGTTTCAAGGAGTGGATAGCAATACTCCAGAATCGGCCGACCAAGTGTTACCATTTCTTTCGGGGATGTATTAAATTTCAACAATTTTTTCTTCGCTGTGTTTCACATCAACATATGTTTTTCCTTTGATTTGTTTAATGTTGTCATTCCACTTTATCTCGATCAGAATGGCACATATCTGTAGATTAACCTATTTCGTGCTATGACAGGAGCATCTTTCATTCTTTTTCTCAACCTTTACTCTACCATTATTATGATGTTAGACCAACATAGCTTCGAAATCGATGTAGATTTTTGTTGACTTGGGCGACGTCTGATCCGGTATCGATTCTTTCACTGCCTTTCGAACCACGTTTCTTATATCACGGCAACGGATAAGCTTCCAGAAAGCAACAGGAAAACCATTAATTACATGTAGTTTTCTACCTTATTACTAAATTTGAACTGAATCGGGAAGTCTGAAATAGCTCAGAAAGAACGTGTTCTGTCTTCAGTGTTCAGTTTTAGTGTAAAAAATACATTTTTATTCATTTGATTTGCTTTAAACCATTTCTGCGCATATCGGTCAGTTAAGAACAAAATTAAGTGCTACATTTAGCTCGATTCTAAGCCGTAGTATCTCGCCATCCGGAAAGATTGTAGGAAAAAAAATTTCTTTTTCACTTTACCCTTTTCTCTACCTTGACGCAAAGTTTGAACCGCTTCGTAAAACTTTAAAGTACAGAAGTCACGCGTATGTGTATCCTCCAAGAAAACCATGTTTTGGAAGTAAAATCCAAAAGAGGCAAGATTGTTTCTTATACCAAGATCCCATACATCGGTGGACCAAATTTTAACCATCAAACTCGCTCCAGTCCGGAGTTATTTAAGGGTAACGGTTTTTGCGCATAGAATCCGAACGGTGCACACACAACTGGTGTCATTAGCTGAGGATCAATTTCAGCCCAATTAAAACCTTTTACAAAAAAAAGAACTAATCGATTCGCAATATTCGCCTGGACGCCAGCTCCGATTCGTCTTTCAAACAACGCTAAATATACTGTAACATAGCTACACTAAGACAGATCTTCGAATGACTATACAAATGGCTGCTTGTCCGAGCTACATAATAAACTTTTCATTCCATGTTCCAAACTCAGACAGGAACCGAGCACCAATATCCCCCCTAACCACGATTTGTGCGCGGTCTTTTCACACATATTTGTTACAGCGCTTCTGTGATACAAGGTTAGGCAGTGAAACGGCACGATTTCGACTCCGGCTAAAGGGTGCGTTGGGGGTTTATGGGAGTGGGGAAAACGACGTTGAGCGTCTAGACTGGTGGAAACTTTAGCAGCCATGGAACGTTGGTCAAGCGCGCAATGTGCGTTTGCTGTAAAAGTATGTTATAGAAACACGGATAGTGTGGTTGTTGCCCAACGCGCTTTCAGTCATGAGTTTAATCTACCGACACGATCTCCCGTGCCATCAAGGAAAGCTATCCTCGTGTGGGTGAAAAACTTTGAAGCCACTGCAAGCACGACGAAGAAAATGGGTGGTAGTGAAAAAAAGAATCTGGACCTCAGAGGTCATTGATCGTGTGCGCGAAGTGTTAGCAACGAAGTCCGCGAAAATCAAGAAGGCGGCACAGCGCTGAACTTGGTCTCAGCAAATCGATCAGTGAGACGGATTTTGAAAAATGAGCTACACTATCAACCATACAAAATACAGATAGTGGAAGCTCTAAAACCTAATGACTGCAATCATCGCATTCGCTTTTGCCAAGCGATGCTTAATGTTACCGGACGAAATGGAGAACGAGTGCACTTGGACTTACAGATGAGTGATGAAGACCACTTTCACCTTGGTGGCTGCGTCAACAAGCAGAACTTCCGGTACTGGTCCGCAAATAACCCACGTGATTTTCATGAAAAACCTCTCCATTCTCAGAAAGTTACAGTTTGGTGTGCTATATCTTCTCGTGGAATCGTGGTACCCTATTTTTTTGAAGATGGAACATGGTAACACAGTAACGGTGAACTCTGAATGTTATGCTGACATGTTGGCAACTTTTTGTCTGGCTGAAATCGATCAGTATGATCCACATGAAGAAATACTCTTCCAGCAGGATGGTGCAACAAGCTCTACCTCAGATCGTTCAAATGGGTCTAAGCACTATGGCTTAACATCTGAGGTCTAGACTTGGAACTACTTAAACCTAACCAATCTCAGGACATCACACACATCCATGCCCGAGGCAGGATTCGAAACTGCGACCGTAGCAGCAGCGCGGTTCCGTACTGAAGCTCCTAGAACGGCTCGGCCACAGCGGCCGGCTGGTGCAACAAGCCATACCGCTAATATCTCAATGGATTTTCTTAAAATCACATTTCCAGGACGGCTAATCAGCAAGAACAGTGATATCTCTTGGCCTGCCTGTTCGTCAGATTTGACCACCCCAGACTTCTTTCTTTGGAACAATTTTAAACGCATAGTCTTCGATGAAAATCCACCAAGAACAAAAGATGATCTGAAGGAGTGACTCCGGCATGAAATTAACAACATACCGTTGCAGATGGTACAGAACGTCATGGGCGGATTTCATCTTAGTCTGCGACAATGTGTGCAAAACCAAGGAGGCCACCATAGTGACACCATACTCAAAAAATGATTGTTTTTAAGGTAAAATATTAATTTCTATTCATGTACTTAAGATTCATGTTGGAATAATTATACTCGTTTGGTAAATATATTATTGGTGATTTTTCAAAAGCGTTTTTTTCACTTTCTTTCGGACATGTCCGAAAGAACATACACCATCTTCACGTAGTTAAGGTTAACCAGCCATTGACCTCCTTCTGTGCGGATGCACACGCATGATCGAACTCTTACGGGACTCGGTCAGATTGTCTGCCGCGAGTAATGAGTGTAGTGGGCAGGCGCACTACGAGTGTAATGTGTGGACATTAAGTTGGGAATGTGGGTCTCACGGGGAGCGTGCAAGGGATAAATTCCTGCAGTCGCACTATCCTCTGCGCACTCGGTGGCTCAGATGGATGGAGCGTCTACCATGTAAGCAGCAGATCCGGGGTTCGAGTCCCGGTGGGGGCACACATTTTTCAACTGCCCTCGTTGATGTATATCAAGGCCTGTCGACAGCTTAGGGTCTTGATTTAATTATCATTTCAGATTTTTGCTGTCCCATGAAGCCGTTAACCAGCAGTTGAAATGTAGTAGACGTGAACCGTGCATCGGATTAGCCGTTTTGTAATACATATTCTAAAATCCCATTAATTTTCTTCGAGCAGGTACCACAGTCATACGAAATTTCGGAAATGACATTTTTCTACTAATGGCCAATTTCGTAAGTCGCAATTGTCATGCATGACAACAGGCTACTACGCTGTCCACTTCAAGGATGTAGAGGGTAAACAGAAAAATCTTTTGATAGTCATGTTTAAAATTGATATAAGAACTGTTTAAAAACAGTAGCAGTAACGTCAACACTGAACAGAGCGAGTAGACTAATAAAATAAATTGTCGAAGTTTGACGATTGCCGATGCTGTTTGGTCTCAGGCAGTCAACAGAGTCGCCTTAGAGGTATACAACCGTGTTATACGATAAACAAGCACAGACGGAATCGTTGAAATGTATCTATATTCGTATCGGAATGGAAAGGTGATGGCAGAAGTACGCCCGGAGACAGGACCAGAGGGGGGACGAGGCGGCGCTGAGAAATCGATTATTTGCTTTCGATTATACGGGACCCCGCACCGCGCCTTGCCTTGCCGTCACCGCCCGGTATGAATGAAAAATAGATTTTCTTGGGGGAAAAAAGGGAGAGGCGCGGCGAAGACGATGCTAGGGGTTGGGGGTTTAGGAAAAATGGAGCGAGCCCAGGGTGGTCGGTGACCGGTGCAGGAGGGCGCTCGCTCTCTGCGCCGAGTGATGAATTATTCAGCGGGTCGGCGGCTGTTTACAAGAGGCGGCCGGAGCCACTGTGCCCAAACGGCACTCGGCCCGCTCGCCGCGCCTCCAGGATCTCAGGGTGCAGGCAGGGTGGCCGGGCCGGGCTGGGCTCACACGGTCTCACACAGCGGGCCGTGCGCGCATGCAAATGTCTGCCCGCTGGAGCTGATGCCCAGCGTCGCGTGACGGGGCTGGCTGCATCCCGCAGCACTCTCGAAGGGTGGCGCGCTGCAGCATGTAAACGTCTTCTGAAGCCTGTCGTCATCATCGTCGTCTACAAGGATTAGGTCTTTTCTCCTGTTCTCACAATTCTTCACGACATCCTACACTTGTCTTTCTTTTTGGGTTGTACAGGGTGATTCAGATGGCCTTAGCCAGGGATTATATGCAAGCCACAATGCCTTCAAATTCCACGCATATTTTACAGGGAGTGCAGTGGAGCTGACGCTGAAATCATCAAGTATTTGGTTATATCATCGCTGTTGTTGTTGTGGTCTTCAGTCCTGAGACTGGTTTGATGCAGCTCTCCATGCTACTCTAACCTGTGCAAGCTTCTTGAACTCCTGAGACTGGTTTGATGCAGCTCTCCATGCTACTCTAACCTGTGCAAGCTTCTTGAACTCCCAGTACCTACTGCAACCTACGTCCTTCTGAATCTGCTTAGTGTATTCATCTCTTGGTCTCCCTCTACGATTTTTACCCTCCACGCTGCCCTACAATATTAAATTGGTGATCCCTTGATGCCTCAGAATATGTCCTACCAACCGATCCCTTCTTCTAGTCAAGTTGTGCCACAAATTTCTCTTCTCCCCAATTCTATTCAATACCTC
Source organism: Schistocerca cancellata (assembly GCF_023864275.1). Lineage (NCBI taxonomy): Eukaryota > Metazoa > Arthropoda > Insecta > Orthoptera > Acrididae > Schistocerca > Schistocerca cancellata. Next base: position 216,956,844 of record NC_064632.1, on the reverse strand, counting down.
CTCAATAGTTATGAGATCTACCCATCAAATCTTCAGCATTCTCCTGTAGCACCACATTTAGAAAGCATCTATTCCCTTCTTGTCCAAACTATTTATCGTCTATGTTTCACTTCCAACCGGCCAGTGTGGCCGAGCGGTTCTAGGCGCTTCAGTCTGGAATCGCGCGACCACTACGGTTTCAGGTTCGAATCCTCCCTCGGGCGTGGATGTGTGTGATGTCCTTAGGTTAGTTAGGTTTAAGTAGCTCTACGTTCTAGGGGACTGATGACCTCAGATGTTAAGTCCCATAGTGCTCAGAGCCAAACTAAACTCCACCAGAACAGGCCATAAAGGCCCAACGGTACCGACCGACCGCCGTGTCATCATCAGACAACCGGTGTCACTGGATGCGGATATGGAGGGGCATGTGGTCAGCATAACACTCTCCCAGCTCTATGTCAATTTACGAGACTGGAGCTCCTACTTCGCAGTCAAGTAGCTCCTCCGTTTACCTCACAAGGAGTGAGTGCACTCCGCTTGCCAGCAGCTCTCGGCAGACCGGATGGTTACCCATCCAAGTACTAGCCCGGACCGACACCTCTTAACTTCGGTGATCTGACGGGAACCGGTGTTACCACTGAGGCAAGGCTGTTGGCAAGCGCGAACTGCTAGTCACAAACAAAAACTAAACAGGACCTTTTCTTGCGAGGAATTAAACATGATTAAATTTTTTACCGGGATACGTTTTCGTCAGCATCTGTAGTTTTCTAAATATCCAAAATAGGTTTATCTGGAATAACTCGAAAACCATGGCGTCCTTCGAAAATGTGCCTGAGTACAAAATTTAACTACAATAATTTCCTTTAAAAAGAATCCATTTTTTCTGGTGGATTAATAGTTTGTGAGTAATGAGCAAGTGAATACTGAAATATCGAGCATAGTGTCTCAAGGTGTGGGTGTTGTATAAAACCTATCGATAGGGTCAGATGATTCACATTGTGTAGTATTGCAGCTTTAGTTATGTTACTACTAGACGTACTATGAACTGGTCTTTTTTCAGTTCAGTCTATATTTTTCTTCAGATATATGAGTGGAGAGAGAACAAGACACTCTATAAATTATGCGGTGGGCCCTTGACCGAATTTTCATAGCGAAATAAAGAGATGGAAATGGACAAATGGGGTATCATATTGATTAGCCTAATGTATAGTTTTGCAAAAAAAAAAAAAAAAAAAAAGCTTCAAATGGCTCTGAGCACTATGAGACTTAACATTTGAGATCATCAGCACCTAGAACTTAGAACTACTTAGACCTAACTAACCTAAGGACATCACACACATCCACGCCCGAGGCAGGATTCGAACCTGCGGTCAGAGAGAGAGGGTCTGTCACTTCTTTCTTCGACTTTCAGACTTGTTTCACCAGCCTGGAAGCGTCTGCGCATGTCATACAACGCCTCATTGTGACCATACGATTTCATCAACTCAGTGTGGGCTGTTAAAGGGACGTTCCCTTTCAAATGCAGAAGACCCACTATCAGCCGATATTTCACATTATCAATGGGCTACGGCCACTTAGCGGCGTGCTACTGCAATTTGGTGCGGGGATTTCAGTGAGTACCAGAACATTAACTTTATGACTATCCCTCTTGAACTTATTTTTGGTTTAGGCACCATCAAAGAATATGATTACAGCCCTTGGTCCTTCTGAGCAGAAAATAGCGGTTGTTATTTGGTACGTCCGAAATTAGTTGCTAGATGAGTTTCGTACTTTCTTATGGATAACGTAGATGGCTCCATACGAATAAACTGCAACACACATTTAACAAAGTACTCAACATACAAAGTGTAACTTCCATGTATTTTATAGCGTCCAGAATGTATGTATGTATTGAACTGGGGACCTAGAAACGACGGAGGGCTTCGTCCCCGCCGTAGACCTCAGTGGTACACAACCCCACAACAGGTTACCGTAGTCCCCTCACGCCACTGCCGACCCACACTGAACCTAGGGTTATTGTGCGGTTCGGCCCCCAGTGGATGCCCCCGTTCCCCACTGGGAACGTCTTATTTCAAACGAGTGTAGCCCCAGTGTTAGCGTGGTAGAGTAATTATGGTGTACGCGTACGTGGAGACAATGTTTGCTCAGCAATCAAGACACAGTGTAACTGAGGTGGAACAAGGGGAATCAGCCCACATTCGCCGAGGCAGATGGAAAAAGCCTTAAAAACCACCCACAAGCTGGCCGGCACACCGGATCTCGACACTAATCCGCCAGGCGGATTCGAAGCGGGGACCGGCACGCCTTCCCTCTCGGGAACAGCGTGTTAGACCGCATGCCTTGCCGGGCGGGCTTGTCCGTTATAGTACTGATACAACATTGAAATTACGTAGAAGTGGGAACATCCCTCTTATGTCACTTTCCTGTACTCGTATTACAGATCGTGTCCGAAAATAAAAATAATTTTTAGAATCACAACCAGTATTGCCACAAATTGCTCATCTTCAGAAAAGACAAACAGACAAAGATATAAAGTCTGCATTAAATGTTCAATTTTAGTCAGTTTTACTTGTAAATCGACTAAAGTAAGAATTAGAAAACTTGCGAATTACATCTTCACATCTAGCGGCATCTGGCGAGAAAAGTGTTAGTGGCATGAGTTGTCAATCAATCAGTTCGTGGGGACACAACGCTTACTAAAGGCAAAATGTTCTCTGACGGTTCACGGCGACGCTAGACGCCTTTTTATTGTAATGAATTTCAGTACACACAGTCGTGATCGTATTTTCATCGTGATCGCATTTACATCTTCACATTTTACCATAATGCTTCAGTTACAGTCGAAACGGGCACTAACATGAAATAATGTACTAAAAAAGCATGTATTTTACATTTCTGTAAAAGTTATATGGACATTGTGTTTTCCATACTGTTAGATTGTATTACTACACTCCTGGAAATTGAAATAAGAACACCGTGAATTCATTGTCCCAGGAAGGGGAAACTTTATTGACACATTCCTGGGGTCAGATACATCACATGATCACACTGACAGAACCACAGGCACATAGACACAGGCAACAGAGCATGCACAATGTCGGCACTAGTACAGTGTATATCCACCTTTCGCAGCAATGCAGGCTGCTATTCTCCCATGGAGACGATCGTAGAGATGCTGGATGTAGTCCTGTGGAACGGCTTGCCATGCCATTTCTACCTGGCGCCTCAGTTGGACCAGCGTTCGTGCTGAACGTGCAGACCGCGTGAGACGACGCTTCGTCCAGTCCCAAACATGCTCAATGGGGGACAGATCCGGAGATCTTGCTGGCCAGGGTAGTTGACTTACACCTTCCAGAGCACGTTGGGTGGCACGGGATACATGCGGACGTGCATTGTCCTGCTGGAACAGCAAGTTCCCTTGCCGGTCTAGGAATGGTAGAACGATGGGTTCGATGACGGTTTGGATGTACCGTGCACTATTCAGTGTCCCCTCGACGATCACCAGTGGTGTACGGCCAGTGTAGGAGATCGCTCCCCACACCATGATGCCGGGTGTTGGCCCTGTGTGCCTCGGTCGTATGCAGTCCTGATTGTGGCGCTCACCTGCACGGCGCCAAACACGCATACGACCATCATTGGCACCAAGGCAGAAGCGACTCTCATCGCTGAAGACGACACGTCTCCATTCGTCCCTCCATTCACGCCTGTCGCGACACCACTGGAGGCGGGCTGCACGATGTTGGGGCGTGAGCGGAAGACGGCCTAACGGTGTGCGGGACCGTAGCCCAGCTTCATGGAGACGGTTGCGAATGGTTCTCGCCGATACCGCAGGAGCAACAGTGTCCCTAATTTGCTGGGAAGTGGCGGTGCGGTCCCCTACGGCACTGCGTAGGATCCTACGGTCTTGGCGTGCATCCGTGCGTCGCTGCGGTCCGGTCCCAGGTCGACGGGCACGTGCACCTTCCGCCGACCACTGGCGACAACATCGATGTACTGTGGAGACCTCACGCCCCACGTGTTGAGCAATTCGGCGGTACGTCCACCCGGCCTCCCGCATGCCCACTATACGCCCTCGCTCAAAGTCCGTCAACTGCACATACGGTTCACGTCCACGCTGTCGCGGAATGCTACCAGTGTTAAAGAGTGCGATGGAGCTCCGTATGCCACGGCAAACTGGCTGACACTGACGGCGGCGGTGCACAAATGCTGCGCAGCTAGCGCCATTCGACGGCCAACACCGCGGTTCCTGGTGTGTCCGCTGTGCCGTGCGTGTGATCATTGCTTGTACAGCCCTCTCGCAGTGTCCGGAGCAAGTATGGTGGGTCTGACACACCGGTGTCAATGTGTTCTTTTTTCCATTTCCAGGAGTGTATATTTGTAACTGTGATGTGTCCGTTTAAATATTATTTTCGTGCAAATTTAACGCTACAACAAACTGAAAATTACACTGTATATGTAAATATTTACCAAATGACCATAGATGATATCTCTTACTGTATCACTTTGTAATTAATTTTATCACGCTTTCCCACTAAAACTTACTTCGATCCGGAATCAACTGCGTTATTGACATACGCATGTATCTTACACTCGTATAAAGTTGCAGTATGTCTTACGGTTCGTGTTGTCGGTCTGTATTTTTCTTGTAACCAGTGACTCGGACATTTATAGAAAGCACAATTATATCTGGGCAAAAGTAACGACTTAATAATCTGTTAAAATACGTAAAATACTCCTTGTATAAGTATATTATACTAGCTGCAAATGTTTATGTGCATCTGCAGGCAGGTGACGGTATTATCGGTTTCCCCATCGTTTCCATGGTTACTAGCTGGCGTTCTTTACGCAATGGGAGTTAATAACATCTTTGACTAATGATGGGACGTATACCGATCTGGAGTCCTACCGTCCGTCGTTCCTATGTTTACGTTCGCCAGAAGGACCTGCAGAGAGCAGCCCGATTATAAATAAGGCTGTTTTTCCGTTTCGTAGTTTTTTATAAGGTATGTTCTTTATAACACCAAAATATCTTTCGCCATTTTCTCAAGGACAAAACTACTAATAATTATGCGTGTAACCCATTTCCTTCGCACAGTGTTATCAAGCCTCATTGCCACTGTATGCCAATGACGTGATGCCTGAGACTATGGGTGGGGCTTCCGCTATTCAACTGCCGGCACCCGAGGCGTGTTTAGCAGAGTTCTCGACACCTGCACAGGTGGGCCTTATTCACGCCAAATGTTACTACGTGATTGAGGGTGTATCAGCTGCATTAGTGTCCGTTTCGATTACAACTGAAGCATTGTGCTTCATTCCTCTTCGCAGAATGTAAGATCTCAAAATGGGCACTTGGAAGATCGAAACTGGTCGTCTAAGGAAAAAAAAAAAAAGAAATTTAAATGCGATGACGACCGTGTGTATTGAAGAAAGTCATAATATGACAAGATCGCTGTTTCCCCCAAGACCAATGTTCCAAAAAAATTTTTGGTCTTTTTATTGAATTCGCCGGGCATGGAACGACGAGATTTCACCGATCTAGCAGCGTCTGCTGATCGCGTGCGCTACTTGCATACTACCTACACAAGTAAAGTGATACGGACTTTAAACAAGAAGACTAAGAATTAATTTCTCTAAGGGGAGAATGGTATTTTAGATGCGATTAAGCAACTCGGCCTATCCCCCGTCACATGGAGGAGATAACTGGATCATAAACAACACCCAAGACAGTCTCGCGCTGCAGAGCGTCTACGCCCTGCCGCATATCGGCGACGTAATCAGTACTAAAATACGGCTAGAATCACTGGGCCACATTATCGAACATTTTCTCTCTAATAAAAGTTTTTCTTCGTGACTTACCTATCGCCTCTAGACGTGTAATGCAAAGACTTCGAAACGGCCTGTATTGACACATGTTGCCACGCTGTTTGCGCTAGATGTGCGCATCCTTCAGTCGTCGAAGGTGTATCTGGCTAATCATGAAATGTAACTATTAGTAACGTGTTATAACTGTATAGAGCGCAGATCATGAAATCACTAAACGAAATTAAAAAGTAAGCAAGGCCTTAATTTGTAATGAAATTGTTCGTACAGTTATAAATAGCATGTATCTTGATTCTTACTCTACTTCATTTACAAGTACACCTATCAAAACTTTTAAGGACTTTACGATTTTAATGTTGAATTTTCCTCCTTTTTCTATTCCGTGGATTCTGAGAATGGCTGAGATTGAAAAGTAACACCCCTATGTTATTTACCAGTTGTCACTTTAGAAATAAAGGTTACCTGCAATAGTAACATGGTGATTGTTTGCACGTTCTTTACTGTACCAAGATATGATGAAACAAGTGAAACAACTAACTTGTAAAAGCCGTTTTCATATTCGCTTGGTATCGGTCAGTGAATATCTTCGTCATTGTCAAAGTTCAGTCGACTCTTAGACGTCTATTGTTTACACCATTGAATATCTTCTTTCGCGTCTTCATAAGTTGCCAAAGAAGATCAGTGTTTTCAACACTTTTTCTTTTTGATCAAAATTAGCTTCTGAAGTGGTGTCTTTGCAATAAATAAGAAAACATTCACTTATTTACTGAAAATTGTGTTAAACCTATTCCAGGGTTCGATTCCCGGCGAGGTCAGGGATTTTCTCTGCCTCGTGATGACTGGGTGTTGTGTGATGTCCTTAGGTTAGTTAGGTTTCAGTAGTTCTAAGTTCTAGGGGACTGAAACTTCCTGGCAGATTAAAACTGTGTGCCCGACCGAGACTCGAACTCGGGACCTTTGCCTTTCGCGGGCAAGTGCTCTACCATCTGAGCTACCGAAGCACGACTTACTGAAGACCATAGATGTTAAGTCCCATAGTTCTCAGAACCATTTTTTTTTTGTTAAACCTAGTCATTCTCCAAATAAGGTAAATTGATGCTAATAAAATATATCCCTATTGACAAGTGATAGTTTCTGTGTATTGATAGGCTACATAGAAAAAAAACCAGACTATTAAAAATGGGCTGGAATGCTGTTGGCAAGGAAAGTGGTTTTCAAAACGAAGCTTCCAATTTTTTGTGGAACTAAAAGCTTCTTGTCACCTCTGACTTACGGGGGTGGGATACGGATTTTCAGAGTGGAACCTGCTGTGACGTCGAAGCAAGACACAGCCAGGACAAAAGCACCACAGGCGCGAAGATGCCAGCTGGTGCCAGTGCCGTAGAGACTCGCCACTGGCGTGAGTTCCACCAGCGCCACGGGCGGCGCTGGGGATAAAGATATCCACTTCGCCTCGGCCAACAGCAGTCAGCGTACAGTTCACCAATGATTGGACGACAACGGACAGAAGCCTACTAAAAAGATAGAAGAGCAGTTCCTATTCACCTGGTCACATATCATCGTGCAGGGCTAATTTAGAAGTGAACATACATTTCTTGTAAATTGCATTTGCTATGTACTGTGATGTTTAACTACGATTATTTGCAGTTAGCCATGAAGGGCCTTCTTGTGTTATAGTACATGCAGCGTTGCAGATTTCATTATTCGACAAATCACAAACAAATATGCGAGTGTTATTCGGAAAGTAAGGAACGATCGGTCGCGAAATGGAAAATACAGTGAAAATCTGATGAAGCTTTTCACAGTTGAGTTGGTCACTATGTCTAGTACGCCTGTCGATCGCATCATGTCGCTCTTTTCAGTCCTGAGCTCATGGTGAGAACGTAAAAATGGCTAGAAATTAGCGTCTCCACCAAGGTGAGGGCTTTCCGAATGATTTCGCCTGAAGCTATGCGATCCACATATCACAAATGTCATGCGGTTCGTCCTAGGCGACAATTCTCGGCCGCACTGCAGGGGCAATGAAGATGCTCCTGCAGCGTTTTCGATGGGAAGTTCAAAGTTAACCGTCATACCTCCTTGCCTAGGGACGCCAGATAAAAGTTGATGTCGTCAAGCCCTGAATCAAAATTGCGCAACAGATAACTGGGAAGAGGAGCTAGAGAGCGCGTCCTTTCTGTACGATACTAGGCAAGGGGCTGGAGGGCTCACACGCTGATGTGTGGGTCCCTGCATTCTACAGCTTTTATTTTAAATAAATTCCTTTAAATTGACTTCCTTGTGATTTTTAAGGTATGTTAAAGATTGATGACAGTTGATTTCCTATTTATTTTAAACATTATCACTCGACTTTACAGCGATAGCAGCAATTGTTTCAGTTTACAGATATTACAATTTTACAGTTTATAGCTGGGGTACATTATATACTAATCTGCACACACATTTCTACAGGTAAGACGGAATTGCGTTGGCCAAATGTATACCACCGGAGTGTCCCAATATTTTACATAGGACATTCACTATGTGAGGAGGATAACGGGAAAACTGGAGACCAGATACTTTAACACAGGGGGTCAAATTTCCGGAATTTATCGAGCGCATCCATTACCTTACACAATCCGAAGCTGGAAATAAAAGAATTAGTACAAATATTCAAATACCTCTCTTCCATGCGTGAACATTGAGACAGACGCACTGAGGGCACGTCTGCTCACTTACCCGTCTTCTGTAACACTCATAGAATATAGCGGGCACCCGGAGGTCTTCCTGGGCCACGGTGGAGGAGGTGGTCGAACCACTTGGCCGTGACCAACCTCTCCACTCCAAATCTTGTGACACTGGAAAGTCTTTCACTTTTACCTGCCTGTGCTGTCTCTCTGATCCCCTAGCCAGGAGTAAGGTTGGCACTACTATACTACAGAACTACTTCCCAACAAAGATTTGGCCACGCTTTACGGAAAGGTGTGAGGAGGATTAGGAAAGTTCATGTGCAGATTCACATCCACGTACAAGAAATGCACAATACACTACACATATAAATACGTATTATGAAGCCTGACACATTTCTTTCCACCCGTCCACATGGGTTCTGTTGCACCCGCGGCCGGCCGCGTCGTGTAATAAAATTGGCTGCGGAGCCGCCTCTCTTTCTATTTCCCGGTGCGAGCGAGCAGTGAAATCTGCTGCTTATAAAGTGGAAACCACTGTACCGTTTCAAAGTGTTTGATCTTCCACGATACAGTCTGTAATTGGCTACCCCTGAGGTTTATCTCTGCTCAAATAAATTGGTGGTTATGGAAACAATATTTTGACACAGACAACGAGCTGCAGTCCAGAGTAGAAAATTGTCGAAAAGCACTGGCGGCTGTCTTCTATAACAAGAGAATTGCGAAGTTGGTACAACGTTACGACAAATGTCTAAGTCTGAGCGGCGACTGTGTAGAGAGGCAACTGGAAGGTGTAGGTAACCGTTGCATATAAAACAGTTTTGATTTTCACTGTGGTTTCCATTTCGGGACCTATCGTTCCTTACTTTCCGAATAGCCCTCGTAAAACATTCCAGATCGCTTGTGTGACTTTGCTAACGATGCAAGAGCAGAACTTGTCTGCTGCCTTCTAATTCCCGCGGCATCAGTAGACTTAATTTGCTCTTCCGAGTCCATTGCCATCTCTGACTTCATTGCCACGTCATCCTTGAACTTTAAAGGTCTATTTCTTCTCCCTCAATTTCAATGCTTTACAAAATTTCTCCATAGCTTCCTGAAGTGGTTGCTGAGAGCTCTAATTGAATAACGCGGGCGTGGGCTACAACTCTGTCTCATTCTGTTCTGACGACGTGCGACCCTTTTACGTCTAACTATTCTCATCACTGCAATATGGTTTCTGTAAAACTGGCAAACAATCTTTCCCTCTCCGCATTTAATCCCTAACAACTTCTAAAATCTTAAGGGAGACTTACGGTAAAAATCAACTCATGTGATTAACTTTATATTAAAAATTAAGAAATTCCTCCAGGTGTATTTAAGGAGTTGATTTTATTTTGCCTCAACATTACCAGGCAAGACATTAATTTTGTGAAAGTTTGACTAAACCTATCTGCACTGAAACTTTTACTAATAATTATGAGAATTATTTTCCAAATTAGGCAAGACAACACAAGCAACGCAGTTTCCATTGGTGCCGATTGTACAGAATTCTTGCGGCTGAAATAGAGGCCCCCCCCCCCCCCTCTCTCTCTCTCTCTCTCTCTCTCTCTCTCTCACACACACACACACACACACACACACACATAGTTCCAATCGAACACCAACCCTATCGGGCGCCTCTCTCTCTGACCATTTCCCTGTCCCCCACTCTTTGTTCATCTTCTCCTCCACTCTCCCTCTGTCCATCTTTCACTCACCTCCCCCCTCTCTCTGTCCACCTCATCGCCCTCCCTTTCTCTGCTAGTTTCCTCCTCCGGCCTTCTCTGTCCGTATCCACTGCCCTTCCCCCTCTGTCTGTCCATTTGCACTTCCCCCTTTTCTTTCCCGATTATCACCCCTATTCCAGTAGGAGTTTTCTGATTCTTAACCGCACATTATTTCTTTCCATATAGTACGTAACATGTATAGGCTACCAAGTTTGGTTGAAGTCAATCCAGAGACTCAGGCGGAGCTACTTACCCTCGGCTTTGCCCACGTACGCCTAAATTCCACATACTGCAAAAACCTTAACATAATTCGCACATATATGTACACATATTTTACCTGTATCACTAGCGAACTTCACCGTGCAGTTTTGTTTTCTGTCGGCTCAAGGCTTCTGACGTCATATCCTCTGAACTACGTGTCATACACTGCTATCATCTGGCACCAACATCCACGAATATATGTGGATTTTGTCTGAGTCATCAGTCTTCTAGCTGGTTTGATGCAGCCCGCCACAAATTCCTCACCTGTGCCAACCTCTTCACCTCAGAGTAGCGCTTGCAACCTAGGTCCGCAATTACTTGCTGGATGTATTCGAACCTCTGTCTCCATTTACAGTTTTTACCCTCTACAGCTCGTTCCAGTACCCTGGACGTTCTTTCCTTATGTCTTAAGAGATATCCTACCATCTGCTTGTTATCAGTGTTTTCCATATAGTAGTCTCATCGATTCTTCTGAGAACATCCTCATTCCTTACCTTATTAGTCCACCTAATTTTGAACATTCTTCCGTAGCACCCCACCTCAAAAACTTAGATTCTGTTCTATTTTTCAACAGTCGATAGTTCCCTAGCCATGCACTGCTGTTCTCCAAACATAAATTATGTGGGTGCTATCTATGAAATGTTTTGCTAACAGAGGAAGTAGTAAAGAAGTAATAAATTAAAACGGCATGCACTATGCGACAGTTTTTCACGCATCTCATTGTTTATGAGTCTGTATCTCCTGAACTATGTGTTTCATAATGGTATATTTTTGCAGATATATTGAATGGTGTATGTGAATACTGCCTCCAATATGTGTTGCTAATGGAGTTGCAGTAAATAAGTATTAAATTAAAATGCTGTGTCTAATGTGGCAGTTTTATTGCATGAACAGCGAAAATGTAGTAAGGGATAAACTTCTTTTCTTTCATCATTTTGTGAGTGTTATCAGCGACAAATTTTTTTAAATGATTGAAACTGTGTGAAGTTTGTTGTAAGTTAATAAGTGCTCTCATTCTTAAGTAATGGCTATTTGGGTGTCGTGGATTTCATGTTTTTTTCATCTCCACCCCTTTAAAAGAGAGGCCTTTCCCTCCCCCTCCCTCCCCCTCTCAAATTTGTGGCACTACTTGAATGTACAGTAGTTCCTAAAATAAATATCCGTATGGAAATAACATGAATCAAATAGCCCATGACACGACTGATTACGGACGATAACATACTGCCGAATAAAGTGTCAAAACAATAAGGATTTTAGTTCCTTTGAAAACTTATTCACATTAAGGATTTATGTTGTTTACTTAGAATGTATGTTGTGCAACATTTATTGGGCTTCAAACAAAAACTGAGAGACACTCCGTGTTTTTCCATATTTCAGGAGACAGTTATTGTGGTAAATGACGAGAGTTCCACTAGAGGTATTGTTTTTTAGAGTTTCTTTTACGAGTAGTCTTCGCGACTCTGAAGGGTCATATTCCGGCAGACACGTTGCCATCTTAGCGAGAGGAAAGCGGTGAGCCTTCAGCAGCACACAGGCGGAGAGAGGCTGGCGGCAAACATCCGGAAGCCTTCGCCGACAACAACTTGTTTGGACAGCGGCGGCCGGCCTGGATTCACGGCATTCTCTTGTGCTCTCGGAACTCCAGCGCAGAGTAAACGTGAAGTAGACCTCATTCCCAACTCTTTAAGGGTGCGCCGGCCAAGCACTTTCCGTACCTTCCACCTGCCGAACGCTCTTCCCTGCTGCAAGCAATTTCTGTTCTCGAAGCAATCGAATGCTACACCTAGACGCAGAAGCCACAGTCTGGTCCAGCCACGTGGGTCACGTATCTGTGGTACATTTTACACTTCTTTCTTACAGATAGACATGTCGAAAAAGCTATCATAACCCAAGAATCTTTGCCCTCATGGTGGAATTTTCCAGAGACAATAGATGGTCGGTTATTCACAATTAGTCGTGACTTTGTAAGTTTTATACGTGTGTTTTTTATTGCTAATAGTAGATTCCGTAACTTTCAAGCTGAATTGCGTTATCTTGTTGAAATTAGACACTACATGTGCCAAAGAGTGAAGGCCGTAAGTAATACACATTGGCAGCCTACTTCATCGAAACTGCCTTTGAAACGAATGAAAATGATTAATCATATTTAAATTTATCCATGTTACATACATATATGCTCGAGATCTGCGACTCTATCGTAAATTTACGAAATAACACTTCAGCTTCAGTCACGATTTACTAATGTTTATCAGGAAAACAGGTTTCTCCAGCATCCTGCCATCATCAAGTTTATTACAGTTACATGAGCTGTATGTTACATTAACCTGCAATGTGATGAGGCCCATATCCTACGTGTGCCAGTGAGCTTAGACAACGAGATGTATCCTTCTACAGAAAGATGCACATCTCTTAGTTTGTTCTTAGAGTGAGTTGTTGTATTTAACCATTTAGTTAGTGTGTTTACTTAAATTTTTACTGAAAATGTGTCTCGAACACAGCCTACAGTAAGGAACACATCACAACGTAACACTTTTACATTCACGTGTATACATCATTCAAGAGAATCTTAACTACTAAGGAAAACTAAATTCAATTCCTAAGATAGTACAAACAATGAGGATGAAACATTTTCTATATAGGCGTAATTATGTCAAGGCACATATTAATTGCGAACATTTTTTGGTTAAGATAGATTTCTTCGTAAAATAAGTATTTAACAATGGGACAGATATTTGAGGTAAAATATATGTATTGTTAATTTCAAACTGTAACGAAACAGTATCCCCTCGAATAGAAACTACCGTGCCCATCTAATGAAGATGTGGGACCCTAATACGACTCGCCTGACATTTCACGTAAATAAGTTTGGAGGTAAATAGAAACAAGAACCTTTAACTGTTCCCAGGATTGAAAGTATACCGGTATTAGGACCTCACACGCAAGCAAGTCTCACAAACCTATAATATGATAAATATTCACACATCTGCCTAAATTGAAAGTTTTCCCCTTCCACAATACTTCAAATGGTACAAATGGCTCTGAGCACTATGGGACTTAACATCTGAGGTCATCAGTCCCCTAGAACTTAGAACTACTTGAACCCAACTAACCTAAGGACATCGCACACATCCATGCCCGAGGCAGGATTCGAACCTGCGATCGTAGCGGTGGCGCGGTTCCGTACTGAAGCTCCTAGAACCGCTCGGCCACATCGGCCGGCTGCAATAACTGTCCCATGTGCCACAGTTGCATTTGTAAACACTCGACGGAGTCGTTCATCGTGTTGTTCTCGTACCCGTTCGAAGCAGAAATGTAACATTTAATTTATATTTCGTGTCTTTATTGAGCTTTGTAGGATTATTGTTAGCAGAAAACTCGTGTATCTGGTTACTATATTCTTGTCCACGCATGATGACCAATGTATTAGCCCTGCCCGCTTCAAGTCCTCAAAATATGTATAAAAGTTTCTGATGACCGTAATTACGCCAGGACGAATGAATAAATTAATAAACAATACTCTGAATATACATTTTTTCTTAAGAGGAAAGTCCAAGTGTGACTGAATACATTGTTTTGCTGAAGTAATTGAAGGTAATGTGTCTCTCAACCACATAAAGACTGCTTAGAGTAGAGATTAAGCACATTCTGTAAATGCGGAACAAAAACAGACACATTGTTTCTAATATGTGGGATTTTAGGGGCTTAAAATCACCAACAAATTTTTTATCAGCGAACAATTAAGACACTAATAGAATCTATCGGAACCTCGCATTTTAACTTCTACTAGATGTAGCTTCTCTACCAACAACGTTACGGTACTAACTGTTCCAACTACCGGATCTTCATACTACGCTTGAGAAGAACGTCACCCGTCAGTAGTACATGTTTTTTTTTTCTCTTTCGCGGTGACAGTCCAAACACTTTAGTGCATCTCATTACGAAATTGCCCTATGTCTGGCTCCAAGATTGTAAGGGATTACGCCCTTTAAAACAGCACAGCTATTAATCCACTGTCTATCCCGCGAAAAATTAAAAGTAATTATTAAGTGATCTATTTGGAGCGGTAAAATGTGTTACATGTGTAATTATTAACTGTCTTATACATATGAGGGACGGCTTCGCATAATTATGTTATTTGGTAACTGACAACCAGTAGTAAAGGATGACCCACAACTACGAAAATCAGTTACGCGCTTGTACTAGGTAGCTGTGACGACAAGAGCGAAACTAAACGGATAGAAGCAAATGCACAGTTCCAAAACAAGAGTATTTGTATGACCACCATTCACGAACAAAGTATAATTATAGTTAAATGAATTACAGCCCTAGGTCGCAAAAATTAAATATTTTGACCTGGTTCCGACAGTTCTATGAGTGCCTTCATCAGAAATGAAACATTCAAATTCGGCTATAACATAAGTACAAAATCATGGAAAAATTTTTGATGTAAAAGTGTAAGTACTGAGTATCAGTACAAGAACTAAACAGTACTTACATGTCACGTATAAAATAAATATCAAGCAACAAAGATTAAGTCACAATATTTTTAAAAAGGAATACATGTAAGGCAAAAAATCAAGCGATAAAGCTTTAGTCACAATATTTAAAAACAAGCGCGAAAGGCGAGCCACTATGGGCTGCTCATACATGTCAAGCCACAGGTAGCAACAGACTGAGGCGCTCGCGATAGCAACTGCGGGCAGGCGCACACTACACCAAGAGTGCCATCTAGTAGCCGCAAGTACGAACTAGCTACTTAACATTCAAATGAAGACAGACGAATATTATGATGAAAATTATTCAGTTATTATTGCGTAAAAGGCAATATTATGTTTGACAGTAGCAGACAAAGGAACATTTTTTCTACATCAGAGCTTAGAAGTACAATTTAAATGATGAAAACACCATTATGGAAAAAATAAAGAGGGCAGAATGACACAGCCTGTAGAAAAACAATATTACATGAAATTTAGCCAATATAAACCATTTAATAAACGAAAAATTATGAGTCGACTTCGACAGAAAAAACATTTCGGTAACTACACGACGAAACCCGATATCAAATATCAAGTAATGCCTTGATATCGTTGAAGATTGAGAATGAGGCTATCGTTTCGAGAAATATGTTTAAAAATTTAATTCTTCGAGAAAATCCAATCTACGCCCTTTCTTATCCGTGTACAAGATGCTGATATCGTGAACAACTTTAGGCGCGTGTCCTGTAATAAAAATGTGGCAGGCAAAAGACGAATTTTGGGTGATAGCAACATTTTTTTCTTAAAAGATGTTCTTTGTATCTGGTTAAAAAGGCACGTACTTTTTGTCCTATGCAGTGAGAAGAGGAGTAGTCGCAGAAAATCTTACATATTCTACAATTTTCCAAAGGGGAACGAGTCGATTTTAAATTATGAACAAAGTTGTTTTTCAAATTGTTATTGGTAGGAAAAGCAACGTTACAATTGTATTTATTACGAAGAAGGTGTTTAATTTGGTAGGAGATGGACCGCAAGAAAGGAATAGAAAAATACTTTTTTGGGTTAGATTCAGTAATAGAGGTTCCGAACGTAGTAACTCTTTTAACATTTTTCTTTTTAAGTATGTCATCCACAATGCCAGGTTAATATTCTTTATTAACTGCTGTCGTTTTAAGTAATTAATTTCTTCATAGAATTTTTCTTTCGAGAGTGGAATAGAAGTAGCTCTATGAATAGCAGAGTGAAAGAAAGCGTTTTCATGAGTTTGTGAGTGCATGGAAGACGCATGTACTGTCTGATTAGTATATCAGTCTCAGAAAATAAAATATCATTCAATGTGTTTCGTAATGAAACATGGTGTTTTCATCCTTTAAACTGTACTTCTAAGGTCTGATGTAGACCAAATGTTACCTTGTCTGCTCCTGTCAAACAAAATATTGCCTTTTACGTCGTGAACTGAATAATGTTCATCATAATATTCGTCTGTCCTTATATGAATGTTAAGTAGCCAGTTTGTACTTGCAGCTACTAGATGGCACTCTCGGAGCAATGTTGACCTGCTCGCAGTTGTTAAGACGGGCGCCTCAGTCTGTTGCTACCTGTGGCTTAACATGGATGAGAAGCCCGTAGTGACTCACGTTTCACGTATTCTTTTTTAAAAAAATTGTGATGAAAGCTTTATCGCTTGATATTAATTTTATACGTGACATGTAAGTACTGTTTCTTCCTTGTACTGTTAGTCAGTACTTACACTTTTATATCAGAAATTTTTCCGTAATTTGGTACTTACGTTATAGACCAATTTGAATATTTAATTTCTGATGAAGGCACTCATAGAAGTTCCGCAACAAGGTCAAAAGACATAATTCTTGCGACCGAGGACTATAATTGTTTTAACTTTAATTTGTAAACGGCCACTGACTATGCAGCCATGTTTAAAACTTTAAAGTATAATAATGTTTCAAAAACGGGTTGCAGTTTTCTTTACGAAAGTCAGTGGTACATTCCATTATTAAAGGACAATAAAATTAGCCCACTGCTTCAAAGCAGTACTGTAGTATTTTTCAATCAGATTAAAATCAAATTAATTCTATTGTAACCAGTTAATAATCTGTGTAATATGCAAAGGTTTAAAGTTATTTACGCTGTTTCAATTGAATTCCCCATCTTAAAAATTCGTATTAATATAATTAGTCAATTAGTTTATTATTACAAGCGGCTGTCCTCGACCAGGCCAGTACTCAAAGCTTTAAACATAAGTTACGGAATGAGGCATTTGATAAAAAGAGGATTTGAACGTAATATTGTGTAGAAAAAAGAAAAACAGCGAAAAAAACAAAAAAGGGAGAGTTGATGTATTTACCGTAGAGTACTTTTATTTGCCGTGAAAGTTGAGAAATATTGCATCGAGTCTGAAATGTGAAAACTGCGGCGGAACAAGTGCCTTTGGACTACGATTTTATGGTACTGGATGTTGTTTTTAATGCTGCTACCATGTGCTGTCCCATCACCACCACAACTTCGTCTGACACTCGATGTCTGCATGTATATCGTTAATGCCATGACGATCTACGGGTCGGCCTCATTTGAGAGAGAATGGGGAATAAGGAAGGAAAATTCTTTTCCCAGTCACTTTCATAAATTATCGTAAAATTCAGTTATTGATTTTCTCCGTCCCTCACACAACCTACGGTACAGATTAAACAGGCACTCAAGCATGGAGATATGAGAAGCGATATTTTTTGCTTCACAGACTTGAAGCCAACGTTCCCCGAATCATTTTCCCCAAATATTAGCTTCTGGTGCAATTGTTTTGACCGCAGATGCCAGTTTGCGTCGTTTACGGATATACTAATCGTTGTTATTAGAGTGTAAGGGATGAGGGAATCACATTTCATTAGTAAGCGGATTTCTTCAGTCGATGTATTCTGTCATATACACGAATTTTGGGGTGGCCGAGCGGTTCTAGGCGCTACAGTCTGGAACCGATCTAGGCGCTTCAGTCTGGAACCGCGTGACCGCTACGCTCGCAGGTTCGAATCCTGCCTCGGGCATGGATGTGTGTGATGTCCTTAGGTTAGATAGGTTTAAGTAGTTCTAAGTTCTAGAGGACTGATGACCACAGATGTTAAGTCCCATAGTGCTCAGAGCCATTTGAACCCTTTGAATCTGGAACCGAGCGAACGCTACGATCGCAGGTTCGAATACTGCCTTTGGCATGGATGTGTGTGATGTCCTTGGGTTAGTTAGGTTTAAGTAGTTCTAAGTTCTAGGGGACTGATGACCTGAGAAGTTAAGTCCCATAGAGCTCAGAACCATTTGAACCATACACGAATTTTGGTTGCACTGGTTACCTTTACTGTGGTGGTTTTATTTTTCTCATTAGACGTATTTCCTGTTTGAATGTTTGAGAATAAGACATAAACAGAACATCAGTTGCATCTGGTAGTATTAAGGAAAATTCTAGATTACGAAAGTAACTTTTTCACATCTCTTGCCCATTCAAAACGTTAACAAAAAAAAAGTAACGTTAACGACGCCAAATGAATCGTATTACTGAATCAGACATGCATATAAAGCCAGAAAGAAAGTGGCTCCCTGACACTGATTTATTCACTTGGCGTGCAGTGTGGAGTCTTCTACCTGTTGTGGCTCACGTCGGCACCAACGACGCCTGTCGCTTGGGTGCTGAGGCCACCTTCTGTTCATACAGGCGGCTGGCGGAGGTGGCGAAGACTGCTGGCCTCTCATGCGGGGTGCTAGCAGAACTCTCAATTTGCAGCATAGTTCCCAGAGTAGATGGGGTCCTTTGGTCTGGAGCCGAGTGGAGGGCCTCAACCAAAGGCTTCTTCGACTCTGTGACGGTCTTGGCTGCAGATTTCTAGACCTGCGTTGTCATGTGGGGTTTTGTAGGACTCCCCTTGATAGGTCATGGGTGCACTGCATAAAGGAAGCAACTACTTGGGTAGCAGAGTACTTGTGGAGTGATATGACGGTTTCTTAGGCTAGGCGTTAGTTAGAGGTGCTCTGACGAACACTCGCCAGTCGATATGCAGCAAGGAAACTTAAACGGCGTTCAGAATGAAGACACATGGAAAGTCACAATTTTATGAGTAAAGTATCGAGGTATTCGTAATAACGTTCCGAATTTACTGCCCTCCAGGAAAGTTCTCGCGTTCAGATTATTCTTGGGACCGAAATGTGGCTGAAACTCTAAGTGGAAAGCTCTGAACTATTTAGCGACTCGTGGAATGTACATCGGAAAGATCGGAAAGACACACTGGAGGCTATTGGAGATAGTGTGTTCATAGCAGTTGACAAAAGATTTTCTCTACTGAGGTCCAAGTTGAGTGTGACAGTGAAGTCAACTGGTCGCGTGCAGGTGTAACCAAGTTAATTGTTAGATGTTTTTATCGGCCACCCGATTTTGCTGTGACAGTTCTAGAGTCATTCAAAGAATGTCTACGGTCAATAGATCATGCAATACTAAATGATTAAAGTGGCTCGAAACACTATGGGACTTAACATCTGAGGTCATCAGTCCCCTAGACTTAGAACTACTTAAACCTAACTAACCTAAGGACATAACACACATTCATGCCCGAGGCAGGATTCGAACCTGCGACCGTAGTAGCAGCGCGGCTCCGGAACCGCTCGGTCACAGCGGCCGGCACGCAATAGTAGTTGGAGGTTACTTTAACCCGCCGAGTACAGACTGTGATGTCTATGGATTCATTGCGGTGAGTACAGACAAACAGTAATGACAAATACTTTCGAGCACGTATTCTGAAAATTGTCTTGAGCAGCTAACTCGGCAGCCCACACGCAATATGTTATAACTAGTAGCTACAAGCAGGTAGCATTTTATCGAGAATGCCAGTATAGAACCGGGGATTAGTGGTCATGATGTCATTATAGCAATATGATTACGAAAGATAACGAATCAGTCAAGAAGGCTAGGAGAGTGTTTCTGCTAGACAGAGCAGGTAATTAGTTACTAACATTTCACTTAGACAGTGAACTGGCATCATTTAGTTACAGTAAGATGGATATAGAGGAATTATGGGCAAAGTGTAAGCAGCCTGTAATTCGTGGTCTGGAGAGAGTTGTGCTTAGTAAGTGGATAAAGGATCGAAAACACCAGACGTGGTTTATTAACGAAATTCAGCGGATTCTGAGGAAGCAGAGGCTGTGGAACTCTCGTTTCAACAGGAACTCATAAATAACGACAATCGAAGGTTACTGGAGATTCGTGCATCTGTAAAAAATTCTCTGGCTGAAAACCCAAGAAAATTCTGATCGTATGTAATATCGCTAAGCCGGACGACGGCTTCCTTTCTGTCCCTTCTTGACCAGTCTGGTGTGGCAGTTGAAGCTAGGAGAACGGAAGCCGAAGTTTTGAATTTCATATTCAAGAAGTCGTTGACACTAGAGAATCGTACAGACATCCCGTCATTTGACCATCGGATAGACTCCCTCATGGACGACATTGATGTAAGCGTGCCTGACGTAGAGGAACAACTGAAAGATTTAAAAGTAAATAAAACACCAGTTCGGGATGGAATGCTAGATAGATTTTACAAAGAGAACTCCAATTTACAACTAATAAAACACTGTGTCGGGATGGAATCCCAGTTCGATTTTACAAAGGGTTCTCTACGGCATTGGCCTCTTACCGACTTTGCATTTATCTTGAACCTCCCACTCTGCACGAAGACCCAAGCGACGGGAAAAAGGCGCAGTTGGCTCCAGTATATCAGAAGGGTAAAAGAACGGACCTGCAAAATTACAGACCAATATCACTAACCTCTGTGTGATGCAGAATCCTTGAACGTATTCTCAGTTCGAATATAATAAACTTCCTTGAGGCTGAGAAGTTTATGACCATGAATCAGCATGGTTTTAGAAAGTGTCACTTGGGTGAGACTCAGGTCGGCCCTTTCTCACGTGATGTACTGCGAACTATTGATCAAGGGCAACAGGCAGATTCCATCTTTCTAGATTTCCGGAAAGCGTTTGACATGGTGCCCCACTGCGGGTATCTATGTAGATGTAGCTGTAGGTGTATCCTTCAAGAACCGCAACTGAAAATTTCGGATGAGATTGCAGCGATTGCAACAGTCCAGCCTCGATGTGCCTTCAGCAATTTGCTGAACATGGCCCAAAAATACCAAGAGATGAATTGTGGTCTGTTTAAACTCGTACTGTAGTCAGGTTAGTACTGTATTTCGTTTCCTCTGCTGTGTTTCCTTGTGCCATGAAGCTCTGTTTTACGGGCCCGTTTTATTTGCCCCACCCTGAAGAAAAATCCATTAGACGAATGCAGACACAGAATAACGGTTCAGCCTGGTACGTTCACTGTAACAGATCACTGTCAGAGGTACAAGAAACCATGTCAGTAGAAAATACAGCTAAAAAGTTAACCGGAATCCCTTTACTCAGGTAGATGCCAGACTCTAACTTAGACCAGCTAGATATGTTAAAAATTAGAAACACTAAGAAGATTTTAGATATGACGCACAAAAGCTTGAAAATGAAAGAGCGATGATGAAATAGCTCAAAGTATAGATAAATTAACAGAAAATGTAATTAAGACTCATACATCTTTGGGCATTCATGCCGAATAAATAGTAAAACTATGACAAAACAAATCCTCGGTATGTGCAAGAAAGGAAATCAATAACTGGTTGCATGGGAGAAGTGAAAGAAGATTTAGAAATACACAACGAAAAAACAGAATATGCAGCAGAAGTTTAGATTTTCGCAACAGCATGAAAGCAGTAAGGACACAAGTGTGAAATAGTATCAACACAAAACGAAGATCTATTGTGAAAAGACAAAGAGAGGAAAAAACAAATGAGTAGAAACTAAAATTGTTACCAGGATAAAGCCTCCGAATTGCTTATGTGAAAACTCTTTAACGTTTTTTAAATAAAACGCACGTTATAAAGATTCTACGTGTTTATTTTTCATGTCTACATACTTAGTTCACAACATAGTCACACGTTTTCGCTGGCTATCGGGGCTGAAGCTGCAGCGGGGCTCATCGCTGAAGATAACTCTACTCCAGACAACGACTTTAGAGGCCGAAGACGTGTCTGAAAACGCCTCGGACAGCGGTGGGTTACCGACCTGACGGTTGCCCGCCATACAGGCCGCCAGTCAGGAGTGTTGAACAGGGGTGGCATTTCATTTCGTAGCAGAGCCCGTTGTCATCCGCGGCATCCTTACAGCACAGCGGTTCGTCGACGATATTCTACTACCCGCGTTGTTTCCATTTATGGCAAGTCATCTTGGGCTTCGATTTTAGCGAGATGACGCCCGCCCCCACATGGCGAGAGTGTCTGCTGCTTGTCTTCGCACTTGCAAAACTTTACCTTGCCAGCACGGTCTTGTGATTTCTCCACAACTGAGAATGCATGAAGCATTATCGGCGGGACCCTTCTACACAGCTCGGAATTTTCACGTCATAACGCGCGAATTGGACAGAATTAGGTACACTGTTCCTCGGGAGAACATCCAACAACTCTATCGGTCATTACCAACCTCAGTAAATGCTTGAAATAGGGTCAGAGGTGGACCAATCCGTCACTGACTTTCTCAATATGTGGAGATCTTTCTCTTGAATATATAATCCACTTTTCTGAAATACACTACTGGCCATTAAAATTGCTACACCACGAAGTTGACGTGCTACAGACGCGAAATTTAACCGACAGGAAGAAGATACTGTGATATGCATATGATTAGCTTTTCAGAGCATTCACACAAGGTTGGCGCCGGTGGCGAAACTTACAACGTACTGACATGAGGAAAGTTTCCAACCGATTTCTCATACACAAACAGCAGTTGACCGGCGTTGCCTGATGAAACGTTGTTTTGATGCCTCGTGTAAGGAGGACAAATGCGTACCATCACGTTTCCGACTTTGATAAAGGTCGGATTGTAGACTATCGCGATTGCGGTTTATCGTATCGCGACATTGCTGCTCGCATTGGTTGAGATCCAATGACTGTTAGCAGAATAATGGAATCGGTGGGCTCAGGAGGGTAATAGGGAGCGCCGTGCTGGATCCCAACGGCCTCGTACCACTAGCAGTTGAGATGACAGGCGTCTTATCCGCATGGCTGTAACGGATCGTGCAGCCACGTGTCGATCCCTGAGTCAACAGATGGGGACGTTTGCAAGACAACAACCATCAGCACGAACAGTTCGACGACATTTGCAGCAGCATGGACTATCAGCTCGGAGACCATGACTGCGGTTACCCCTGACGATGCATCACAGACAGGAGCGCCTGCGATGGTGTACTCAACGACGAACCTGGGTGCACGAATGGCAAAACGTCATTTTTTCGGATGAATCCAGGTTCTATTTACAGCATCATGATGGTTTCCATCCGTGTTTGGTGACATCGCGGTGAATGCACATTGGAACGTGTATTCGTCATCCCCGTATTGGCGTGTCACCCGACGTGACGGTATCGGGTGTCATTGGTTACTCGTCTCTGTCGCCTCTTGTTTGCACTGACGGCACTTTGAACAGTGGACGTTACATTTCAGATGTGTTACGATCCGTGGCTCTACCCTTCATTTGATCCCTGCGAAACCTTCATTTCAGCAGGATAATGCACGAACGCATGTTGCAGGTCCTGTACGGTTCTTTTTGGATACAGAAAATCTTCGACTGCTGCCCTGGCCAGCACATTCTCCAGATCTCGCACCAATTCAAAACGTCTGGTCGATGGTGGCCGAGCAACTGGCTCGTCACAATACGCCAGACACTACTCTTGATGAACTGTGGTATGGTGTTGAAGCTGCATGAACAGCTGTACCTGTACACGCCATCCAAGCTCTGTTTCACCAAATGCCCAGGCGTATCAAGGCCGTTATTACGGCCTGATTTCTTAGGATCTATGCGTAAAAATGTAATCACATGTGAGTTCTAGTATAATATATTTGTCAAATGAATACCCATTTATCATCTGCATTTCTTCTTGGCGTAGCAAATTTAATGGCCGTTAGTGTAGTAATAATATTTTTTTCTGTACATGTATATCATATCTGTCGATTTCCGCTCCATTCGGATAACTCCTTCATGGTGCGTCCTTGTTTCATTTTGCGTAAGAATATATATCAGAGCTATCTGGAATTATACGTTGAATATTTGGGTCCGATATTGCATGTTTTTCGCTGTCACTAGAATAAATGTGCTTTCATACTGATTTCTTATACTTTTCTCTGCTGTGCCGTCCAGATAAAATAACTCTAAAAGCAAAATTTAACTTCTAAAATCCTAGGTTCTTACGAAAACATATGTAATTAGGATCACTTCATCCGTTTTCAAAACCGGTCAACTGAAAATTTTTTGGTAGTGAAAATGTATTATTGATGATAACGGGAAACAGTTTTTGGCCTTTTATTTCTGAAACATTTTTGAAATAAATTTTAACTACGAAAGAATTAACATGCTATTACCAATTGACCTCTGCATTATACTTTATTGAGGTATACGAACCTTTGAGCTTTGTAAGACGGATAAGAAACGTAATAATGAATGACGTTCGAAGGTTAATGTCACTTAAATATTATTTAGAGCGTAATATACTAGGTGATGTTTTACAAACTAATACAAATACATGAAAGTTACTCATAATCCGAATTTCTCGTATTTGAAGATCTGAGAACTGCGTCTGAAAATCACGTAGTGCATCAGTAACTTAAATCTGTCCCACAATCTCACCCTTCAAGCCGAGCACAACGTGCCAGCCAATTTGCGACGAGCGGTAATGCGGAATGTGCTACTATTAGCACACACATCCCGCAAAATAAGCTGCGTTCCAGGACGGCAGATTTACCGGCCAGGTAGCCGAAAGTGCCTGTTGGTGTGACTATCGCGTTACAACAGGTGCAACTGGAGGACACCGTGACCGAAATACACCGCAGAAACCCGCCTCGTCCAAATGCTCTCTTTTGCACAGTGCTCGTAGCGTCTATTTACAGGTTTTTTTCTGTCGTTCCAATATTATTGTCGTGTATACAGAATGCAAAATTATCCTTTCTTGTCAGCTGTCAATCATTCCTAGAATGTATATAGGGCAGTCAAAAAGTTTCCGTTCGGAGGCCGTACAGTTCAGAATCGATATGTCAATCAGGCGAAATGGCTGTGAGCCAAAGGTAGTCACCCCACCGACACACCAGGTTGAAGATGCCTGTTTGGTAAAACACAGTACCCAGCAGCGTGATGAAATTCTGAGTATCTGCAGCACATCAGCGTCCAAATGGAATCGTCAATCCTGCAAGGCCTTTTTAAGGGGCCTAAGGGGTGAAAATCGCATGGGAAGAGTTCAGGACTATACGGCGGGTGCTCCAGCGTCTCCCGCTTGAGTTGACATCACTTCGTTACGACATTTGCGATATGGGATATTTGTTATTATGAAGCAACAGCATCCCTTGTCGCAGTTTTCATTTCTCAACGGTTGATTTCGACAGACACGCTGCCCCATACACATTCTTCATTTTCCGGCGGACGTCACTCATGTTTGTGCTTCTGCAGACGAGAAAGGAATAACAGCTCGTCGATCCTGTTTGGATACATTTGGTAATGGAGTCCCTATAGTTCATGTTTCCGCATTAATCCTAAGCACGTCGGAAAAACACGGGTAACATACTAATCCGGTGCTTATACACCAGCATGGAGTCGCGCCGCGTTGCGTATCCGCTGCATCAACGCCCTCCAACGTAAACTTTTTATTGCCTCTTACACTGACACTGTTTTATGATCTGAAATTCGTCATATGTTTTGCCATCACACTAACAGTGTATTTTCAATACCGACTTTAATTTTTCTTCAACCTGTTACTTAGGTACACATTCCAGATCTTTTACTTCTTCCCAAGGGTGTAGTAAACTACTACATGAGTACTTTTATTTTGTAAATTTATTGTCATTTAAATTTTGTCAAACTTCCCACCCAGGTATTCAGCTTGCATATTTGTGTTTCGCTCAGAGGAAGTAGTAAGCCCCTACATAGGCACATAAATGTTCCCTTCATTTGAAGTGAGTTACTCTATGATCTGTTTGCTTGATTCTTAATTGACAAAGGCATTTAATGTATCAGATAACATCATAATTATTTCTAGTTTTGTAAGACAATAGTGTTCATGAACTGGTAATTGTCAGACAGTAAGAACAGCGGTGTACTGCTTTAAGTGCATCAGGAACGACAACGATGATATGACTACAGCTTTATTATTATAATATGCCACAACTTCCATTTTAATTTTATTGCAATAGATGATCCCACAATTTCTAAAGTAAATATCTAACTATTATAATTTTTCAGTGCTGCGTCAGATCACTAGGAGATGACATATTTTATATCTATTTTTGCAGAAAGTATGGTAACAGAGATACAGTAGGCCCAGAGCGACAGCCCATTGTATTTCAGCTGTCCTTTGTCCAACTGTTTGCAGGAACGTAAAATTAGCCCTGGTGCAATGCTGCATTAATCTGTTTATGGGTTTTAATCAGTGTCTTGCTTAATATGCAGTAAATTAATCAACTCTGTATTCTCTTTTACAGGTACGTACTGCTCCCTTGCTCGAAGCCAGTAAGCGCCTGCTCAGAACAAACGCGTGATGACCGCTGTCACGTGCTTCACAAGGTAAATACGTGCTGTTTAAATATTAACTAAGCTCTTCGACGTTTATCTGTTTCGATGCCAGGAAGCCATGAATAATTTTCTGCAGGATATTCGAAATAACTTTTAGACACTGCGTAATCTACCCCCTCTTTCCTACTTGCAGCTATTGTCAACATTAGTCTTTTATGAAGATTTGAGAGGAACGAAGATTACAATAAACTTTCTACTTTACTTATCTTTTCACTGAGAGTTGGCTACGGTTCTACTTGTCTAGGGGTCAGATTCTTGAAGCTGAAATTCTCGCATTTTTTATTCTCGTTGTTTGAATTGACCTAAGAAATATGAAGATTGTTGTTGCAGAATTTTTGTTGTGTCGTTAAAATATTTCGTCACAGACTAGTATATCGTTAAGTCTTTTGATTTTTAACATTAACAAAGCCGAATTACAGTGTTCGCACTAAAAACAAAAATACGTCTGATCACATCAGCGGAAATAACAGTACTCCAAAGGGTTTAAAATGTGTTTTGACGCATGAATTTCTATTAGTTTCGATTATTGTTTCGTAAATGATTCGAGAAATAAACATAGTACACAGTATTAGATTGCTTAATTAATAAGAGAGATTTTAAGTTTTTCCAATAATTCGTGATTTTAAATGTTTCTCAAAAAGAAGTAATTTTAATTGTACATTCAGAACTAGTACTTGTTGATTATACCATCCAAAATAATTTCTTTCGTAAATTTTAGCTTGAAGTATAACATACTGTGTATAAAATTACATGAAAGTTTTCAGAAATGCAGCTGAGATAATCTGACCTGTCCATAATTCGAAAAATAATACTGGTATCGACATATGTCCCGTTCCAAGTGTCCCGCAGTTTTCAGTAACAGTCAACGTTATATTGACATCCCAAACTTCTGTGTGGAATACTTTATTTAACAATTTACGCATTATAAATATGGTATCGAGGTCTGTGTAAATATTTATGTTTTTAGATAATTTGACGTGGTCAACAACAGCAGTATTTCGAATTTAAAATATATAACATTAATAATGGAAAAAAATTGCAGACGTCGTTGTAAAACTGTAACTGAGTACAGCACACTGAATATACTTACATATTTTCTGAGTACATTACACGTCTGAGATGAACATGCTGGTACGTTAGAGGTAAAAGTACTTTTCAGCGGACGATATTCACTCAGCTACTTATGACTGACCTCCCAAACTCCAATTCTTTAATGAATCGGACTCCCACGTACAAACCAGTTCGGTTTTAAGGAAAGTTAATGTTTCATGCAACTCACTGTTTATGATGTCATATCTCCTGAAATATGTGCTATACAATGATATAATGTGGAACGTACAAACAGTTATCTATTTGGACATGGTAAAATTTGTTGCGAATAGTTTGAGTAGCCAAAAAGTAATAAATTAAAATGTCATGCCTGATGATAAAGTTTTACTGCTTAAACGCAGAAAACTTCGTAAGCGATAAACTTGTTTTCTTCGTTTATTTTATGGAGACGGTGAGTGAGGAACAATTTCAAAGAAGGCTGAAATTATGTGTAATTTCAGACTTTACTGAAACTGTTCCTCTCTCACCCTCTCCATAAAATAGTTGAAGTCGTTACTGCTTAAAAATGGAAAATGTAAGCGATAAACTTTTTCCTTTCTTTACTTTGCGAAGAGTGTCACCGAGGAGTAGTTTCGAAAAAGTTTGGAATTATGTGTAAGGTTTGAAAGTCGTTAAGAGCTTTCATTCAGAAATACTGGAAGCATGTAGTCTGGGTTATTCACACGCCACAACTCTGCCTCAAGACATAGACACAGTTATTCTATTAATCCCTTAACGTAAGATTATACCTGTTTATGATTAAATTATGACAGCATCAAACATTGTTAATTCGATAATTAATTAAATAATGTTCACGTTTTTGTTGCCCATGGATGCCGATAGATAGGCCACTAGCAACTGGATTTAGTTGACCGTATCAGTATTTAAGTAATATAGATGTACAGTGTTATATTTAATATGTTATACTGTATTTGTTACTGTTTGTTAAGCTGGTGACATTATATTTGACAAAACATGACTATTTGCAGACTTGTATGCCATGGTTACGCAAACGCTGAAACGTTAAAATTGTTTAAGCCTTATTATGGCCTTAAGTCATTCAAACTGGTTATAATTGATGCATTCCATAAAAGGAACTGCGGGGTTTAGTATGTCGTTCAATATACAGGGTGTTACGCATGTAAGTGCAGAAATTGCGATTATTGGAGCCTAAACAAGGATCCACACATTGGGCTAGTTGTTTTTTAATTTGCATCGAACAGTCTTTCCTCAAAGTAGACACATAATTTTCTACCTCGTGTTTTCTGCGCGGTCGAAACTGCACCACTAAGTGGAATGCGTCTGTTAGTATAGACTGACCGTTTTTCATCCATGCATCCACACTTGAACAACTCATGTTCTGCCCAGGGGAAAATAAGCATTACTCTTGTTCTTGAAGGTACCAACCAACCTAAAACATACTATTCTTAATAGCTTCAATTATCAGTCTGCAAATGAAGTAAATATTTATAATGTTTTTTGTGAGGTCCACAGCCTCAAGGTGTTTCGAGAATGAATGCATGGCTCATGTAGGCTATATTCTTTTTACTCTTATTTTCCGATCAATTGGCCAGTTTATGGCGTGGGTTATTTTCAAGCACGTATCTGAAACTTGCAGCTCCATTTCTCAATCTGTCGCTAGTACATGTGGACAAATATACACTGGTAGAGCACTTGCCCGCGAAAGGCAAAGGTCCCGAGTTCGAGTCTCGGTCGGGCACACAGTTTTAATCTGCCAGGAAGTTTCATATCAGCGCACACTCCGCTGCAGAGTGAAAATCTCATTCTGGAAACATCCCCCAGGCTGTGGCTAAGCCATGTCTCCGCAATATCCTTTCTTTCAGGAGTGCTAGTTTTGCAAGGTCGCAGGAGAGCTTCTGTAAAGTTTGGAAGGTAGGAGACGAGGTACTGGCAGAAGTAAAGCTGTGAGTACCGGGCGTGAGACGTGCTTCGGTAGCTCAGATGGTAGAGCACTTGCCCGCGAAAGGCAAAGGTCCCGAGTTCGAGTCTCGGTCGGGCACACAGTTTTAATCTGCCAGCAAGTTTGAAATATACACTGTATTTTTGTGTGTACGTGGCACAAAGGCAACACAATGATACAAATGATTGCGGTCATTAATCGAAACAAACCTAATGGACGTAATCATGTATACTACTGTGTTGTTATGAGCCACATACACTCAAAAACACGATGCATACTTGTGTACATGTACCAGCGATGCATTTGAATGTGAAATGAAGCTGTAAACTTGAGACACTTGCCTGTAAATCACGCACCGTTGAAGTGGCCTAATTGTGCGGAAAATAAAAAGCGTACATCCAATTTTGAACTACATTTTTACCTTCGAAAAAGAAGTAAATACTGATGTAATATGGTCACCAGTAAAAATATCTGTACTTAATACTTGTAACGCTCTGTATAACCCCATAGTGTCAAGCAAAACTTTAGAATGAAAGTAATTTTGTTTGCATCGTTTTTTATTTTAAATGGCGAAACGTTAATGATATTTAGTTTTTGTAGGATTCAACCACGAACTAACGAGTTGATGATACAACTGGTACTGCTTATTTATAACAATCTTTTTTGTACGATGGTGAAGCAATTCGCAGTGCATCCCGACTGCTGCCTACAAAGCGTTCTCTCAAATAAAAGCTAACTATCCACATTGAGGGTAGAAACTTGTTGCAAAACATTGTTCCTCTGCACCTCTCCTCTCTGTACATACATTTCATTCAACCGTTCATTGATCGCTGGACTTCTTGCTTCTGAAATGACAGAAATTGGAAGTCTTCACAAAACTAATGTCCACTGCCAAGAATAATAATATTAATAATAGAATAGGCCTCCGGTATGTTCTGCCAGTCGTAAAAGGCGACGAAAATAACAAACAACTAATAGGGCTAACCCCCCTTTTAGTGTGATTAGTTGATTCAGGACAGAACTAATGAAGTCTCGGACAAGCGCTGTCATGGTCGGGGACGACGCTTGAACCCTATGCCCGTCCACAATGGTAACGACACTGCTAGCCACACGGAAAATGATTTAAATCCAAATAGAGGTGTTCTGCAGGATATGCTTCCTGCAACCACTCTAGAAGGAAAACAGAGACAGAGGATGAGATGGTCAGATGAAGTTAACCGACACCTCATGTTCTGTTATTACCAAGCAACAAACTTAGGAACCAACACAATTGGATACACATCACAAGTATACACAACATTTATTACCAGATACCCAGAATTAAATTTTTTAACAGAACAACGATTTGCTGATCAGATCCGTGTAATAATAAAAAATAACAGGATACCCCACTCAGAACTAGAAAACATCAAACAACAAGTACAACAAGTACAACAAATACTGGAACAAAATAATGTGCAATCAGAAGAAGGAGAAAATACAGCAATGGACTCAAACATGCCAGAGCAAACAAACAAAGAACAACACGCACCAATTAAACATTCAGAGGAAAACGAAATCTTAAGACAGCCACCAGATCAAGCACAAATAGAATACAAAGTGACACACATGTTAGATAAGGAAGAAAAATTTTAGCTGACATATATAGAATACAAAGACACAAATACAGACATTAGACCATTCTTGCATAGACCACCAAATAACCCACAAGTCGAAACAACAATAACAAATATCAACACAATCATACACAACAAAATAAATGAAAATACAACTATGGAAGAGCTACAACTACTGTTTTATATAGGAGCACTCACTACACTAAATATACACACTAGGCAGAGATCAGAACCAACCAACACACAGAAGAAATCCACAAAACCAGCATGGCAACACAGGCTACAGATCGGAATAGAAAAACTGAGAAAAAACATCAGACAGCTAACACATTTATAAGAAATGAAATATCAGACAAAAAACGAAAAAGGTTAGGTAAAATCTCACAACAAGAAGCGATAGAGCAATTAGATGACGAGAATCAGAAATTACAAGCATTGGCCAAACGACTTACAAGATACAAAAAAAGTGAAAATAGAAGGAAACAAAACCAAACATTCAATACAAACCAAAAGCAATTTTACCTGACAATAGGTAACACACACATTAAAATAGACAATCCACCAAACATAAGACATGGAACACTTCTGGAGCAACATATGGTCAAACCCGGTACAACATAAGAGACATGCACGGTGGATACAAGCAGAAACAAACATGTACAAGATGATATCACAAATGCCTGAAGTGATGATTTTGTAACATGAAGTGACCCGAGCAATTAATTCTACATACAATTTTAAAGCCTCTGGAAAAGATAAAATAACAAATCTCTGGCTAAAGAAGTTCACCTCAACACATTCACATCTAACTAAATTATTTAACAGTTACGTTGCAGACCCATACACAGTCCCTGATACACTTACAAAGGGAATAACTTACCTGAAACCTAAAGATCAAGTAGACACAGCAAACCCAGCAAAATCTCGCCCCATAACATGCCTACCAACCATATACAATATATTAACTTCAGTCATTATAAAGAAATTAATGACACATATAACACAGAACAAAATTATAAATGAAGAACAAAAACGCTGCTGTAAAGGAGCACAAGGATGTAAAGAGCAACCAATAATAGATGCAGAGGTGACATATCAAGCTAAAACTAAACAAAGGTCGCTACACTACACATACATTGATTACCAAAAATCTTTTGATAGTGTACCCCACTCATGGTTACTACAAATATTGGAAATATACAATGTAGATCCTAAATTGATACAGTTCCTAAACATAGCAACGAAAAATTGGAAAACCACACTTAATATCCAAACAAATTCAAATAATATCACATCACAGCCAATACAGATTAAGTGTGGAATATACCAAGGAGACTCATATAGTCCTTTCTGGTTCTGCCTTGCTCTGAACCCACTATCCAAATTATGGATATAATATTACTGGATCATACCAACACAAAATCACACATTTGCTATACATGGATGATCTAAAACTACTGGCAGCAACAAATCAACAGCTCAACCAATTACTAAAGATAATAGAAGTATTCAGCAATGATATAAATATGGCTTTTGGAACAGACAAATGTAAGAAAAATAGCATAGTCAAAGGGAAATACACTAAACAAGAAGATTAAAGATTGGATAACCACAGCGACTGGATAGAAGCGATGGCAAAAACAGATGGCTATAAATATCTAGGATACAGACAAAAAATTGGAATTGATAATACAAACATTAAAGAAGAACTAAAAGAAAAATATAGACAAAGGCACACAAAAATACTGAAAACAGAATTGACAGCAAGAAACAAGACAAAAGCTATAAATACCTATGCTATACCAATATTGACCTACTCGTTTGGGTAGTGAAATGGATAACACAGACCTAGAAGCACTCAATACACTTACACGATCAAAATGCCACAAATAAAGAATACATCACATACATTCAGCAACAGAAAGATTCGCATTAAGCAGAAAGGAAGGGGATTTATCGTCATAAAAGATCTACATTATGGACAGGTAGACAATTTAAGAAAGTTCTTTATAGAACGAGCAGAAACTAGCAAAATATACAAACAATCACTCATATAAATACATTGGCTACACCATTGCAATTTCATAAGCACTTCTACAACCCTTTTGATCACATAACATCAACAAATAC
Organism: Schistocerca cancellata; assembly: GCF_023864275.1. Classification (NCBI taxonomy): domain Eukaryota; kingdom Metazoa; phylum Arthropoda; class Insecta; order Orthoptera; family Acrididae; genus Schistocerca; species Schistocerca cancellata. The sequence goes on along the minus strand of NC_064632.1, from coordinate 216,923,469 downwards.
GAAGAAAGTAAATTGGAAAAAGAAAACACTACATGTCAAGCAGCCATATCATCTAACACAGCCACACATCGATCAAGACGCATCCAGCACATGGCTAAAAAAAAGCAATATATACAGTGAGATGGAAGGATTCATGATTGCAATACAGGATCAGACAATAAACAACAGATATTACATCAAGCATATTATTAAAGATCCCAATACCACAACAGATAAATGAAGACTTTGCAAACAACAAATAAAAACAGTAGATCACATCATAAGCGGATGTACAATACTATCAAATACAGAATGCACCAGGACCATGACAATGTAGCAAAACTGATACATCAACAACTTGCCATACAACATAAACTAATAAAACAACATGTTTCCACATACAAGTATGCACCACAAAATGTACTGGAGAATGATGAATACAAATTATACTGGAACAGAACCATTATAAGAGATAAAACAACACCACATAACAAACCTGACATCATAATCACCAATAAAAAGAAGAAATTAACGCAGCTAATCCAAATATCCATACCCAATACAACAAATATACAGAATATAACAGGAGAAAAAATTGAAAAATACATGCAACTGTCTTAGGAAGTCAAGGACATGTGGCATCAGGATAAAGTTGACATTATACCAATTATACTATCAACTACAGGAGTCATACCACACAATATCCACCAGTACATCAACGCAGTACAGCTACATCCAAACGTATATATACAACTACAGAAATCTGTAATTATTGATATGTTCAATTACCCAAAAGTTCCTAAATGCAATGTAACATATACCGTACAGTTAAAAGGAAGTAACGCTTGATCAAGTTCCACATCACTTTCCATTTTTAACTAGACATAACGTCTGAGAAAGGAAAGAAATAATATTAATAATAATAATAATAATAGTAATAATAGTAATAATCATAATAGTAGTAATAATATTAAAAATACAGTGTAGGCCCTACAGCAGTGTAATAGCCATAACATTGTTAATGTTTTGATGTGTTGTCAAGTACTTCATTTATCTTTTGCGAACTGAATAATCCAGCAAACTCTTGTCGACAGTGGGAACACCCCACAAATCTGAACAGGCATTTTCATGAAAAACTTAGGCATATGTCTCAATTTTACTGTCATAGATGCATGGTAAAAGGTACAGAGTGTATGTGTACATGGTGGACTACATGAGTAAGATGTTCATACATTCGTTTCACAAGCTGTACCAACTGTACTCTCCACCTCATTGTGCCTCTCATTAATGCTAGAATTTGAAAAAATAAATATAATTGTTAATGACTTATATAATCAGTATTACAGTCTTCTGTAACAATGATAATCGTATTTATAGTTTAAAAATAGCTTTTTCTCATGTTAGGAACCACTGCTATAGTAGAATCTTACAATTCTTGTAGAGCTGTTCGAATTATATTTTCGATAGAAGTGATTGACTGTCACCTTCACCAATGTTGGTGTGTCGTATGTCAACCGTAGTATGTATCTAAATTTTGTTGATAATCACTATTTCAATCACCACTAATAATAAAATTAACACACAGCAGAAATAGATTTAGTTTATTTAAAGCTAAATTTCTAGTTGTATGTACCCCTTCTAGTTCATTTATAAGTGTTTGAGTTTGCGTGTGTGTGTCACCTGACGATTGTGTTGGAAATGTTCGTCACCCATGACAGTAGTCTCGTGGCGGAAGAAATTAGCTGCAAATTGTAGTCTACATATAAATTTAAAATGCTAATTTATGTATTTGACAAGAGTAACGTGAACTATAACATTTTCGAAAGGAGAGGACGGAAAAGAGGTTTCCAAGCTGCAAACACTGAACGATCAAAAAATAATTTCGTATAAAAAAGAGGTTTCATACAGAACTAAACTGATATGTAATCAATTACAGAATCATAGTCAGTGGAATTTGTGAACTGTTCCGTAAATTATATTGAACAGTTATTATTTGGCATTGAATGACTCGGATATCTGCTGCTGCTGAGTGTATCTCCAACAGTCATACATGCCACCATGCACATACCAATTCGAAAATTATATTTACCTTACTCAAGGAAATTCACTTATCAAAGATTCAGGGATGGTGTCAGATCTATGCTGCAAAGTAGACCATTTTGCTGGGCATCTAACAGCTGGTGTTCCATTATTTTAAACTGACACAAAAGATCAACTCAGATAAAATTGGTACAATATTCGTCTATATCAAAGCTAACAGATTCAGTGGCTTCAACCTACTGCTTCTTTCGAAATGACCCGCCGTTAAATTATTAATGACTCGATTAGACACTTAGATATCTATTCAAAAGAAGACACAAGAGGAGTAGATCCGAGGTCCGATAATCGCCGCCACCGAAAGAAGACTGCTAACTGTCGGCTCACACCATAAGTTTCACTTGTGCCACCACGCATTTTTTTGCATAAAAATCCTTTTCGCCAGCCTACTGCAAAGCTTAAACTGTCCGATGAAGCCTACTCGAAAGTCTTTCTATGAAACATACTTCCTAAGTCCAGATATTCTCTTTATCAAAGTTGCTCCTCCCATCTTAACTGATGATACTCTACGTTGACTTTGCATCTCTCCGAAATCGACACATTACTTCAAATTCACTGCTAATCACGAAGTATTCTATTTGATCAAAAGTGTCCGGATACCTTGTAGTAGGGCTGTCAACCATTCGTCCTTATGATGTCTTCAGCTCTGCAGGGTACACTTTCAATGAGGTGAAGTAATGTCTGTGGAGGAATATCAGCCCGGTCTTTCTCAGGAGCCGAAACCAGAGAAGCTAGGGATTTTGAACGCTGAGGTCTGTAGAAAAGACGACGTCCTGACTCATCCCAAAGGCGTTCAGATTCGAACTCAGGGAAGGCCAGTCGACTGCGGGATGTTATTCTCCGCAAACCGTTGCCTCACATACACAGCGTGCGTTGTCACGCTGATAAAGTCATCGCCTCCAAACCGTTCCTCTTCTTCATGCAGTACTCAGTGCTGTAAAATGTGTTGATATCCTTTCGCATTTAGCATTTTCCTAAGTAACCATGATAAACACCGCCACACCGTAATACCATCTCCTGCGGACTTAACTATTGGTATTAACATGATAACCCAAGCCTTTCCATGGGATTGCTGCGGGGTGTGGCGTAATACTAGTTTCCACTCATTCATTTTTCAGAGGTGTCGGTCTTCACATCTTCTCGTTCGTCGATGAGCAATGACCACACAAATGTGTGGCTTTTGAGGAGCTGCCCGACCATTGTACCCTCAATTATCAGTCATTAGTTCCACTCACAAAATGTGTGTGTGAATTTCTAACGGACCCTAGACTTACACACTACTTAAACTAATAACAATACACACATCCATGCCCGAGGGAGGACTCCAGTCTCCGGCGGGAGGGGCCGCGCAATCCGTGACATGGCGCCTCTAACCTCACGGCCGCTCCGCGCGTTGGTTCGACTCACAGTGGTAAACAATTCCGCAGTTAATGCTTTTACTTTTATCAAATAATAAGGGCTTTAAGTTCCTTCCCTATGATGGAGAGCCAATTCGTTTTGTATCTGTAATTTTTGAGAACATCTCTCGTGGAGAGCATCTGTCTGGAAAAAAGTTCTTTAAAAATAGGTACAAACAGTCTCCACCACAAAAACTCTTAATTTGATGGTAACGAGAGTCAGTCAGATTTGACCATCCTCAGAACCTTATGCTATGTTGGTAGGCGTTGGCGGCTAATGGAGCGGGTACTATACATTCACAAATGTCAGCTGCTAATGTTCGTGGAGGTACGACACCCGCTCCATCAATCGCCACCACCTACCATCATGATATTTAATTTACTGTTATTTACTGAGCAAAGCTTGAACTTTGTAGGGAAGCTAGAAAATCTGAAAGGGAAATGAAAAGGCTCAATCTAGATATAGTGGAGGTCAGAGAAGTGAGATGGAAAGAAGACACGGATTTGTGGTCAGTTGACTATAGCAGAAGCAGAAAATGGTATTACGGGAGTAAGATTAGTTATGAATAGGCAGGTAGAGCAGAGAGTGTGTTATTGTGAACATTTCAATGATAGGGTTCTTCTCATCGGAATCCATAGGCAGCTAACACCATCAGCGGTAGTTCGGATATAAATGCCAAGCTGAAGATCAAGATATAGAGAAAGTATATGAGGAAATTGGAAGTGGAATTCCGTACGTAACGGTAGATGAAAATCTGTTAATCATGGCGGACTGGAATGCGGTTGTAGGGGAACGAGTAGAAGAAGCGGTTACGGGAGAATATGGGCCTGGCACTAAGAAAGAGATAGGAGAAAGACAAATTGAGTTCTACAATAAATTTCCGCAAGAAATAGCGAGTATTCAGTTCAGGTATCGCAAGAGCAGGCGGTATATCTGGATAAGGCCCGGAGATACTGGAAGATTCCAGTGAGACTACATCACGGTCAGGTAGAGATTCCGAAATCGTATACTGAATTGTAAGGCGTACCCATGGGCCGTTATAGACACAATTCACGGTATAGTGGTGATGAAGTGTTCAGTTTAAGATACTGGCCAGGATAATCGATAGGCAAAGAGGTAGGATACGGAAGTACTAAGGAATGAAGAGATACGCAAAGAAGGAAGCACAAAAATGTTCAGAGAAATTCAGGGATATAGGAATAAAAGTTTCTTAACAATGTAATGAATGGACATAGGAAGTGCAGAGAAGTTAAGCGAAATGGCTGCGTAAAAATATATAGAAATCTAAAAAGGAATGATTATCTGAAGGACTGAGTCAGCACATAGAAAAGTCAAAACAACCTTCGGTCAAATTAAAAGCAAGGGTGGTAACATTAAGAATGCATTGGGAATTTCACCGTTAAATGCGGAGAAGAGAGTGGATAGATGGAATAAAGTGAAGGCCTCTATGAGGGGGAAGATGTGTCATTGAAGAAGAAAGAGGAGTCAATATAGATGAGATAGAGGATTCAATATTAAAATCTGAATTTAAAAGAGCTTTGGAAGAGTTAAGATTGAAAAAGGCAGAAGATATGGATAATATTCCACCAGAATTACCCACTTGGTGTTTAGAATGTGTGAGACTGGCAATATACCAAGTAAATTTCAGAAAAAATATCATCCACGAAATTCTGAAGGCTGCAAGAGCCGACAAGTGCGAGAATTGTCACACAGTCAGGTTAACAGCTCATGCATACAAGTTCCTGACAAGAATGATACACAGAAGAATTGATAAGAAAATTGATGGTGTGTTAGATATTGATCTGTTTGGCTTTACGAAAGGTAAATGCTACAGAGAGGCAGTTCTGAAGTTGCGCTTGATAGGGGAAGCAAGATAGATAAAATCGATACACGTTCATAGGATTTGTTGACCTGGAAAAAGCGTTCGACGATGTAAACTGATGCCAGTTGTTTGAAATTCTGAGGAAATTGGAGGTAAGCTATATAGAGAGACGGGTTATATACAACATGTGCAACAGCCAAGACGGAATAATACGACTGGAACACCAAGAATGCTCGGATTAGAAAGGATATAAGACAGGTGTATAATCTTTCGCCCTTAGTGATCAAGTGTACATCGAAGAAGCAATGATGGAAATAAAAGAAAATTCAAGAGCGGAAGTAAAATTCAAGATGAAAAAATAGTAGTGATAAAACTCGTTGATGACATTGTTATCCTCAGTGAAAACGAAGAAGAATTACAGAATCTGTTGAATGGAATGAATAGTGTAATGAGTACAGAATTTGGTTTAGGAGTAAATCGAATGAAGCTAAAAGTACTGAAAAGTATTAGAAATGACAACAGCGAGAAACTTAATATCAATGCTGCTGACAACAAACTATGAGAAGTAACGGTGTTATACTGCCCAGGCAGCAAAATAGCCCATGATTTGAGGAGAAAGGAGAGCATAAAATGCAGACTGGTTAAAAGGGCATTCCTGACCAAGAGAAGACTACCAGTATCTATCATAGACCTTAATTTGAGGAAAACGTTCTGGAATGTATGTCTGGAGCACAGCATTGTATGGTAGTGGGAAGTGGAGTATGGAAAAACCGGAGCCGAAGGGAATCGAAGCACTTGTGATGTGGTGCTCAGACGAATGTTGAAAATTAAGTGGGCTGATAAGGTAAGGACTGAGGAGGGTCTTCGCAGAATCGGGTTGGAAAGGAATATATGGAAAACACTGACAAGGAGGGGGGACAGGATGACAGAAAATCTCTTAAGAGATCGGGGAATAACTTGTATAGTACTACAGGGAGCTACAGAAAGTCAAAACTGTAAAAGACAGAGATCAGAATATTTCGAGCAAATAAGTGAGTACGTATGTTGAAAGTTTTGGCACACAATAGAAATTCGTGGTGAGATGCATCAAAGCAGTCAGAACACTGATGACTAAAAAAAAAAGTCCTTACCATAGGTTAGGTCGCACCTTACTTGAAATGAGACACATGTCCTGTTAATGTACGCATAGCTTCGTTGTCCTATGGAAGAAATTATATAAATTTTGGTTTTTGATATATTCACATGATATGGAAAGTGTAGATTATATGCTGCTCTTATATTCAGATGTTCGAAAAATCACGTTACAAACTTCAAAAACTTCTAGAGAGGAGTGAGTACGTAATATTTTCAATAACAACTCATGCCCGGAGACGTACTGTTTTCACGCTACAGCAGTTTGAAACCATATTTGCTAGTTAGGTACGTAACAGGGTAGTCATGGTGGGCATTCGCCTGATGTCATTTGACGTCTATCCCAGCTCTCTGACCTGATGCCAGCCTCATTCGCCTGTCTGTGAGTGTTCGAGCAACGTGGTTGAGTACACGTCTGCGGAATACACCATAGCTGAGGGCTGTGGAAGAGCTGCTAGTCTCCTTCATGATGGTCGTTATCAACAACGTCCGCCTTCATAGCGTTCCCTTTTCGTCAAAACCACGCAACGGCTTCGTCGAAGAGCACCATTACCGTCAGCAGGCGTGACTGTTATACTCCAAGGAGACGCCGCACACCCGAATTGGAAGAGACCTTACTGCATCACAGTGAAGAGAACCTTCAACGAGTACATTAGCAGTTGCGCATGTCTTTGGCTATTAATGAATAGAATTGTAAAACAAGTGATGTACTGGTTAACGCCTAATGAATTACTTGTAAAAGTGGTCCCGTTATAAATGTGTTTTCAAATGGCGGCAGCACGGAAACGGTAGGAGCACGGACATCGGACTATACTCAAGATATTATCTAACTCACTCTGCTCTACTAGCCCACGAAGTTTGTAACGGGAATTTCCCAACAACCGTATTACCCTCTGCCAGTAATAAATGAAGACATTACTCAATACTGACGATCAAATGACTCGGCTTTTTTAACGACCGAAAGACGTGTACATATTATGTTGACTATCTAGCCGATGATTCCATCTTCCACTGAAATTTCGTAACGTCCTTTATATGGATCACTTTCGAGAAAAGGTTAAATTCCACTTTTCATTTATTAACTGTTCAAAACGATGAAGCGGCCTTATTAATCATCGTCACCAGCTTTAGATGATTTGGTAATAATGTGGAAAAAATAAGGAACACTGTGGGGTGCGGTATTCCAGTTGTTTCATTGGAACGAATCACACTACGTTTGCTATAAAAAACAATACTTTTCTCTTGCACGGATCCACACCGACACTAACGTTTCGAAGAATGAAACAATTTCGTCACCTTCAGCATTCAGTATTTTAAAAAAATTACTTTTATTTTGTAATTTATAGATACGTCATCAACTGATATCGATGCCAGATCACTATCAAGTGTTCCGAAAGAAAAAATTTATGTGGACCAAAACTCCCCTACACATACAGTATGTGATCAAAAGTATCCGGACACCTGACTGAAAATGACTTACAAGTTCGTGGCGCCCTCTGTCGGTAATGCTGGAATTCAGTACGGTGTTGGTCCACTTTTAGCCTTGATGACAGCTTCCATTCTCGCAGGCATACATTCAGTCAGGTGCTGGAAGATTTCTTCAGAAATGGCAGCCCATTATTCATGGAGTGCTGCCCTGAGGAGCGGTATCGATGTCGGTCGGTGAGGCCTGGCAAGAAGTCGGCGTTCCAAAACATCCCAGAGGTGTTCTACACGATGCAGCTCAGGACTCTATGCAGGCCAGTCCATTACAGGGATGCTATTGTCGTGTAATCACTCGGCCACAGGCCGTGCATTATGAACAGCTGCTCGATCGTGTTGAAAGATTTAATCAGTATGCCCGAATTGCTCTTCAACAGTGGGAAGCAAGTACGTGCTTAAAACATCAATGTAGACCTGTGCTATAACAGTGCCAAGCAAAACAACAAGGGGTGCAAGTCTCCTCCCTGAAAAGCACTACCACACCATAACCCCAACGCCTCCGAATTTTACTGCTGGCACTACACACACCGGCAGATGACGTTCACCGGAAATTCGCCATACCAACACCCTGCCATCTATGTAAGTCTGCAGGCTTTCGTGGCCGTTGTCAACATTGTTCTTTCAGTAGTGGACACCAAAAGATCCTGAGGAAGATCCCAGCAAAGGGGTTGAAACGTCGAACATTTTAGAAGAAACATGACGCGGCTTAAAAACCCAGAAGGTTTTAACTTCACCCTGCCATCCGATCGCAAAATTGTGTACTGTGATTCGTCACTAACGTTTTTCTAGTGTTCAATCGTCCAATGTTTACCCTCCTTACACCAAGCGAGGCGTTGGTTGACATTTACCGGCGTGTTGTGTGGCTTATGAGTAGCCGCTCGATTGGACCCTGGTGCAATCTGCAATTCCTGTGTGATGGTCTGTCTAGATGTCTGCCTATTACACATTACGACTCTCTTCAACTGTCGGCGGTCTCTGTCAGTCAACAGACGTGGTCGGCGTGTACGCTTACGTTTCCACTTCACTATCACTTCGGAAACAGTGGACCTAGAGACGTTTAGAAGTGTCGAAATCTCGCGTACAGACGTATGACGCAAGTGACACCCAATCACCTGACCACTTTCGAAGTCCGTGAGTTCCGCGGAGAGCCCCATTCTGCTTCTCACTATGTCTAATGACTACTGAGGTCGCTGATATGGAGTACCTTGCAGTAGGTGGCAGCACAATGCACCAATGCACCTAATATGAAAAAAAAAAAACGTATGATTTTATGGGTGTCCGGGTACGTTTGATCTCATAGTGTATGCTGTATCCTCGACTCCACACGTGTTGTATCCCCCACAATGCCAAGTGTTTCAAAAACGAAAGCTTCATGTGTACCACAGCTCTCCTCCACCCCACTATACAGAGTGTAAAAAATAACTGCTTACAACGTGCGACAGTGTCGTAGGGGACGTTGAGATGAACATGCTATGGGCATTTACGGGCTATAACTACGGGAGACCATAAGCTATAGAGCATGGGCACCATGCGAGATTTTCAAAATCATCTCGCTGTTTTACACCGAAGACTGGATACTTAAATGGCTGTTTCATTAACGCTGTGACCAGACGTAACTACTTTCGTCCGGACTTAGCTGTGGGTTCTTTGATTGCCCTGGAAAAACGCTTATCAAACTAGAACACATAAAATATTAGTTCACTCTGTAAATGAATAAATGATTTACTTAAGGACACACTTATTTGCCGCAGGATTGCTACATGAATTACAGATGTAATCAAATGTGAAAGCATCACTTGACGCACTAATTAAATAACTGCTCTCTTGAGGTACAATGTTCAACCTTTGACTCATTAAAAGTTCATCAGATTCTTTATCAACTGGAGGGTTCTCACTCTGATGTTGATTGCTCCACATGAGGTCACGAGCTGGGCAGAGTGCTTCCAAGGTCAGCTCTATAATGGCGTCAGTGCGAGGGCGCTGCTGTGCTGATATGACTTGCGCCCTAGACTGCAGCGACACCTCACTAACGTCTGTGGTATCGATATGCATTGCCAACATTGGTATGGCACAGCCGATACCATTACTAACATAATTACTTTAAACGTTACCAATGGATAATGATTTCAATGTGAAAGAACAAAAACGTTTGCAAATGATACGCCAAAAATAATTATATTTAAAATTCGATCTAAACTTAGCCTTTACGAGCACATTAGTTTCGAAGTAAGAATGGCAGACAAACAGAACGCTTTAATTATTAAATTTTTTCTGTTAATTTTTACAGTATTTTAAGGTAGTATTTACACTAACTTCAACTTTACATTTCGTAAGGGCAAGAATAAGAAATGTTTAACTTTCGAGAACTATTTTAGTGAGAAATAGAAGATAAACCCATGGGGCAGCCATTCGCTGTAGCTTGATATCAATTAGTTCGTCTCGACTTCACCTGCACCAACGGTAATTTGTTCAGAACAAGTACGAACTTTGCGAAATTTTAGCTCCACTGTTAACGCGTTGTGTGATGGTCGAAATCAGCTGATAGTGCACGACTGAATGAAATAACGCTGAAGATTTCATAATCTTTCTAACCTTTAAAAAAACCTAACATACAATAAAACAGAAGTTTTCCGTGGAGGAATTAGACACTTGCCGTAGATTACTGCATAACATGCATCGACGTGACACAATCAACGTCCTTGGAGTAATTTTTTCCCTTCTCTCGTCAGGAGTAAATAATGATGGTATCCTGTGTCGCTGGGTATCCCCAATTTTCTAAGTCCTTCTGAAGAGAGGTCTCGGTGAATAAAGATCCGAGCTTGAGTCTGCAAGACAGTTTGTCACTTTTTTCCCCCCCTCCCGAGGAGCAGCATGGTCCGCGAGTGGACGCCGGGGAAATATATCGCAGCCACCTCCGGGGAGCCATATTTCGCAGCGTAAATCAAATCTCACTTTAATTAGATTTTTAAGAAGTTAATATACATAATATTTTCCTGGCGCGGCTGCTCATTTACATGCGGACGTCACAGAGAGACGCGGTGTGCAGCTGGTTTTCATTTCGCCTCACCGGCGGCCTGGTCGGGATTATGGAGCCGCCCCCACTCCCAGCCTACTTGGCTCGGGGCGCTTTTTTTAACACCTGCGACTTGGCAGGATTAGAAACGACGGCCGCCCCCGTTTGCTCTTTTTGTCAGGCCCTCTGGCCCCCGACAACGCAGCGAGTAGCCACCTGCGGGAAGTTTTTGCACGGCGGAGGCCGCTCTGTAACACGGGACGAATGAGCAGGTGGTTCCTCCTCCAAGACCCCGGAGGAATCCCACGCTACCCACGAGCTTTCCTGACATATTGCCGCCACTGAGGCTAAACTCTGACCTATCTAGCGTGATATTAAAAGGTACGTCACAGGGCTTTCCTTCGATATAACTATGCAAACGAGACTTTAATTATTATTATCGCAAAATCACCGCGTTACCCTTCACAAGACGAGATGAATTTTTGTTCAAAACTCAAAACTATCACTGGCACTAAAGACATAGTCCAGGAATGATTAGATTAGATTAGATTAGATTAGTTTTCCGTTCCATAGATCCATGCTGAGGAGATCCTCGTGGATGTGCAACATGTCAATTTTTTTTTAAAGCTGAAATAACAGTACTAATAGTATGAATATATACATAATTTGTTTCTATTAAAAAATTCGTCAATGGAGTAGAAGGAGTTAGCCACTAGAAAGTCTTTCAGGCTCCTTTTAACTGATCTTTATTTGTAACTAAAATTTTTATATTTGCTGGCAAATTATTGAAGATGAGTGTTCCTGAGTAGTGGACCCCTTTTTGAACTAAAGTAAATGCTTTTAAGTCCTTGTGCAGATCACTTTTGTTCCTGGTATTGTATGTATGAACTGAGCTGTTTGTTGGAAAGAGATATGTTATTTAGGCCAAATTTCATTAAGGAGTAAATATACTGAGAGGCAATAGTTAGTACACCCAGTTCTTTGAAGAGGTTTCTTCAGGACGTCCGTGAATTTACTCCACAAATAATACGTATTACACGCTTTTGGACTCTGAAAACTTTTGTCTGACTTGAAGAGTTACTCAAAAATATTATACCATATGACATTATGGAATGAAAGTAGGCAAAGTAAGCAAGCTTTTTCATTTTTATGTAGCCTATACCTGCTAACACTCGAATAGCAAATACCGATTTGTTAAGGCGTTTCTGCAGTTCTGTGGTGTGCTCCTCCCAACTGAATTTATTATCAAGTTGTAATCCCAGGAATTTAAGACTGTCAACCTCTTCTATCTGCTCTTCTTCATACTTTATGCATATACTGGGTGGAAACCTCTTACACGTTCAGAATTGCATATAGTGAGTCTTTTCGAAGTTTAATGTCAGTGAGGTGGCTTTAAACCATTTACTAATATCCATGAAAATATCATTGGCAGATCTTTCTACAACTACACTCGACATACTCTTTATTGCAATACTTGTGGCATCAGCAAACAAATCGAACTCTGCTTCTGGCAGTGTAACTGATGAGAGATCATTAATGTACACAAGAAAAAGCAATGGCCCTAAGATGAATTCTTGTGGGACACCACATGTAATTTTTCCCATTATGATGATGACTGATGACTTAATTCACTAGTCCCTTGCACTGACACCCTTTGTTTCCTGTTAGCGAGGTATAACTTTAACCATTTTGCAGCAGTGCCCGTGAAACCATACAATTCTAATTTATTTAAAAGGATGTTGTGGTTTACACAATCAAATGCCTTTGACAAACCACAGAAAATACCTGCTGCTTGTAATTTGTTGTTTAATGATTTAAGTACATTTTCACTGCGGGTGTAAATAGCCTTCTCGATATGAGAACCCTTCAGAACTCCTAACTGTGTTCTTGATAATATTTTATTTGTGGTAAGATGGTTGAGAAGCTGCCTATACATTACTTTTTCTAAAATTTTTGAGAATACTGGCAAAAGTGAAATCGGTCTGTAGTTTGATGGTATTTCTTTATCCCCTTTCTTGAATAGAGGCTTTACATCTGCATATTTTAGCCATTCAGGATATTTCCCAGTTATAATTGATTGGTTTTAGTTGGACCATTTTTTTGGCTTTGTGATAGATAGCGCTTAATAGTCACAAACATATGGCTCACAATTTTAGACGAACATTTGGTAACAGGTAGGTTTTTTAAATTAAAATACAGAACGTAGGTACGTTTAAACATTTTATTTCGGTCGTTCCAATGTGATATACGTAGCTTTGTGAACTTATCGTTTCTGAGGACGCATGCTGTTACAGCGTGATTACCTTTAAATACCACATTAATGCAATAAATGCTCAAAATGATCTCCGTCAACCTTAATGCATTTCGCAATACGTGTAACGACATTCCTCTCAACAGCGAGTAGTTCGCCCTCCATAATGTCTGCACATGCATTGACAATGCGCTCACGCATGTTGTCAAGCGTTGTCGATGGATCACGATAGCAAATATCCTTCAACTTTCCCCAAAGAAAGGAATCCAGGGACGTCATAACCGGTGAACGTGCGGGCCATGGTATGGTGCTTCGACGACCAATCCACCTGTCATGGAATATGCTGTTTAATACCGCTTCAACCGCACGCGAGCTATATGCCGGACATCCATCATGTTGCAAGTACATCGCCATTCTGTCATGCAGTGAAACATCTTGTAGTAACATCGGTAGAACATTACGTAGGAAATCAGCATACATTGCACCATTTAGATTGTCATCGATAAAATGGCCAATTATCCTTCCTCCCATAATGCCGCACCATACATTAACCCACTACGGTCGCTGATGTGCCACTTGTCGCAGCCATCGTGGATTTTCCGTTACCCAATAGTGCATATTATGCCGGTTTACGTTACCGCTGTTGGTGAATGACGCTTCGTCGCTAAATAGAACGCGTGCAAAAAATCTGTCATCGTCCCGTAGTTTCTGATGTGCCCAGTGGCATAATACACGAAGGTCAAAGTCGTCGCCATGCAATTCCTGGTGCATTGAAATATGATACGGGTGCAATCGCTGTTGATGTAGCATTCTCAACACCGACGTTTTTGAGATTCCCGATTCTCGCGCAGTTTGTCTGCTACTGATGCGCGGATTAGCCGCGACAGCGGCTAAAACACCTACTTGGGCACCATCATTTGTGGCAGGTCGTGGTTGACGTTTCACATGTGGCTGAACACTTCCTGTTTCCTTAAATAACTTAAGTATCCGGCGAACCGCCCGGACACTTAGATGATGTCGTCCAGGATACCGAGCAGCATACACAGCACACGCCTTTCGGGCATTTTGATCACAATAGCCATATATGAACACGAATCCGACCTTTTCCGCAATTGGTAAAGGGACCATTTTAACACGGGTAATGTATCACCAAGCAAATACCGTCCGCACTGGTGTAATGTTAACGTGATACCACGTAATTATACGTTTGCGACTATTACAGTGCCATCTATCACGAAGCGAAAAAAGTGGTCCAACAAAAACATTCATATTTCTTTACGTAATTCACGAATATGTAATAAAAAATGGGGGCTCCTATTTTTTAAATAAAACGTAGTTGATATCCGTATGACCTATGGCAGCGCCATCTAGCGCGCCAACCATAGCGCCATCTGGTTTCCCCCTTCAAGCTAGACGAGTTTCGTTCTTTGTAGTTTTTTCGTTTCACACTTATTTCGTGAGATATTTGGTCCGGTCACGATCAATGGACCACCCTGTATAAGCACCGATATGTAGGCTAGAGATTCGTGTGGAATTCGTGTCTTTCCGACGTGTGTGCGCTAAATGCAGAAACGTGTGCTATTGCAGCGTTATTACGAAATGCGTTCAAACAGCACCAACGTGCTGTTATTGTGTTCTTGGCCGCCGAAGAAAAAACACCGGTATATATCCATCGGAGAACGAAGAATATGTGTGGAACAGCACGTTCGTCGAAAACCACAGTTGTGGAATGAAAACTCTGATACGGGGTGCAGCTGCACTTCCTCATACCGCAGATGTAACGCAGAAAATACGCCAACCGAACTTGGAGACACTCGGACACCTGTCCTGTAGTGCTGTTCTCTCACCAAGCGATTATTATGCCTTTGGTCTCTTAAAAAAAGGCCTTGAAGGGTGGACGGTTGCTGCTGGACGACGACGTGAAGCAGGCGGTCACGCACTTCTTCGCGCAGCAGGATATGGTGTTTCACCAAACGGGTGTTTTCAATCTTGTACATCGACCTGATGATTTACTCAATGTTCGCGGTGATTTCGCCTGATTGGTACAGCTATTTAAGAATGTACTGCCTTCGAACAGAAAGTTTTTGATTGCCCTTTACTCCCTCGATATTAGAACTACTCAGAACAAAATTAACTGTCAGATGTAATTCTCAATGAAATGATTGACAATGAACAAACAAAAATAATAAGAAACTTCTTACTTCAGACCATCTCATAAGCAGTCAACTCTGATTTTATTTGTTACTGATCCTCTTCTTGTCTATACAGTATCATACATAATTTGTCACACCATATCAAATTATAGTCCAATTTCATTTATACATTAAAATTCAAGACCCAAATGATATAACTCGGATTTAGATTTGCCCATGTTGCCGAGAATTTGTTGAGGTCTGCCAGTGTATTAAAATTTGTTTCGAAAATAACATTTTATCAGTTGCAGACACGTTAATATTCCTATATTGATAGAGAAGATATGTTTCAGCAGCTTGCTGCCATTATCTGGTGCCCATCTTCTTTAGATGAGAGTGTTGCTAATGTTATGTTCCGAAGTATATTTCTGTCTGCAACTAGAGATGCTATACACAATTCGAGGGAAAAAATAACTAGCGGCCGATGGATGTATGTATACCCCGACGTGCAGTTACACCATAGCGTCAGCTCGCCATCTTCGTCGGTAATGGCGATTCGGAAGATGCAGTTGTCTCCTAATAGTCTGTGTGATACGTGACGTCCTGCAGCCTCTTCTAACGACGATTTCAGTTATGGAGTACTCTGCCCAGGGTCATTTTGACTATAAAGATTGTCCTGTGCGCCTGTTGTACGTGGACGTGCTGTCCAGTGCGAGTCCTCAACAATTACTGCCAATCGGATCAGATTCCATGTCCACACCATAACGCCTTAAAACGTCTAGCAACTCCCCTATTGCCGGCCGGGATGGCCGTGCGGTTCTAGGCGCTACAGTCTGGAACCGCGTGACCGCTACGGTCGAAGGTTCAAATCCTGTGTCGGGCATGGATGTGTGTGATGTCCTTAGGTTAGTTAGGTTTAAGCAGTTCTAAGTTCTAGGGGACTGATGACCTTAGAAGTTAAGTCCCATAGTGCTCAGAGCCATTTGAACCATTTTGAACTCCCCTATTTGCCTTTTGCGCGTAAGGTGCTGATGCATACCATCTCTGGCGATTGTCCTTCGTTTGTTCACTCTACTTTTCCACAGTCGTCTGCAGCGTGTCCCTAAGGGTGCTTTTTTTAAACTGAAATGCTGCAGTCCATTCGAGAGCAGCGTTCTACCCGCAGGTACTGCTCATGATAATTGTGTTGACCGTCCGATCGGCAAAGAAACAGTCTCAATAGCAACCCACCTGCTTGACATATCGCGGTGATGCAAAACTTTTGATGTGAAAACCAAAAGAAGCCCCTACATGATGAACCTTTCTTGTAGAGCCTGCGTACTAAAATGTCCTCTTTTCCTTTGACAAAATATAGCATACCACATGTCTTAATTGTTTTAATGCTGTATCACACGAATTCGATACTGAATGAATCAGCACTTTAAATGATGTCAGTGATCCCCACCAGCCTCACGTCACATATTTCAGTCAATTCCGCTACAGCTTACAGTATTGCAAGATGTCGCTAAATAAAACAAGTCGAATAGAGTGTTCAGTTATTCGATCGTCATACCACGTGTGCAGTCCTCCAACCTGCGAGCGCCACAGCCGGACGCTGCGCGCCCAGCCAGAACGACGCAATTGCGTCACGCGGAAAACTGTCATCGGCGCGATTGGTAATCAGTTAAAATTAATATTTACGACGCGGGCATTCCCCGAACACCAGTAACGGTAGGACGCACCTGCACCGGGCGCGCGCGCGCGCTCCGCATAGAAACGCAAATGGCAGCGGGTACAGCACTGAATTGTTAAAACGTACAACGAGGGTGTAGCGCAGAGATGACAAACAGCGCAGCGCCGCAACGGTCCATGGTATCGCTGACGTCAGACCACAGCGATTCCCGAGGGCAAACGACGTTCGTGAAAACAAGGTAAACGGCAAGCTGTCCTATCCACGGATTCCAATGCTGTTGTGCCTTCCTAAGAGATCCTGATCTTGCAGTCAAACCATGAATGAAAATATTGTACGACGCTGAAGACAAATTGATGTTTTTCTTTATTCTTTGCTTTTTTCTCGATTACTACTACCAGTGTACAATATTGCAGTTCATCCAAATAGATATGCGATTAGTTTATGAAGTACGTGAATTCCCAGCAAACGCACCAAATAATACAATTATGAGGGTTAGACCAGTACCATTCACACCACGTTCTCCCGACTTCGGTCCTATGGATTTATTTCTGTGGGGAAGATGAAGTGTTTTGTGTGAGACACACGGAGAGACACTCCAGAAGAGCGGGTTGCTCGTTTGGCCTAAGCTACAGTCATTATTTGTGTGACACGGTTGTTTTCAGCGTGTTAGATCATTAACACGCAAATGACAGCAATGCATTAGTGTAAACAGACGACGTTTTTAACATCTCTAAAACAATATTCATCCCACGGAAATTCAAAACTTCATGGACTCATGTGGGAGAAACGGTTCACCTGTGATACTTCGGCAACATTAAAAAGGTTTTCTTTTTTAACTTCTATATATACTCTAAAACATTGTGCGTGTAGTATTTTACACCCTGCGTTTATATATAGGCTGGAGAAAAGCTACTTCTAATACGACGAGAGCATTATACTGTATGTACTAATGGTACAAGTAGAATTCCTTACTACTTGAAGAAACTGAAAATAATTGTATCTGCCGTCGATTTTATGGAGTAGTAAGTGATGAGGTACGCTGTAAAACTGCACCGTGCAAAATCTACTGTCATAAACAAAAATTCCATTAAGCTCAAAAGATAAGTAAAATATATGTGATTGGTCCTTTGAGCTTAATGAAATTTTTGTTTATGCCAGTAGATTTTGCACGGTGCAGTTTTACAGGATACCTCATCACTTACTCCTCCACAAAATCGACAGGCAGATAGAATTATTTTCTGTTTCTTCGAGTAATTAGGCATTCTACTTGTACTGTTAGTACATACGGTATAATGCTCTCATCGTATCAGAAGTCGCTTTCCTTCAGCCAATATACTAACGTAGAGTGTAAAATACTATATACACAAAATTTTAGATTGTTTATAGAAGGTAAAAAAGAAAACCTTTTTTATGTGACAGAAGTGTCACAGGTGAACCGTTTCTCCCACAGTAGTCCATGAAGTTTTGAATTTCCGTGGGATGAATATTGTTTTAGAGATGTTAAAAACGTCGTCTGTTTACACTAATGCATAGCTGCCATTTGCGTGCTAATGATTTTTTAACACGCTGAAAACACCCGGTGTCACACAAATAATGACTGCCGCTTAGGCCAGATGGGAAACTCGCTCTTCTGGAGTGTCTCCCCGTGTGTTGTACCCAAAACACTTCATCTTGGACTTGCAAATACAGCAAAAGTGTGTCGGTTAGAAGATAGTGGAAGCAAGCCCCTGATAGCTGACTGGGCCGGCACGGTAGCTCAGCGTGTTCCGTCTATGGGTTAGCTGCCCTCTGTAATAAAGGAAAAGAACCTGAGTGGGTCTGCACGGGTGTCATTAGATGTCCGCTCCGAACGAATTCAACGAACAATATCGAACAAAATGAGATCAACAAAAAAATAAAAAAAATATGGTCAGCGTGAAGGAATGTCATACCTAACGCCCCGGGTTCGATTCCCGGATGGGTCGGAAATTTTCTACGCTCAGGTACTGGGTGTTGTGTTGTCCTTATCATCATCATTTCATTCCCATCGACACCCAAGTCACCGACGTGGCGTCAACTCGAAAGACCTGCACCAGTGAACGCTCTACCCGACGGGAGACCCTAGCCACATGGCATTTCCATGTTTAGTGGAAGCAAGAATTACTCGGTGTGGAACGCCCCAGAACATATCATGTATACTGTGAGAAGGAAGTTTGCAACAAAAAAATTCTTCGGCTGTTAGATGAATAAAATAATGAACGGCATTATTATTTTAGCCTAGTCTGGAATCATCACTTCGTAAGAACTTCTCTTCCGCAGACCAATTTAAACCCGTTATATTGCGTGTAATTCTCTCCGCTCATGCAACGACACGCACAGGAGTAATTCGTACATCGCCTGTGAGCTGACTCACTCCACATGGTTTCGATGGAAATCTTAAAATGGTCCTTCTCTTATCATCAGTCACAATTTTCTCTTTTTTGCCAAACACTTGATTTCATACAGCGCATATATCCAGCGTCTCAGTTATTTGTTGGAACTATCTCTCTACAGATCTGGCCCTCCACAGCTCTCTCTAGCGAACTGGTAGTTTTGTAAATCATAGATTGCAGCGATCAGTCGTCCTTTCCTGAATTTTATTGTGCAGATCTAGATTTCGGCCAGAAGCTAGCCATTCTCAATGCACTATTAGTTTCGCTCAATACATGTAATGCCTGTTGGTCGGGCTTCATCCACTGTTCATTGATTCAGTGGATGAAGTCCGACCTACAGACATTACATGCATTGAGCGAAAACAATAGTGCATCGAGAATGGCTAGCTTCTAGCCGAAATCTAGATCTGTAGAATAAAATTTAAGAAGGACGACTGATCGCTGCAATCTGTAATTTACAAGTCAATATAACAGTCGCTGAGTGCAACAGCTTTCTGAATGGAAGGTAACCTGAAAAAAATGGAAGTTATTTCTTGATGTCTTAACAAATGTTTTGTGGCCCTGCCCTTATGGTTAATGTTTTGCACATTTTCCTTTGTCGGGCGATTCTCCGTGGAACCTCTTCATTTCTTATCAGGCAACTCAATTTTCAGTATCTCTCTGTAATATCGCGACACAGACGCTTCGATTACCTTCATTTCCCCACATTCCTTGATTCACTTCTAGACAATGCAGTGCTGCAGACTTAAATTATCGCATAACAGTTGAGCGAGATGCATAACGAATCCTCGCATCGAAACAGTCGCCTAGCGTTTAGGGTTATTACTATGTTTAAGACGTTCTTCTCTGGTGAATGTTAGACCGTTTCTAATTTCTGTGACACGTAAACATTAACCAAACAAATGAGAATAGAGGCACAAGGATCCTGATGTCCCGTTGTTCACAGAGCGGTTACAGCTGCTGCCCCCCAGTGCTCATTAGCGATATGTGCAGCCTCGCAGGGTTGTGCTTGGCCGTAACGTATAGGGCTGCCGTCTAGTTAACGGAGGCCACGGCGTTCTGTGGTCCCGTTACGACGTACCCGTCGTAAAGCTGGCGTTACTCACCTAGCACCTCGTGTTAATGCCGAGCATGGAGTGCTTGGCGGTCGGAGTCCACATTCCAGGGATGAGCCACCAGTCAGATGTCGCCCTCGCTGATCAGCGTACTGTTGTCTTCCGTCGAGTCCCCTCTGCTACTGAAGGCAGAGAGTTTTGAAGTGTGGCTCTTCAACTTGCCGTGGAACTCATCGTGTTATGTCACCGTGTGGTTGCGCATGATCAGTAACGTATTTCTTGCAGATGCCTTTAGTTATGAAGCTCTATTTACTCCGTCCGAACAGACCTCGGAAGGCCCAACGGCACCAACCTACCGCCGTGTCATCCTTAGCCGATGAGCATCACTGGATATGGAAGGGCGTGTGGTCAGCACACCACTCTCCCGGTAATTGTCAGTTTTCGGACCGGAGTGCACCTCGCATGCCAACAGCGCTCGCCAGACCCAGACGCGGCCATCCAAGTGCTAGCCGAGCCCGAAAGTGCTTAACTTCGGTGATCTGACGGGACACTGTGGTAACCATTACGGAAAGGCAGCTGGCATGAAGCTTTACACAGGATCCTAAAAAGAAATATTTTCTACTTTGATATTTGGTTGTTGTTGTTGTGGTCTTCAGTCCTGAGACTGGTTTGATGCAGCTCTCCATGCTACCCTTTCCTGTGCAAGCTTCTTCATCTCCCAGTACTTACTGCAACCCACATCCTTCTGAATCTGCTTAGTGTATTCATCTCTTGGTCTCCCTCTACGATTTTTACCCTCCACGCTGCCCTGCAATACGAAATTTGTGATCCCTTGATGCCTCAAAACATGTCCAACTAACCGGTCCCTTCTTTTTGTCAAGTTGTGCCACATACTCCTCTTCTCCCCAATTCTATTCAATACATCCTCATTAGTTATGTGATCTACCCATCTAATCTTCAGCATTCTTCTGTAGCACCACATTTCGAAATCTTCTGTTCTCTTCTTGTCCAAACTGTTTATCGTCCACGTTTCACTTCCAAACATGGCTACACTTCATACAAATACTTTCAGAAACGACTTCCTGACACTTAAATCTGTACTCGATGTTAACAAATTTCTCTTCTTCAGAAACGCTTTCCTTGCTATTGCCAGTCTACATTTTATATCCTCTCTACTTCGACCGTCATCAGTTATTTTGCTTCCCAAATAGCAAAACTCCTTTACTACTTTAAGTGTCTCATTTCCTAATCTAATATCCTCAGCATCACCCGACTGAATTCGACTACAATCCACTATCCTCGTTTTGCTTTTGTTGATGTTCATCTTATATCCTCCTTTCAAGACACTGTCCATTCCGTTCAACTGCTCTTCCAAGTCCTTTGCTGTCTCTGACGGAATTACAATGTCATCGGCGAACATCAAAGTTTTTATTTCTTCTCCATGCAATTTAATACCTACTCCCAATTTTGCTTTTGTTTCCTTTACTGCTTGCTCAATATACAGATTTAATAACATCGGGGAGAGGCTACAACCCTGTCTCACTCCCTTCCCAACCAATGCTTCCCTTTCATGTCCCTCGACTCTTATAACTGCCATCTGGTTTCTGTAGAAATTGTAAATAGCCTTTGGCTCCCTGTATTTTACCCCTGCCACCATTAGAATTTGAAAGAGAGTATTCCAGTCAACATTGTCAAAAGCTTTCTCTAAGCCTACAAATGCTAGAAACGTAGGTTTGCGTTTCCTTAATCTTTCTTCTACGATAAGTCATAAGGTCATTATTGCCTCACGTGTTCCAACATTTCTACGGAATCAAAACTGATCTTCCCCGAGTTCGGCTTCTACAAGGTTTTCCATTCGTCTGTAAAGATTTCGCGTCAGTATTTTGCAGCTGTGACTTATTAAACTGATAGTTCGGTAATTTTCACATCTGTCAATAGCTGCTTTCTTTGGGATTGGAATTATTATATTCTTCTCGAAGTTTCATACATCTTGCTCACCAGATGGTAGAGTTTTGTCAGGACTGGCTGTCCCAATGCCGTCAGTAGTTCTAATGGAACGTTGTCCACTCCCGGTGCCTTGTTTCGACTCAGGTCTTTCAGTGCTCTATCAAACTCCTTACGCAATATCGTATGTCCCATTTCATCTTCCTCTACATCCTCCTTCATTTCCATAATATTGTCCTCAAGTACATCGCCCTTGTATAGACCCTCTATATACTCCTTCCACCTTTCTGCTTTCACTTCTTTGCTTAGAACTGGGTTTCCATCTGAGCTCTTGATATTCATACAAGTGGTTCTCTCCAAAGGTCTCTTTAATTTTCCTGCAAGCAGTATCTATCTTACCCCTAGTGAGATAAGCCTCTACATCCTTACATTTGTCCTCTGGCCGTCCCTGCTCAGCCATTTTGCACTTCCTGTCGATCTCATTTTTGAGACGTTTGTATTCCTTTTTGCCTGCTTCATTTATTGCATTTTTATATTTTCTCCTTTCATCAATTAAATTCAATATTTCTTCTGTTACTCAATAATTTATACTAGCCCTCGTCTTTTTACGTACTTGATCCTCTGCTTCCTTCACTACTTCATCCCTCAGAGATACCTATTCCTCTTCTACTGTATTTCTTTTCCCAATTCCTGTCAATTGATCCCTTATGCTCTCCCTGAAACTCTGTACAACCTCTGGTTTAGTCATTTTATCCAGGTCCCGTCTCTTTAAATTCCCACCTTTTTGCAGTTTCTTCATAACCAATAGATTGTGGTCAGAGTACACATATGACCCTGGAAAAGTTTTACAATTTAAAATCTGGTTCCTAAAGCTCTGTCTTACCATTATATAATCTATCTGATACCTTCTAGTATTTCCAGGTTCCTCCATGTATACAACCTTCTTTTATGGTTCTTGAACCAAGTGTTAGATATGATGAAGTTATCCTCTATGCAAAATTCCACCAGACGGCCTCCTCTTTCATTTCTTATCCCCAATCCATATTCCCGTACTATGTTTCCTTCTCTCCCTTTTCCTACTCTCGAATTCCAGTCACCCATGACTATTAAATTTTCGTCTCCTTTCACTACCTGAATAATTTCTTTTATTTAATACATTTCATCAATTTCTTCATCATCTGCAGAGCTAGTTGGCATATAAACTTGTACTACTGTAGTAGGCGTGGGCCTCGTGTCTATCTTGGCCACAATAATGCGTTCACTATGCTCTTTGTAGTTGCTTACCCGCACTCCTATTTTTTTATTCATTATTAAACCTAGTTCTGCATTACCCATAATTGGTTTTGTATTTATAGCCCTGTATTCACCCTACCAAAAGTCTTGTTCCTCCTGCCACCGAACTCACTAATTCCCTCTATATCTAACTTTAACCTATCCATTTCCCTTTTTAAATTGTCTAACCTACCGGACCGATTAAGGGATCTGACATTCCACGCTCCGATCTGTAGAATGCCAGTTTTCTATCTCCTGATAACGACGTACTATGTAATTTTAAATTCACTTTTTGGAGTCTCACTAGCCGCATGTGAAAAGTACCAGGTGTTATGGCAACGTCGCTTGCTTTACTAACCTCTCAAATTAAAAAGGAAAAAACGAAAGGAAGACAGCGGTTCCTTCTCTGTTTGACGCGTTATGTAAAGCTTTTTGCAACAGACCATGTTTACGCACAGTACCGATGGTTTATAATGGTGCTTTACATGCAGATCACACTTCCACGATTACATCACGACTTTCCAGTTTTATCTCAGATCTCTTCTGTTCACTAAACATAAACAATGCAACATTAAGAATGCTCTAAATGAATGATTATTTCCAATATTGCCACAGAAAACACTGTGTAACGGTTAGCATTACTACATTATGAGTGTAGTAATTGCATTCAACACCCGCACTGAGAAGTCACAAAAAGCAACAGTGGTATCTGATACGCGGCATAATATATTTTATTCGTATGGGATACGTCTTGTCTTGGGAAATGAGTTGAGTATAATGAAAGTTCGTGGAAAAGGACTCAACGCGAATGGTTTGGTCATCTGTTACAAATCTGATTTCACGCTCAGTTACGTCGCGTCCAGTTTCGAAGCGCCAAATGCTAATAATACGATGAAGGTTCAGCTTAAATTTCATGGGGATCTGTGTTTCTGGGAAGCAGAACGTTGTAATCCTGCTGCACATCATAGGTGACAGGCATTTTCTCTCAGATTATAATTACGTGCTTGGTGTCTCCACAGAAATGTCTTTGAACCATGCGAAAAAAATGTAAGAGAAAGTAGTCTCAGCTAATTAAAACTATATTTCTCTCTCTGTCAGACTGTTAACAATTCGATTCAGTAAATGAACTCTTTAATACTGTTAGATTAGATGTTCGTGTAGCGTCGTCCGAAGTACTCGGATAAGCAGAATATTTTGGTTTGAAAGTTGCAGGTCACCAT
The DNA here is from genome assembly GCF_023864275.1 of Schistocerca cancellata. Classification (NCBI taxonomy): domain Eukaryota; kingdom Metazoa; phylum Arthropoda; class Insecta; order Orthoptera; family Acrididae; genus Schistocerca; species Schistocerca cancellata. The sequence goes on along the minus strand of NC_064632.1, from coordinate 216,898,590 downwards.
CACACTTTAACAGAATGAATAAGAGAGAGTGAGGAATGATATAAACGAAGAATAACGCCTTGCTTTTGTTTTTGCTTTTAGTGAGTTTTCAATGTGGGAGATGAATATAATTACTACGTTCGTAATAGCTGTAATAATATTGGAAATTGTGTTTCATTTACGGCATTGTTAATCTTACACTACATTGTTTATGTTTACAGGATAGAAAACATCATCTGAGATAAAACTGGTACGCGTCCAAATCGTAATGTAATCGTAAAAGTGTGGTTTACATGTAAAACTCCGTTATAAACCACCGGTACTGTGCGTAAACACGGCCTGTCTCAAAAAGCTACAGCTAATGCGTCAATCCAAGAAGGAACCACTGTCTTCTCCGTTGTTTTTTTTTTTTAATTGAGAAGTAATTACACAAAGTGTCATTTCCATAACTCATGGTACTTTTCAAATTCCATTCATGAGACTCCAAAAAGTAACGCTAACATTACATATTACATTAATATGTATGATTTATTTGCTGATGAAGAGCGCAACCAGCTACAAAAATTTTTGAAAATCTTAATTTCACGTCTATAACCGGTTTCTGTCAAATATACCCATCTTCTGCTGGCTACTTTCTCCAGTTACGTTCATCTACTAAGCCACATCATATCGCCCGCTCCTGCACTGCACAAGAATGTTTGAATATTTAGCTCCACTTTATAAGTTGTTTGAATAGCAAAAACGTGTAACTAGAACCGTTGTGCACACTTACATATTGCAGGTGGTTACTAACAGTTTCGCTTTATATCCAAGCAAATGCAGATTCATCAGCATCTTTTAGCTATCCAGATAATTTATAATGATGAACTAAATAAGTTACTAAAATATTCTTGTGCAGTGCAGCAACGTACGAATTGGTGCGGACGTATAAAGTAATACAAATGGAAAAGCTATCCATCTGAAGGTTTGAGGAGAAATGCAGTGCAGTTAAAAACTTCAAGTTAAGGTCCAGCAATATTTATTGATTGTTTTGGTTACGGCGTACATTTCTTATGGGCTAATGCCGAAAACATGTTACCCGTGAGGTGATGGTTGGGAGGGGGCCAATACAAAAGTGGATACGAAGCAGATGTAATCCGAGTCAGTACCAGAGGTAATAAATTTTGTAAATTTTATGATAGTTTCGCACAGAGTAATCTCTTCTTTTCGGTCAAGTATTACTTCCTAATTTATTAATATTTTTATTCTAAATCTTGTTCCTTCTTCTTCTTCTTCTTGAATCCAGTCTACTACTCTCTACTAACGCAAAGAGTAGATAAATATCGGTTTGGTTAATTTGTTGTTATCCTTTGCTGTGACAAATTTCTTCAATATTTGTACATTTACTGATTTCGAGTATTTTCTTCACAGTTCTTCTCGTCAGTATCTATAGTTCTTCAAACTTGTAACTAAATATTCGATTTTTACTTCGGGTCAATTCTAGCGTCCGATTCCACTCATCGGCTTTGATCAATGGCATCGTACCTGAGGCAGAGATGTTACGCAGAGGCAGTCTTTGAAAACAACTGATCATATTCGTAAACCAACGAATGTACCATACGATAACATTACAAATACAGTTCACGTGATTACTTATTTAGCCATCAATAATACAAGAATTAGAGGTAAAGAAAATAAATAAGAACGCAAAAAGAGAAGTATACATGTCTGAAATAAATTGTTATCGCAGTTTATGCGAGTAAGAAAAGCACAGAAAACCTTTAAATCCACTGCAATATAGTGCATGGCAAAGTCATAATACTAAGAATCAGCGTTAACTTTTAATACTAATTGTTAAATCTAATGGGACGAGAACACAAGTAACGAAATTTGGCAAAAAAAAAAACAAAAAAAAAAAAAAAAAAAAAAAAAAACGGTCTAACAAATACTAGAATTGACACTGGAACTGACCTATATAGGTTAATTGTAGTTACCGAATACTACCATTCCATGGTTCGTAATTTAGATCGTTTAAACACCAAGTGTGTACTAAAGTGTCATAGGATTTCTACATAAGGCATTACTATCTCCATTACCCGGGTGATCCCGGCGGAGATTCGAGTCCTCCCTCGGGCATGGGTGTGTTTGTTTGTCCTTAGGATAATTTAGGTTAAGTAGTGTGTAAGCTTAGGGATTGATGACCTTAGCAGTTAAGTCCCATAAGATTTCACACACATTTGAGCTATTTTCATTACTATGGAAAACAGGAAAACTTGGAAGCTGTACCAACAATATTCATTAGTTTTTCGTACTAGTTCTGAGATCAATAAGATATCTAGAAATTCTACAATCACATAGTCCACAGATTTATTGCAAAAATGTCCAAAATTAAGAATCATCGATAGGTTGGAATCGGTAACTAGAATTGACATATATAGAAGCTCAGTTCTAGTTAACGATTCCAATTCTTTTATACACCGCAGTAATTTTAGAGGGTAACGGTAAATGTAGGAATGACACTACGTTTCAGTGCATACAACTGCAAAAATAATTTACATATGAATCGTGGAGCGATTGGAGTCTCTAACTGAAATTTACCTACATAGGTTAATTCTAGTTATCCATTCCCAAATCCTTAGTTTTTGTAGAGGTTTGTTTGTCATATACTGGCCTCTCTTTAGAGTGTCGGTTTCTCCACGTTTTATGCTACTGTTTCGCATAGGTTGTCATTCGCTTAATTTTTCGGTTTGTCTGATACTTTCTAGTTACTCCCCCCCAAAACCCACCACCGCCCCACTTTCGTGCACTTCTCCCGTTAGGTTCAATAATTAATATAAAACTAACGCTATTTTATAACAGTATGTCTTCACCATTTGCTTTACTGTCATGCAATTTAAAGGTTCTCTCTGTTTTTCTAATCGCATAAATTAAGACAATATTACTTACTTTTGATTCTTGTCCTTAATTATTTTCGTTATCTTCAGTTCTCTCCGATATAATTCGTGACTAAGTAAATAACTGCGTGAATGTAATTGTAATTTTATCTTATGCTACATTCGTTTGTTTACGAGTATGATCTGTAGCTTTCACAGATTACCTATAAGTAGCATCTTTGCCTTGCTCAAAACCGACGAGTGGAATCGGGCACTAGAATTTCTCTTACTTCTCATAGGCCCTCTGGTTTCACTGTAGTATTGAAGTGGTTCATTGTAAGGCTGTCAGATAGGCATCTTCCACATGATACCATAGGCGGTGATTTCATTTGGTATGTAGTTTTCTACAGTACGTAACCATTCATCATTTTCTTGAATTATCTCCTCTGACTAATTGATTTTTACCATTTACTTTTCTGTTTGACCAAAACTGTGATAAGAAACTTGGAAACATTTTTGATGTTTGCATTAATTTTTGCTGTTTGTTTACAGGGATCCTTCAAACCAGAATTTTTATTCTCCTTCAGCAAGAGATTGACTGTGCTGCCGAATTTAGTACAGTTTCAAACGAAAGTTTTATAATTCAGATTCCTGTGGTGTTCTCCAAACCCACACAGGTCAGAAACATTGATGTTAATCATACAGCTCTAAAGACCTAAAGAAATTCAGAATTAGAAAAAGGTATATTCTATTGTTACCAGGATTCAAGTCAGTAACCTCAAAATTTTTAGTAGAGCGTTTCATTTTCCTACTCAGCTACTTATTCGTTTTACCAAATTTACTGTCTACATAGGCGCTATATAACTGCTTTATCAAATAGTCCTAGTCGTGTCGTACAGGGTGTTTGGAAAGTTTCGGGTTACAATATATCTTGGAAATGATGTCCATGGGCAACTCTTTCTGCACTGAAGTACGTAGCTGTTCCAGTTTGTAAGTCATAAAGCGTGGGTTGGCAACTGCGATACACTACAGATTTTTCTGCTCAGCACCGAAAAAGAGTCTGGTGAAGTAAGAGCGAGATCTTTCAGTAGAAACATAGTGTTGTTAGCTGTGTCAACAGTGGCACCATCTTCTTGAAATCATGAGTAGTTGACTTCGTCTTCTTTCAACTGGGCAATGAAACGCTGGAACACTAAAGCATAACATTCAGTGTTCGCGACTTTTTCAGAAAATAAGTGGTCACTAATGTGCTGTCTGGACACTGCTAAACCTACTCCAATTTTCTGATGATGCAATTGTGTTTCAATCTCAGCATTAGGATTCTCCGTTGACCATAGTCTTGTGTTTTGTGTGTTACTGTGATAAGAGTGGTTAAACCTTGACTCATCTATCTTGAAGGTGGCATTAAAAATATCAGTGGGATCCTCTCAACAAAATATGCAAGCCATTCATAGTAAAACATTCGCTTTTCATGATTTCAACTCTTGCACTGGTGTCACTTCCTACGGAAACAATTTCAGTGTTGGCCGATTGGTTTTATGTGCAGTTGCTAGCCCGTCATCGTTTTAGTGTGACAACCTTTACTGGGCTCTGCTGCACTGAGTCTCCCTCTCGACTCCTGCACTAAATCCCTGTATTTATCGCCCTGCAGAGACACAAATTCTGCAATAAAAATTCGTTTCAGAATTAGTAGCATAATAATGTAAAAATAATTTGAACGTGTAAGCAGTACGCATCGTATTCCATAGCTTTCAATTGAACCAAACAGTTAAATGTTATGCAACGGCAAATCGAGCTAAAAAACGTACACGTGTCTCTAAACAAACAGTTCATCCAATTTGTGCTCCGCCAGCTTTGTTTAGAATTACCAACGCAATCAACATCCCCAGTCCGCCGTCCAGCGAACAGCTATTGATGGAGCGCACTGTAGTTTCGATCAATAGAAAATGTAGTAGAAATAAAATTATGAAAACTTTACTAAATATTTGACAAACTCAAATTTTCTGAACAAAATAAGCAAGCACATAGACAGGTGAGACGTGCAACATGTGCCTAAATGAAAGGCAAGCGTAATTAACTGATGCGAAATATGAACTGGACGAACAAATTAGTTGCTCAGCAAGTTTAATTTGTGACATTGCATCCTGTTATTGCAATTTCTGATGAAGGTAATGATATGATAATGAAGCAAAATGTTCTAAACTATTCGCTAATAAAAATATTACACTCCGGGGTGACAAGTCATGAGGTAACGATATGCACATATCCAGATAGAGGTGGTATAGCATTCTCAAGACTTAAAAGGGCAGTACAGTAGCGGAGCTGTCCTTTGTACTCAGGTGATTGAGGTGTAAAGGTTTCCGACGCGATTATGGCCGCACGGCGGAAATTAACAGTTCTTGAATGCATAATGGTGGTTGGAGCTGGACCCAGGGGACATTCCATTTCGAAATCGTTAGGGAATTCAATATTCCGAGATCCGCAGTGTCAAGAGTGTGTCGAGAATACCAAATTTCACGCGTTACTTCTCACCATGGACAACACAGTGGCCGAGTGCCTTCGCTTGCCAACCGAGAGCAACGTCGTTAGCGTAGAACTGTCAGTGTTAACACCAAGCAACACTGCGGGAAATAATCGCAGAAACGGGGACGTACGAGGCGAACGTATCGGTTAGGACAGTCTGCAGGAACTTGGTGTTAATAGTCAATGGCAGCAGACGACCGGCGCGAGTGGCTTTGCTATCAGCACAGTGCCTCTACTGGGCTCGTGACTGTGCCGATTTGGCCCTAAACGACTGGTAATCATGTCCTGGTCGGATGAGTCCCAGTTCGTAAGAGCTGGTGGTAGGCTTTGAGTATGGCATAGACCCCACGAAGCCATGGACCTGTCAGAGGCACTGTGCAAGCTGGTAGTGGCTCCATAATGGTGTGGAGTGTGTTTACACGGAGTGGACTGGGTCCGCTAGATGTTTTGCTACTTGGAGACCATTTGTAACCATTCGTGAAAGTCATGTTCCCAAACAACGCTGTAATTTTTATAGATATCAAAGCGGCATGTCATAGGGCTATAATTGTTATCGACTAGCTTGAAGAACCTTGTGGGCAGTTCGAGCGAATTTTTTGGCCACCCAGACCACCCGACAAGAATTCCATCGAACATTTATGGGACGTAATCTAGAGGGCGGTACGTGCAAAATATCCTACACCAGCAACGCAATTATGAATGACTTAAAGAGGCCGCACAGCTCAATATTTCTGCAGGGGACCTCCAACGACTTATTGTGCACTACACCGAGCAGAAGTTGTTCGACAGCATATTAAGAAGGGTCCCTCTGTCACCTTGTTGCCTTTATACCACATCACTGCTCACGTTTATTACATTTTGTTGCTAAGTTTAAATGCACGGTATAGGAAGATTATATTACGAGAGGCTAAAGAACACGGCTACGAACAAAAGGCAAACTCATCGAATGACGCGCCAGATGGTCTCATAGCGCGAGAGCGAGCAAGACCCCTATCTTATTGGTGCAGAGGAGAGACTCTGGGGATTCATCTACAACGCTGGGCGCCAAGTAGTGAACCTTTCGTTATTAATTTTTAGTGTCTGAATGTTAATGTACAGCTCCAACAGTGCTGATAACATTACTTGTGCTGAGAACTTGTTAATAATAATTTAAATATTCGTCTGGAAATGCTAATTACTAATTTTAGTTATTGTCAGTGGTTATTGAAGGAAAGGATGGACCATCTACAAGTGCGCCGTGATAGGGCAGGCGGCGAACAACTAAACTAGCTCAGTACCTGTTAGAGATCGGTGTCCTAGGAGGCAATACATGAATCCGTTTTTAAAATCTGACATCATGTAAAGACGCAACAGTTTGCTGAAAAATTGCCACAGATGGCGTACTTTTGCCATGTTGTGTTAATCCAAGGCAGTCTACGATCGGTTTCTGGAGTAGCAACACGCGAACAATTGTGTAAAGCGCTACTCTCTATAAAGACGGAATTAATTGTTAATGTGGTCTTGGGAAACCTATCTGTGCCATCTCATGTTGATTCTAACAGCGTGTGAAACATTTCTCTGATTTTTGCGGTGCTCGGGAACTAATGATCAATGACTGGGTATCTTCTTATAACACTATTAACGGTAGACTAGCCTCAAAAATTTTTTTACTAGCTTTGTGGCGGATGAACTAACACAAAATTGGTTGGAATCTTAAAATTGTACGGATCTTATTGTACCCACTTGTCACATTATTATGACTGTTTATGGCATGAGCGTTAGAGCTTACGACCGACTGAGAAGAAACGAAGCTGGACGACTGCTACGAGACATCTTTAGGAGCCATGAGGTAAGCAAGTTGCCTCCATCTGTGCTAGGGATTGCAGAGGTTTCTCGCACACTTCCACCGTTTTTGTTAATCCGGGCACATCTTTGAGGTTGGAAGTCTTATTTAGTGTTTGTGACCGCACTTGAAGCTTAAGGCAATTTACTGTGAGACTACATTTTCCATCGACTCTAATATTCATTACATCTGGCATCACTAATGTGGGGAAAAATGCGTTTGAATAGCAGTTAATTTTAATAGGAAACATTAAACACCTTAACACTCGTTAAAGCCTTAATGTATACAAGTTTTATGGGAACTTTAATAAATCAATAATAAATTACGGAAAACTGTATATATACTAAGATGGTATCTGTTCTTTCGGACATGTCCGAAAGAACAGATACCACCGGTGACCATGCAGCTCGTTAGAATGAACTTACAATGAAATAAACACCATTAGCTGCTTACAGGCGTTGACATACGTCAACGGGGACAAATGAAAATGTGTGCCCCGACCGGGACTCGAACCCGGGATCTCTTGCTTACATGGCAGACGCTCTATCCATCTTTTTTTTTTTTAATCTCATTTTGTTCGCTTTTTGTTCATTGCATCTGCTCAGGACGGACGTCGTAAGACATCCGTTTAAGTTCGTTGATGATCGATTGACTCGGCATGTAGCCCTCTGACCGAACACGCTGAGCTACCGTGCCGGCTAAAAATAAAGAAATTAAACTTTTCACACGAGGGAATCCCATCTGAGCCACCGAGGACACAGAGGATAGCGCGACTGCAGGGATTTATCTCTGGCACGCCTCCCGCGAAACCCACATTCTCAACGTATTGTCCCGCACTACATTCGTAGTGCCCCCGCCCATTATACTCAATACTCGCGGCGCGTTGCCGATTCCCGTAAGAGTTCGGGCTTTGTCCGAAAGAACAGATACCATGTTGGTATATATATATGGTTAAGGCTCACCGGCCACTTGACCATCTTCTTCTTCTGTGCGAATGCACAAACAGTGCCTGAACTCTTACGGGAATCGGCAACGCGCTGCGAGTAACGAGTATAATGGGCGGGGGCACTACGAATGTAGTGCGGGACAATACGTTGAGAATGTGGTTTTTGCGGGAGGCGTGCCAGAGATAAATCCCTGCAGTCGCGCTATCCTCTATGTCCTTGGTGGCTCAGTTGGATAGAGCGTCTGCCATGTAAGCAAGAGATCCCGGGTTCGAGTCCCGGTCGGGGCACACATTTGCATCTGTCCCTGTTGACGCATGCAACGCCTGTAAGCAACTAAGGGTGTTCATTTCATTGTAAGTCCACGGACAACTGATTGGTTCAGGAAAGCAGAACCTGTATTTCGCGGCCAGTAATTCGTCGTGCAAAGCTTTATCCGCAAACGAAACTGTAGAACTTGATACGAAGCGGAGCACCATCAGGCTTGGTGTTTGTGTAAGGCCGGTGGAGGCCGGAGGAATGCGATTATGGAGCCGGCGCCTCACTCTAAGACAGTCATCATTGAGAGCTGCAGTGGCGGCTGGCCCCCTGGGAAGTGGGTCGGCCGTCACTCACCGACAACCAAGGCGGCCATTAAACGAGCCGGCTATTTCGGGAGCGGCGGGAACATTCCATTACATTCGGCGATAAAGTCTTTATGGCGGCGACGCGCCGGGTAGCTGGTGCCTGCTGGTTGGCGGCTGCGCCAACAGACGGCACGGAGGGAGTGCCGGCGCTGTACCGGCCGGAATCCAGATAGCGCCGCACTGAATACGCGCGCCGCCAGCGAAGGAGCTGCCTGTGCCAACCCAACGGCGGCAGCGTTCCCGCCAACGTAAACGAATATCGCCCTCGCACAAAATTATATCGCAAACTCTCTACTGAGATTTTCTCGCTTCAACGTAAAGACACACACTCATTCCATATCTTTTCATATCTTCTCTAGCTGAGCGCTCAGAGTTGCCAGTGCATGTATTTATTCCAGTTCTGTTAGTCCATATCCTCCCCCCCCCCTCTCTCTCTCCACATACTCTGCCCTCCGCTCTATCCATCTGCTTCTCCCCCCTCTATCCATCTGCTTCTTCCCCCTCCTCTTACACACCCCACTCTCCTTCCACCTCCTGATGCTCCTCTCTCTGTGTATCTGCAAGTAATTGCTTTGTCCGTCCATCTCTTGCTCACCACTCTCTCTGTCCACCTGCTCTCCTCCCCCCCCCCTTCTCTTTCCCCCACTGTCCATCTTCCCCACCCCACTGAGTTCATCTCCCCTGGCCGGCCGGTGTGGCGGAGCGGTTCTAGGCGCTTCAGTTTGGAACCGCGCGACCACTATGGTCGCAGGTTCGAATCCTGCCTCGGGCATGGATGTGTGTGATGTCCTTAGGTTCAAATGGCTCTGAGCACTATGGGACTTTGCTTCTGAGGTCATCAGTCCCCTAGACCTTAGAACTATGTAAACCTAACTAGCCTAAGGACATCACACACATCTACGCCGAAGGCAGGATTCGAACCTGCGACAGTAGCAGTCGTGCGGTTCCAGACTGTAGCGCCTAGAACCGCTCGGCCACTCACGCCGGCGATGTCCTTAGGTTGGTTAGGTTTAAGTAGTTCTAAGTTCTAGGGGACTGAGGACCTCATATGTTAATTCCCATAGTACTCAGAGCCATTTCATCTCCCATGGCCCATCTATCTCCTCCTCGCCCCACTGTCTACTCCCTCCACTCTCTGCTCTTCATTCGTCGTCCTCCTCCTATCATCTGCTTCTCCACCCTCTCTCAATTCATCTCATCCTTTCCCCATTCTCAGTCCATTCCCCCCCCCCCCCTTCTATCAATCACCTCCACGTTTCTCTCATTTCCCCAAACCAGATAAGAGGTTGCTGGTTCTTACCTCCCCCCACCCCCCAGTATTTTTTCCAGATAATAAGGAAAATATGTACCAAATTTAGCTGAAACCGTTCCATAGACTTGAGCGGAGATTTTACCCCTGGATTTGCCTGCGTACACACGTGTCACATAAATTTCGCATATATCTAATATATTTCACTCATATTTGTATAAATATTTCATCTGTATCTCTAATGAATTTCGCCCTGAAGTCTCTTTTTCACACATATCACTATTTATAAGGTCATACCTCCTGCACTATTTGTCGTAGAACTATATTATTTTGTAGGTAAATTCATCGGCGTAACTGGTTACTGTCTGCGATGTGTGTTTCGAATAGCGTTAGTAGTACAGAAGAAATAAATGCAACATGCAACATGCAGCAGTTTTCAACGCGTCTTAATGTTTATAGCATCATATCTCCTGAAGTATGTGTCTCATATTTAAGTAATAAGACAGTTACTTTCAGCATTACATGTAGATACTGTACACGAAATATGTTGCGAATAGAAGTATAGCAAGTAAGTAATAAATTAAAAAGTGATGCGTGATGTGGCAGTTTTTCACGTACCTCAGTATTTATATCATTCATTATGTGATCAAAAGTATCCGGGCGCACACAAAAACAAACGTTTTTCATACTAGGTGCACTGCGTTGCCACCTACTCCAAGGTACTCCATAACAGCGACCTCAGTAGTCATTAGATATCGTGAAAGAGTAGAATTGGACTCTCCGCGGATCTCACGCACTTCGAACGTAGTCAGGTGATTGGGTGTCACTTGTGTCATACGTATGTGCGCCAGATATCCACGCTCCTATGCATCCCTAGGTCCACTGTTTTCAATGTGATGGTGAAGTGGAAACGTGAAGGAACACGTGCAGCGCAAATGCGTACAGGCTGACCTCGTCTGTTGACTGGCAGAGACCGCTGTCGGTTGAAGACGGTCGTAATGTGTAATAAACAGACATCTATCCAGACCATCACACAGGAATTCCAAAATGCGATCCGATGGCAGGGTGTGGGTATGGCGAATGTCCGGTGAACGTCATCTGCGTGTGTAGTGTCAACAGTAAAATTCCGAGGCGTTGGAGTTATGGTGTGGTCGTGCTTTTCACGGAGGAGTCTTGCACCCCTTGTTGTTTTGCGTGGCACTGCCATAGCACAGGCCTACATTGATGTTTGAAGCACCTTCTTGCTTCCCACTGTTGAAGAACAATTCGGGCATGACGATTGCATCTTTCAACACGATCGAGCACCTGTTCATAATGCACGGCCTCTGGCGAAGTGGTTATACGACAATAAGATCCCAGCAAGGGACTGGCCTGCACAGAGTCTTCACCTGAATTCTATAAAACACCTGTGCGATGTTTTGAGCCGCTAACTTTGTGCCAGGTCTCACCGATCAACATAGCTACCTCTCCTCAGTACAGCACTCCGTGAAGAATGGGCTGCCATTTCCAAAGAAACTTTCCGGCACCTGATTGAACGTATGCCTGCGAGAGTGGAAGATGTCATCAAGGCTAAGGGTGGGACAGCAGCATATTGAATTCCACCGGTAACGACGGAGGACGCCACGAACTTATAAGTCATTTTCAGCCAGGTGTCCGGATACTTTTGATCACATAGTGTATCTCCTGAACTAAGTGCTGTACAATGATATATTTTTGCAAGCACATTCACTGGAGTATGTGAATGTGTTTACAAAACGTGTAGGAGCCAGAGTTAGTGGTAAGGAAGCAAAAAATTAAAAGGTCGTGCCTAATACAGCAGTTTTATTGCATGAACAGCGAAAATGTAGTAAGCGATAAATTTTTCCCTCCATCATTTAGTGCGGAGAGGAGACGGAGGGGTGTTCGTGAGGAAAGTCTTGTAAGGGTTTGAAATTATGCTTGAAGTTTGTTGCAAGTCGCTCAGTCTCATTCTTTGATACTGGATGAAAATAGCCTGACAATTCACCCGTTTTGGGGTATGCTTCTTTTTCATCTTCTCACCCGCCCCTCTGAACGATAGTTCTTACCCCCTCAGTAATTATTTCGAGATAGTAAGTGTATTTATCCAGTGTTTAAGAAGTGACATGATGACACCAGTACAAATTTGAAAACAGAATAAATCACGGAATAATGCAGATAGAGAGGTACAAATTCAAACACATGCTTGGAATGACATGGGGTTTTATTAGAACCAAAAATATACAAACGTTCAAAAAAAGTCCGACAGATGGCGCTTCATCTGATCAGAATAGCAATAATTAGCATAAAAAAGTAATACAAAGCAAAGATGATGTTCTTTACAGGAAATGCTCAATATGTCCACCATCATTCCTCAACAATAGCTGTAGTCGAGGAATAATGTTGTGAACAGAACTGTAAATCATGTCCGGGGTTGTGGTGAGGCATTGGCGTCGGATGTCTTTCAGCATCCCTAGAGATGTCGGTCGATCACGATACACTTGCGACTTCAGGTAACCTCAAAGCCAATAATCGCACGGACTGAGATCTGGGGACCTGGGAGGCCAAGCATGACGAAAGTGGCGGCTGAGCACACGATCATCACCAAACGACGCGCGCGAGAGATCTTTCACGCGTCTAGCAACACTTTTTTTTTGTTTCTAATAAAACCTCATGTCATTCCAAGCATGGGTGTCAATTTCTACCTCTCTATATTATTCCGTGGTTATTAAGTTTTCAAATTTATACTGACTTTTTGATCACCCGGTATATATATATATAAGGCCGAGACTGTTAAGTAATGAAGGGTGTTACAAAAAGGTACGGCCAAACTTTCAGGAAACATTCCTCACACACAAAGAAGGAAAATATGTTATGTGTACATGTGTCCGGAAACGCTTACTTTCCATGTTAGAGCTCATTTTATTACTTCTCTTCAAATCACATTAATCATGGAATGGAAACACACAGCAACAGAACGTACCAGCGCGACTTCAACCACTTTGTTACAGGAAATGTTCAAAATGTCCTCCGTTAGCGAGGATACATACATCTACCCTCCGTCGCATGGAATTCCTGATGCGCTGATGCAGCCCTGGAGAATGTCGTATTGTATCACAGCCGTCCACAATACGAGCACGAAGAGTCTCTACATTTGGTACCGGGGTTGCGTAACAAGAGCTTTCAAATGCCCCCATAAATGAAAGTCAAGAGGGTTGAGGTCAGGAGAGCGTGGAGGTCATGGAATTGGTCCGCTCCGCCTCTACCAATCCATCGGTCACCGAATCTGTTGTTGAGAAGCGTACGAACACTTCGACTGAAATATGCAGGAGCTCCATCGTGCTTGAACCACATGTTGTGTCGTACTTGTAAAGGCACATGTTCTAGCAGCACACGTAGAGTATCCCGTATGAAATCATGATAATGTGCTCCATTGAGCGTAGGTGGAAGAACATGGGTCCAATCAAGACATCACCAACAATGCCTGCCCAAACGTTCACAGAAAATCTGTGTTGATGACGTGATTGCACAATTGCGTGTGGATTCTCGTCAGCCCACACATGTTAATTGTGAAAATTTACAATTTGATCACGTTGGAATGAAGAGAACATTTGCACTGAAATGAGGATTGACACATTGTTTAATGAACCATTCGCAGAAGTGTACCCGTGGAGGCCAATCAGCTGCTGATAGTGCCTGCACACGCTATACATGGTACGGAAACAGCTGGTTCTCCCGTAGCACTCTCCATAATGTGAAGTGGTCAACGTTACCTTGTACAGCAGCAACTTCTCAGACGCTGACATTAGGGTTATCGTCAAGTGCACGAAGAATTGCCTCGTCCATTGCAGGTGTCCTCGTCGTTCTAAGTCTTCTCCAGTCGCGAGTCATAGGCTGGAATGTTCCGTGCTCCCTAAAACGCCGATCAATTGCTTCGAACGTCTTCCTGTCGGGACACCTTCGTTCTGGAAACCTGTCTCGATACAAACGTACCGCGCCACGGGCTATTGCCCCGTGCTAATCCATACATCAAATGGGCATCTGCCAACTCCGCATTTGTAAACATTGCACTGACTGCAAAACCACGTTCGTGATGAACACTAACCTGTTGATACTACGTACTGATGTGCTTGATGCTAGTACTGTAGAGCAATGAGTCGCATGTCAACACAAGCACCGAAGGCAACAATACCTCCTTCAATTGGGCCAACTGGCGGTGAATCGAGGAAGTACAGTACATACTGATGAAACTAATATGAGCTCTAACATTGAAATTAAGCGTTTCCGGACACGTTATATGAAAATACTCGGAAAATACGACTGAATAACGTCGGAAAGTTTGTCACAGCAGTTCGAGCTAACCCCACGTACAAAAGTTAATTAAGAGTTAATTAAGGACTTTGGATCAAAAGGATAACAAAGATCACCCAAAAGGGATATCATGTGTATGATAAAAGTGGATATATATATATATATATATATATATATATATATATATATATATATATATATATATATATACATATGTATATATATATATATATACATATATATACACACACGGGAAAATCCCCCCTTCATCACTACCTCAGAGATGCTGTGTCCCATCCCTCGTGCCGTGCGCCAACTGTAACACCACGCTCCAAATCTTGATAACCTGCCGTTGTAGCAGCAGTAACCGATCTAACAACTGCGCCAGACACTTGTTGTTTTATATAGGTGTTACCGAACGCAGTGGTGTTTTCTGCCTGTTTACATATCTCTGAATACGCATGCTTATACCAGTTTCTTTGTCGCTTCAGTGTGGCTTTGAATGTCAGGTTCATGACGATGTGCCCATCATTTCATTAATGGTCTTAATTACTGTGGTATTTATGGGGAAGTAGGACCCAGCGTGAAATTCGGAAAACCGTGGATTCAGAAATAGAGGTCGATATCATTTTGCATTTGGTACATATTACATAATACGTTGTTGCATGTTAAATTTAGCTAACATACTGAATTTTTCTTTAGATTTATGTAGAGGTCACCAATCTCGAGGAAACTGATCTGATGCAGCACACTCATCTGCGATCGCACCACGCCAGCAATAAAATGAAATATCCAAAACATTCCTCATATTTCACAACCGGTTTCATATATCTAAATGAGACTTTGACAAATAATAGCACGCAAGGGCGAGAGTATTTTACAATATCGTTATTATATAATATTTAGTTATCTATCATGTTATTTCAGTAACTACAGACTTTTTGATGAAAGAATGTAATTTTTAAGGATTGTGGATAGTTGGTGAAACGAGAAATGCTGTGAGTTTTGGAGCAACATAAGTAAAGATGTTACACGTCCTTTTGTACCGAGGATGAGGTTATTTGTAAGATACTGACCTTACTTAATAAAGCACTGCTTCAGAATTCTCTCACAGTTGTGTCTGCGCAACATGTTAGAGAGGTGAGACTGTGTAAACCCCGCTGTGGTTTGGTAATAGAAGCACATTTAACATAGCAACCAGAGAAATGCGTAGGTTTTACTCAAAATTCGCCACTCATGACGCTTCTCTGAATGTTACAAATGGTTAAAAGCAAGGTGAAAATAAATCACTGTATTTTCGCCGGAATTCTTTTTAGATGCTAATGAAAGTAGAGATGACAGTAGATCTTTCTGAATGGTCACCATGCAAGCGTGGGTGTGGATGGCCTTCATTTACATGTGAGCTTAGGCTTCAGTTCAGAACGGCCCTTCAACATTCGGCATTTCCCCTACAACGACTGCCCTTATTGCCCACCATTTACGCTCTCCCCACGCGTGTCCTGGCTTCTGCACATCTACTGGCCCCGGCATTCTGCGTGGACTATACTCCTTGTCATGCGTGGGAAGCTAGTAGCTCGGGCTTAAGCAGTCTGATCACTGTGGTATCAGGGGGCTCCACCCAATGACTATATAACAACTTCACCACGTCTGATTGGCTACTGCATTGTCCCTTAAGCACATATATGGTACTACACTGGCAATGTAAGCAGGTGATCTTGAACACTGTATTTAAAGGGTTTTTACCAGTCTGTCAGCAACACAGAAAATATTTTGAGAATGAAGGTGAACCGAAAGAGGGACCAAAAATTGCTTCAGCTGAAAAGTGATAAAAGATAAATAAATGAACATAATGGAAAAGGAAGGCAGAACCTAGAGGATAGCCAGGTTAACATCTAAAGCTGCCATCATGAGAAAGTTAAGAGAAAGAAGGATAGCCTGAGTGAGAGATTGCAGTTCAAGAAAGGAAGATGCAGGAAGGTTATGGTTTGCTACACATTGGTGTAGGAATCATTTTCATCCCACTCGAGATTGGGAAGATTTCTGGCTGCATTGTCTGCACCTTCCGCAAATGAAGCGACAGTGGTTGTTATTCCTCTCAAAAGAGCTGCTTCGTAAAACCGACATACTCAGTAGGTGTGTTTATACACACCTATATATCAAATTCACATTGTTTCTGACACGAAAACGTATGTTCGCTCGTTGACAGGAAAACGCCTGTTCGCTCGTTCGCTGACATTCCTTGTGTGACTACCGTTAGATCTGAATCGCTAATAATTACGAGGCTAAAATCCATAGACAATTATTGATCCCCTAACGGATAGATCACGTCTCTAGGTATTTGTCGCTCAGTATTTCTTTTGCCTGTAGTGTTGTCGTACAAGTGAAGGCGAATGCTCGTGGTTGTTATCGGTTAGCTTTGTGTAAGATATAAATCACAGTAGCGTGAAAACGCGTTTAGACATTGATTCGGCTGTCAGTGTGAAGAGCCTGCGGAGCACTATTAGGATCCAAAGAATGACAACAGTGGTATATGAGAGAAAACCGTTATTAAACAGGACGGCATCATCTCATGTAACTCGCAGATGTCCTAGCAATAATAGGAAACGCAAGTCAGACGAAAGTTCGCGTCGAAATGAATCAAAAAGCGTAAAACATCCAGTGCCGAGTCAGTGTGAGGCTATGGCAGCGTCGGAGACGAAAAAACAATGCAAAGCAATTACTTAGCTGGCTTATGAGGCATACAGAGGCCAGTGATGATCCAGACCTGTGATTTATCTGTTCTGTAAGCATCACACCACTCTGACTGACCACTGTACTGAAAGTATTGATAATGAAATTGCACATTCATACGATTTTTATTCTGAAGTTTCCACGAAAAATATACGGCGTGGATCCGTGGTGCGCATACTGATATTATTACGGAATAACTAGTTCCGATCACAGTTATTCATATTCATTGTAGTTACGGAAGCAAGCTCTCGTGTCTTTAGGGAACTACACACTGTCCGACGTGTTGTCAGTTCTTTCGACGAGACTCGTTCTTCCGTCATCGTCGTCTGTGTCATGCTGAGAAAATGCATCCATTGCTTTTTTCTGAGACATTTACGCTCCGGTATCGATGGTTCTAAAGTTTTATTTCTTAGCACATTCACTTTTTTAGACACAATCATAACCGATATCGTCCACGGGGGCCATCTTCACAGGCTTAAGAGGTATTTCGTGTTCACATGTTCATGAGTTAAGAACGAGATATCATTTTGCCAAAAATTCATGCTCTTTTAGCGTTTCCTGCTGTTAGCTGTTGCTCCATTTGCTTGTGCTCATAATAAGTTCCCATTCTACATCTGCAACTCCAAAGTGGCAAAGTTACCGACAGAGACAAAAGTGAACAAAGGTTTACGAAAATCCACGAGGAGGATTACTTGTACACAAATGCATACCAACAACGCATCATACGTTAGCACGTTGCAATTATTGTAGTGTTATAATATCTCTGGATCACTTTGCTGCCATCTGTACTTCATTCCAAGAAACACCTCTGTGATTTTCACAGTAGCATCTCATCAACCACGGTCACCTCTCGTTCACAGTCTCGTCCGACAGAGATAGTGCTCCATCTCTGATAACGTCGATCTACTCATGACATCAAAATTGTCTTGTTTTTTGGCCGACTGCCGGAGAGGTGATGTACGTAGAGACACAAAGAGAGGAGAGAGACTAGCACGAGAGCAACGAACAGAGAGAGAGAGACAGAGACAGAGACAGAGAGAGACAGGGGCACCCCAGTGAGACTATGTGAGAGAGTGGGGCGTAGGGATGACAAGGGGATAGGAGATGGTGTAAGAGTGAAAGAGAACAGTGAGCCGTCACTGTGCACCACCCCGTTTCGCATGACCGCCACGCCCGGGCAGTCGGCAGCCCACCCATGCTCCCCCAGAACGCCCAAGCGATGTGCCGCTATTTACCCTACCAGCAGAAACCGAATGTTTGCGGATTTATTTTGTTCAGGCCATTTGCATACGTAAACACTCAAACGGGCCTATTCGGATAACCGAGGGTGAATTCGAGAGTCAGAGCAATCGTTTGGACTGCACAAAGGACCGCGTCGGTTTACTAAAAACAAACAGAGAAGCGTTGCTTTCGTGTAGGGTCTCGTCACCTAAAGCGAAAGTGGGGGCGGGGCGCGAGACCGAAGGTGGGAGGGGTGGGGGTAGCAGTATCGCCCCAAATAAAAACCCCAACCCTTCTTCTCGCACTCTGTTTCGCAGTAGGGAATGCCTGAAAAACATAGACAAATCATAGGAAGCGGCTAAAAAGATGCACTGTTATCGATGGGCGCATCACATTTAATGGCTTCCACAACAAAAAGCTACATATTCAAAAGTAAGTCCTTTCGAAGAGTTGAGATTCCTACGTAATCGAAGAATACATCTAAGCCCTCAGTAGCGACATCTATGACACATATAAGCAAACAGATCTGTGGTAGCTACTGCACTTCAGTAGGTTTTGTAAAATAACGCCTGTTGCCAAATGACAGGATGCACAGTGTGGCCTGTTTTACACTATATTTTAGTTCTACCTGAGGATGCTTTGCTGAGTGTATTTATGTTTTCTGAAAATGCCATTACAGTTTTATCACTTTAGGACATGGTGTAGAACAGATACGCTTTCCTTATTTTATCTGTACATTTCCCAGGTCTTATAACACTATATTGCGATATGAAATATTGCATTGTTTTGAAAGATAGACTGCTCACTAGGTGTATATTATTTTGTTATACTGTAGATCTGAAGATGGTCATTACTGACTGGAACCGGTCATCGTCGAAGGAATTTATATTGTGATCAAAGACTGGAATAAAAAAAATTGAGTTTAGGTCACAGTACATTCGGTTTAAAAAAAATCAAGGTCAAAGGTCGCAAGTTCCATTTAGGAGCAAATGGAATCCTTTGAACATTCGAAGCTGTAGAAATTTTATTTACACTTATCAGGCTCACAACCTTAGCAGTTTCGAGAAAATAATAATTAGTGATTTCAATTCGTTGAAAGTGTGTCTGAGGAAACTATTTGGTAATTGTTGAAATTCGTGTTGAAAACCTTCAGGTGTCTTTCATTTTGCACAGGACTATTAGTTTCGGTTATAAACCATTTTCAGGCTTAGAGGAAATATAGGGAAAATACAAAACGTTTGAAATTGTGCAATTTGACAAGTTAATGTAAGATTAATAATACTGTACTAACAAGCATAAATGGCAGAAATGTTAAACCATTATGTAAACGATTACAAGTTACACTTGTAGGCCAATGATAGTTTGTAAAATTGTCAGAAATATAATAATTCTATGTAGCAATTTTCACCAGATTGTCTGTTCACATTAAAAGTCAATCAGACGAAAATAGGTCAAGTAGCGCTTGGAAAACGGCAAAGATAATGAAAACACTAGCAAGTGAAGCTTTAACCTAAGAAACAAAGGCCGGCCGGAGTGGCCGAGCGGTTCTAGGCGCTACAGTCTGGAACCGCTGGACCGCTGCGGTCGCAGGGTCGAGTCCTGCCTCGGGCATGGGTGTGTGTGATGTCCTTAGGTTAGTTAGGTTTAAGTTGTTCTATGTTCTAGGGGAATGATGACCTCAGAAAGTTAAGTCCCATAGTGCTCAGAGCCATTTGAACCATAAGAAACAAAGTGGCACAACACAGTCAGGTTCAAAGTAAACAACTTGCATCTGGGAAACGATTCGTAATATTAAGTTTACATCATAAGAAGAAAGAAAGAAAGTCAAACTTTATGTTGTGCGCTTAATATTACGATCCATTACACAAATTTTAAGTTCTTATTTTCAACCAAAGACTACCTTGTTCCTCTTTGTTCGTTAGGTTAAAACCTAACCTGTTAGCATCAGCTGGACTGTTTTTATCTTTAACATGTCTTCATATTTGCCTGTTTGCCAGGTACTTCTTGACCAATTTTCGTTAGTTTGTTATTGACTTTCAATGTCAATAAATCTTCTGGTGGCAATTGCTTTGTAAAATTATGATATTTCTCACAGTTTTATTGGATATGATTGACCTACAACAGTAACTTGTAACGATTTACATCATGGTGTAACATTCATGCCATTTATATCTCTAAGTACGATGTTTATAACCTTACACTGTCTTGTCAAACTGTACTATCTCTAATGTTCTGTATTTCCTCGTTTAGGCTAAGCTTGAAGATGGTCTATAATCGAAACAAGCAGCACTGTGCAAAATCATAGACAGCTGAAGGATTTTACTATGAAATTCGACTGTTTTGCTTATGAATTTCCCCACCTATATGCACATATGTATTTGGTAATTGGGGCCATGGACAAGTGATATAACGTTGGCGTTCTGATTGGTCCCGTCGCTGGGAGCGTGGTTTCCTATTGCACTTCTCGCAGTGCTTTTTATCCTTTGTTATAAAATGCAAATTGTATTAAATTTTTTACATTGTTACTTACTAAGTGGTTCCTGGCGGATTACTGACGCCATGTGTTTGACCTTCAGTGCAAAAAGTATTTTCTTTCTGTTCTTTTTTTCTCTATAGTTTACGCCATATGTATAATCATTTTTTGGGGAATGTCAAAGAAAGAAAGAGACCAAATTTGCTACGAAATTCTTGCTGGAATCTCTCCATCATTCCCTTTCTCTAGCTAAAGAGTAATATTTCCATTCATTATTGAGGTTATGGCAGGAGGAAACAAAGATACACTTACTGCGTAAGATTTCAAATAGCAGTCCATAGAAGACCCGTGCTATAATTATAAGCAAATACCAACAGTTGTCACAAAGGAAAAAATTGGCATGGAGTGCTATTGTTTAAAAAAAGATAGGTTTTTCAAAACTAAACTTCTGTCTGAAAAGCAAAGTTTGCAATCCGTGTGAAGTACCAGTTTTTAATTATGGCTATGACATAGACTTTATTATTTTATAGTTTTGTAATGGAAATAAAGATACAGGCTACCGTCTGGTGATCCCTGAGATGAAACAGAAGCTCTCTATAGCAATGGATAGTAAGTTGCAGTTTCAATGCTTTTAAAATGCCCTTGACGATTCTGTAAATTGTGTTTTCCAATAAGACGATGGTGGTGATACTTAGGGGTATATTAGTGTTTCGACCTGATTAATCACTTGTAGAACCTACATTCTAAGTTTAGACGCAAGGTCACTATTGCCACACGTGCTGCTACACTTCTCCGGAATACGAGCTGATCTTCTCAGAGAGGTTTTCCATTCTTCTGTAAATAATTCATGTCAGTATTTTGCAAGCACGACTTATTAGACTGATGGTTCCGCTTATTGACAGTTATGAGCAATTGATTTCTTCAGAATTGTAACTATTATATTCTTTTTGAAGTCTGAGGGTGATACCACACGCAGCAAAATATATCGGACTGCTGTGAGAAGGCTCATTCGGACGGACATGGTGAAAATGTCTAATTACATTTATCTTAAGCCCATCTTCCTTTCCTGAAGCTCTTTCCTCCAACATTCATCTCGCGTGATAAAAAAAAAAAAACAGGTTTACACGTAGTAACGCAACTAAATGTAATACGTGTTTTGAAACAAGAAATGGAGGTGTATAAACAAGTGGAAAAAGTGAAACCCTCTAGTCGTCAGTGAACCGTGGTCGCATAACGCAGTAGGCAGTGGTTAAGCTGCGAATGGGTGAATTCGAGTACCAACCAGCATTCTATTCTAGTTTGTTGCAAATTAGTTATAACTGATGACGGACTACATTCGAACATGCCTCGGAAAGCCCAGCGGTACCGACCGACCATCGTGTCACCTTCAGATAATAGGCATCAGTGGATGCACATATAGACAGACATGTGGTCAGCACACTGCTCTCCCGGCCGTTATGTTTCCGTGACCGGAGCCGCTACTTTTCAGTGAAGCAGCTCCTCAGTTGGCTTCAAAAGGGCTGAGTGCACCCCGCTCGCCAAAAGCGTTCGGCAGACTCGGACGGTCACCAATCCAAGTGTCAGCCAAGCCCGACAGTGTTTAACTTCGGTGATCCGACAGGAATCGGAGGTACCATTGCGGCAACGTAGTTGCTACGGCGGAAGTGGAGGGGATGTAAGATGCCGATTAGTAATACAAGTAAAATTGTTTAATAATAGGAACTTGTTAAGATCCAATGTAAGTGCTGCATCTCTTTTCTGATGGTATTTGTCTAGATTGTAGATTCCCACGAAAGTAAAACATGGACTATAAGAAAGCGACTGGTAAGTTAGTGGCTAGTAGTGGTACGAAGTCCCCTCCGCCGTGTATCATACGGTGACTAACGAAGTATGTATGTACGAGGGTTGGAACCTAAATAGAGGCAACTATTTATTAGCAACCGATACAAAAGAGTTAAATGTTTGCACCTGTTACTGTCCTTCAAAGTAGTCACCAGCGTTGTGTAGAACCCGTTGCCAGCGATGTGGAAGGCGTAGTAAACAGTTAGCAGAGCATTTTCTGTTGATGGTGCGAACGGTGCGGTCTACTGCCTGTCGAATTTCTGGAGCAGTTCTGAAGCGAATGCCACGAAGTGGTTCCTTCATCTTTGGAATCAAATCAAAGTCACAAGGACTTAATTCCGGGGAGTATGGTGGATGGTACAGTACTTCCCAGTCCCATCGACCGAACAGAGCAGCCACACCTTACGCGGTATGCGCCCGCGCATTGTCGTGCAGAATGAGAGTCGTGCAGAGAGAGTCGCCGCTTCTTTCGCAAAGCTGGTCGCAGGTGATGCTCCAAAACCGAACAGTAATACTGTGCGTTGACGGTTTGCCGTGGAGGAACGTAATGCGTTAGGATAAGTTTCATATCAGCTCACACTCCGCTGCAGATTGAAAATCTCATTCTGGAATTATCACAGTCGTACACGAGCATCACCATAACCTTAGACCTCTCCATTCACACCATCAGCGTAACAGGCTCTGCTGACGGTATACTAAGCCTTCCACATCGCTGGCAACGGGTCCTAAGCAACGCTGGTGATTACTTTGAAGGACAGTAACGGGTGCAAACACGTAACTATTTCGTATCGGTTGTGAATAAATAGTTGCCACTGTTTAAGTTGCAACACTCGTAGATGTAGTTAGGTCGTAGTGCGGAAGAGGGTTGCGCAACCACTAGCTTGGAAAGCTAAGAAACCAGTCTTATGACTGAACAACTAGAAAAAACTAGTTTGTGAAATACGAATATTAGAACTCTCTGCGTTAGTTTAACGTGTTGTACATGCGCTATTAAGTCTTCTATTGACGGCGACGACTGTGGAAACCGGGACGGTCCAGATCTGCCGCCAGTTAAGGTTCGCGGACGTCGGCGGGAAACGTGTCTGCAGGAGCGTCGACGCTGCCGACAGCGGACGCCCGAGTTGTTTGGGGGGAACAGGACGGGGGGAGCGATGCGTGTAGCAGTCGCGAGGAGTAAATACACACATCAAAGCGGCGGCCGCTGAAAGACGAGCCTATCTTCCGAAACAGTGGCGAGTCTCTGAGCGGGAAATGGGATCCGCTGCGGCCGCGTGGCCGGTATCTGATGGCGGGCACCCGGCGCTATCTCGTCCCCGTCTTGACGCTTCCTTGACGGATGGCTGCTGCCGCCGGCTCGTTTCGGATAGCGGGAAACGGCCAGAGTTTCAGTGACAAAGACGCATTACTCCCACTCCGCGAGGAAAAAATAATCATTATCGTCGTTAACTGAGTTCTCCCCGTTACCGAAGTCTTATCATGATGTTTCACTTGTCTAGATGACTACCTTGGTGTCATAAAATTGTTAAGACCAGCCAATAGCAATGCTTAAACAGCTACGTAATAAAGTATCAATACGCTTCAATGATTGTAGTGATAGTGGCAGATACGAATATACAGGGTGGCCCATTGATAGTGATCGGGCCAAATATCTCACGAAATAAGCATCAAACGAAAAAACTACAAAGAACAAAACTCGTCTAGCTTGAAGGGGGAAACCAGATGGTTGGCCCGATAGATACCGCTCCCATAGGTCAAACGGATATCAACTACGTTCTTTTTAAATGGGAACCCCCATTTATATTACATATTCGTGTCGTACGTAAGGAAATATGAATGTTTTAGTTGGATCACTTTATTCGCTTGTGATAGATGGCATTGTAATAGTTGCGAATGTATAAGTACGTGGTATCACGCAACTTTCCACCAGTGCAGACGGTATTTGCTTCGTGATACATTATCCGTGTTAAAATGGACCGTTTACCAATTGCGAAAAAGGTCGATATCGTGTTGATCAAAATGCCCAATGGGCGTGTGCTATATATGCTGCTCGGTATCCTGGACGACATCGTCCAAGTATCCGCACCGTTCGCCGGATAGTTACGTTATTTAAGGAAACAGGACGTGTTCAGCCACGTGTGAAACGTCACCCACGACCTGTAACAAATGATGATGTCCAAGTAGGTGTTTTAGCTGCTGTCGCAGCTAATCCGCACGTCAGTAGCAGACAAATTGCGCGAGAATCGGAAATCTCAAAAACGCCGGTGTCGAGAATGCTACATCAATATTGATTGCACCCGTACCATATTTCTTTGCACCAGGATTTGCATGGCGACGACTTTGAACGTCGTGTACAGTTCTGCCAGTAGGCACAAGAGAAATTACTGGACGATGACAGATTTTTTGCACGCGTTCTATTTAGTGACGAAGCGTCATTTACCAACAGCGGTAACGTAAATCGGCATAATATGCAATATTGGGCAACGGAAAATCCACGATGGCTGCGACAAGTGGAACATCAGCGACCTCGGCGGGTTAGTGTATGGTGCGGCATTGTGGGAGGAAGGATAATTGGCCATTTTATCGATGGCAATCTAAGAGGTGCAATGTATGCTGATTTCCTACGTAATGTTCTACCGATGTTACTACAAGTTGTTTCACTGCATGACAGAATGGCGATGTACTTCTAACATGGTGGATGCCCGGCACCTAGCTCGCGTGCGGTTGAAGCGGTAGTGAATAGCATATTTCATGACAGGTGGATTGGTCGTCGAAGCACCATACCATGGTCCGCACGTTTACCGGATTGACGTCTCCGGATTTCATTCTGTGGGGAAAGTTGAAGGATATTTGCTATCGTGATCCACCGACAACGCCTGACAACATGCGTCAGCGCATTGTCAATGCATGTACGAACATTGCGGAAGGCAAACTACTCGCTGTTGAGAGGAATGTCGTTACACGTATTGCCAAATGCATTGAGGTTTATGGACATCATTTTCAGCATTTATTGCATTAATGTGGTATTTACATGTAATCACGCTGTAACAGGATGCGTCCTCAGAAATGATAAGTTCACAAAGGTACATGTATCATATTGGAACAACCGAAATAAAACGTTCAAACGTACCTACGTTCTGTATTTTAATTTAAAAAACCTACCTGTTACCAACTGTTCGTCTAAAATTGTGAGCCATATGTTTGTGACTATTATAGCACCATCTATCACAAAGCGAAAAAAGTGGTCCAACTAAAACATTCATATTTCTTTACGTTCTACACGAATATGTAACAAAAAAATGGGGGTTCCTAGTTTAAAAAAAGCAGTTGATATCCGTTTGACCTGTGGCAGCGCCATCTAGCGGAACCAACCACAGCACCATCTGGTTTCCCCCTTCAAGCTAGATAAGTTTCGTTCTTTGTAGTTTTTTCGTTTGACGCTTATTTCGTGAGAAATTTGGCCCGGTCACGACCAGTGGCACCCTGTATAAAGTACAGTCAAATGAAAAAAAGTAAGTAAATTGTTTATTATTCCAATAGTAATTTCCATTACTATTAATGCATTTATCCCACGGCGAGACAGCACGACCAACACGCTAACGGAAAAATGTTTGCGGCTCGCTACGAAACCGAGATTGTACCCAGACCTGCACCTCTCCATCCGGAGTCAATCGACGGCCACGAATGTCTACATCTACATGGATACTCTGCAAATCACATTTAAGTGCCTGGCAGAGGGTTCATCGAACCACCTTCACAATTCTCTATTATTTCAATCTCGTATAGCACGCGAAAAGCACGAACACCTATGTCTTTCCGTAAGAGCTCTGATTTTCCTTATTTTATCGTGGTGATCGTTCTCCCTATGTAGGTCGGTGTCAACAAAATATTTTCGCATTCGGAGGAGAAAGATGGTGATTGGAATTTCGTGAGAAGCTCCCGCCGCAACGAAAAACGCCTTTCTTTTACTGATATCCAGCCCAAATCCTGTATCATTTCTGTGACACTCTCTCCCTTATTTCGCGATAATACAAAACGTGCTGCCTTTCTTTGAACTTTTTCGATGTACTCTGTCAGTCCTATCTGGTAAGGATCCCACACCGCGCAGCAGTATTCTTAAAGAAGACGGACAAGCGTAGTGAAGGCAGCCTCCTTAGTACATCTGTTACATTTTCTGTGTCCCACCAGTAAAGCGCAGCCTTTGATTAGCTTTCCCCACAACATTTTCTGTGTGTTCCTTCCTATTTAAGTTGTTCGTAATTGTAATACCTGGATATTTATTTGAATTTACGGCTTTTAGTTTAGACTGATTTATCGTGTAACCTTTTAGCACTCATGTCGATGACCTGACACTTTTCGATATTTAGGGGCAACTGCCAATTTTCACACCATACAGATATCTTTTCTAAATCGTTTTGCAATATGTTTTGATCTTCTGATGACTTTATTAGTCGGTAAACGGCAGGGTCATCTGCAATCAACCTAAGACGGCTGCTCAGATTGTCTCCCAAATCGTTTATATAGATAAGGAGCAAAGGGCTATAACACTACCTTGGGGAACGCCTGAAATCACTTCTGTTTTGCTCGATGACTTTCCGTCATTTAATACGAACTATGACCTCTCTGACAGGAAATCACCAATACAGTCACATAACTGAGACGAAATTCCAGAAGCACGCAATTTCACTACAAGCTGCTTGTGTGGTACCGTGCCGAAAGCCTCCCGGAAATCAAAAAATACGGAATCGATCTGATATCCCTGGTCAATAGCACTCAACACTTCAAGAGCTAGTTGTGTATCACAGGAACGATGTTTTCTAAACCCATGTTGACTGTGTGTCAATAGACAGTTTTCTTCGAGTTAATTCATGATATTCGAAAACAATATATGTTCCAAAATCCTGCTGTATATTTACATTAACGAATGGACCTGTAATTTAGTGGATTACTCCTACTACCTTTCTTGAATATTGGTGTGACCTGTGCAACTTTCCAGCCTTTGGATACGGTTCTTTCGTCGAGCGAAGGGTTATGTATGATTCTATATCTTTCTTCAAGGCACCAAAAGCGTGAAAACCGCATGGAAAAGTACCGGGAATGGAGGATGTGTAAGGGCCTCCCAGCGGAACTCCTGCATCATAGGTAAAACAACCTTGGCAACGTGTGGTCCCTGGCCCAAGATCGTTTCGAATGCGCTGAAGGAGTTTTGCGCATTTGTTTGGTGCCCTTGAGGAAGACATTCGTGGCCATTGATTTGCTTCAGATGAAGAGGTGCAGCCTGGGTACAATCCTGGTTCTTTTGGGAACCGCAAACATTTTTCCATTAGGGCCTTGGCCATGTTGTCTCACGATGGTATAAATACCGGATGATCAAAAAGTCAGTACACATTTGAAAAATTAATAAACCACGGGATAATGTAGATAGAGAGGTAAAAATTGACACACGTGCTTGGAATGATATGGGGTTTTATTAGAACCAAAAAAACAAAAGTTCACAAAATTTCCGACAGATGGCGCTGGACAGCAGTGACTGCGCATGACAATCGTGTATAAAAGGAGCTGTAATGAGAGAGAGAATCAGATGCGCCAGCAGTCGTAGCATGTTGATGTTACCTGAAAAGGCACTTTCAGTGATGCTGTATTATCAGAATGGGGAATGTGCTAGTTCTGCGTTACGATCCTATTGCCATAGGAAGGGGATTCGAACGGGTAAAGGTCCGTTGACAAATGCAGCTGTGGCGAGAATGATTTCGAAGTTCGAAGCCACGGGTTGTTTAGACGATAGACCCCGTAGTTGCCGACCAAGCGCAAGGCGCCGGCATTCCATACACTACTGTTTGGTTGGCCATTAGGCGTACCCTCCGATGCTATCCGTACAAAATCCATCGGCATCATGAACTGTTACCTGGCGATTTAGTGAAGCGGAGGGCATTTACGGTGTGGGCGTTTCAAAAGGTGGCGGAAGATGACGATTGGTTGAGTGACGTGTTGTGGACCGACGAAGCTCTTTTTTTTTTTCACGGTCCCAGGGTCTGTCAACGCCCACAACTGCAGAATTTGGGCTACCGAAAATCCTAGAACTGTCGTGGAAACTCCATTGCACGGCGAGAAAGTCACGTTATGGGTTGGATTTACCACAACGGGCCTTTTTTCTTCTAGGAAATGCGTGATTCTGGTTTTGTAACTGCTACCATGACGGGTGAGAGGTACGACGATATGTTAGAGAATCGCATCATCCCCAGTCTGGCTGATAAACACCTGCTGGAACGTACGATGTTTATGCAGGATGGCGCTCCACCCCATATTGCTAGACGCGTGAAAGATCTCTCGCGCGCGATTCGTTTGGTGATTGTCATGTGCTCAGCCGCCACTTTCGTCATGCTTGGCCTCCCAGGTCCCCAGACCTCAGTCCGTGCGATTATTGGCTTTGGGGTTACCTGAAGTCGCAAGTGTATCGTGATCGACCGACATCTCTAGGGATGCTGAAGGACAACATCCGACGCCAGTGCCTCACCATAACTCCGTACATGCTCTACAGTGCTTTTCACAATATTATTCGTCGACTACAGCTACTGTTGAGGAATGATGGTCGACATATTGAGCATTTCCTGTAAAGAACATCATCGTTGCTTTTTCTTACTTTGTTATTCTAATTATTGCTATTATGAGCAGATGAAGCGCCATCTGTAGCAAGTTTTTTTTAACTTTTGTATTATTTTGGTTCTAATAAAATCCCATGTCATTCCAAGCATGTGTGTCAATTTGTACCTCTCTATCTACATTATTCCGTGATTTATTCAGTTTTCAAATTGATACTGGCTTTTTGATCACCCGGTTCATTAACAGAAATGGTGATTACCTTTGAAATAATGAGGCAACGGCCTTGCCGCAATAGTAACACCGGCTTCCGTCAGATTACCGAGGTTAGATGCTGTAGGACTTAACTAGCACTCGGATGGCTGACCGTCCTGATCTGTCTAACACTGTTGGCAAGCGGGCTGTACTCGGCCCTTGTGAGGCCAATTGAGGAGGTACTTGACTGAGAAGTAGCGGCTCGGGTCACGAAAACTGACAACGGCCGAGAGAGCGGTTTGCTGAACGCATGCCACTTCATATCCGCATATAGTGACAGCTGTAGGCAGAGAATAACTCGTCGGTTGATAGATACTGCTGGACGATCCGAGGCCTGTTCGGACAGAGTTCATTTTCCCTTTTTGAAATAATAGGCAATCTACTTACTTTCTCCTCCAGTCTCGTTTTCACTTGATTTTCCCTTATATTTGCTTCCCCAACCAGTAGTACAGTATACACAACAGTGTTCCAGTGGAAGTTGCATTGAAAATACCCTGTGCAGTACGTGTGACAAACTAAACATTGTGGCTTGACACGAAATTTTCATTCGTAACTCTTTATGGAAGTGACACTAGGTTGTAGCCTATCCCCACACGTACATACAGAAAGCAGTAAAGAGAAGCAAAGACAAATTCAAAGAGGTCATTAATATTCCCAGAGAATAAATGAAAACTTTCGAAGTTTTCCCGTGATACTGTAATTCATTTAGAGGTGGCAAACCACTCTTCGAATTGAAAACTAGTGCACTGTATCGCTTACATGACCATTGTCTGAAGTCAGCTTAATAATAACAGTACAATTTTTTATGGCTTCGTTAGAAGTTTATTGCACAAGTGTAATGAGGTTATCATCATCCTTGTGTCCTTAACTTCTGATGAGGCCCTAAGAAAATATACACGTATTATTAGGTTGAGCTGAGACAATGGTCAAGTAAACGGCACACTGAACTGCTTGAAACCATGATTATAATTTGGCTAAAAATGTTTCGAGCATGAATAACAGGGATGAAAGTAATAGAAAGGAAACGGTGTGGGAAAGACATGGGAAGGAAATAATGACTGCTAGCCACCCACGAGAACTGAAAAATTGTGCCAGACCGGGACTGAAACCCAGACGCTTCAATTCTCTAGAGCAGTTACCTTAACCAACTCAACCATCTTTTTATTTATAGTTTTATTTTATTTTTACATCATTAACGAAATTCTTCTCAGAGTTAACAAAACACTTCTATTTTTTAGAACAAAAGCTTCCTCTTCCTAAGAACCTGTTCTTCTGATATTTATATGGCTTCTAGGCGTCTCCTCTAATGTTGACTTAATTTTTCGTGTCAAATACGTTAACTGCATTGTCGCAAATAAGATCTTCTTTATTGTAAAATGGTAGTAAACGAATTAATGATGAATCTTTTGTCATCCATTCCCTTGGCTCGGTATTCGAATTTATATGGCCACAATTAGATTAACCAAGCGTAATATAAATTGTACATCTTGCAGTTTTAATAAGAAGATAAATTACTACTAGAGTTTAGACTGTTCTTATGAGTCTGTGAAACCCTTCACACAGTTATTATGGAAAGAAATGAACCCATTCTTCTTTAGCTAAATAATTCTAAACATATTTTCTCCTTCTTGTGATAACACAACAAATGAAATTTTCCAAATCCCATTATTGGCATTTCCGATTCATCAGGACAAGCTTTCCATCACAAACAAATTCTCAGCTTCCCACACGCTGCGCCACAAGGACCTCCACTTATTGACCCCCTAATGGAAAATTTCTGATTCCAGTAGGAGGTCGGGCATTGGTGATGCATCCGCACTGAAACTTTTTCACCTGACAGCCGTTTCGCTCACAGAACTACAGATAGAGTGGTGTCTGATGCAACAGACAGAACAGACACATCTCATATCTGTAATTCTAGGGGTGCAATGGCTGTTAGATGAAAAAGTTTACGTGCAGATGCAACACTAATGACCGAATTCCAACAGGAATCAGAAATCTGTGAGTAGTGTTTGGATGGGGATTGTTGCGGTCTGGCGAGCGGTAAGTGGGGGATATCTGTGTCTGATGGAAAGCATGCACGCACGGTCAACGTGGTCATGGCAACTGTTCTAGAGAAGCGGAGCATCCGTGTTCGAGTGCTGGTCTGGGACGGATTTTCAACTCTCGCCGATGCATTTCCGCAGTGCCCTGTGCGTCTGGAAGACATTACTTCCTTCCTATCTCTTTCCCACGCCATTTCCTTTCAATGTCTTTCAAGCCAATTATTCCGAACGGTGTCCGTTCTGTCGGAATTTCTGACAGGATAGACACCACACATATGTTTTCAAGAATGAATTTTTACTCTTCAATGGTGTGTGCACTGATATGAAACTTCCTGAAAGATTAAAACTGCGTGCCGGACCGTGACTCGAGCCCTTCGCGGGCAAGTGCTCTGCCAACTGAGCTACCCAAGCACGCTTCACGATCTCTGCGAGTACCTCATCTCCTACCTTCCAAACTTCACAGAAGCTCTCCTGTAAACTTTGCAAGACTAACAATCCTGGAAGGAAAGATACGGTGGAGATACGGGTTAGCAAAAGCCCGGGGGATTGTTTCCAGAATATATTCTATAGCGATGATAAATAAGCGCTTATAGCTCGAAAGGCGTGCTTTTTAGAGTCCATGATTACTACACATTTCATTCTTATTTTGGTCAATACTATCACACCTGAAAGTTTGACGGGGAGTTCTGGTGCAGCATTTATATGCATTCCAAAAAAATCTGAGTTTCCGAGGCAGTTTCTGTGTGACACATAGGTTGATGCGTGAGGTCAGGTGAAGTCGTCTGAAAGGAACCAAAATTTTCGTTCATCTCTATTTTTCTCAGAACTAATTATTTAAAAAATACTTTAACGCTGCCGAAGAAGACAGATTTCGTTATAAACCATACATTATCAGTGCATTACATATCTGTTATTGGTAGCCACCAATCGCAGCAACAGAACTGTTAGCCCATACTCAACATCAACGCTATTCAAATCACTGTACAAGATAATGACATCTGAAGTCGCTTATTACATGTTGCATTAGGTAAATGACGAGTGGGTGCTATAAGAAGGCCGTGATCTAATCACGATATTGCCCTTGTCAAACTGAGCTTTGATCCTATACACTGAAACTACCTTTCCTATAATTTTTATTAAACACTGACCTACAGAATTTTCCCTGACAAAGAAAACTCAGACTTAACCTATTCGTTTATTACCCACAATATACATTTCTAACTCATTCTGACTGCTATACATTGACAACATGACTTCCAATAATTAACACAAATGAATGACCCTCAATTGCAACAAATCCTAACAATAATACAAATCCAAAAAATATGGAATTAAAGAAGTATTCTAGTTCCTCAAACTCTGTTAGTAGCCTACACTCGTTTCAGTCACGAATCCCAACAGAGATAACCCCATTCTTTTCCATAAGTCACTTACCTCACAGAAAACCTTCATAACACGAAATACAGCAATTGCAGCAAACACAAATAAGAAGATTCCAACTACTATGGACTCGAACTTCTAGGAGGGTTATGGTTAACGAAAGAAAGATTCTGATGAAGAGCAGACGATGTATTTAAAAAATTTTACTTTATTCATTGCGACATCCGGTTCAAAAAATTATGTAATTGTCCATAATTCCACTGCCCAAACATAATTAATCAAACATCCATCATGATACATTTCCTTAGGTATTTTATTGTAAGCATACGAAGTCATCTCACTTTGCAATATATGTCCGACCAACACAGAGTCTCCACTAAGAATATAATGTCCATACACTTCCCTCTCTCGTCCCTAACTGCTAGTCCGTCCAACCACAGAATCTCTTGCCGAGGGCGCAGAGCGCTGTCAGCGATATTAACACAGTCTATAGCGCTGCCAACATACAAACAGGCTACTTACAACATATCAAAATAAAACAAAACAGTGAAGCGAAATATTATTGCTTACAAAGATTGTTGGAGTTCTTATAAATACACTCCTGGAAATGGAAAAAAGAACACATTGACACCGGTGTATCAGACCCACCATACTTGCTCCGGACACTGCGAGAGGGCTGTACAAGCAATGATCACACGCACGGCACAGCGGACACACCAGGAACCGCGGTGTTGGCCGTCGAATGGCGCTAGCTGCGCAGCATTTGTGCACCGCCGCCGTCAGTGTCAGCCAGTTTGCCGTGGCATACGGAGCTCCATCGCAGTCTTTAACACTGGTAGCATGCCGCGACAGCGTGGACGTGAACCGTATGTGCAGTTGACGGACTTTGAGCGAGGGCGTATAGTGGGCATGCGGGAGGCCGGGTGGACGTACCGCCGAATTGCTCAACACGTGGGGCGTGAGGTCTCCACAGTACATCGATGTTGTCGCCAGTGGTCGGCGGAAGGTGCACGTACCCGTCGACCTGGGACCGGACCGCAGCGACGCACGGATGCACGCCAAGACCGTAGGAACCTACGCAGTGCCGTAGGGGACCGCACCGCCACTTCCCAGCAAATTAGGGACACTGTTGCTCCTGGG
The DNA here is from genome assembly GCF_023864275.1 of Schistocerca cancellata. Classification (NCBI taxonomy): domain Eukaryota; kingdom Metazoa; phylum Arthropoda; class Insecta; order Orthoptera; family Acrididae; genus Schistocerca; species Schistocerca cancellata. The sequence goes on along the minus strand of NC_064632.1, from coordinate 216,864,607 downwards.
GTATCGGCGAGGACCATTCGCAACCGTCTCCATGAAGCTGGGCTACGGTCCCGCACACCGTTAGGCCGTCTTCCGCTCACGCCCCAACATCGTGCAGCCCGCCTCCAGTGGTGTCGCGACAGGCGTGAATGGAGGGACGAATGGAGACGTGTCGTCTTCAGCGATGAGAGTCGCTTCTGCCTTGGTGCCAATGATGGTCGTATGCGTGTTTGGCGCCGTGCAGGTGAGCGCCACAATCAGGACTGCATACGACCGAGGCACACAGGGCCAACACCCGGCATCATGGTGTGGGGAGCGATCTCCTACACTGGCCGTACACCACTGGTGATCGTCGAGGGGACACTGAATAGTGCACGGTACATCCAAACCGTCATCGAACCCATCGTTCTACCATTCCTAGACCGGCAAGGGAACTTGCTGTTCCAACTGGACAATGCACGTCCGCATGTATCCCGTGCCACCCAACACGCTCTAGAAGGTGTAAGTCAACTACCCTGGCCAGCAAGATCTCCGGATCTGTCCCCCATTGAGCATGTTTGGGACTGGATGAAGCGTCGTCTCACGCGGTCTGCACGTCCAGCAGGAACTCTGGTCCAACTGAAGCGCCAGGTGGAAATGGCATGGCAAGCCGTTCCACAGGACTACATCCAGCATCTCTACGATCGTCTCCATGGGAGAATAGCAGCCTGCATTGCTGCGAAAGGTGGATATACACTGTACTAGTGCCGACATTGTGCATGCTCTGTTGCCTGTGTCTATGTGCCTGTGGTTCTGTCAGTGTGATCATGTGATGTATCTGACCCCAGGAATGTGTCAATAAAGTTTCCCCTGCCTGGGACAATGAATTCACGGTGTTCTTATTTCAATTTCCAGGAGTGTATCTTAGCAAATGGAATATATTCACTTTATGTTGCGTCAAACTTATTTCATATATTAAATGAAAAGCACCAGTTTGCTTTTGTTCTACAGTATTAGTTTTATTGTGTTAACCCGTTTACGTCTAACAAGGCTATCTTAAGACATTTACTGAGTATTGTCACCAAAGAACTTACTCCGTTTGTGAACAACATTGGAAGAGAAGTTACACGTCTAGATTGAAGCAGACACAACAACGAAGCTGACTGAACATGAACGCGGCTGGAGGTTGCAGAATTCTGACTCTGCATTTGCTGAGCATGTACTGAGTGAGGGTTACAACTACCAGCCAGTGTCCCATGTTCTTCACTTAGCAAACAAGGGCCATTAATTCAACCTGCTGGAAGCCCCGGAAATTAAGAAACATCTACCCCACAGTCCAGATCCAATACTGAATGACCTGACACAGCTCAACACTTCCCCTCTGCTGAACTTCATATAATTCTCTGATGTTCATTACTTCCCACCTGTCTGTTCCTACATATTCCCATTTTCCTGTATTCATTAAGTTCTGTTATTTGATTGAAGTTGTCTATGATTTCCACATAGACTGTAGTTTCAATAGTTAAGGCTTTCTTTTAATTGGTACTTGTATTACTGTCTATGTTTATTACCTCTTGTAGTTGTGTCATCAACTTTTCTTTATATTTTAGTTGGTTCATTTATTTAATGCAAACTGTTATACTGCTACAGTTTTGAATATAATGTTAATGTTTTTCTTGTTTGCTCCTTTTATATTTGTATTGTTCTGCCTTTTTACCTTTCAAAAGTGCAGTATCACCACACTCTCAAAGATTGCATTGAATGTATGTTCCCTCAAACTCCTCCATTCACCTGCATTGATTTATTTCTGTTTATCGTATTGATATTGCTTATGTTTCTTATGTATTCTGAAGTTACATTGATAATTCTTTCTTCTTTTAATTGGTTTGTGTATCACTTTCCATGTTTTATATCTCCTGAAGTATCCTTGTGAAGCACTAATTTTATTTTATTTCATTATTTTTGTTTATTAATAGAAACTGTTACGTAGACATGCTGTTCCTATTTGGTATTAAAGTTTTTTCCTGTCTACTCCATTTCTATCTACTGTTCAATTTTTTACTTTTTAAATGCCTTACCACCACACTGTCAAAGATGTTACTTACTTTATATCTCTGCTTCAATCTCGACGTGTAACTTCTCTTCCAATCTTATTTACAAACATTGTAATTCTTTGACGACAATACTCAGTAAATACCTGAAGATGGCCTTGTAAGCCGAAAACCGGTTAACACAACAAAAGTAATACTATAGAACATTTATTATGGTGTTGTTCTACCAAGAACCGACGGAAGAGTTAGTTAACATCATTTCACCATATCTTGGGAAAGCATCAGTAGATGTTCGTTGTATGGAATTTTCTGTGCCTTAGAACCAATGGAGAGTTTCAAGACGTGATGAAAACATGAAGCAGCAACTGCTTATAGTTTTGAGTTTCTCTCTCATTAGAGCAACATATCCTACTGAGATGAAACAAACCAATATTCAAGAAAGCAACACAAAACAATACCAAAGATAACTCAAAATTCACCTGGCGGCTACTGGCTGTTCACCATTCTCTTTGCAGTAGCTAAAGCCATGGACCACTTTAAAATTTGTAACATCTACGATATACAGCAGTCAATCATTCGGAAACTCGGTAGGTCAGCAACTGCATTAATCAAAGTGGCTGACGATGTGAAACATGCCACGGACCGGCTACCGTTTTAACACTGATTTCAGCAAGACCTTACCTACCGTTGATTTTGATGCATACTACTAACAGGAAAGAAACAGTGCAATATCGTAGCTTGACAAATATCTCAAAATTCAGATATGAACGAAGTGTTTGTGGCCAGAGATCGTTATGGAAACATGTTCTCCCAGGAGTTCCGCAAGGTTCAGTACCAGCTTCTCTGCTCTTCTTCCTGCACGTCAGTGTTACATTCCTGTAGCCATATGGCCTACGTTAAAGATACGCAGTTGTCGTAAGTGCTTTTCCGAAGAAAGTTACGGCTTCAATTTATGAAATACAGCCCCTGTTGCTAATAAGAACTTTATTAAATCCACGTCTGATTTCGGCCTTTGAATGAGAACATTTTCAAGAGGACCTGAAAATTGTGCTGTGTTTCTTAAATTTCACATTGATTCTCTACAGGAGAGTTCTTATTATTTCGTATTAGCAGGTGGAGTGGATTTTAAATGAACATACAGCAACCGAACTGGCACACTCCGAATATGGAGAAACTACAAATTGCTGCTACCGTATCAGGTATCAGCGACGGCCTCTATTTATATTACAATGAGTGTAAAATTTGGACGATAAAATAGACCCCAAGGAATAACGAGCCATTTCCAAACCACGCCGAAAGCTGGTCAGCGAATATTTCCGTGAAACACATCCTCAAATATTTCTTGAAAATAACCATCTTACCAAAATGTTGTGCAATATCTCGAAATAATTTTTATCAATCATGTATAGGAATTAAATGACGCAGCATGTAGGAAATGTTTCTCTTGCCTACGTGTTATCTAAATATTTAGCAAACCAGTTACACCTAAAACAATGCAGAAACTGAAATTTACTACTTGATGTTATTTATCAGGGCAAAAATAGTGGAAACGCCTGAAAATTTTAGCCGGTCATGAATGCTTCCGTGTAATACTGTAATACTTGTGCGACATTCAGGTTGTTTGATCATTTTGGTCCTTACTACGCTCAGTCAAGGTGGATGTGACGGAATATGTGACTTGATTTTCACATTCTCTGTTTTCTTCATCGGCTAACAAGACACGGGAGTTCTTCTGTATCAATGCCATTCATCCCTCCTTAACTCTGAGATGCACAGAATATTGCCTGTACCTACATATAACACTAAATCGAACTATTCGCTCCTCGATTTCAGCCATACCACTCTGGTACAAACCACGAAGTTAGAAGGTTCTGTCCAAAACAACTCTGCAATTGTAGGGAACATTAAAGCCTTTAACCTTCTGTCTCGCTTGCCTCTCGGCTTACCCCAGTTGTCCCAGTATCACATTATCAACACTAACCATACTTTTGCATCCTCATCACTTTCTTTTTCTTTCAAACCTGATATGCTAATCTTACCCTATTACTTATCGCTCAGCACCGAACTGGTAATACCCCTTATCCCAATTTGATTTCTTCCGTACAGCTGCCTTCAGTTTCTGTTATTATGAATATCATGACTAACTTTTGGCATGATCCTTACAAAAAAGTACGTAAAACAATGAAAATAAGAATAACAATTCTGAAATATCGCATGTCCATTACCGTATCTGTTGTTATTGTTGATACAAATATGTGTTACTCGTGTACTACGCTTATTTTAGTGTTAGCACTTACGGTGTCTGGTTAAATGTGAGAGAGGCCTGAAATAACTGATCTTGTGAAATGTATAAATAATTAAATAGAAAAATGATGATGTATTGAAAGCAATGTAGAATGAAAACTGGAATCGGTCGGCACTTTGTCACTCTCTAAGAGATAAAAGACGACACACCACGAAGGAATTATCCACACTCGATGGAGATCGGTAGACATGATGTACAGATAAATAAATCATTACGATTCCAGAAAAACTGGATGATTTCCAAGACCAAGAGCTTCATAAATTGAGCAAGTCAACAAGGCGTTGGTCCGCTTCTGGCCCTTATGCAAGCCGGTTTTCGGCTTGGCGTTGATTTACAAATTTGCTGGTTGTCTTTCTGAAGGATATCGTTCCAGATTCTGTCCAATCGGAGCGTTAAATCATCAGAATCCCGAGCTGGTTGGCGGGCCCTACCCATAACGCTCCAAATGTTCTCAGTATGGAAGAGACTAGTCTACCTCGCTGGCCAATGTATTATTTGGGAGTCAGGGAAACGAGCAAGAGATACTCTCGCCGTTTGCTGGGGGGTATTATGTTGCAGAAATGGACCAGGATGGGTTGCCATGATGGACAACAAAACGGGGAGTATAATACCATCGATTTACTGCTGCGCAATTAGGGTGACGCGGACGACAACGAAAGGGGTCCTGATGTGGAACGAAATCGCAGCCCCCACCATCACTCCTGGATGCATGGCGTATGGCCGGCAATAGTCAGGTTTGCATCCCATGTGTCTGCAGCCACATCTTCGACCTGGAATCTCATTGACTGCAGTACATCGAAAAAGTCCAAAGACGCCCAGCACGTTTTGTATCATCGCGAAATAGCGGAGAGAGTGTCACTGGAATAATACAGGACTTGGGTGGACATCCTTAAAACAAAGGTGTTTTTCGTTGCGGCGGAATCTTCTCACGAAACTACAATAACCAACTTTCTCCTTCGAATGCGAAAATACTTTCTTGACACCGAACTACATAGGGGGAAACGATCACCGTGATAAAGTAAGGGAAGTAATAGGTGTTCGTTCCTTCCGCGCGCTATACGAGATTGGAATAATAGAAAATTGTGAAGGTGGATAATTGTCTCTAACGGTGAGTCCCGCTTCGGACTGAGTCCCGATGACGCGCCAAACGGACTGACATCCCTACATGATCGTCTGGGATGCGATTTCATTTCATAGCAAGACACCTTTGGTTGTAATCGGCGACACCCTTACAGCCCCTTCAGGGCAAGCCAACCTGGGCCTGATTTTCAGCAAAATAATCCCCGCCCACACGGTCATAGTTTCTACTGTTGTCTTCGTGCTTTCCAAACCCTACTTTCGCCAGCAAGGTACCCTGCCCACTTACGAACGTTTGGAGCATTATGGTTAGGATACTCGAACCAACTCGGGATTTCGACGATCTATTTCACCAATTGGACAGAATCTAGCACGATATTCTTCAGGAGGGCACCCTCAACTCTATCAGTCAGTGCCAAGCCTAATAAGTGCTTTCATAAGGACCAGAAGTGGAACAACGCGTACTGTCTTCCTCAAACAGTGAAGCTCTTTCATATTTTCATTCATATTTTCTGAAATCGTAATCATTTGCTTGTCTGCACGTGTACATCATATGTACCGATTGTCGTTCGTACTTCGCGGTGTTTTATTTTAATTTATCTATTTTTTTTCTCATTGTGTATGTAAGATGGGTCCAAGGTCCCTGATATTGTCATGTGAAATGTATAAATGTTTATAAATGATGCAGTGGAAGCAATGTAAAATGAAAACTGGAGTCGGTCGACACTTTGATGTTAATAGAAACTAAGGAACGAAGGGAACAGTCACAGAGAAACCGCCACATTGCATTGTTTTTGCTTCAAATGTTTTGCAAAACAGAATCGTCACATGCTTGCAGACTGAATTTCATGACGTCGTCTGGGTATGCGACCAGGCCTGCTCATTTCTAGGAATGCGACCCAGCCTGCTAATAACGTGTAATGCTCAGCGTGCTAGTTTGCGAGGCAGCATGTTGAGCCAGACCTAGTTCGAATATGCGCGGCGTGTTGACTGTGGGCTGGTACGCCAGTTAACCTGAGTATGGTTTTTAGACGGTTTCCCACTGTCATTTAGGCAAATGCTGGGCTGGTTCTCGAACTCTTCCTCAGATAATATAATACACATACAGTTAAATTACGCTACCAAACAGAACAAAGTTTACACGAATCACTGACAGATGGAGTCCGCCCCCGGTAGCTGAATGGTCAGCGTGACAGATAGTCAATCCTCTGGGCCCGGGTTCGATTCCCGGCTGGGTCTGGGAATTTTCTCCGCCCAGGGACTGGGTGCTGTGTCGTCGTCATCATCATCCTATAATCCTCATCGACTGCAAGTCGCCGATGTGGCGTCAGATTGAAAGACCGGCACCCGGCGAACGGCCTGGCCGACGGGGGGCCCTAGCCAAACGATTAAGTAAATAACTGACATATGGAACACATAACTCCGCTTCCCTTGGTTACCTTGAGGACTGGCATCAACGGGGGAGGTATGACCACCAAGTTACATCATAAAACAGAATTTACCAAAAAGTGGGACCCGTCTTAGGTGGGACAGGCGCTATGTTAAACAGGAGGAAAGAAGAAAATCAAGATTCGAAAAAACCTTTCAATAAAATCGCTATGATTGGCTAATGAAAATGCTTTCATTCGAGCAATCAGACTGTGTCCATTACTTACTGCCCGATTTTGTAAGTGAGCTTTGAATTTTCTATATATTTGATACAAAGAAAGAGGAGTAACTCCCCTGACAGCAGTGAGCATTTATCATTAATTGTGGCCATGCTGCTACGTTTAGGGACAGTGACTGTGTAGAATAATTGTTTGTATTTAGCACATTACAAGGCGTTTCGAGCATGTTTATCGCTACATCAGTCATTTTGCATACAGATGTTACTTAAAGATAACATGTCTTAACTTGGACTAAGAAATTTTTACCTTTAAGTAACATACGTATGCATAAGCACCTGATCATAAGAAAAACGTACTCGAAACGCGTTGCAATGTGTTAAAAACATAAAATACATAAATGTGACTGATAGCAATAAAAATACTCATAATTAAAGCTTTCATCAAATTTCACCTTGAGGACGGATTACTTACAGATGCTTGTATATTTCTGTTTTAACTTTCCTAAGTCACGGATTCTATTTATTCGTATTTCCAAGTCGCATTCTCAAATTCATTATTACCTTTGTCATGTAGAATCTACGTTTCTTTCAACATGCTACAGTTACGTTACATTTCAAAGGTTTCATCCACATAATTGGTGTTTTCGATGGTCTTCGTTTACAAAGGAAATGAAGAAACTGTTGTAATTAGCCGCCCCAGAAACTTTACATATACAAGAGCCATCGTGTATTACACAAGTTACTCTGAGTGTTGGTTGAAGAAAACACTGTGGTCGTCGACGTAGATTACAATGAGCTTCAGTGTCTGATTTCTGCTTCCTAATTAGTTTATGTCTATGGATCAATATTTAAGAGAAACGTGTTCAAGGAATCTGATTTTATACGTATTTATCTCATTGTGTGACTGATAAATCTTATAACTGATGTTTAGTTCTATCATTTGTTGATACAAAAACTGAATACAGAAAGGTTAAGTTGCTCGGTGACAGACTCCGAGGGCAAAGTTATTTTCAAAACACTTTCTATCGTTGTCAGAAAACTTGTCTGTCGTGTGAAGTTGCAGACGGATAGTACATAGCGTCCATATGAAAAGTTAATGTTACATAGCTGTCTTCCGTGTTCAGGGTTAAGCATTATTCTGCATGTAAAACGATAGTACACATTAAAAATGCTCTTTGACCTATTTAGGTGAGTAATTAGTTTCGCTTGATCGGTCTATTAGAGGCAAAAGCTCAAGACATTCTCTTTCTGGAGTGAAACGTCATGATGTTTTAATCAGATATTTAATTATTGAGTAGTCTGGATTATGTAAATATCGTACAGAAAAGCTTCATTACTTAATTGTAATATTATATTTGTTTGCAAAATTAATTTGACTACCATGAACAATGTCATTTGGAAACCATCATTTAAACAATCGTTTCGTTACTTGCTGTCATTAACAGGTTGCATTGGTCCGTACAGAATATTTAAACTGTACCGTGTCATACATCGTGCTATGTTAGTAAGCGCGACCATTTTTTCTTTTTATTTAAACGGATGACTGAGTCATGTATTTTGCATATATGTACATTATCAGCGATGGAGTGCAGAGTAGTACGCTTGTGGATCGGTGATTCATTGTACATTCTGAGTGACCGAAAAAGCATTTGTCCATGCACAACAGTTTTAAACACGTTTTGTTTTATCTGACTCTGTTCCAGGTTTTATGTAATGAAAGCGGGATTCTGCGTATAGTTTGTTTGTTTACGAGTGCCAGCGGTTCTCATTAATGACTGTTTGTAACAGTCATTTGCATGTACATTTTAAGTACATCAACAAACACTCTCCTCATCATACATATGAAAGAGCGATAATTAGCTCACAGTTAAGTGCTCGTATGTAAACCACTTCTCCAAACTGTAGGCTTACGTTCGTTATTTTGCGACCTAAAGAGCAGAAATCCAGCCTTTTCCCTCCAATATCTTTATGCAAAAGAGGTCGTGGAATTTTCTTTTTGTGATAATTGGAGAATACTGTTTTACGTGTGGCCCTTTACGTAACGTGAGAATACTTCTTAGAAATGCTTGAAGATAATGAAAAACGATTTGAAAAGTATTAAAATTTTTGCAACATTGTGGCCCTTTTGTGCATCCAGATATAGAAAGAAATTGCGCAGCGTGCTTTTTAAGGAATTTTAAAAGCTTTTTAAATCAGAATCAGCAGTCGATAACAAATAGAAGCTTTTGCTGAGAATGAGGACTGAGGTCGTCAGGAGAATGGGGTTTTAGCCCTATTACTACCGATTTTAATTATAACAATTGATTTCACGTTACTATAGTATTATGTAGCTCTAGTGAACCATAAGATCAACACAGTTATATTTCCGTATCTCTGAAGCCACTCTTGCAAGATGTCCAGACTCTATTGTCAACTAATATCTTTCAACTGTAACGCTTCTGAATTCTGACAGACTCGTACAGTTAGCTATGACCTCAAATAGAAAATATTTTCGTTTACATATGGAGTAAGTTCAAATGGTTCAAATGGCTCTGAGCACTATGGGACTTAATATCTATGGTCATCAGTCCCCTAGAACTTAGAACTACTTAAACCTAACTAACGTAAGGATAGCACACAACACCCAGCCATCACGAGGCAGAGAAAATCCCTGACCCCGCCGGGAATCGAACCCGGGAACCCGGGCGTGGGAAGCGAGAACGCTACCGCACGACCACGAGATGCGGGCACATATGGAGTAAGTACAGCTTCCACACACACGAAGAAAAAGTTTCAGTCGCAGTAAATAAAACTATCATTTTCCCACCAGTGCCAGATGTAATGATACACTTATGTAGGCGAGCGATTTAGCCTCCTGATTTTGTACGAAGGGGGTTGAATTTGCCTTTGGAGGCGTGGGCTTCGGGGTCTGGCGTGGCGTCCCCATCCAAAGCGCAGCTGCTGGGCAAGCCACAGCAATCGGTACAGGCGAGCCAGGTGAAAGAGAGTCAGCCAAGGGTCTGATATGCGGAAAATCCAGGTAGGGGGAATTCTGACGCTTAAGAGGACATACAATGTTCAAAGAAATGGTGGAATGTCAGACAAGCTTAAAAATGCTTTCTTACAGCTGTTTAAGAATCTATAATAATTCAAAATCAAGTATAAAAACAGATACATTTGCGACCTCAGAAACAAGAGGTGCGTCCTGTGACACAAGAGTATTTCGTATCTTTAAAACTACAAATGTTAATATTTTGCAGAAAATAAATACTTTCACAATGAACCTCTGAATTAAGAATTTTTAAACGCTTCATGCGATTGCAACATACGATATTTCAGATGATAGCACTGCTCTAAGCTAACATCTCTGAAAACGTCGTATCTGTATCCATTTTATTTCTTGATTTGTTACGTTTTTTTAATATATTTTCACTATGCAAATGTTTGCAGAACATCGTATCTTCCACAATTACACAACAAATGAATGCAGCATGAATACTTCACATAATGTCATACTCGTGTAGTTATTTACTGAAGAGTTTACTATTGGACTAGTAACTTTTTTTAAATGATGATTGCAAGTACTATTAAAAACTGTGCTAATCTAAAGGTTGTGAATCGCATCATCATTGTAGAAGAGTGCTAAAAGACGCTTCCGACAAGTACGTCTGAATGATTGTTCAAACAGTATTTAACGACAATCTTGTCATTTATAGTGGGCGAAGTTGCGCAAGAGTACTGGCTTATCTATTTACGGACAAATATTTATTTATAATTATTGAGAATGGTCTGGTTGATACCGCATTTTTACAATACATCTATATTTCAATATTGTTATAATGTATTAATTGAGTCCTGGAAGTTTATCATGTTGAATCAAATCTGTCTGTAGTGCTTCAGAACAATGTGTTTTTGGAGAGTACGGTCTTCAGCCAACGGAAAAGCAGAGTTGCGGAACACTACGGGATACAAGCGGAGAGTGTGACTTTCTCGAGTGAAGAGCTCGAGGGAGTGCTTCTGGGCACTTTTACGCAAGTTCTGGAAGGAAACATACCTGCCTCTCATAACGAGCGGTATTATATTGTTAAGGTGTTTGATTATGGGTGGTGAACGACCGCTAACATGCGCTCCATACTAGGCACGAACTTTTTCCGCTTGTATTACGGAAAGGAGGACAGGCAGAGTATGAGTCACTACTCTTTGTTTCGCATGGTATGATTTGTAAATCATCATATTTAGTTCTGAACAGTTTTGAGTTGGTGAATATTTTGTGTATTGTGATTACGAAGTGGACTTGGTTTTCGTGCGTTTTTGATGACAATTTAGTTTGCGGATTTTACTACCATTCTCGCAATACTCTCAACGTAACTTAACTGCCTTTTCTGACGGTATTTTATGTTTGTAATTTAGATGAATGTCGTAGGACCAATTCCCATTTATTTCACATATTCTTTAATTAAGGGGATTTTGTGTCGCCTATGCCGCCAATGTAAATTATCGAATTTTGTGACTCATTATCTTGGAAACTTTTTAAGACGCAAACTTACAATTTTCCATAATTATTGACTGTACCTTTCTGGATACACTGATTTAGAATTATTACTAAAATATAATTGTGGGGCATGTTATCTTTTTTTTCAAACACTCAACTTTTTGACAGAATTTTGTAAATAAATGAACATAAAAACAAAACAACTTCGGATATTTTAATTAATCTAGTATCATATGTGTTGAATCTCACACTTAGCCTGCTGTGAAAATTTCATGTCTCTACCGTCAGCACTTTTTTAGAAAAGGGGTCATGTATTGCAAAAAATGTAATTAAGACACACTGATGTTTAAAACTTTTCTTATTACAAATTCTTATACACACCTATATTTCTACATCTTTTTTGCACTAGAATGGCCCTGGCCCATTGCCGGCCTTTGTGACCGAGCGGTTCTAGGCACTTCAGTCCGCGCAGGTTTCAATCCTGCCTCGGGCATGGATGTGTGTGATGTCCTTAGGTTATTTAGGTTTAATTAATTGTAAGTTCTAGGGGACTGACGACCTCAGATGTTAAGTCCCATAGTGCTTAGAGCCATTTGAACATCACACACATCCATGCCCGAGGCAGGATTCAAGCCTGCGACCGTAGCGGTGGCGCGGTACCAGGCTGAAGCGCCTAGAACCGCACGGCCACCCGGCCGGCTTCACTTCTTCTTAATGTGTTTCTTTCGTCTTTTCCTCAATTCCTCATTTCATTCCATTACCAATTCATTATTATTACTCTTGTCTTATTGATCAAGAAAAGCGAAAATACGTTACGAATATGGAACGATGTATTGTACACAGCTCGCTTCATCCAGGAATGGGAGGACGAATATGCTCAAGTCACACCAATACCAAAAAAGAGAAGTAGGAGTAATCCGCTGAATTACAGGCGCATATCACTAATGTCGATTTGCAGCAGGCATTTTGAACATATACTGTATTGGAAAATTATGAAGTACCTATAAGAAAACGATTTATTGACACATAGCACGGATTCAAAAAATATCGTTCTTGCAAAACACCACTAGCTCTTTATACTCATGAAGTGGTGAGTGCTATCGACAGCGGATGTCAAACTGATTCCACATTTATAGACTTCCGGAAGGCTTTCGACATCGCTCCTCACAAGCGTCTTCCAACCAAACGGCGTGCCTATGGAATATCGCCTCAGTTGTGCGACTGGATTCGTGATTTCCTGTCAGAAAGGTCACAGATCGTAGTAATAGACGGAAAGTCATCGAGTAAAACAGAAGTAAAATCCGACATTCACCAAGGTAGTGTTACAGGCCCTCTAATGTTTCTGACCTATGTCAACGACATGCGAGACAATCTGAGTAGCCGTATTTGATTGTCTGCAGACGATGCTGTCATTTACCGTCTTGTAAAGTGATCAGATGAGCAAAACTAATTGCAAAATGATTTAGATAGGATATCTGTGTGGTGTGAAAAGTGGCAACTGACACTGAATAAAGAAAAGTGTGAAGGAATTCATTTGAGTACTAAACGAAATCGGCTATATTTAGATTACACCATAAGTGACACAAATCTGAAGGCTGTAAATTCAAATAAATACTTAGGGATTACAATTGCAAACTGCCTACATTGGAACGAACACACAGATAATGTTGTGGGTAGAGCAAACCAAAGACAACGATTCATTGGTAGAACACTTAGAAGGGGCAACACGTCTACTAAAGAGACTGCGTATACCAAGCTTGTCCTCCTATTCTGGAGAACTGCTGCGCGGTGTGGGATGCGCATCAGATGGTACTGACATCGAAAAAGAATAAAGAAGGGCAGCTCGTTTTGTATTATCGCGAAATAGAGGAGATAGTACCACAGACTTATATGTGAATTGGAGTGTCAATCATTGAAACGAAGGCGTTTTTCGTTGCGACGGGGTCTTCTCATGAAATTTCAATCACCAGTTTTCTCCTCCGATTGCGAAAACATTCTGTTGGCACCCACTTACATAGGGAGAAATGATCATCACGATAAAATAAGAGAAATCAGGGCTCGCACAGAAAAATTTAAGTGCTCTTTTTCCCCGCGCACCGTTCGAGAGTGGAACGGTAGAGAGACAGCTTGAAGGTGGTTCATTGAACTCTCTGCCAGGCACTTTATTGTGGATAGCAGAGTAGTCACGTGGATGTAGATGTAGACGCCCCGCGTTACCGCAGTCGCCAGAACTAAATAGTATTGAGCCTTTGTGGTCTAATTTGGAAGAGAACGGTACTTGATCACTATCTAGTTCTAACATCGTTACCTACACTTGCCACTAATTTGCAGTAAGACTGGTTTAAAATTCACTTGAAGACCATACGGGAATATCATATATCCATTCAGAGACGACTAAGCTGTTTTGAATTCCAATGGTATACTTACACCATATCACTTTTTAAATGAAAGCTCCACCATTTGACTGTCAAACAGCGGAATTTTGATGTAAAATTATTACAAGACCGTGGCCATATTATACCGCATTGGTCCTGGTGACGTTTTGTACCCTTTATGATTCTATATTTGTGTCCACCCCCTGTTCCTACATATTTTGCGAGCCAACATTTGGTGCGTGGCAGAGGGTACTGCATTAAGTTGCACTGTCCCACATTTAGAAACAGCTGCCATCCCTCACACCAGATACGAAGTGTATCGAAGTCACCCTGTCTCCCCCGACAATCGCTCAAAGCTGACACTTCAGCGTACACCAAAACGTCATCAACAAACAGTCGCAAACAGCTGGTCACCCTGCACGTTAGATTCCTTATGTAATCGCATATAAAAAGGAAGAGCGGCCCTGTCATATCCCACCGGGGCTAATCTTGACTATAGGTACCTCTGTGTCCGATAAACAGTTGCCATCCAGGACAACGTAATGGTTTCCATTAATTAAAAAGTCTTCGAGACACTCATAAATCTGAGAAACTTTCCTTATTCTCAGACCTTTGTGAATTCTGCATTGTGGCACAGTGTCAAATACTTTCCTGAAATCTGGGAATACGTAACACCAGTGGGAGAATGCTCCTATCGAGGCTGAAAGAGGCGAATATGTTCCTGTATATTTAAAAGTTTCTCACTGCTACCAGCTGCCCCATTCTGCCCTCAAAATTTTACCCAAAAGTTTAGGCTTGGGAACATCTTTCTGTGACATGCAGCTCATCTCAAATTCCCTCAAGCTTTCCTAAGACTAACTCACCCGCACCCACTAGTTCAATGCTGTAAGTCGCTCACATCCATCCACTCCCAGTTGCCCTTTCTCATCCACTCACTCAACCTAACTCATTGTCATTATCTCTTTGTGTCTCTGTGTCATTGTCTCCTGTGTCACAGCCATAGACCCTTTCGTTCTGTCCTAATCCTACATTCTCCTGTCACTGTCATTCTATTACTCTCTCTTACTGCCAATATCTCATTACTTCGTTCCTACTGCTGCTGTCCCTCCTCACAATCACTCTCTCTCTTTTCCTTGTTGTCATTGTCATATATTATGACTAGCTCACACCCACTTCCACTTATTCTTTCTCTTTGTTTTCCTCTCCCCCTGCAACCCCCCCCCCCCACCCACCCCACGGCACTGGATCCGTCATTCTTGTCGTAGCACTGTTGTCTTTGGTCCCTCTGTCACTGCTATTGTCTCCTTAACTTTTTCTACAACACAACCGCTCTCTACTGTGTTGCAGTATTTATTACTTTTCCGTCTCTTTGCCACTGCCACAGTCTTCTTCTCTCTGACCGTAAAAAAGTCTCGAGTGTTCACGACAAAATTTTTGGGAACATTTTTACAGGTGCTGAGAAAGTAGTATGGGGCAGCTGGTATCCCACTTTTCTGGGAGACTTTAAAATAAACGGGAACATATTCACTTAGTCACATCATTCCGCTGGCTCCTTCCTTTTCCTCATATGAAAAAATACATTAGTCAGTAACTTATTTCTTTTTCTTATATGAAAGTGAATTAACGTGAAACTAATTTTGCATATCCGACCGGATTCTACGTACAAAAGATGTTTGCATGTGCTTCAGTATGACAACATGTGGTTCCAGTCTGATACAGTGATACTTTACTGCATGTGTGTCTGTGCTACGTCACTTTATAAACTATTTACTTATATGGATAGGGTGTCTGTTCTTTCGGACATGTCCGAAAGAAGACACCATTGGTGACCTGCAGCCGTCTACAACGAAATTAGAATTATATTAATACCGTCAGATGCTCACGGGCGTCCATATGGATCAACGGGGACAGGTGAAAATGTGTGCCCCGACCGGGAGTCGAACCCGGGATCTCCTGCTTACATGGCAGACGCTATATCCATCTGAACCTCCGAGGGCACAGGCGATAGTGCGACTGCAGGGGCGATCTCGCGCACGCCTCTCGCGAGACTCATATTCTCACCTTGTATGTCCACATATATAGAAGGTAGCTGCGAAGAAACCATGGGTAACAGAAGAAATACTTCAGCTGATGGATGAAAGGAGGAAGTACAAACATGTTCCGGGAAAATCAGGAATACAGAAATACAAGTCGCTGAGGAATGAAATAAATAGGAAGTGCAGGGAAGCTAAGACGAAATGGCTGCAGGAAAAATGTGAAGACATCGAAAAATATATGATAGTCGGAAGGACAGACTCAGCATACAGGAAAGTCAAAACAACCTTTGGTGACATTAAAAGCAACGGTGGTAACATTAAGAGTGTAACGGGAATTCCACTGTTAAATGCAGAGGAGAGAGCAGATAGGTGGAAAGAATACATTGAAAGTCTCTATGAGGGTGAAGATTTGTCTGATGTGATAGAAGAAGAAACAGGAGTCGATTTAGAAGAGATAGGGGATCCAGTGTTAGATTCGGAATTTAAAAGAGCTTTGGAGGACTTACGGTCAAATAAGGCAGAAGGGATAGATAACATTCCATCAGAATTTCTCAGATCATTGGGGGAAGTGGCAACAAAACGACTATTCACGTTGGTGTGTAGAATATATGCGTCTGGCGATATACCATCTGACTTTCGGAAAAGCATCATCCACACAATTCCGAAGATGGCAAGAGCTGACAAGTGCGAGAATTATCGCACAATCAGCTTAACAGCTCATGCATCGAAGCTGCTTACAAGAATAATATACAGAAGAATGGAAAAGAAAATTGAGAATGTGCTAGGTGACGATCAGTTTGGCTTTAGTAAAAGTAAAGGGACGAGAGAGGCAAGGCTAAAGAAAAATCAAGACGCTTTCATAGGATTTGTCGACCTGGAAAAAGCGTTCGACAATATAAAATGGTGCAAGCTGTTCGAGATTCTGAAAAAAGTAGGGGTAAGCTATAGGGAGAGACGGGTCATATACAAAATGTACAACAACCAAGAGGGAATAATAAGAGTGGACGATCAAGAACGAAGTGCTCGTATTAAGAAGGGTGTAAGACAAGGCTGTAGCCTTTCGCCCCTACTCTTCAATCTGTACATCGAGGAAGCAATGATGGAAATAAAAGAAAGGTTCAGGAGTGGAATTAAAATACAAGGTGAAAGGATATCAATGATACGATTCGCTGATGACATTGCTATCCTGAGTGAAAGTGAAGAAGAATTAAATGATCTGCTGAACGGAATGAATAGTCTAATGAGTACACAGTGTGGTTTGAGAGTAAATCGGAGAAAGACGAAGGTAATGAGAAGTAGTAGAAATGAGAACAGCGAGAAACTTAACATCAGGATTGATGGTCACGAAGTCAACGAAGTTAAGGAATTCTGCTACCTAGGCAGTAAAGTAACCAATGACAGACGGAGCAAAGAGGACTTCAAAAGCAGACTCGCTATGGCAGAAAAGGCATTTCTGGCCAAGAGAAGTCTACTAATATCAAATACCGGCCTTAATTTGAGGAAGAAATTTCTGGGGATGTACGCCTGGAGTACAGCATTGTATGGTAGTGAAACATGGACTGTGGGGAAACCGGAACAGAAGAGAATCGAAGAATTTGAGATGTGGTGCTATAGACGAATGTTGAAAATTAGATGGACTGATAAGGTAAGGAATGAGGAGGATCTACTCAGAATCGGAGAGGAAAGGAATATGTGGAAAACACTGATGAGGAGAAGGGACAGGATGATAGGACATCTGCTAAGACTTGAGGGAATGACTTCCATGGTACTAGAGGGAGCTATAGAGGGCAAAAACTGTAGAGGAAGACAGAGATTGGAATACGTCAAGCACATAATTGAGGACGTAGGTTGCAAGTGCTACTCTGAGATGAAGAGGTTAGCACAGGAAAGGAATTCGTGTTGGGCCGCATCAAACCAGTCAGTAGACTGAAGACGAAAAAAAAAAAGTCCACACACTACATTCGTAGTGTCCCACCCCAACACACTCAGAGCGTCTGCCATGTATGCAGGAGATCCGGGGCTCGAGCCTCGGTCGGGGCACAAATTTTCACCTGTCTCCGTTAATCTATATCAACGCCCGTGCGCAGCTGACGGTATTAATACAATTCTAATTTCATTTGTTTATAAACTACGTTTTCGCTTCACACATTTTACGGGCGTGTTTTGCATGTACAATTATCTTTGAACCTCTGTATCTCAGAAACGGATGATGATAGGAAGAAAATTTTCAAGGTTCCCAGAATAAGTTTGGAAGGTAGGAGACGAGATACTGGCAGAAGTAAAGCTGTGAGTACCGGGCGTGAGTCGTGCTTCGGTAGCTCAGATGGTAGAGCACTTGCCCGCGAAAGGCAAAGGTCCCGAGTTCGAGTCTCGGTCGGGCACACAGTTTTAATCTGCCAGGAAGTTTAAATTTTCAAGGTTGTTAGACATTGGGATCTTAAGAATACATCGTAAAAAATCAGCCATTTGCTATACTTGGCCGTTTCCGAATCCGTGGCTGGGTTTTGGTATGCCAATAACAAGTTTTTCGAGTGTTTCTCGATAATAGATAAAGATTTCTGAAAACGGGGAGATGGTTCTTCTAGATAAATACGGTTTTAAAATTCGAGTAATTTTCTGCGGTTATTTATTACTTATATTTCACTCATACTTGATTTAAGAGTAGAAGTAAGGTAACTTTGAACTTCTGTTTCTTGGAAACGGATAAAGTTATCCAGAACCTTTTCAAGGCTGTTTGAGATCGGAATCTTAGGAATATATTGTAAAAATTTCAGCCATTTTTCTCTGCGTAGCCATCTTCTCGGCATGGTTCTGGTCCGCTAGTGACGGCGAAAATGTAGCAAAAGAAATCCTTTTTGTGTTGTTTTCCGAGGAACCCATGAACTAATGGTGCTTCCATAAGCACTACCGTACTTTGACACTGTACTGTAAGACCGTGACGCTAAGACGATCCTTCTGTTGGGTATGTAGATGGTCCATAGCCTAAGAGCTATCTACTTAACCCTACCCTTTATCACTAATAGGACTTGAGGTATGAGCACCTGCATGGGGGCTTAATTAAAAAGAAAAGACTAATATTAATGAATAAATGCGATGATTTTACTAGCTGTGTGACCGGTTACGAAGTCTCATAACCGGTTAGCCCTGACTATTATTAGCACGCAATCTGACTGCGTAAAATAAAAATAAAGAATGACAAGGAATTTCCATTAACACAATTGATTAATTAAGTCCCCTGCAACTATAAAAGCTACGAAACAACAAAGCACAAGTGTAACTGTTCTGTGTGTGGTAGTGTGACTCAACGTACATGTATCTGGCTCGGTTCTTTCTCAATACGACAGAATATTTTAAACACCATTTACAATGAACTAACTGAAAAACCAGAAATACTATATTTGCAAATAAAAACCAGAATTACAAGTCTAATAAATGAACACGAGCCAGATGCTTCGTTGACTGTTCCTGTGAGCAAGAGGGATTGTTATTAAAGAAAACTGTAATACCTTTTTACCTCATTATATATTGACGAAAATATTCCATTACACCAGCATCATAAATCAAAAGCCCATCTCCTTTCTCAAATATATTCTCACATTTGCATCTTCTTCCATCCATACATTACACCAACCGAACAGTACAACATTTCAGTCAACACTAAGATCGTCTAATCTCTCGCCCAACAGAACGACGACTGCCCTCGACATCCTCTGAACTATTACTGCTCCCAGTGGAGGCAGCGGAATAATAATCTTTGGCGCAATCTCTGGCGCTGTGACTCAGTGTAGCCACCTTTTACACACGAAAATCCTGTTTTTATAGGCGACGTTTTAGAACGTATTGGGTGCGCATGCCGTCGCATGAACATCGATAGCCGTTGCCCTTCATCTATGGATCGCAAGACATGTTGCGAGAAAAGGGCTGTCTATGTTTAGCTGGAGCGATGATTTCAGCTTCTGCGAGAAAATTTCAAAACAGCAAACATTTCACTGCGAAGTGGAAGATTCATTCTGGTACTGTTTATGCAGGTTGTTGCATGTTTGAGCCGTGGTGGCTTGGGCTTGATCTATCGAACGTACCGCGTATAGTATTATCGATGTATCGCGAAGGAAAGAGAGAAGCAACGCCCCCTCGTGGGGGAAGTCGGCTAGGCATCTGTGACAGTCGGGTAGTTGGATTTTGGAGGGCGAGCAGAAACAGTGAGACAGGCAGTAGTGCGCGGTGTGTTTAGATAACTCTGAAGGCAGTGTGTTAAGTGGTGTCCTCTGAGGTGCTGGAAGTAGTGAATTGACAGCTGTTTTGGGCACGATGTATATGCAAATAATTTATGTCCTTATTACGTTGGTGAATTGCTTGCCCTTTGTATCACAGGTGGTGCTAATGTCATTAATTTCGCCACCGGTCTTCGCAGAGGCTGCGGGAGAAACCGACCCTCTGTGGCAAGCAGTTACGTAGTCGCGCCCGCCCACCGTAGCGGGCGTTGTTTACTAGCCCGACGCCATCCTGTACTTGGTGGCGGGAGCGTGTCGACTGTTTTCTTACGGCTAGCAATCTGGGAAACAGTGCCTTTGGTGTACACGTGGAAGACTTATGTTTTGCTTCCAGCACCTCGCAGTGACTCTATGTGGGTAATGAGAACGACTTATGTTGTTGGTGCCTCTGGCCGAAAGTGGTTCATTTGCTAAACAGAAGGTGTATATGCATTTCTTTCCTATAATTCTGTAAACATGTTTAGGTGGTTGTATTGATTATGCGGGGAAATTGCCTTGAACAGACATTTAATTAATCAATAAACAACGGAATGCTATTTGTGAGTTGAAGTTTATTGTGTTCCTAAACGTATTAACGATAATTTTTAGTAGTTCACTTATGCAGTTAGGCGATTTACAAGGCCTGTTGTGTTGTTTCCTTTTAAACGTGTTATCAATGTTACTAATAAAGAAGTGTGTTGTAAAAAAATAAACAGTGAATGAAGTGCCTCAAATCCCTCTGGTCCACACCTTCCGTCATTCACCCTTGGGTGGTATTAACAAACCGTGAAAGCCCATATCAGTGTTGATTACAACGTTGGGACCAGACAGAGCCTTGCCCCAGAGGGAGATGAGAACGCTGCTGCCGTCGCTCCAGTGGCAGCAGGCAGCGAGCGGCAGCCGCCAGCCAGCTGCGGACGGATGGCGAAGCGTGTCCTCTCAGAGGAGCACACGCAGCCGCCCGGCTCCGCTCTCGCCTTATACATCAGCGCGGCGGGCCATTCTTTCAGCGGCCGCTTAATGGGCGAGTGGCTCGTTAACGTGCGGGAACAACGGAGGGGCGGCTGATTGTGCCTCCGAGGGCCCTCGAATTAGTCAACGGCGGCGAGCCACAGGAAGGGCGGCGCGGGGGGGGCGAGGCGACGGAGACGAGACGAGAGGCGACCGTAGGAGTGGAGAGGGGCGCCAGGGGGGAGGGGTTCATTCAGGCCGGCCGCTGCCAGCTCTAAAAGTAGGCCGGCGCGGCCCCGCAACCGCTCCCACTGTTGACAACCCTCCAGACACTGGCACACCGCCTCCGCCCTCACAATGCACTGTGGAATTCACAGTCGCTTCCCAGAGCGAATCTTATTTTGTGCTGCACACTCGGGCCAGAGACATAAAAATACATTATCTACGATGTGTAACGTTTCGATTATCGACTCGAAAATGACCTGGAACATGTCACAGGACTGAACACTTCCTACCAAACAGGCCTCAGCAGTTGGTGGAGAGATACTGCCAGAAGCGAAAGCAGCGACTGGCGCATCTCAAGTCAGTTGCATTCTCGTCACATACATTACCTGATCAGTAGCATACTCACATCCTTATGTTTTGTCGAACTGTTCACCAGATGTCAACAGAGGCGGACTTACCACCTAGGAGGCGAGGCGTTTTGCGTGGTTAGTAGGGAAGCAGTAACAGCAGAATGAAATTTTCACTCTACAGCGGAGTGTGCGCTGATATGAAACTTCCTGGCTGATTAAAACTTTGTGCCGGACCGAGCCTCGAACTTGGGACCTTTGCGTTTCGCGGGCAAGTGCTCTACCAACTGAGCTACCCAAGCACGACTCACGCCCTATCCTCCCAGCTTTAATTCCGCCAGTACCTCGCCTCCGACCTTCCAAATTTCACAGAAGCTCTCCTGCGAACCTTGCAGAACTAGCACTCCTGGGAGAAAGGATATTGCGGAGACATGGCTTAGCCACAGCCTGGGGGATGTTTCCAGAACGAAATTTTCACTCTACTGCGGAGTGTGCGCTGATATGAAACTTCCTGGCAGATTAAAACTTTGTGCCGGACCGAGCCTCGAACTCGGAACCTCTGCCTTTCGCGGGCAAGTGCTCTACCAACTGAGCTACCCAAGCACGACTATGAGGACGGGGCGTGAGTCGTGCCAGGAAGTTTCATATCAGCGCACACTCCAATGTAGATTGAAAATTTCATTCTAGAAACACCCCCCTGGCTGTGGCTAAGCAATGTCTCCGCAATATCTTTTCTTCCAGGAGTGCTAGTTGTGCATGGTTCGCAGGAGAGCTTCTGTGGAGTTTGGAAGGTAGGAGACGAGGTACTGGCGGAATTAAAGCTGTAAGGACGGGGCGAAGGTCGTGCTTCGGTAGCTCAGTTGGTAGAGCAGTTGCCCGCGAAAGGCAAATGTCCCGAGTTCAGTTTTAATCTGCCAGGAAGTTTCAGTAACAGAAGAACTGGCCAGTCTAAAGAGCTCATCGACTTCCATAGTAGACGAGCCACTGGATGTCGTTTGAGTAAAAAATACATCAGGATATTCCGGCCCTTCTAAAGCTTCGTAAGTCGACAATTGTTGACACGATTGTGAAGTGAAAACGCAGAGGGGTTGCCGCGGTTAAATGAAGACCAGACAGATCTCATGTACCGGAAATGGAAATGAGCGTTTGGCGTCATTGGCCGGGAGGCCCCTTACGGGGCACGTGCGGCCGCCTTGGTGCAGGTCTTATTACATTCGACGTCACACTGGAAGACCTGTACGCCACGTGGGATGAAATGATGATGAAGACAACACAACACCCAGTCCCTGAGCGGAGAAAATCCCCGACCCAGCCGGAAAGCGAACCCGGGCCCCTTAGGACGGCAGTCCGTCACGCTAACCATTCAGCTATCGGGGCGGACATCTCATGTTCTGACGGACAAGAACCGCTGAGCACTGTAAGGGCTGAATGTAATAAAAATCCTATGAAATCAGCGGAAGAAGTCACTCAAGGCGACCAAAGTGACACCAGTAAACCAGCTACCACAATGACAGTGCGGAGACAATTGAAAACAACGGGGAACAACGGTTGAGCAGTTCCTCATAAGCCATAAATTTGTGTGGTCAGTGCTAGGCAACGGTTGGTGGTGTAAAGAGCGACACAACTGGACATTAGATTGCTGGAAACAAGCTATTTGTGGTGATGAAGCGCGCTATGTCGTTTAGGAATCACGTGCAAGTGTTTGGATTCGACGAATGCCTGGAGAATGTACCTGCAATCATGTGTAGTCACAACAGTGAAGTATTTAGAAGATGGGGTGGTAAGGTATGGGGATGTTTTTCGTGATTAGGGAGCGGCCCCATTATTTCCCTTAAGAAAACGATAAATGTGGAATGATATGAACACATTTTACGACTCTGTTTACTGTGTACAATAGAGAAACAATTCTGGGCGATGAATGTTTGCATCAGCATGATAATGCATCCATTCATAAAGCAGCATCTGTGAAGTGAGGGTTTGTACACAATAAATTCCTGAAACGGACTGGCCTGCCCAGAGCCCCGACACCAACTGAGAGGAAAACATTTGAGATGAGACCCAGCGCCCAAAAACACTACTGGTTTCGCGTTATCAGGAAGAATGGGCTGCCACTGTTTCACAAACATTCAGAAGTCTCACCTCCCCAGCAGAGTTCTATTCCTCATCAAGGCGAATGGTGGAGCCGGCCAGTGTGGCCGAGTGGTTCTAGGCGCTTCAGTCTGGAACCGCGCGACCGCTACGGTCGCAGGTTCGAATCCTGCCTCGGGCGTGGGTGTGTGTTATGTCCTTAGGTTAGTTAGGTTTAAGTAGTTCTAAGTCTAGGGGACTTATGACCTCAGATGTTAAGTCCCATAGTGCTCAGAGCCATTTGAACCATTTCGAATAGTGGACACCAGCCATGTTCAAATGGTTCAAGTGGCTCTGAGTACAATGGGACTTAACATCTGAGGTCATCAGTCCCGTAGAACTTAGAACTACTTAAACCTAACTAACGGAAGGACATCACACACATCCATGCCCGAGGCAGGATTCGAACCTGCGACCGTAGCGGTCGCGCGGTTCCTGACTGAAGCGCCTAGAACCGCTCGGCCACACCGGCGGCCCAGCAATGTTATTGTCCACTAATAGGTATCCATATATTTTTAATAATATGCTGTACTGGATACTGCAGATCTTACTAACACTGGTTAGCTCTACCAAAGGTGCTCTGAGATAATGAAGTAATGGTTTTGAATGAATATTTAGTTATTTTACTCTCGGAAACAACAGAGATTCATGAATGAATGAGATGAGGTACTAGCGGAAGTAACGCTTTGAGGGTGCTTCGTTAGTTGTGTTTGCATAGCTCAGTCG
Organism: Schistocerca cancellata; assembly: GCF_023864275.1. Classification (NCBI taxonomy): domain Eukaryota; kingdom Metazoa; phylum Arthropoda; class Insecta; order Orthoptera; family Acrididae; genus Schistocerca; species Schistocerca cancellata. Next base: position 216,840,102 of record NC_064632.1, on the reverse strand, counting down.
TTAGTGCGCAATCCTCAAGTATCGACTGCACACCGACCAGTGCAGCGGTAGACAATACTTAGCCTGCGTTCTGCTACCAGTAATAGAGAGTAAATGTGACTGCATGTAGGAGACACAGAAAGCATAGGAAGCCACTTCATAATGTAAGTTATATGTAAAGGTTCTTTTTATATTTCTTTTTAATTATAGCTACCAGTCACAACTTTGTCACTATTGTATTACTTATTTATTTAGCGACATGTTTCGAGGGAATACCTTATTTTCGGGCTAAATGGATTTACAAAAACAACTTTACAGTAAGGTCATACTGATGTTACATAGTTTTTTCGTAAATGCTCCGGTCATCATCTTCCACAGGAGGCTCGGTCCAGCACACAGTTTTAATCTGCCGGGAAGCTTCATAACAGCACACACTCCGCTGCAGAGTGGATCATTTAAGACGAATGGAAACAGCAGATCAATTCTTGTCTGCCTCTCTGATAGATGAAGAAGTTCAATCGAATCTGTATTTATATTATAATATAAAATTCCAGACTAGGTTAGTTTCCCGTCCTATGGACAGACGTGTCCCGTCGTTACTGTTATCTACGAAGATTTCTCTCCATTAAGAATGACATGCTGTGTGCCCTTTGCCATTATGTTACTTAATCAGTTTTTGTTTGTTTGCAGATGCACTTTGAAATCCTGACGGCACAGTTCCATAGCACGCTGTGAAAGGAAGCGGAACAAAATTGCATAGCACATTCAAAAAGCACCGCGCGGTTACATTCCTTTGATCGTGTGGACTCGCTTGACGCTGCTTCCGAATTAAAACTTTATGAATAGCCTTCGGATTTACGACCGCACTAGTGTGTCAACTGTGGCGGCCACCTGCCTCTCGGAGCGAGAGCACCAACTGTGTGGATCTAACGAAAGTGGGGAAGAAAAAAAAAGTGAGGCAAAAGAAATGTTACGGTCCCAGCCAAAAAGAGCTTGCATCCGGTACGGCCGGCTGTGATCTCCCCCTAGCTGCTGCTGGAGAGACTCCAACAACTGCAGGCGTTTATTTCGTTCGCGATCATAGCACGGCCGGCGTGCGGGTCGGGAGTCGGACGCGTCCGGCGTTAGTTTCGCGACACGCACGCACGCACACACACACACACACACATACACACACAGAGGCACGGAATACCACAGCTCGTTATAGCCGCAGGCACGTGGCGTGGGCGCTCGCTCGCGCTGGCAGCCTCGCGTCGTGAATGGAGCCCCCACCCTCCCCCTTCTCCACCCCTATCCCTCCCCTCCCCACCCCACTCCCACTTCCTGCCGCCCACCCGAATATCAGTCATCGCGCGCTGACGGCCCGGCTCGGCCCGGCACGATATAATTAGACGGCAGCTGCGCCGACTGTCCCACGCTCCGCGCCACACTGCTGTACTCTCGCTCCACCCAGCGGGGAGGCAGCTCGCCGTATCACTGCGGGGTGCTGAGTACTTCCGCCCGCGTCGACATGGCCGCATCGACGCCGCCTTGTGGGTCACGTCTTCACGCGGCTGTCACCCAGGTGCTGCCTCGCAGCCCCTACCTCCCACGTCCTTCAATGAATTATGTCGCCCCCAGCACACCTGTCACAGACTCAACAATTGCCTGGGACACTGTTCGGAGCGACATATTCTGCAACTGAAGAAACTTATTCCATGTAGAGATGGGTAGTTCGCGAACGAACGGGTGCAAAGGAACGGTTCACCAAGATGAACGAAAGGACCGAGGAACGAATTCCAAGGAACGATCGGTTCATAGTTCACTTTGGTCGCGGCGGTCTACTTCTAGCTACCAGGAACGGGGAACGAGGTTCATAGTTCACTTCAGTCGCGGCGATCTACTGATAGTTCCCGGGAACAAGGAACGATGGGTTCATAGTTCACTAGTTCACTTCGGTCGCGGCGGTCACTTCGGTAGTTCTCCTTCCAGCGTCGGTCGCGTGCTCGTCCCAGTCTCGATCTCCCTCGGCCGCACTCGTCGTTCTTCACATGACCACCTGTCTCAGTTCTACTGCCGACTGCTCGTAGTTAGTTCAGTATCCAGTTGCTCGTTTCGTTCACTGCGCTCTCCTATTTTACATGTGTTTCAAACTGTGCTTCTGGCTATTTAGCGTCCACGACCGGTAATCAAAAAGTATTTTATAGTTACCTAAATTACATAAAAATTACGTTCTATGTAATAGGTACGTCTTTTTAGGTAACAAAAGGCTATATCAGCTCACTTCATTATATTGATGAACAGCAGAAGACGTACTTATAACAAGGCAAGTTTTTTTCGTTATTCATATACTTTTTTGGTTTCATCGACTTGATTTAGCAGCTAACTTTCAATAATTTGCTTAATTTTTAGTGTAAGAAAACTCATATAAAACGATTTTCATGTATCTTTCATACATTTCATTTAAGAAGGCTCTAATTATTTTTAAGTTTGGTTGTTTCCAGTTTGCATTACCTGCTAGTTTGGTTCCTTTGGAAAGAAAAGTGGGTTGTGGGTCATTTTGGCTCAGTAGGAAAAGCGGTGCCTCTCCATTTGAGAAGACATAGATTGCCATAAAATCGTATTTACTTATTATCTCAAAAACATTTGTTCAGAAGGAGCTTTAAAACCAAAAGCTTTATTACTGCGAACTTAATTACTATTATTATTGTTGTATTAACTTTAATAATGCAACATAAATACCTAATTTTTACTAAGCGTGTGACGCAAGTAAGAGAAAACCACATTTTATTTTATGCTTCCATAAATTCTCTACTTCGCCTACGAACTCAGAGACAACGTGAAGTATATATAGGGTGTAAACGATTATTGTTTACAACGTAGCATAGCTATGTAGTGGAAGTCGAAACGAAGAATTATATACAAGACACTTGTGGTCTATTAAGTTGGGAAACAGCCACCAATAGGTTTACAAGACTACATGAGCAATAGCCCATGCGCGTCGCATGAGATTTTCATGTTCTCTTCTCCAGCTCTCTACACTTAGTCATCGACTATTTCGCAATGGTTGCTTGCATTAGCTTGTTATTTCTTCACTGCCTAAATATTACATGTTTGTTCAAAAATGGTTCAAATGGCTCTGAGCACTATGGGACTTAACATCTGAGGTCATCAGTCCCCTAGATCTTAGAACTACTTAAACCTAACTAACCTAAGGACAGCACAAAACACCCAGCCATCACGAGGCAGAGAAAATCCCTGACCCCGCCGGGAATCGAACCCGGGAACCCGGGCGTGGGAAGCGAGAACGCTGCCGCACGACCACGAGATGCGGGCTACATGTTTGTCTGTTTGTTGTATCTGCTCGTAACGGGCAACACATCATCCGTAATTGGCGAGCAGTCTGTACTCGGGGCCGGTTTTCCGTGCGCCACCCTACATAATTTCCCTCAAAAAATGGCTCTGAGTACTATGGGACTTAACATCTGAGGTCATCAGTCCCCTGGAACTTAGACCTACTTAAACCTAATTAACCTCATGAGTCCCCTAGAACTTAGAACTACTTAAACCTAATCAACCTAAGGACATCACACACATCCATGCCCGAGGCAGGATTCGAAGCTGCGACCGTAGCGGTCGCGAGGTTCCAGACTGAAGCGCCTAGAACCGCTAGGCCACACCGGCCGGCTATTATTTCCCTGCGATCGGCCACACAACGCTACGGTTGGCTAAACGAGAGGTTCTGCAGAATCACAGAAATTAATTCTAAAAGTGTATGAGAATTCTGTAACGTATAAAAACTCTGTACTCCAGGGGGGGAGGCATGTGCCCCCTCTTGGTGCCCTCCATCCTTCAGTCACCTACACTACTAGTTTTCAGTTTTTCATAAGAACCGTATACCAAGCACAAATGAACGGCGAACGAGTAAAAATGAACGGTTCCCAAAAAAGAACGATCAGCAGTGAACTAGTTCCCAAGGACGAACGAGTTTGCCCATCTCTAATTCCATGCCTTCAATGTACAAAGCTCCTAAATAATATTCTAAATTAACACACTAATAAAGTACAGGAACGGATGTTGATAAGTTATTTACGATCAACTACGCACTACCGCAAGGTTCAGTTCTAGCACCATTATTATTCAACCTCTTTACTAGCGATATGCGTCACACACTAATGCATTCGGATGATCTGGACGTAGTGGAGCAAAGTAAAGCTTTTGAGAAAGAGGCAGGAAATCCCACTGATGATTTGATAGTATCAGCTAATATGTGTCGGAATCCATGTAAGGCTGAAATCTGTACTTATCCAAAAAAAAAAAAAAAAAAAATTGTTCAAATGTGTGTGAAATCTTAAGGGACTTAACTGCTACGGTCATCAGTCCCTAAGCTTACATACTATTTAACCTAAATTATCCTAAGGACAAACACACACACCCATGCCCGAGGGAGGACTCGAACCTCTGCCGGGACCAGCCGCCTGTACTTATCACCTCAACGAAAAGGTAGCCAATATACAACTGAAGGTGATATTTAACCGACAGAGAGTAAAACGCAACATCCTTAACAAATATGCTCTGTGATCAAAACTACACGGACATCTCCAAAAACATACTTTTTTCATATTAGGTGAATTGTGCTGACATCTACTGCCAGGTACTCCATATCATCGACCTCAGTAGTCATTAGACATGGTGAGAGAGCAACTCACGGACTTCGAACGGGTCAGGTGATTGAGTGTCACTTGTGTCATACGTCTGTACGCAAGATTTCTACACTCCTAAACATCCCTAGTTCACTGTTTCCCATGTGATAGTGAAGTGGAAACGTGGAGGGACAGGTGCAGCACAAAAGCGTACAGGCCGACCTCGTCTGTTGACATGCCAGAGGCCGCCGACAGTTGAAGAGGGTCGTAGTCTGTAATAGGCAGACATCTATCCAGACCATCACACAATAATTACAAACTGCATCGGGATCCACTGCAAGTACTATGACAGTTAGGCGAGAGGTGAGAAAACTTGGATTTCATGGGCGAGCGGATGCTCATAAGCCACTCATCACGCCGGTAGATGCCAAACGACGCCTCGCTTGGTGTAAGGAGATTAAGCACTAGACGACTGAACAGTGGAAAATCGTTGTACGGAGTGACGAATCACGGTACACAATCTGGCAGCAGACGACCGACGCGAGTGCCTTTGGTAACAGCACGGCATCGCCTGCTGCGCGTCTCGCTGGCTGATTACCATATCGGTTGGGCTCTAGACGATTGTAAAACCCCGTCAGATGATTTCCGATTTCAGTAAATAAGAGCTGATGGTAGTGCTCAAGTATGGCACAGACGTCACGAAGTTATGGAACCAAGTTGTCAACGAGGCACTATGGGAGCTGGTTGTGGCTGGTGTGAGCCATGTTTGCATGGTACGGACTGGGTCCTCTGGTCCTACGAAACTGATCGTTGGCTGGAACTAGTTATGTTCGGCTACTTCTAGACCATTTGTAGCCATTCATGAACTTCATGTTCCCAGACAAGGTTGCAATGTTTACGGATGACAACTGACCATGTCACCGTGCCGCATTTGTTGACAATTGGTATGAAGAACATTCTGGACATTTCGAGAGTGTTATCTGTGCGCCCAGGTCACCTGACATGACGTCCATGGAACATTTTTCGGACTTAATCGAAAAGTCAGCTCTTGCGCAAAATCCTGCAGCGGCAACAGTTTCGCAGTTATAGAAGGTTGTAGAAGCAGAAAGGATCAATATTTCTTAAGGGGACTTTCAACGTCTTGTTGAATCCATGACATTTAGAGTTGCTGCACCACGACATGCGAAAGGCTGTCCGACACGATATTAACAGGGATCCCATGACTTCTCTCCCTTCAGTGTAAACTGAATAGTAGTGAAAACACAGTCGAGGTGGAATACCTCAAAAAGTCCTTTAACAAATATACGGCTGTGCTGACCCACATAAGGGAAATATCACCACAGATCTAACCGGCAAATGTTGCAACCCTGCCCAGTATGGAAGACAGAGCCGCACGACCAGAAATGCTCATATAACATCGGTGATCAGCTCCCGAAATTCTGTAGGTGGAGCTTAGATTTACCCTGCTTAATGAGAAGTTTGTCTCAAAGTGAAGACGAAAAGTTTTCCACGGCCTCCAGCCACAGTCATGCAGTACTTTTCAAAGAGTAAACCGCCATTTACCTATCGAGTGCTATATTTATCTTCTGTACCATCTGGAGTTCGGCTTTTATGCCAGTATCAAATACATAGCTGAAAGATGTTAGACCATTATTATGTCGTATCTGTTAGGACAGTACAAAGCAGGTAAACAAGACCAACATATGTCATTAAGGTGGAACAAATTTTGGCATTGTATTTGATAATAGTGTAAAACACGAAATCTACACTACTGGCCATTAAAGTTGCTGCACCAAGCAGACGTGCAGATGATAAACGGGTATTCACTGGACAAATATATTATACTAGAACTGACATGTGAATACATTTTCACGCAATTTGGGTGCATAGATCCTGAGAAATCAGTACTCAGAGCAACCACCTCTAACCGTAACAACGGCCTTGTTAGGCCTGGGTAATGAGTAAAACAGAGCTTGGATAGCGTGTACAGGTACAGCTGCCCATGCAGCTTCAACACGATACCACAGTTCATCAAGAGTAGTGACTGACGTATTGTGACGAGCCAGTTGCTCGGCCACCATTGACCAGACGTTTTCAATTGGTAAGAGATATGGAGAATGTGCTGGCCAGGGCAGCAGTCAAACATTTTCTGTATCCAGAGAGGCCCGTACAGGACCTGCAACATGCGGTCGAGCACTCTACTGCTGAAATGTAGGATTTCGCAGGGATCGAATGAAGGGTATAGCGACGGATCGAAACGTATCTGAAATGTAACGTCCACTGTTCAAAGAGCCGTCAACGCGAACAAGAGGTGACCGAGACGTGTAGCCAATGGCACCCGAAACCATCACGCCGGGTGATACGCCAGTATGGCGATGACGAATACACGCTTCCGATGTGCATTCACCGTGATGTCGCCAAACACGGATGCGACCTTCATTATGCTGCAAGCAGAACCTGGATTCATCCGAAAAAATTAAGTTTTGCCATTCGTGCACCCAGGTTCATCGTTGAGCACACCATCGCAGGCGCTCCTGTGTGTGATGCAGCGTCAAAGGTAACCGCAGCCATGGACTCCGAGCTGATAGTCCATGCTGCTGCAAATGTCGTTGAGCTGTTCGTGCAGATGGTTGTTGTCTTGCAAACGTCCCTGTCTGTTGACTCAGGGGTCGAGACGTGGCTGCACGATCCGTTACAGCCATGCGGATAAGATGCCTGTCATCTCGACTGCTAGAGACACGAGGCCGCTGGGATCGAGCATGGCGTTCCGTATTACCCTCCTGAACCCATCGATTTCATATTCTTCTAACAGTCATTGGATCTCGACCAACGCGGGCAGCAATGTCGCGATACGATAAACCGCAATCGCGACAGGCTACAATCCGACCTTTATCAAAGTCGGAAACGGGATGGTACTCATTTCTCCTCCTTACGCGAGGCATCACAACAACCTTTCACCATGCAACGCCAGTCAACTGCTGTTTGTGTATGAGAAATCGGTTGGAAACTTTCCTCATGTCAGCACGTTGTAGGTGTCGACACCGGTGCCAACGTTGTGTGAATGCCCTGAAAAGCTAATCATTTGAATATCGCAGCATATTCTTCCTGTCTGTTACATTTCGCATCTGTAGCACGTCATCTTCGTGGTGTATCAATTTTAATGGTCAGTAGTGTAGACTGTACAGACGACGTTTCACTCCTGAAAAAATGACTGAAGTCGGTTGTTAAAGTAAAGGAATGATACAGATGCGCAGTGATGTTAGGTGTGAAAGTGAGGCTGTGTTGCCGTGTTAGATACGTCGCCGAACGGACGGATCGGCTGGCGACCTCGCCGGCAGCAGAAAGCCCCGCTCTCCACCGCCGTTTGCGCGGCCGGTATTCTCCTGCGTCGCACCCTGTCGCACCGAGTCCCGAGGGAGCCGTGAATATTTCACGGACACCCGTCGCCCGTCCGCGAGTACAGGAAATTTATCCGGCGCGGCCAGGAAATTAAAACAAGGCTGGTGCATTATTCGCGCAAGCGCGGGGCGCAGCCGCCCTAAACAGACCGCAAAATGTATAATAAATACGGCAGCGGACGGCGCGACGCGGCGCTCCCTCGACGCAAACGTTCGGTCGGCCGCCGAGGCCGGCGCCCGCTTCCTGGCATTGAGCGGCCGCGCCCGGCCAACGTTGTCCGCCAGCGTCCGGCCGCGCCGCCTCTCTAGCGTTCCACTCCTCACACACACGAACAGGTAGCCTGCTGCTATACGCTGCTGTCCGCGAATTCCTCAACAGCCGGCAGACGTGGTCATAAGCAAAATGTCTGTATTTGAATGGTGTTTCTTCTGTCTGGCATGTCCATCAGAACAGACCCCACTCAAACACACCGCCGGAAAAAACAGTAGTACACCCTGGGGCCTGGCGACTTATATCGCTCCTGCCTACAGCCTGTGCATCAGAATAATGACTCAAGCGTGCACAGTGACAGATGGTCTGAAGCGGGTTCAGTCGAGTACATAGTTCTAATTTTTATCCACTAGATTACAGTAGCGGACAGAGACATTCAAGAAACAGGTCAATAGAATATTTTTGTGAATTGTTCTGCTTATTTCTTGAAGCTTTGTTGTTTATTTATGTTTGTACAGTTTTGTATATACTTTTAGCAGTGTGAATGATGTGATTCTTCAATTTCTCCAGGCGTGTTTTATTACGAAATAGATCTCGGGTGAAGAGCCTGGTATGAGTGTGCATAGGACACAATGATGATGGCAATGTGGTCGATTGCCGAAATATTGTGTCCTATGCACACTCATACCAGGCTGTTCACCCAAGATTTATTTCGTCAGTGTGAATGATGGTTGAATGTGGTTTAAAGTAAATATAAAGACCATTGTTCTACCAATGAACGCTGTAGTGTGAGAAAGTTGTAAGACAGTATGAATGCAGACGATGGAGAATTTAGTAACATAATATTTTAAGTAAGTTTATGGTTAAAGGAAAGCCAGTTCGAGTGCAAATGGAAATAGTTAATAACGTAAGGTATAAACAAAGTATCAGAATGTTAAATGTTTATTTTGGGGAAAAGTAGAATTCGAAAGTGTGTTATTTGTTGATTGGTTAGTCATGAAAAGCGCGGGCTAACGCGAGAGAATAATGTTTTCTGTTGCCCTTAAAGAAAACTGACCAATCAGAGCGGAGTATTCTGCGCGCGTCTTTTCTCTTGGAGAAAGAGAATGCTTACAGCAGTCTAAGTAGTCGGAGCCCTGCCTTTCAATGGTAGGTCGTGTGTAGTATGAGCTTCGAAGGAAGGTATAGTTGGCCGATTTTAGTAGTGCTATGTGTATCAAAACTGCTTTAAAGTGAAGGAATATTTATTCCGATGTGGTTTTTTAGAAAGTACAGTTTTTAAGTAATTTTGTGTATGTGAAAAGACACTAATTCCGTATGGCATATTGAGCAGATAGGTGAGCAAAAACTTGAGGGCATTAGACACCGTTAAACGTAATAGATCGGCGAGCATTATCAATTAAGAACAATCCGTGTTTAGTAGCTGCTCAGATTTCGGGAAATACGTTACCATAAACTTGCTAACGTGAATGAAAGGGTTTGTACATGACTGTTAGGTTGGAGGACGGCTTGGCACTGAACGTGTACATTATCGAGGTTCAGAATATACCGAAGTTTTGCCAGTATTTCCACCTTTCATTCAAAATTAAGATCTTTTCCCGAGTTTTAGAATAGTTACGTTGTATGTAGCCTGGTGCAAGTCGCAGTACGGTAGGTTTCTGGTAGGCTTTTCTACCAATAATCTGCTGCGACGAGTTCACAGGTAGGTGCAGGTAAAAGGACAAAAAGGTACCGCGCCGCCGCAACGCTTCCAATTCACTCAACAGTTATAGTTGCAACAGGGCATTTGGAATACATGAAATGATTACGTTTACAGATCAATAGCACAAGTGGCTCTGAGGTACCAGGTACCGACCCAAGCTGAAACACCCGTATTAAAGTGCACTTAAGATTAGTTGCGACTTTTGACAGTTCAGTACGAAGCTAGTCGAGGGAAGCATAGTGCTAGCGTGTGATGAGTGTTTCAGCAAGTGAAGATAGCCCCAGGCGTACTCATGGCGGAACCTCACAGGCTAACTTTGCTTGCGTGAACAGCAGTTTGCACAAGCCGACCAATCTGAGTTCTTTTTAAGACGATTAAAAAAAAGAAACTATTCGGTAATAACCTCTGATTCTCGTTCATATGATATCTTATTTCGTCAGTTTCAATATGAACTGTCTATCATATCACTAATGGTCATGTTGTTGTTGTGGTCTTCAGTCCTGAGACTGGTTTGATGCAGCTCTCCATGCTACTCTATCCTGTGCAAGCTTCTTCATCTCCCAGTATCTACTGCAACCTACATCCTTCTGAATCTGCTTAGTGTAGTCATCTCTTGGTCTCCCTCTACGATTTTTACCCTCCACACTGCCCTCCAATGCTAAATTTGTGATCCCTTGATGCCTCAAAACATGTCCTACCAACCGACCCCTTCTTCTAGTCAATTTGTGCCACAAACTTCTCTTCTCCCCAATCCTATTCAATACCTCCTCATTAGTTACGTGAGCTACCCACCTTATCTTCAGCATTCTTCTGTAGCACCACATTTCGAAAGCTTCTATTCTCTTCTTGTCCAAACTAGTTATCGTCCATGTTTCACTTCCATACATGGCTACACTCCATACAAATACTTTCAGAAACGACTTCCTGACACTTAAATCTATACTCGATGTTAACAAATTCCTCTTCTTGAGAAACGCTTTCCTTGCCATTGCCAGTCTACATTTTATATCCTCTCTACTTCGACCATCATCGGTTATTTTACTCCCTAAATAGCAAAACTCCTTTACTACTTTAAGTGTCTCATTTCCTAATCTAATTCCCTCAGCATCACCCGACTTAATTTGACTGCATTCCATTATCCTCATTTTGCTTTTGTTGATGTTCATCTTATATCCTCCTTTCAAGACACTGTCCATTCCGTTCAACTGCTCTTCTAAGTCCTTTGCTGTCTCTGACAGAATTACAATGTCATCGGCGAACCTCAAAGTTTTTATTTCTTCTCCGTGGATTTTAATACCTACTCCGAATTTTTCTTTTGTTTCCTTTACTGCTTGCTCAATATACAGATTGAATAACATCGGGGAGAGGCTACAACCCTGTCTTACTCCTTTCCCAACCACTGCTTCCCTTTCATGCCCCTCGACTCTTATAACTGCCATCTGGTTTCTGTACAAACTGTAAATAGCCTTTCGCTCCCTGTATTTTACCCCTGCCACCTTCAGAATTTGAAAGAGAGTATTCCAGTTAACATTGTCAAAAGCTTTCTCTAAGTCTACAAATGCTAGAAACGTAGGTTTTCCTTTCCTTAATCTATTTTCTAAGATAAGTCGTAAGGTCAGTATTGCCTCACGTGTTCCAACATTTCTACGGAATCCAAACTGATCTTCCCCGAGGTCGGCTTATACTAGTTTTTCCATTCGTCTGTAAAGAATTCGCGTTAGTATTTTGCAGCTGTGACTTATTAAACTGATAGTTCGGTAATTTTCACATCTGTCAACACCTGCTTTCATTGGGATTGGAATTATTATATTCTTCTTGAAGTCTGAGGGTATTTCGCCTGTCTCATACATCGTGCTCACCAGATGGTAGAGTTTTGTCATGACTTGCTCTCCCGAGGCCATCAGTAGTTCAAATGGAATGTTGTCTACTCCCGGGGCCTTGTTTCGACTCAGGTCTTTCAGTGCTCTGTCAAACTCTTCACGCAGTATCTTATCTCCCATTTCGTCTTCATCTACATCCTCTTCCATTTCCATAATATTGTCCTCAAGTACATCGCCCTTGTATAAACCCTCTATATACTCCTTCCACCTTTGTGCCTTCCCTTCTTTGCTTAGAACTGGGTTGCCATCTGAGCTCTTGATATTCATACAAGTGGTTCTCTTCTCTCCAAAGGTCTCTTTAATTTTCCTGTAGGCAGTATCTATCTTACCCTTAGTGAGACAAGCCTCTACATCCTTACATTTGTCCTCTAGCCATCCCTGCTTAGCCATTTTGCACTTCCTGTCGATATCATTTTTGAGACGTTTGTATTCCTTTTTGCCTGCTTCATTTACTGCAGTTTTATATTTTCTCCTTTCATCAATTAAATTCAATATTTCTTCTGTTACCCAAGGATTTCTATTAGCCCTCGTCTTTTTACCTACTTGATCCTCTGCTGCCTTCACTACTTCATCCCTCAGAGCTACCCATTCTTCTTCTACTGTATTTCTTTCCCCCATTCCTGTCAATTGTTCCCTTATGCTCTCCCTGAAACTCTCTACAACCTCTGGTTCTTTCAGTTTATCCAGGTCCCATCTCCTTAAATTCCCACCTTTTTGCAGTTTCTTCAGTTTCAATCTGCAGTTCATAACCAATAGATTGTGGTCAGAATCCACATCTGCCCCAGGAAATGTCTTACAATTTAAAACCTGGTTCCTAAATCTGTCTTACCATTGTATAATCTATCTGATACCTTTTAGTATCTCCAGGATTCTTGAACCAAGTTTTGGCTATGATTAAGTTATGCTCTGTACAAAATTCTACAAGGCGGCTTCCTCTTTCATTCCTTCCCCCCAATCCATATTCACCTACTATGTTTCCTTCTCTCCCTTTTCCTACTGACGAATTCCAGTCACCCATGACTATTAAATTTTCGTCTCCCTTCACTACCTGAATAATTTCTTTTATCTCGTCATACATTTCATCTATTTCTTCATCATCTGCAGAGGTAGTTGGCATATAAACTTGTACTACTGTAGTAGGCATGGGCTTTGTGTCTATCTTGGCCACAATAATGCGTTCACTATGCTGTTTGTAGTAGCTAACCCGCACTCCTATTTTTAATTCATTATTAAACCTACTCCTGCATTACCCCTATTTGATTTTGTATTTATAACCCTGTAATCACCTGACCAAAAGTCTTGTTCCTCCTGCCACCGAACTTCACTAATTCCCACTATATCTAACTTTAACCTATCCATTTCCCTTTTTAAATTTTCTAACCTACCTGCCCGATTAAGGGATCTGACATTCCACGCTCCGATCTGTAGAACGCCAGTTTTCTTTCTCCTGATAACGACGTCTTCCTGAGTAGTCCCCGCCCGGAGATCCGAATGGGGGACTATTTTACCTCCGGAATATTTTACCCAAGAGGACGCCATCATGATTTAATCATACAGTAGAGCTGCATGTCCTCGGGAAAAATTACGGCTGTAGTTTCCCCTTGCTTTCAGCCGTTCGCAGTACCAGCACAGCAAGGCCGTTTTGGTTTATGTTACAAGGCCAGATCAGTCAATCATCCAGACTGTTGCCCCTGCAACTACTGAAAAGGCTGCTGCCCCTCTTCGGGAACCACATGTTTGTCTGGCATCTCAACAGATACCCCTCCGTTGTGGTTGCACCTACGGTACGGCCATCTGTATCTCTGAGGCACGCAAGCCTCCCCACCAACGGCAAGGTCCATGGTTCATGGGGGGGCTAATTTTGTATAGTTACGTAAAATACTGCAAGAAATTCTTAACGTTTGCTGTGAAAAATAAGGATCGCCAAGAATTTGTGTTTGTTGAATGTCACGTCATATGTTGCTGCGTCTGAAATGCAGATAACTTATTATTCTATAAACTTTCAAGGATATCGCTATCTGTGTCCAGTCTCCAGAAAATGTCTCTGTCCAGAACGCATGCGCCAGTGAAAAACACAGAACAAAAAATTCACAAATACCTCGCATCTTATAAACAGTCCGGGGTGTCGAAACAAGACTGTGGCATATAACGGTGCGCAAAGAGGAGAGTATTTTGTCATGTGATTAATATGTGAAACTTCCATATCTGTAGCGATCTTCAAGCAGCTACATATTTTTTCTATGAAATAATGTAATTTTTAAGGACCATCGATAACTGTTGAAACGAGTATAGCTGTGGGTTTAGCAACAGTATAACGGAAGAACTTACACGTTTATTCTTATAGTGAGAATGGGTTTTCCATAAACTTTTGACCCGTCTTTCCCTCAGCTTCTAGTTTAATATTATACTGTTGCAAGATTCTGTGGCAATTTCTTTTTCAACTGCATTAGAATGTTAGTGACACTCTGCTGTGTTTTGGCGAAATAAGCCGATTTTTACTGGGCAACAAGAGATGATACGTACTACTCAAAACTTGTGACAGTCGTTCATGAATCCCTCTCCTGAACTACCCTCTTGGTCTGGCTGACAACTAAAAATCACTACTGTGATGTAACATTTGCAATGGCTAGCTTTTTCAGCATTTCATCCCCAATGACCGTACATTTCTTGTTGTTTTTTGACGCTTTCCTTTTTACCTAGGGCCATACATTCTCACTCAGATTTAAATGGGCCTGATACGGTTGGAGCCTGATTAAGCTATGGACACTAGCGTTAGCTAGTTCCTCGACTTGGTAGCGGGAAGTGATTGGCTTGTACAGCACAACTAGTCCATTGAATGTGTCTTACATTTGCTACGTTCAACTTTCTCCAATGGAGCTTTTCCTTCTACCCAGAGTAAAACATCCAGTTTCCTCCTCAGCATTGCTGGAACTTTATTCATGCACATTGTCCATTACTTTTGTCGAATATGGAGGAATATTTTGCAACACAACATTATCTTACCGGCCAGTGAACGTTTTCTTAGACAACTTTTAATGCTAACTTCGTGTACAGAGGTGTTGCAGTGTTGTTGTTATTAAGGCAACGCCAATAGAAAACATGTCTACACAATACCTGACGGCTGCAGAACCCTTCAATGGCAGAAAATACAACTTTACAGCGAGACTGACGAGCGCAAAGTCGCAATTAATTTTAAATGCATTATAATGTGTGGTGTAGCCTCCACAGGTGGCAATGCAGGCGATGACTTTGGCCACCAGTCCATCGTAACGATGGTGAATACTGACCGGGGCAAGTTATTCAACGCCTGATCGATCTGTTCAGTAGTCCTGTAAGAGCTGTTGTATGGCGAGTCGTACGAGTCACTTCTTATCCCATCATATCCCACACGTTCTCGACTGGAGACAAGTTCGAATATAGCGCTGGCCAGGGAAGTTGCTACACGTCTTGCAGAGCACATTGACTTTCACGGCCAGTGCATGGGCGAGCATTATCCTGTTGGAACAACACATCGCCTTTCTGTTTCAAGAAATGCAGAATAACGAGTCTAACGACATTCTGCACATACCGAGCGCCTGTTGGAGCCCTCTGCAGAAACGCCAATGGTGAATGAGAGTTCTAGCTTATCGCACCCCTGACTATAAGGCGCGGGTCCACTGTGTCTTGGACGAATACACTCTACGAGACAGCGCTCACCAGTTCTATGTCGTACGCGCAACAGCCTTCACTCCTGTACAGGCAGAATCCGTTTACATCGCTGTAGATCGTGGCACACCATACTGTCTTCCAAGTGATCCTCTGACGTGTCCATTATAATTATCCGGGCTGTTATGCCGTGGTCAGTTGATGAATTCTGTGTCGATTCCCAACGTTTCGTCTCCGACTGCGGGAGACATCTTCAAGGGGTCCGTAGCTCGATAGAACGTCCAACACACCCACTGGCTCGTTACTGACTGCCGCTAAATTCCGTGTCCGCGCGCTCCCACGCCGCGGCGTGACGTCACGTGTTTTGAAAACGTCAGTGCAATTGGCCGCTGTCCGTCGCCGTCGATCGCCGTTGCCATCACCCAGTAGTGGACGGGTGGTACACATCTTCTTTAACACCGGCATCCATATACCGTTTAATTTCACGCCCTCCTCCTTTCGGTTGAAATTATTTGGGTGTTTAGCGATTTCGTTTGCTTCCCTGTAGAGCCTTTCGTAATATCCGCTTGTGGCCGCTAGTACTTGCGTCTCCTCGAAACGAATATTGTGGTTCCCTAGCTGGAAAGCATGCTCCGCAACAGCTGATCGTTCCGTTTCTCCTCTTCTACAATTTCCCTTGTATTCTTCCAAACGTTTAGAAACCGTTCTTTTAGTGGTACCCACATAAACATCAACACAGCGGCATGGGATCCTATACACTTCAGGTTTTTCCAATGGTTTGCTAGCGTCCTTGGCAGGCTTAAGGTTTTCCTGTATCTTCCTGGTGGGCTTGTAAATTACGGTAATATTCCGCTTCGTCAAGATCCTCCCTATTCTTTCCGTTACATTTTTAACAAACGGTAGGAAAACCTTAGATTTTGCAGTAGCCTGTACGCCAGTATGATTTCTGCGTGGCTGTCTCAACGCGCGTTTTATTTCGGCGGACGAATATCCGTTCTTCATTAGTGCATTGTGGAGATGTTCCATCTCAGCGTCGAGCAACTCAGGTTCACAAATGTTTCTAGCTCTGTCCGCTAACGTCTTGATAACACCCCGCTTCTGTTGTGGGTGGTGGTTAGAATCACGGTGCAAATAACGGTCCGTGTGCGTGGGTTTGCGGTATACTGAGTGGCCCGAACTACCATTTTCGTTTCCAAAAACAAGCACATCGAGGAAATGTAATTTGCCGTCTACTTCCTCCTCCATTGTAAACTGAATTCTCGTGTTTATACTGTTCAGATGTTCGTGGAACCGGCTTAGTTTCTCCCTACCATGTCTCCACAGCACAAACGTGTCATCCACGTATCGGAACCAAACATTTGGTTTTTTGCTGGCAGTACCTAAGGCCTGTTCTTCGAAATCGCTAAACACCCAAATAATTTCAACCGAAAGGAGGAGGGCGTGAAATTAAACGGTATATGGATGCCGGTGTTAAAGAAGATGTGTACCACCCGTCCACTACTGGGTGATGGCAACGGCGATCGACGGCGACGGACAGCGGTCAATTGCACTGACGTTTTCAAAACACGTGACGTCACGCCGCGGCGTGGGAGCGCGCGGACACGGAATTTAGCGGCAGTCAGTAGCGAGCCAGTGGGTGTGTTGGACCTCCCATAGAGCTACGGACCCCCTTGAAGATGTCTCCCGCAGTCGGAGACGAAACGTTGGGAATCGACACATAATTCATCAACCGACCACGGCATAACAGCCTGGATAATTATAATGCACATGATATTTCCGGCCGTGAAAGTCTACATTTTAGGATCCTCTGATGGCACCAGTCAAGCTGTGCCCGTCGATGCCTCTGGAGTGGAAGACGGGCTAGAGGAGCGCGTGCACGTAGTCCCACTGTTAACAACCGTTTCGCTACATTTCGTGTTGACACGTTCCTACGTCCGTAGTTGTGAGATCTGCCACTGCTGCCCTTACAACACGACTATCCTGACGGGAGTCTCTGCTGCGTGGTCGTTCAGCACCTCGCCTACAGGAGTGAGAATGTTTGTGTGACCACTGAAATTCGCGTTAGAGTCTCGCAGTTGCCTAGTAAGCAGGAAACGCGGGTTCGATTCCCAGCCTTGATACAAATTTTCGCTCTCTGCTTCAGTCTATATACATAAAATCATATTTGTGGTATCAGAATGCCGTAAATGTAGTATTGAATTCCTGACGATATTTAAAATAACAGATATCTCGTCTCTAATGAAATAATGACAGGGGGTGCAGACGCAGCCGCTAGTAAGTTCAGTGGAAACAGACACGGGCAATGGGCCGTACCAGCTGCGTCAGTGCTAGTAGCTACCGGAAGGGGGCATAAAGGTTATACGAACCCTTGGTACCTTATATTTCGAAGGCTGATGTTATTTTACAGTTGAGTATAACAACTGAAAATAAATTATACATTAGCAACGGTGTTGTCGCTGGTAACATTACAACCAATTTTAGCACAGTGGAAAAATTCTGGTTCGCGTGCTTAGTATTTTTGCTTTATACAGATCCCACTACTTAAAAACTTACAACAGATTGAAATATGAGTTATTAAAATTGCTTTTCTGTCACAAGAACTACTACTTTGAAAAGTGTTAATGCTTATGATTGCAACGCAAAGTAGGAAGGTAGCTAAAATCGACAAGAGAATGACGCTCCTTAAAAGTGTGTGGTAAAAGTAGATGAATGAGAACCAAAGGTCCAAGTGCAATGAATATGAGATAATGCAATTGTTACTGTGAAAAGGTTACTCGTAGAGGAGGACATAAGCAATAAGAATCCGAGAGTCTGGCTCTGTGTCACAGATCCAGCTGACAGTTCGGTATTCGGTTTCGGTGTAAACTTAGAGTGTGCGTGTCATGGATTTTGCGAGAATGTTACCCTTTCTTCAATTACACAAGACCTTTTCATTTGTTGCGAATCCGTAATTGTATGTCTGGTATCATTCAAATCGAAACGTCCCGTTAGAACAATTATACATGACTGTGACTAAACTGACACACAATATTTTTTAGCGCAACGCAATTTGACTTTCAAAAATCCCTACAAAAGAATGGCCCTGACTAACATTAACCTGTACCTTTCACAAATCACTTACCTCACAAAAATCTTCGTTACTCAAGCTACTGCAATACAGCGAGCGCCACTACTGCCACCTAAATGAAAGATTCAAACTACAGAAGGCACTAACTACTGATAGGCATAGTTAGCAATTGAAAGATGTTAATAGAGAACAAACAATGTATTTACCTTAACAGTCATAATATACACTCCTGGAAATTGAAATAAGAACACCGTGAATTCATTGTCCCAGGAAGGGGAAACTTTATTGACACATTCCTGGGGTCAGATACATCACATGATCACACTGACAGAACCACAGGCACATAGACACAGGCAACAGAGCATGCACAATGTCGGCACTAGTACAGTGTATATCCACCTTTCGCAGCAATGCAGGCTGCTATTCTCCCATGGAGACGATCGTAGAGATGCTGCATGTAGTCCTGTGGAACGGCTTGCCATGCCATTTCCACCTGGCGCCTCAGTTGGACCAGCGTTCGTGCTGGACGTGCAGACCGCGTGAGACGACGCTTCATCCAGTCCCAAACATGCTCAATGCGGGACAGATCCGGAGATCTTGCTGGCCAGGGTAGTTGACTTACACCTTCTAGAGCACGTTGGGTGGCACGGGATACATGCGGACGTGCATTCTCCTGTTGGAACAGCTAGTTCCCTTGCCGGTTTAGGAATGGTAGAACGATGGGTTCGATGACGGTTTGGATGTACCGTGCACTATTCAGTGTCCCCTCGACGATCACCAGTGGTGTACGGCCAGTGTAGGAGATCGCTCCCCACACCATGATGCCGGGTGTTGGCCCTGTGTGCCTCGGTCGTATGCAGTCCTGATTGTGGCGCTCACCTGCACGGCGCCAAACACGCATACGTCCATCATTGGCACCAAGGCAGAAGCGACTCTCATCTCTGAAGACGACACGTCTCCATTCGTCCCTCCATTCACGCCTGTCGCGACTCCACTGGAGGCGGGCTGCACAATGTTGGGGCGTGAGCGGAAGACGGCCTAACGGTGTGCGGGACCGTAGCCCAGCTTCATGGAGACGGTTGCGAATGGTCCTCGCCGATACCCCAGGAGCAACAGTGTCCCTAATTTGCTGGGAAGTGGCGGTGCGGTCCCCTACGGCGCTGCGTAGGATCCTACGGTCTTGGCGTGCATCCGTGCGTCGCTGCGGTCCGGTCCCAGGTCGACGGGCATGTGCACCTTCCGCCGACCACTGGCGACAACATCGATGTACTGTGGAGACCTCACGCCCCACGTGTTGAGCAATTCGGCGGTACGTCCAGCCGGCCTCCCGCATGCCCACTATACGCCCTCGCTCAAAGTCCGTCAACTGCACATACGGTTCACGTCCACGCTGTCGCGGCATGCTACCAGTGTTAAAGACTGCGATGGAGCTCCGTATGCCACGGCAAACTGGCTGACACTGACGGCGGCGGTGCACAAATGCTGCGCAGCTAGCGCCATTCGACGGCCAACACCGCGGTTCCTGGTGTGTCCGCTGTGCCGTGCGTGTGATCATTGCTTGTACAGCCCTCTCGCAGTGTCCGGAGCAAGTATGGTGGGTCTGACACACCGGTGTCAATGTGTTCTTTTTTCCATTTCCAGGAGTGTATATAGTAGTTCATGACATCCAGTGTTACAAATTTCAAAACTCCGCCATCTCTCTCCCCACATCCACAACTGCTGGTGGCTGACCTCCAACTGCGCAACGCTACGCGCTGTTCACATCCAGCTGCCCAACACTACAATGGCAGACAACAATGCAAACTAGCCACAGACTGCACAGAGCACAGCCAGTGATTTTCATACAGAGCGCTACGTGGCGTTACCAATAAGAAAACCTAAACAGCCTACTTACATAGCCCCCATGCTTCCCACAAAAAATTTTACAAATTGTTTTGGGCAGTGGCCAATACAGATTTGAAAAAAATTTTCATAATTACAGTAACAAAAATATCAAATACACACACTTATTAATACAATGTTGGTCAAAAGCTAAAATTTTCTCACAGTCCATAAAGACAGTCCTGATCGTTCATCACAGTGAAACTGCCGTTTCTTTTCTCAAAGTCTGAGCAGTAAAAGACAATGCACACGGAAGTAGTGGATTTCCATGCAGTCTTGAAGAAGTAGTGTTGTCCTTCCAACGGAAAGACAGTGCTGACTCTTGACATGCTGACACGTAATGGGCCACAACAGAGCAAACCCACAGCAGCGTCATTCGACGTTTTGAAGAATATTGGTAGGTTGGTCATCACAGAGTAGACCCACTGTAGTCCTGGTAGAGATTACGATATTGGTGGGCCACCAGAGGTGCAGACCCACTGCAGTCCTTGTAGAAATAATGGTACTGGCGAGACAGCAAAGTTGTAGACCCACTCTAGTCCTTGTAGAAATAATGGTATTGGTGGGTCATCAAAGATGCAGACCCACTGTAGTCCTTGTAGAAATAATCGTATTGATGGATCATCAAAGATGCAGACCCACTGTAGTCCTTGTAGAGATGGCCAGCAGCCATCTGCTGCGACTGTGCAAGTGCACAATCACCATCGAAGAGTCTTGCAGAGAAGATAGCAAGTCCATAAACCACCACTTGTGCACGCACCAAGTTTTTGGAATTGTCCTTAGAAGTCTAGCAGACAGTATAGCAAGTCCATAAACCACCACTTGTGCACTCACGAAGTTTTTGGAATTGTCCTTAGAACCAGCAATGCTGTTATCCAGTCCCTTGCTGAATTAGTAACACACGTGCAAGCACTAACAGTCCCAACTTCTCACATATTGTGCATTACTATGACCAACAGAAATGTGTGCAGTGAAATGAATGCTTACAAGTTACTTAATTTGATGAACTGGTGTCAATTACAATATTATAACATGAGAATACAATTACAAAGGTACAAAATACATCATTAAAAACATAACAATACAGATAACATTTGTAGTAATACAGGCTTTACAAAAGAATAGAAATAACATATACATCAGTGTTACAGGAATTATGACATCAGTACATACATAAAAGATCAGAATAACTTTCGAAACATCAACTTCACACATGAGCATTAAAACAAAACAGAATAAATGATGTCTAAACATCTTTACAAAGAAAATAACATATTATCAGAAAAATTCTACAACATAGCTCTCATCAGCTAAACACATAAAGACAGGAAAAAGACAAATAAACAAGGGTACATAAACACATAGTGGGATAACACAAGGAAAGGACAGGTTTTGTTTTATTGCAGTATTTTGCTAACAAAACTTTCTTTGCTTCTTGGAGATCTCCCTTCATTCATCATTATTCCCAAAAAGTCCTATCTATACCTCCTTCCTGTATTCTATTCATATTTCTTTCAAAATAATTATTTCTGATTGTACAATACTCATTTTGGCCCAAATCTTTTTCATATAACTTCGGAATGCATTCTTTACCTATTCTCCATAGTCAGTTTCTTATATAGTCCACCCCTCTTAAGCTAACTTAAACCTACTGAGCTCAGATGCTAAACTAAGGGACGAGGCAATGCAGCAGCATAAAACAATTAATACAAACAGCAATGACAAAAAATGGAAATTGTCAAAGCAAGCTGCAATAAATCTAAATTACCAAGCAATGCAACATTACAACTAATATGAGCCAATGTGCAGCAACAAGAAAAATAAATCAGTAGTAATACTAGCTTAACAGAGTAATACAAAGTGAAATTTAGTAGCACTATGCCTGGCACACATCAGCAGCAAATGTAATAACTTATATCTAAACATGACAAAGCTCAAGCAGAAAAAATATTACAGTAAAAATGGCCACGTTTAATACCTATGTCACATCTTAACACTAGAGTGATGCATCACAAAAACTTACTCTACAAAAAAAAAATACCAAGTAGTTGAAAAGAAAATGATGTATGAAGTTACTGTTAATAATCCCTTATTATTGTTCTTTCCATTTCAAGTGCAGATCTGTTGGCAGAAAGTGTTCACATTAGCAAATGCATCTAAGTTTATTTTATAAAACTAATGCTGCAACACAGCTGGAAACCAGATATTAAACAAAATGAGCAAATACATATAGCCTATATAGACAATGCATGAAACGTCATTCACTGGGCAAATGTCGTCTCCAAAGGCAAAAGAATCTTTCAACTAGAAAGACAATAAATGTAAAATGTTTCTCATCATTTCATTAGGCATTTCAGTAAATATCATAAATTAAGAGCTCCACAGTGTAATCATATGTTTTCAAGTTTGAGTGTGTCGTATTTGCGATGCTTTCTACAAAGGAATGTCAATAGCGAGGATAATGGCCTCCCTTTTTTTCTACCTGTGCCTCTGAAAAGGCACACACTAATGGCTTTTTCTCCAGGTGTCTGACACAGCTGGGTGCCCACGACGCATTATGTACAGGTGGTCACTTAACTTTTTCACGGAAATATTTACGACAGCAGTTTCCGCTACAGTGACAGTCTCATATAAAAATATTTCACAAGTCAAGAATTTGCGTTACAAATCTGTAGAGACAAAATCCTATGAATATAACAGAGTCCAAAAAATTTTCATCAGCATTGTAATACATTCACGCGTTTACATACATTTCATAACTCTTAAAGTACGATTCTTGGTTTCCAACATCCTTTTCATATTTCAGAGTCCCTAACCACTACTCCTTATTCCTTACCTTACTACACATTTAAATATTTGTCGACACTTCTTCAATATTTCATCTTAATAAATATGTAGCATAATCAGATTCCTCACATAACATCGGCTTATTGATCATAAACATACCTCAACAGCATAATACACATCGTCGTCGTAAAAATAACATCATAACACCTCAGTCAAATCTCAAAAACTTCGTAGCTTTCTGCAATAATTTCAAAACCTAAAGAAAATTCTCTGCTCATTTCAGTAGTGTCATCTACCTCAAACGTACTTTAAAAATCATGATCTCATACCAAATACGTCATTCAAAGCTCTCATAGTATCACAATGGTTCCGAAAAAATATGAACAATTCACACAGTACAGACAAAATACAGTTACATAAGTGTGAAGTTATCCAACTGTGTAATTGTGTAAACATGTGTCACTGATGTAAAAAAAGTTTATCTCTCAGTTAAATGATCAGATAGCTGTGTAATTTATGTGTTAGAGGAATATGGTACCGATGTGTAAAGTTGTATAAGCAAATAGCATATTAGCTAGGGCTCCTTGTGCTTGCCAAACACATGGTACACAAAGTAGGCGTGTACCCCCCTGAGGATTAATGTAATTATACCCTCAGGTGTTACAGATTACAACAATGGAATGAAATGTATTATGGAAAACCTTTGTATCATTGTGCTTCAAATATCTTTAAAAATAAATGATTTAAGTACAAAATTAATCACTCAAATACGTGTCCTGTAGCGCTAAATGTGCATCTTGCTGTAAGATAATCTCTGTGGAAGTGTCGTAGTTATTGTCCTCCGAAAGCTAAGTTCTGCAGAAGTCAATGTACTTACCTCATGATAAACAAAAGTAAAATGCTTTGCGTATAGATATCTTAGTTATTACGCTTATTGTTGTGATGAAGAAACGACTGTGCTGTAACGTCTTGTTGTGCTACGAAATAGGCACTCTCATTGTAGCTATACCAAAAACGTTTCTACTAAAACATGTTTTACTTTCCAGAATAATACAGAAAAACTGTGCAGATATAAAACAGAAACACCGCAAAAGCAACATTGTAAATTGTCACTCATTAGTAGCATCGTGATAAAATCGTGTAGCTGTCACATAAACTAACCACTGTGTCATCTGGTATTTCACTGAAAGTACTTTTAATCCAGAATGTTTCTTCAAGTAAACCAAAATCTTGCATTAAAATCTCATTAGCAATACCAGTATATGTCCTAAGTATGTAAGCCTGATAGTCGTTACGTAATTGTGGAACTAACAAGCAAGAATGTACACACACAGTAACACTGTGTCCTCTGTTCACTATGACAATGCAGTGGTAATTACTGTCTAAATATGTACCCTAGGTTCTAGACTGCATAGTTAACTTCAAAACATTGTTGCATGATAACAGTTTCTAAGTGTGACAATGCATACTAGAAATGTGAAGCGAAACGTTTTATGGCAAAGACAAAGTTAAAAAGCAGATTACCTTTCAATAAATGGTTTTACATGTGAAAAGTGGTGCAAATCTTTACTCTTCCTAGTACGCAGTGTTTCAACTTCGACGCAATTATCATGTGGTATACGTCGGTAAAGAATACTGGAATCTTTTTTTCAATGTTAGCGTCTATGTTATTTTTCTCTGAGCGAGCCGGCGCACGCGGCTGCCTGCCGTGCAAGAGTCATTGTCTGTTCCGTTGTTGGCGCGCGACGTTATTGGGATTAGGAGACCTAACTTCTACAAATTCACCCTGCCGAGACGGTCCTGCCCTGTTTGAAGCTCGCCAGTTCTGATGGAATTCAGGTCTGTCGTTTTGTCGGTAGTTTACATTGTTTCTTGTTTGTCGGTCATGTGGTGGAGAATTTCTCCCAGAATCGTAACTGCATGGTGGACCGTTGCGTGTGAAGTTATTCTGTCTCCCTTGATAATAATTGTTTTGGTTCCCATATTGTCTGTTTCTCTGATTGTCTCTGTCATAGTCATTACCGCGGAGAGGTGATCTTTCCCTGTAATTATTACTACTCTGCAAACGGTTGCCATACGGGTGGTGTCTGTTTTGGTCACGATTTACGTTGTAAGAATAGCCTTGTCGTGTCCATTTATTATTTCTGTCATCGCGGAATTGTGACACATGTGACCTGTAATTGTTGTACTCCTGTTTTCGCGTTCCGCGATTGTCAGTGTCACTTTCCAGTTCTTGTAACAGTCCCTGAAAAGCTTCAATGTCGTCTTTGCAACGTCCTGCTAAAATAATATGTCGTAAATGTTCAGGTAATTTGATTAAGCAAATGCGGATAAGTTCTGAGGGGCTGTATGGGTTTGACAGGTACTGATTCTTGTGCAACATGTCTTCAAAATATTTCACAAGACTGGAAAATTCAGATTGTTCGAAATGTTTCATCATTATGATGCTATGTTTTACTCGGTCTTGTGTGGCTTGAGACCAATACGCTGAGAGGAAGGCATGATAAAATTTTTCTTCACTGTGGCAATCGTCAATGACCGATCGCATTCTTACAGCTGGGTCATTCTCCAAGTAGTCACACATAAATTCTAACCTGTGCTCCAATGACCAGTTGGGAGGAAAACAATGAGAAAATTGATGAAGCCATGCTTGTGGATGAATGTCGTTGTCAGAATTCTTAAATGTTTTGAATTTACGTGTAGTAATGAACAGCTTATAATCGAAAATCGTGTCGACGAGTCGCACATCGCTCATTGTTACTTCGTTTCGTCGGTTCCATCTCAAAATCCAATGCGCCTTGCCGATTTCTTTCATAATTTCTGAAGTGTCCTGTGTTATTATTTTGTGGTTGTTCCGTATTTCTATGTCCCTCTTCCCGTACTGGAGCGCGAGTGTCCTCTGAAATATGTAATTCTTGTATTACCTGCGTCAACTGATCTTGTACTTCCAGGATTTCTCTTTTGTACTGTGTATTGATTTGATTTTGATTTTGTTTGAATTTTCTAATTTGTTCATACTCTTCTGTGTCAGTGAAGGCTACGGGTCTGGTGTCATTCAGATCATCATCTACCTTTGTAGATAAGTTAGTGACCTGATCCGAAAGTTCGGCTACTTTCTCCGATAGTGGACACATTTCCTCAGTGTGTTTTTCTGAACCAAGTTTCACAGCGTCCATTTGTGTTGAAATCGAATCTACTGTGTCCTTTAAGTTTTCCTGAGTTTTTGCAAGTTGCGTAACCGAATCGGTAGATGCAACTGAGTCAGTTTTAGCCCACAAGTTCTCATGATTTTCATGAAAAATGGTTTGCAGTTCTTTTATGGCTGCTTCGTGATTCTGTAATGCATTTTCATGCCGCGAAAAAATAGGTTGAAAATGCTCACAAATTTGTGTTTTTACTTCATTACAGACTTTTTGACATTTCGATTCAATGTTATGTAACTCAGTAGTTAAATCTTCACGTGTTTGTTCAAGTGTGGTGTCTAACTTCCGAAGATTTTGTGCCATTGTGTCTAACTGATGCTGTGTTTGTCTCTGGTGTTGTTCCATTGTGTCTAGCTTTTGAAGCTTTTGCTGTGTTTGTCTCTGATTTTGTTCCATTGTGTCTAACTTTTGAAGATTTTGTTCCATTGTGTCTAACTGTTGCTGTGTTTGTTTCTGGTGTTGTTCCATTGTGTCTAACTTTTGAAGCCTTTGTCCCATTTGTCTCTGATTTTGTTCCATTTGTTGCATTAATTGCAATAATAATGTATTAGTGTCTGGAATCTGTTTCTCTATGCTTTTAGGCAGTGCATTTTCACCGGCAACATTCACATTTTGGCAAGCAGAAAACGTGTCTTGACCCATTTGAGAAAACGGTGAGGACCCAAAACCTAAGTCTACAGTACAGTATTTGCAATATTGTGTTCTGTCATTTCGGATTCCTGAGGCGAGCTGTTGCCGACCGATCGATCGATAATGCTTCCTTGTTCACTACCTGTTTCACTGTCTACACCATTATTTGCCGCCCGCTCCATTTCCCTATGCACAATTACCAAATTACTACTTGGAATGTCTGTTAATTCACTACACAGTGGTGCTGATAAGCTACGCTCGTCGTCACTATTATTTCTCAGTTTACTTTGAAGCCTAGTGTTACGTTTTTCACACGCCATTATTATCACAATATTTCACACGATAACACAGAAAAGCACAATTTGAAGAGCAAAAATAAGAGAACACATAACATAGCACTGAAAATAATATGTAGTTAATTGCAAGTGCAGCTGCGAAATACTTGGTGCAAATCTACATGCATGCCACAACTGTTTTACTGTACAACAATGAAAGACTGCAACTACAAAGGATATTCTCTCTACAATTACGCACTAGCAATAAACAATAGCTACACTAATTACACAAACTACAAGAAAAAATCAGAAGATTCCAGTGAGGTATCCTCGGCTAAGGGTCGACATATGAAACGTCCCCTTAGAACAATTAGACATGACTATGCTTAACCGACACACAATATTTTTTAGCGCAACGCAATCTGACTTTCAAAAATCCCTACAAAAGAATGGCCCTGACTAACATTAACCTGTACCTTTCACAAATCACTTACCTCACAAAAATCTTCGTTACTCAAGCTACCGCAATACAACGAGCGCCACTACTGCCAGCTAAATAAAAGATTCAAACTACAGAAGGCACTAACTACTGATGGGCATAGTTAGCAATTGAAAGATGTTAATAGAGAACAAACAATGTATTTACCTTAACAGTCATAATATATATAGTAGTTCATGACATCTAGTGTTACAAATTTCAAAACTCCGCCATCTCTCTCCCCACATCCACCACTGCTGGCGGCTCACCTCCAACTGCGCAACGCTACGCGCTGTTCACATCCAGCTGCCCAACACTACAATGGCAGACAACAATGCAAACTAGCCACAGACTGCACACAGCACAGCCAGTGATTTTCATACAGACGTGGCGTTACCAATAAGAAAACCTAAACAGCCTACTTACAAAAGATTGGAAACTGCGGATTTTCAGCCAGTCACATTCGTATGTTCTTTGAAACAGATACGAAAACTTCGCCCGTTTTGTTCCATGTGACATAGTATACAATCATTGCAATAAATGCAATATACACAATATACTGTGGCGAAACTGAGAGCCAGTAGTTCTTGGAGTAAAAAATGCTGGCAAAACACATTTATCATTCAGGCTTTTACCTATTTTGGTGGAAATTAACTTCGTATCCTATGGTAATACGGTTTTTTGGTAAGCTGTTTTACTGGTGATTGGTTTATGTGTTGTACGAAGGGAAGGACGGGCAGCATTTTCTTTCGGCTTGTCCTGTTAATATTATTAACAGTGAAACCGTACGTAATCTATACAGCAGGAATCTGAACGCTAGGTTTTTATTGTTAATTGCGTCACTTGATGAATAATGAATCGCCAAATCTGTGATATTTGGCTTCCGGTAAATATCGTAGGAAATTTTTGAATCGTTAACGTTAGTAACAAATCCAAATTCGGAAGTGCGCCGTGTTCACAATAATGACTAGTGACTTGTACGTTCGTAAGTAAGCTGTTAAATTCTTTTAAGAAGACCTCGTATTCTTCATTTGATCGGTCTTATAGCGATGGAATGTCGTCGACTTAGCGATACCATGCTACAACTGTAGCCGTAAACGTTCTTAGTTAATTAATTATCTAATTTTTAACTTGGTAACGAAAATGTTTGCTAGGCAATAAGATGACGGGGAGCCCATGGCTAAGCCCTGATTTTGTAAGAAAACATTATCCTCAAACCTGAAATAATTTAATTGGAGAATTATATCAAGTAATTTGATTACCTCATCTGTTTCTTCGGTAAGACGATTACTAAAAGAACGTAATTTGTTATTTACAATATTTCGAACTTCATTCACCAATATTGAGGTATAAATATTCATAACATGCAAGAAAACTAAATTTATTCTTGGTGGTATGGTTAACTGGGATAAGTTTTGAATAAGGCGTTCCCTCTTCCGGATATTTAGACTTACCAGGTTTGTGAAATTTTGATTCAAGTATGAAGTTACAAGCTTTTCTGTGTGATGTCCTACTCCTTCCCTCGCACTGACAAATGCAGCTTAATATGAACACATAGTTTTGGGGCCAGTAGACACACGGGAATCAACGGTTTCTTTTTTGTTGGTTCTGACAAAATCTTGCAATCCTAAATAACTTTTTAAACTTGCTAAAGTGTTTGATGTGGGTCATACCTGAATTTCAATATCTGCTCCTTGGTAAAAAATGTTTGGATCTTAATTTCAAATTGGTCTTCTTTAAGTACAGCCAGCATGTTCCCTTTGTCGACACGTACGATTTTTAGCACTATTAGTTTCTAACTTCTGTTTAATACTGTTTATGATGCGATTTTCTGAAACTGCTTTTAACATAAGTGTGTCCGGTTGTCAACAACCAGTACTATGTCCGTCCGCGATTCTATTTATTGTGGTGATACCCTTATTTCTCTTTGCAGTGGACAGTGGTACTTCGTCTAACGCAGCAAAGGAATGCGAAATTAAAGAGTCCATTTGCTTCTGAGCAACCCTTATGACTTCTGCCGGCGTCTATTGGCATTCGGGTGGCAGGTATGACGCTCTGCCTGTGTTGTCGTCATTTGATCATCGCAGCCGAGATAGCTGTTTTCCTACGTACTATTAAGAATTCAAGACCTTTAAGTTGCTACCGTACTGTATTTATGGTATCCTGAAACCACTGTTCCACGTGGCTCCCCATCTCCGCCCTATGTTTCAAGACCAAATTAGTATGTGCGTCAGTGATAATCCGTAATTATCTAAGATTATTCATGGATCTTTTAACATCTATTTTATTTTATGTTGCCAAGATTTGTGCCTTATAGAACATTTTGAGATCGTACTGCATTGGCTTAATGAATTCAGCTAAGTGAGTACTTTTCTATGTCCTTCATAGTAGGCACTATTCGTTTTTGCACTTGACAGCCTCTAATTCGTTGGTATGTTGTGAATTACCCTGTAGATGCGACTCATTATCTCAGAATAAATGAGGATTAGCACTTACAAGGGGACTCTACAATTTTTTAGGAGATTTTTGCCACAAAATTTTTAAAAGATCTTTTAACTATAAGTAGATTATGCAGCGGCTGCCGAGATGGAAAACCTACACGTCCCAAATGTCTAATTAGCACCCCGCGCCTTAAGGAACTGGAACTATAATGCACGGCTGGCAGAAACAACTTATTTTGCATTGTCTTATCAAGTTTTACCAGTTTAGAAAGTTATATTAACCCAAACCCTCAGTAATTAACAAAATTACATATACACTGAGAAATAGAAATATTAATAAACGTAGTGGTTCATTGAATGTAAATCTGACGCGGCTTTTTACCCAGCTGTACAGGCAATAGTTCAGTGTCATGCATTCAGGGAAATGGCGTCTGCTCTCAGACAGCCACTTGTGCAATCCGCCTGTCTTCCCACCCCACGTGCGAATTTACCTTAACGCATAAAATTACAAAAGGTTTCTTCATCAGAAAGGGAAGCCCTATTAATTTACACATTTAAGTGAGGCAAACCAATAACTTATGATTTCCTAGTATTGCCCAGTACAGGCCTGCATTCGTAAGCAAGTCATTACCGTTTTGGTTAACACGTCATTAATACAGAGAGGGAACGAGTATTTGTAGTTCAGTAGCCACAGAGCGTACACTGGTATCAATGCAACGATGAGCGCAATTCCACGCTTTAATCCAAAAGCTGAAAATTACAGCCTGTAGTTCATCAGTGTCAATTGACACCCTAACGGCTAAGTGAATTTAAGAGTTCAGTCAACCTGAAGGAACTTTACTCGAAATAGTATATCCAGGAAGTTCTCAACGTTAAACAGACAGCGGAGACGAGAGAAAGACCACAGAGGCCAGATTAAAACTTTGTGCCGAACCGAGACTCGAACCCGGGACCTTTTCCTTCGGCGGGCCAGTGCCCTATCACCTGAACTACCCATGATTGACTCCCAACCGTCCTCACAGCTTTGCTTACAACAGTACCCTTAACTTCCAAAATTCACTGAAGCTCTCCTGCGAACCTTGAAAGACTAGCATTGCTGGAAGAAAGGATGTTGCGCAGATATGGCTTATTAGCCACAGCCTTGGAATTGTGTCTTCCATGAGTGCTAGTCTTGTAAAGATCACAGAAGGGCTTCTGTGAAGTTTGCAAGGTAACAGACGAGGTACTGGTGGAAGTAAAACTGTGAGTATGGGTCATCAGACGTGCTTGGGTAGTTCAGTTGGTAGAGCACTTTCCTGTCCGAGTTCGAGTCTCGGTCCGGCATACAGTTTTAATCTTCCACGAAGTTTCATATCGGCGCATAGTCTGCTGCAGAGTGAAAATTCATTCTGGAAACACCACAGCCCTCAGCATGGTGCGGCTTACACGCCCTGCACCACGACCTGTTCTGAAGCAACAGCATGCTTCACTCACGTGTGTATGTTATGATCAGCGAGCTTACAAAACGCGTGGAAACCAGTATTTGGCCACCCGACAAGCGAGGGCTTCCTTCACCCACCATCGTACACTTCCTGTAACTCCTTGCGCCACTAATGCCGAGATGTGGGAGAAATTGGTACGTACGTATCAGTCATGGTGAAGGAAGAAATCGCTAATATGAATGAAGATGAAAAGTGATCCAGACGGTATCCCCCACTCACTGTATTAAAAGTGAATAATGGTGGCCTCAGGTCGTCGATTACAAGAACTGAAATTAAATGTCGTTTTTCACAGTCGGTATTCATAACCGTGCTAATTTTTGTTACACTGGCAATGGACAGTGGTCTAAGTAATATTTCTGTGACTAACGTTCCGTCTGCTAATGTTGGAAACACCATCAGACGCTATAATAGCGCAGTCAATATTTTCAAACCTAAACAGCCTTAGCATGTGGAACTGTTTACACATAACTGCGCAGTGCAATTGTCGGATCGTCACGTCATCATATCGTTGCCTAAGATCGTGTAACGAGAGGCAAAGTTCGCTGTATGAATTATGGGTTTGTGGCTCTCTGCCGAAGGTGGATGGGCGCGTGCCGCAGAAGAAGAACGTGAACGATATACAATAACTCCTTTATTACTTCTTTACACATTCTTACAGGTTCGACTCCACCATCAAACTGGTCCGAAGTGACTGTGGGCAGGCATCAGGCTTAAATGCTGCTATAGCTCGATGACTTTGCTGGAGGCGCGGCGTTAGCGTGTCACGACGAATTATGTGGAATGAAGTTACTGAGCGGCTGTTGTCATTCGCAGCAGAACTGCTGTTCTTCCCAGTGACTGGACTGGTTTTGTCACTCGGTCGGCGATTGTTGCAGGAGTACTATCAGGTAGAGGGACGCTTACTGGCGCCTGGCTGATTTCAGGACTGAGATTTTCGGAAAAATGGAAATGAGAGCTTGGCGTCATTGGCCTTACGGGGCAGGTCCGGCCGCCTGGGTACACGTCTTATTACATTCGACGACGCAATGGGCGACCTGCGCGCCGGATGGGATGAAATGATGATGAAGGCAAGACATCACCCTGTCCGTGAGCGGAGAAAATCCCCGTCCCAGCCGGGAATCGAACCCGGGCCCGTAGGACTGCAAACCGTCACGCTGACCACTCAGATATCGGGGCGGACAGATTTTCAGAAGAAGACAGCCGTTAAGTAATGTATAAAATTCATATTTAAACCAATTTAAGACATCAACTGTTTTTATTGTATGTCCAGATTCTACTGGTCTCGGTCTCGCACCATCTTCACGGGTGAAGGGTTAAAATGGTATAAGCCGCCGTATTGCGTTAGTCCAATATGGCAGCTTACACTATTTTAAACCTTCATCCGTGAAAATGGTCCAAGAACGAAACCGGTAGAATGACGACTAACACAATATGGCGGCTTAAACCATTCTAACTCTTCAGCCGTAAAGATGGTCCAAGACCGAAACCGCTAGAATTTGAGTTTAAAATAGAAACAGCTGATGGTTTAAATATGCATTTTATACATGACTTCAAGACGTTTCCTAATTACTGCTCTGGCTCTCTGTAGCTTTTGCAAATTCCATTTAATCCTTCTCTTTACAATCACGAAGTCACAACTGAGCATATACTGTGGTTAAGTTGGAACCGTTTGCTTCACACAGGGTGATTGAACTGCCGCCACCTATGAGCTTTATGCAACCCACAACGCCTGCAAATACTATGCACAATGTTTTCACAGTCCCTCACTCACTATGCGCAAAGTATTAGTCATACATACAAAATGAATAGGATCTTTTGTGGGAAATGTTTCCGCTAGAGGCCATAACTTTCGAATTATTCAAGGAAAACGGACAAAGGTGACCTTCAAATGCGTTTTCCTTGAATAACTCAAAACCCGCAGCCTTCATCGAAAACGTATCTCAGTACAGAACAACATCAAGCATCCCATAAAAAGATCCCTTTCATTTTTTTCTGTGGGCTAATAGTTTTCAGGTAGTCATGATAATCTACGCGTGGTTCTTGAAGGCACTGTTGGTTGCATAAAACCCATGGATACCACCACTGAATCATCCTGTGCAGCACAAGGCCAACCACTTGTATGTGCCCAGTCATCGTCTGCAGCAGAAAAGGAAAGTGTCTCAGACATTCGTGGAGCAGGTTTAAAGGATGCACGAACGACAGCACTTGGAGAAATGCTCCATAGTTTATGAAATCTTGGAGAAGAAGTGGCTACTCCGACAAAGAGAGAAATAGGGCACTACATTGTAAAAGATCTGGAGCTTCTAGCGAACCTTTCTATTCATAAAAACAGTCACAGGTTGCACCAGCAGAGTACTCGGGACAGTGTTTCAACTGACAAGATTGGAACATGAGTACGTGAACATTACACAGGAGCTAAGACTACTGCTGCACATACGGTTAAGTGTACTTAAAAGCTAATATAAGAAACATCATCTCAAGAAACTTGAGACTAATTGTTGGCTGGGCATCACGGATAAATCTGCAGTAGCAGATCAAGCCACTGGGTGAAAGGTTCCACCAAGCTGGTTATTCCGATACTATACCGGTTTTTGCAAAGTCCACTCACTTTTATGCTAGTACTTAGAGAGAGCTCACAGAAAATTCCAAAGCATGGGAACAACTTTTAGAGAAACAAGTGAGATTGAAATTGGACAAGTTGCCTTAGTTGACCATGAAAAATCTAAATCAGAATGGCTGTAATCTGAACACAGTGTCTTAACAAGAAGTCGGTTTTTTCGGTCTGCCGTCGATTGTTTCATGTCGCCATCATGGCAACATCCAAATAGCGAATCCCCAAAATACACAACTTGCTCAGTTTAAGAGAACGAATGAGTCTTTTCATAATCGAACTACTGCGTTCTGCAGATTAAATAACTCCCAACTTCCGTGCAGTTTTTTTTTTTTTTTTTTTTTTTTTTTTTTTTTTTTTTTTTTTTACGGATAACGACCGTTCGATCGAGCGGGAATCAGTCGGGCGCTAAAGAGGGTGGAGAGCAACGCAGGTAGTAATAGCAGTGATCGGCCGAGCAAAGTGCCGTCGTGGCTGTGACGGATGCCGTTAACTGCCGATTACGGCGGTCGACCTACCGCCCACTAAAAGCAGACTCGTCGCCGGCCAATGGCGAGCGCACGCCGGCCATCGGCCAAGTGGTTCTCGTCTCGCACAGCCGACACGGCGCCGGTGGTGTCTCGTGCCGTGTCGGCTTGCGGAAGAGTCCAGCGCTGACGCTTGTAACATCGACACATCCTCCTTAAGCTCCATAGTGCCGCAGACACAGGCATCCACAGTTATGACGTGTCCCTTGACTTTCGGAATACATTCATTAGATAATTTAATGTAATACTTATCTATTGTTTAGTCCGACTTGCACATTTTTTATTAGATTACATGTGTCGATCACTCTGTGCCTTCTTCAGATCTAAGTAGTTGCGTCAGCAATCTGTCTCGCGTACCCGTAACCATATATACTCTGATCAGTAGAAGAGCTGTCGCCCTTTTGCGTTTGATTAAACAAGTAGGGTTGCTGAGCAACTACTTGGATCTGAAGGTGAACCAGAGTGATCGAAACATGTAATCTAATTGAAAATGGGCAATCGAGGCGGAACAATAAAAGAGAATTATCTTAAAAATCTCTACATTTGTTCGTTTTCCGAATACGATTATGTCGACTATGGTGATATTCAATAGGGTTCCACAACTAGCAGTAATAGGCAGCCCGGGTGGCTAACTAGTGGGATAAGGATATCTTGTAGAACAAAGCGGGAATTATATCAAAAAGTTAGAAATAGTCACAACCAAGTTGCAGTAGCCCATTACATACAGTATTGTAAGGTGCTTAAAAATGTTGTTAGGAAGGCAAAGAGTTTGTGGTATGCAAATAGAGTAGTTAATTCACTGGATAAAATTAAAACCATATGGTCAGTTGTGAAGGAAATGTCTCGTCAGCAGCACAAGGTCGACGATATAAAGTAAGTTCGTTGTAAAAGTATTTCTGTTGCTGACAAATCAGATACATGTACAATATTTATCAATCATTTTCTGAGTATTTCTGGTGAATTAAATAAAAATTTAGTTTCTACAGGAAATCATATAACTTTCTTGGTAAATGCCTTTCCGAGATTGATGTCTGAAATACTCCTCTGTGATACAGACAAGAGTGAGACTGAGTCAATAATTCAGCCACTGAAGACTAAGGACTCTCATGGTTATGATCGAGTGCCTAGCAGAATATTAAAGTACTTTGCTGTACATGTTAGTCAAGTATTTAGCTATATTTGTAGTGTTTCCTTTAGGAATGGTCAGTTTCCTGAGCTATTAAAGTACCCAGTAGTAAAGCCGCTTTATAAAAATTATGAAAGGGATAATGTAGATAATTTTAGACCTATTTCTGAGCCATCAGTGTTTGCAGAAGTTGTTGAAAAGGCTATGTATGTAAAGATATTTCATCATTTCATATCACACGATTTGCTATCAAATGTACAGTTCGGCCTTAGAAGTCATTTAACAACTCAAAATGCTATATTCTCTTTTCTATGTGAGGTACTGGATGGGCTAAATAAAGGGTTTCGAACGCTTGGCATGTTTTTTAATTTAACTAAGGCATTTAATTGTGTTGATCACAAAATGTTGCTCCAGAAGTTGACCATTACGGAATACGGGGAGTAACTCACAATTGGTACACCTCTTATTTTGGCAACAGGCAGCAAAAGGTCATTATTCACAATGTTGATAACGGCTGTGATGTGGGGTCTGAGTGGGGTACTGTTAAGTGGGGGGTGCCCCAGGGCTCAGTGTTGGGGCCACTCCTGTTCCTTATTTATGTAAATGATATGCCCTCTAGTATTACAGGTAACTAAAATATTTCTGTTTGCTGATGACACTAGCTTAGTAGTAAAAGATGTTGTGTGCAACATTGGGTCTGTAACACACAATGAAGTACATGACCTAACTTCATGGCTTGTAGAAAATAAACTAACGCTAAATCACAGTAAGACTCAGTTTTTGACAGTTTCTAACACACAAGTCAACAAAACCTGATGTCTTAATTTCACAGAATGGTATATGATTAGTGAAACTGAACAGTTCAAATTCCTAGGTGTTCAGATGGATAGTAAGCTGTCGTGGAAAGCCCACGTTCAGGATCTTGTTCAAAGACTTTTACTATTCGAACAGTATCTGAAGTGAGTGATCGTTCGACACGAAAATTAGTCTACTTTCATTGTTTTCTTTCGCTTATGTCGTATGGTCTTATATTTTGGGGTAGTTCTTCCCATTCTAAAAGGATATTTTTGGCTCAGAAACGGGCGGTTCCGGCAATAAGTGGTGTAAGTTCACGAACCTCTTGTCGACCTCTGTTCACAAGTCTGCGTATTTTGATATTGGCCTCTCTATGTGTATATTCCTTACTGTCATTTCTTGTTAACAATATAAGCTTATTCCCGAGAATAAGCAGCTTTCACTCGGTTAGTACTCGTCTGGTATCAAACCTGCATTTGGATTGGACTTCCTTAACTCATGTGCAGTATACTGCTGCAACCAATTTCAATAAGCTACCATTCGAATTCAAAAATCTTAGCAGTAATCCACGCGCTTTCAAATCTAAACTGAAGATTTTCCTCATGGGTCACTCCTTCTGTTCTGTCGAGGAGTTCCTTGAAAGATTAAGCTGATTCTTATTGTATTGTTGATTGCGTTTACTTAAACTTATGGAGTGACTTTTTCGGGTTCATAACCATTTACTTTTATGTTGTAATTTCATGCACTGACACGTTCCATGACCTCGGAGATATGCTCTTCAATTTGGTCCTACGGAAACTGACGTGTAAATAAAATAAAAAATAAACAATGTCATTTACAGAAAAAACTAAGAGATTGCAAGTGTCGGACATGATGTGTTACGGGAATCAGGACTGTCTTGCACACATAATCGAACATGTGGTACCCAATGGAACAAAATCGGCAGATGTGAAGGTCATTTGAGGTTTACCACAAATAGAGAATTGCCATTTATTGACGACGTAATGACTTGTACATTATTACACCTAAGGCTATTTAGAGCCATCAAGGGAACTCCAAGGTCAGAAACGAGAGAGCAAAGAAAAGTGGTAGCTTTTAGAGTTCACTTCAGAAACTAACTAATAATTACATCCACCGTGTGAACGCAGTCGTAAGGCGTCTCTGTAGAACGTGACCACGAAAGGTACGTCTTAGCAGAGGCAATAAACTTGATACTTGCTCCTGATAGCTGCAACGTTAGTAGGTTTATACAGGTTTGACTGCTACTACAGCAGTCCCCAACCACAGAACGGCAGGGCCAAGTGACATGAAACACTGTTGTTGTTGGCCATAATAGGAGTGGCAGTGACGTTTAGCTTTCAGGTGAACGCTGCTCGTACCGAACTTGGAGTCTGTTAATGTAAAATCCAGAAGCATCCCTACCTACCGAGTAGGAGTAGGGGAGGAATCTAAATTTGGTTGTCTAGAGGCTCCCTGGAGGTCCGGAACGGCTCAACAAGTTGGCCGAAGCTTGTTAAGTGCCAGTGGATTGGTGGGTCGACTATAGGAAGGGAGAAATAGTGCGCCGCCACTATACTTTAAAAACCCATGTTTTTGTATTCAGAGAGAGTTCTCAGTCAGATCGCTGGGGCGCCGTCTCCGTTTTGCTGGTGGCCAGCCTAGGTAAGCTCTGACATGTCTGTTTTTCTCACTTGGAGTGATGCTCTCAAATTTGTATTTAACGTGCTGCTAGTGTTCACTAATTCTGTTAGCATCCGCTGTCTTCAATTCAGACGCTGACTTCTGTTCGCAACAAATTGCCGCCTTTGTTTTTTCTAATGTTTGGAATTAGCCTTCAATGTATTAGTCTGACTATAAATAAATAGTGTTAATTAGATCCCTTAATTCCATGAGTCTCCTGCTGCAAGCATACTATCGAGTCCCAAAATACACATCTCTTGTAGATGCCCTCTGACAGTGTTTGGCGCTGATCCAAGTCATCAGCCTCCCTTCACTGGGGATTTGTCTGTCTGTGTTTGTTCCAGTAGCGGGTAAAACGAATACTTAAGTATTTCCATGTGAACTGTGATTTCTCTTATCTTATTGCAGTGATCATTTCTCCCTATTTAACTGCGCGCCAACAAAATATTTTCATATTCAGAAGAAAGGGTGGTAATTGATATTTCGTGAAAAGAATCTCAACGAAAGACTCTATTGTTTTAAAGATTTCCACCCTAACTGGTATTATCATCGTATCCACGACTTTCTGTCTCTCTCTCTCTCTCTCTCTCTCTCTCTCTCTCTCTCTCTCTTGCTCTCGCTCTCTATTTTTCCCGTAGTATGAGATAATAAAAAACGAGCGGCCGTTTTTGAAGTTTTTCGATGTTGTCCTTCAATCCTATCTCACACGGACCCCATACTGCGCAGGAATACTCCAAAGAGGACCGACTCGCGAGGCCGGCCGGTATGGCCGTGCGGTTCTAAGCGCGTCAGTTTGGAACCGCGTGACCGCTCCGGTCGCAGGTTCGAATCCTGCCTCGGGCATGGATGTGTGCGATGTCCTTAGATTAGTTAGGTTTAAGTAGTTCTAAGTTCTAGGGGACTGATGACCTAAGTAGTTAAGTCCCATAGTGCTCAGAGCCATTTGAACCATTTGAACCGACTCGCGTAGTGTGGGCAGTGTGTTTAGTAGACCTGTTGCATCCGCCAAGCGTTATGGCAATGAAACGCAGTCTTTGGTTAGGTTTTCCCGCAACATCATCTATCTGATCGCTCCAATATAGCCGCGAAACAGCGTCAAATCAGTCTACAAGAGCTACAGCGCATGCACACCGCGGGAGATTTTCTCTCAGCCTCTTACCTCAGCTGTTGTCCGCCCCCAGTAGCTGAATGGTCAGCGCGACGGATTGTCAATCCTCTGGGTCCGGGTTCGATTCCCGGCTGGGTCGGGGAACTTTCTCCGCCCAGGGACTGGGTGTTGCGCTGTCATCATCATCATCATCATCATCATCCTATCATCCTCGTCGACAGCAGGCCGCCGAAGTGGCGTCAAATTGAAAGACCGGCACCCGGCGAACCGCCTGCCCGACGGGCGGCCCTAGCCATACAATAAAATAAATACCTCAGCTGTTCATTCGCGCTCTTACAAATTTTAAAATTACCGTATCCGTAAATTTTGCCAGTTCAAACAGCGTAACACTATCAATTAAATCGCATTTTTCCTATTGCCTTGCCTTCTTACTCCGACACAATGGTGCTTAAAACAGTTAAGCTAAGATCGAACTGGAAACGCAAAATGTTGCAAGTGTATCATCTAAACGTTGATATGTAACGGAAGTCACTTTGCTATGGTACTGAAGGATCACCATTCAGATTGCTTCTTCGTGAGACTACAGTGATCAGGGACAATGACTGGAGGGTCGTGCCAACCAAATAGCAAATGAAGTATTGTAATCCTCTTTCTTCCTAAGTTCACAAAAGTGGAAGGAAAATCAAATAATCTCTGTCAGTTAATAAATTAAACATACCATACTGATATTTACCTACGCCCTACACTCAAACCACTTAGAGGGGAAGGAGATATAAAAATGTAAGGAGCTGTGAGAGCATCTCAGTATTGCAGGCACGTACAAAAAATGGAAGAGCAGGTACAAAATTCTATCTTAGAAATGGACTGCTGATTATCAATGGAACCTTCTTTCTAATCTTAGAGCATGTTTTATGAGAGTGAATAAACAAGAATTTGTGACTTGGCTAAACCATTTGTTCTATGACTCCTTCAAGAAAATATTAAAATATTGTAGAATCTACTTACACTAATGATATTTTTATGAAACATTTTCCGGCGCATAAGGTCATAGCGTTTATTCAGAATGTAAAATAAATATAATAATATGTGGCACTCGTTTTGTTACTGAAAACGTATGTGATGAAACGTTGTGTTTCTTCTGATGGAAACTTCACTCAAAGAAAAAATATTTCCAATACAGCGAAATGCGCTGGCAGAAATATATCTGGTATCAGTTCTAGATTGCCGGCTGGAGTGTCCGAGTGGTTCTAGGCGCTTCAGTCTGGAACCGAGCGACCACTACGGTCGCAGGTTCGAATCCTGCCTCGGGCGTGGATGTGTGTGATGTCCTTAGGTTAGTTAGGTTTAAGTAGTTCTAAGTTCTAGGGGACTGATGACCTCAGATGTTAAGTCCCATAGTGCTTAGAGCTATTTGAACCATTTTTTTTTCAGTTCTAGATTACGCCACTTAAGTCTCTTCGAGAAAATGGGAGCTTTGACAGAAGTCTTGCGTACATTTATTCATTAAAGTCCTTTATTATTAACAATACTTCACTCTTTTAAAAGAATGTTTATGGGATGAATAAAATACTAGGACCCAAAAAAGTCTGCAAAATCAAATGGTTCAAATGGCTCTAAGCACTATGGGACTTAACGTCTGAGGTCATCAGTTCCGTAGACTTAGAACTACTTACACCTAACTAACCTAAGGACGTCACACACATGCATGCCCGCGGCAAGATTCGAACCTGAGACCGCAGCACCTGCGTGGTTCCGGACTGAAGCGCCTAGAACCGCTCGACCACAGCGGCCGGCTGCAAAATCAAGAGCTTACCAGTACTGCGAATACGAGTCAAATAGTTGAGTACACAGGTATTCAACAACCTGTTAGAGTATATTTAATGTCTTGTATTTAATATCCTAGAGTTTAAGACTGTTTTAAAGAACTTTCTATGGGTTAGAAATTGGATCATATAAAACCAGATGTACTTTTTGTATTTTTATTGAAGACGATCTATTTCGGTTATGAATCTGGCGATCCTGTAACCACCAAAAGACGTTCAGCTATGCATTGCACAACGGCAATATCCCATGAAGCTCTTAATACGTTCCATTTTTCATACAGCTTCTCATGTATGGCAGTAATTTTCTGTTTATGTTAGTAATAACAATCAGTGACAATATTGATATAAAGAGTAACACAGTCCCACAAGAAAGTTATATTTTATCTGTTTCTGTGATGTAATATAATACCAAATTTATGCTTGAAAATGGTACAAACGTCGAAATTACAATAGTAAAACTCATAAAAATTACAACAAAAAGCGAAGATGGTATCATTTAAAAAATACATGTAATCAACACGTGATTGCAGTCACTAAATTTTTAGTCTCATCAGCTGTCAGAATGCATTATCTGAATTTAGCTGTCTGGATTTATGAAATCCAGACAGCAGAATGTATTGGTCTGACTATATATAAATATTGTTAATTAGATCCCCTAATTCCATGAGTCTCCTGCTGCAAGCATACTATCGAGTCCCGAAATCCACATCTCTGGTAGATGCCCTGTGACAGTATTTGGCGCTGATCCAAGTCATCAACCTCCCTTCACTAGGAACTTGTCTGTTTGTGTTTGTGCCATTCGCGGGGAAAACGAATACATAAGTCTTTCCATGTGAGCTGTGATTTCTCTTATTTTACTGAAATGACAATTTCTCCCTATGTAGCTGCGCGTCAACAAAATATTTTCGCATTCAGACGAAAAGATTGGTAATTGATATTTCATGAAAAGAACCTCAACGAAAAAACCCATTGTTTTAAGGATTTCGAGTCTAACTTGTATTATCGTATCCGCGACTTTCTCTCTCTCTCTCTCTCTCTCTCTCTCTCTCTCTCTCCAGCTTTTTATTTTTCCCTTAATTAGAGATAACAAAGAAAACGATCTGCCGTTTTTTGAAGTTTTTCGATGTTATCCTTCAATAGTACCTCATACGGATCCTATACTGCGCAGGAATACTCCAGAAGAGGACGGACTCGTGTGGTATAGGCGGTGTGTTTAGTAGACCTGATGCAACCGCCAAGCGTTATGGCAATGAAACGCAGTCTTGGGTTAGGTTTCCCCTCATCATCATCTATCTAATCGTTCCAATACAGCCGCGAAACATCCTCAAATTGGTCTACAAGAGCTACAGCGCATGCACACAGCGGGAGATTTTCTGTCAGCCTCTTACCTCAACTGTTCACTCTCGCTCTTACAGATTTGAAAATAACCCTTGACGTAAATTTTGTTAATTCAAATAGCGTAACATTATCGATTACATCACATTGTTCCTATGGCCTCCTTACTCGGAGACAGTGGTGCTTAAAACGGTTAAGCTTAGATCGAATTGGAAAAGCTAAATGTTAGAAGTGCATCATCTAAACGTTGTGATATGTAACGGAAGTGACTTTGCTATGGTACTGAAGGATCACCATACAGATTGCTTCTTCGTGAGACTACAGTGATCAGGGACAATGACTGCAGTGCCGTGCCAACCAAGTTCGTAAACGTCATCTAAAAGACATATTCGATCGCCAACATGACAAACGAGCCAAGGAAACGAGAATACTCGTCTTATATTGGCTAAAAGCCCGTCCATTTTTCGGTTCTTGTGAACGGGTCCAAAACGAAATATGGCATGTTGAATGTATAAAAAGCAAACGGCTCCTCGGACTCCTAACTCCTAACATTGTTGACTACTTCGGTTTGAGGCTAATGGAATTTTTACGAACAAGAATACATTAAATGCTGTTGTTTTGCAACATCAACCCGATAGTTACTAAACACAAATGAGACAAAATACTTATAAGCGATAAGCAATATGCAGTTGGTTGCTTACTTCCCCCCTGCGCCTTCACAAAATTCGGTGTATGCTGTCTGCAATTCACTGTACCAAGAACCTCTCCAATAGTAGTAATTTACCTCACTCTAGCTCTGCAACTCAGAGTTGACGAATATATCAAGTTCTGACAAGCTTAAGAAAACTTGTCTCACTCTAGACAACATTTTAAAAATGTATAAGGTACTCATTCCTCATCAGAGCAGAGCATATATAGATTTAGATTTTTTAGATCATTTCAAAATAAAAGTTATTGAAGGTAAGTAATCAAAAGAGAGAGAATCTCTTCCACATGCAATTTCTTCTCCAACTAAACTCCACCTTGGGGGACTCCACTTAAAGCATTTCACATTTACTGCATTGTTCATAATGTTTGAAAAGCACATCAGCATTATGATTATCAGGAATATGACGCCTACTGAATAAAGACATATTCCAGACTTAACCCGTGCACTAATAGTTGTTAAACATGCAACTGTTGAATTCAGTTCCACATTTTGATTCGTTTTCCTTTCTCACTATGGACACACTGGCAAATCTAAACAACACATAGCTAAACTCATTTGCGATTTTGCTTTTAATGCCTTATTACAATGGGAACTATTTTGTTATTAATTTCTTAATTTCAAATCGTATACTACTTCTGGACATCTTTTACATTGCAACATTTTTAAAAGGTAAAATAGGGGGAAAACTCTGTGCGTAGGCTTATTCTTATTACTTCTGGCCGCAGTTTAAATCTATTTAAAGCTCGGAAGTGACCTATTTTTCTAATATTTGATACACCTACTTGATAAAAATGTGACGACTGCGTGTCAGCGGTAAGA
Source organism: Schistocerca cancellata (assembly GCF_023864275.1). Lineage (NCBI taxonomy): Eukaryota > Metazoa > Arthropoda > Insecta > Orthoptera > Acrididae > Schistocerca > Schistocerca cancellata. The sequence continues at coordinate 216,795,889 of NC_064632.1, read as the reverse complement.
AGCGAGCTGTACATTTAAGGTTCACTATACACTATAGGTTTGCTGTCACGGCGTGTAATATTTTTGTAAACTGCTCTTAGACTACTGTTCTAACAATGCAGTCGAATTTTTTTATTGTAGTATTACTTGAAGATGGTACTGTATACCGAAAACGGTAGCCAGTCGGCAAAATAAATAATCAGCGACTATGAACTGAGATATACACTTTTTCAGTATTGAATTGGTCGCAGTTCCACCGAAAATATGTCGGACTCGTGTAGTTCTGAATAACATCAGTGGTGTTATTACGTAGGTAATAAGTTATTCGTAGGATATGGTGTACAGGGACACGATTCTCGGTACTCTGGATTACAGAACAGCAATTGCTCATTTAAACACCACAGTTTTCCTACACTTTTTAAAGTCAGTAGGACAACAACGTCTTCTGTTGGCGTCAGATAATATCGTGTTGCAATTAAAAATAACATACAAATTTTAAACACCTGTTTGAGCCAAAAAATTGTTTTGTATATCTTTATGAACGGTTAATTATCCCAAATGACAAACACTGTCATGTGGTTTAGGATTAGTGTTTTCGGTTGTAAATAAGTGAAGACTACGAACACTGAATAGCTTTTCAACTGTCAAAATCTTTTATTCATGTAGAAACCCGTTTCGGCAATTCTCAGTAGTCATCTTCTGTTCTGCAAAAGATGGGACCGAAAATGCTATGTTTACGTCATTATACAATCTCCTCCTTCAGTAATGGTGGTTCGAAGCACCACTATGTGCACTGGAAGAGATTAATTATTTATGTAAACATAGGATTTTTGGGCCCGTCTTTTGCGGATCAGAAGATGGCTACAGAAAATTGCCGAAACAGGTACCTATATGAATAAATGATTGTAGCGATCTTTACAGTTGAAAATTTTTTCAGTGTTCATAATATCACAGATCGCCCCCACGCCAACCATGTCAGAAGTGGAAGTAAAGACTGCAAAGTAATCTGTTATTTACTTGGATATCTTCCAATGAGTATACATGAATTGTATACTGATAAGCACACACACACAGTCAACTTATTATCAGATACACAAATATTATTTGCGGAAAGAAAATGTGTACTTTTAAACGTCCTACACATCCATCTGTTGGTCAGTATAACACGCTGTGAATTGCCTATACAGAAGCAACAATCTACGTCTACTACGTCACGTGCCGATGAACCACTAATGCCTTTGTAGACGTAGGTTTGTGGTTTCTGAACCTCAGAACGAGTCAAGAACTGCAAGGATCAAGTATTGTTTTCCCACAAAAAAAAAAAAAACAGCAATTGACATTTAATGTTTGCCCGTGTAGAAAAATACTCAGTTGTGTATTGTCTAACATTGGAAAAAGCGATTGAGTCGCCATTTTCTGTTGTTAGTAGAACTAGTATTATTCTGAAGTTATAAAATGAGAGTTTACAAGCATTTATAAACTTCTTCAAGATTTGTAATGAAACTTTCAATTTAGTGTTACATCATATTTGAAAGAACAGTGGATATACGACTTTTTAACAAGTCTGACATCGCTTTTTTCTGTGAGAACAGAATGACTTTTCTTTCGTGTATGGTAATACGTGAGGTGAAACTGATCAGAAGGAATATTTTCACTACACAACGCGGCAATTGAGTGTCTACTGATACTATGGTGCGACTATGCGAACGGTACCATGAAGCTAGTGATTAGTCTTTATAGCATTTCATAAAGTTTTAACATTCAGGAATCCTGAATCGACTGAGGCGTTAGTTACCGCGCTGGCCCATTTCCACACATTGATTTTCCATTGCCGTTTACTTTTTAAACAGATTCGGCGTCACTTTGCCTTTTTTGGGGTGCTTGGGCTTTACTCTCATTCAGTTATCGCCGCTAGCGTCTGTGCGCCAAACACACTCTCTTCGCCTAGGGCTACTGGGATGCACTGCCGAATCATAGTTTCTTCGTAATTTTTTTAAGCCAAATGGAAACCCATTTGAATGAAAATTAATTCTGCTGTGTTACGTCTCTTTCCAATCGGTGAACAGCAATACCAAATCAAGAAAAGTGGCATGGAACTAAATCTGGACTTGCTAAGCATGTTCGGAGTGAAACAATACCTAATGACATTATTTGTGCACATGAATCTTCAGCACTGTGACTGAGATTCAAAGGGGAATTAATATTTGTACCTTTGTACCTTTGTTCCTTTGATTACATACAGAATGAATTTCTCTAAAATTGCAAATGAAGTATTGTAATAGTGTTTCTTCCTAATTTCATGAAAGTCGAAAGAAGTTCAACTAATCTCTGTCAGTTAATAAATTAAACCTACCATATTGATATTTACCTACACTCAAACCACTTCGAGGGAAGAAGATATAAAAATGTATGGAGCTGTCGGTCAATCTCAATATTGCAGGCATGTACAAAAAATTTAAGAACATGTACAAAGTGCTTTCTTAGAAATTGACAGCTGATTATCAGTGGAACTTACTTTCTAATCTTAGAGCATGTTGTATGAGAGTGAATAAACAAGAATTTGTGACTTGGCTAAGACATTTGAACTATGACTCTACCAAGCAAATATTAAAATGTTATAAAATCTACTTACACTAATGATTTTTTTATGAAACATTTTCCAGCGCATAAGGTCATAGCGCTTATTCAGATTGTACAATAACTGTAATCATATGTGGCACTCGTTTTGTTACTGAAACGTATGTGATGAAATATTGTGTTTCTTCTGATGGAAACTTCACTCAAAGACAATATATTTCCCGTACAGCAAAATGCGCTATAAAAATTATATTTGGTCTCAGTTCTAGACTACCCCACTGACGTCTCTTTGAGGAAGTGGGTGTTTTGACAGAAGTCTTGCAATACATTTATTCATTAAAGGCCTTCATTGTTACCTACACTTCACTCTTTTAAAATAATGTTTAAGGGATGAGTAAAATAATAGGACCCAAAAAAGTCAGCAAAATCAAATGGTTCAAATGGCTCTAAGCACTATGGCACTTAACATCTGAGGTCATCAGTCCCTAGACTTAGAACTACTTAAACCTAACTAAGCTAAGGATGTCACACATATCCATGCCCGAGGCTGGAGGCGAACCTGCGACCGTAGTGGTCACGCGGTTTCGGACTGAAGCGCCTAGAACCGCTGGACCACAGCGGCCGGCTGCAAAATCAACATGAGCTTACTAGTACTGCGAAAACGAGTCAAATGCTTGAGTACACAAGTATTCAACAACCTGTTAGAGTATATTAAATGTCTTGTATTTAATATCCTAGAGTTTAAGAGTGTTTTAAAGAACTTTCTATTGGTTAGAAATTGGATCATACAACACCAGCTGTACTTTTTTTTTTATTTTTATTGAAGATGATCTATTTCGGTTTTGAATCTGCCCATCCTGAAACCACCAAAAGACGTTCAGCTATGCATTGCACAACTCCAGTATCCCATGAAACTCTTAATATGTTCCATTTTTAATACAGCTACCCATGTATGGCAGTAATGCTCTATTTATGTTAGTAATAACAATCAGTGACAATATTGATATCGAAGTAACACAGCCCCACAAGAAAGTTATATTTTATCTGTCTCTGCGATGTAACATAACACCAAACTTATGCTTGAAAATGGTACAAATGTCGAAATTACAATAGTAAAACTTATAAAAATTACAACAAAAAGCGAAGATGATGTCATTTAAAATATACATGTAATCAACACGTGATTGCAGTCATTACATTTTTAATCTCATCAGCTGCCAGAATGGTCTGAATTTAGCTGTCTGGATTTATGAAATCCTCGTTCAGTATATACGCTGAATATAGCGGTTGCTTTGGCCTTGCGAACGCGATTGTGAATCGCCTGGGAAAGTCTGTGGTCTACAACTTCATATAGATGCGTTCTAGCTGTCGTTCTTCCTAAACTCCACATGTGGATGTAAACGGAAGAAACCCTTCGACTGGCATAATGAAAAGAGCCCTTTGCCGTGTAACTGTAAATTGTGGGTCTAGTATTCTCACCGTTACGCTACCTCACACAGCGGGAAGATAGAAACTCAGCGATTACTATGGCGTGTGCCTGCAGCAAAGACTTAAGCGACGCCCCGCATTTTTCAGAATTATCGAGGACATTTATAGTGTCGCGCATATCACTACTGTCGAGATTTATCGCCAGCTAAATATTTAAAATAAGCAGATCCCGACGAGTATCGGCGGCTGGTAGGCGCTTTTGCGGCGCCAGCTCCCATGCAACAAAATACAGGCGCGTTTTATACTCAGGGTCGTACAGGGGACGCACGTAATACTCGGCAAACAGGCGGGCGGTCCGATGTCAGATTTACAACCGCGCACCGCGCCTGCCCGCTTCCACATAAAGCTCGCCAAACGAGTGTCAGAGATGGTCTCGACACAGTAACGTCCGGCGCTGATTTACGTTTAGGTCGATGCCGCTGAGTTGTCGTCAACGTGGCCCTCTGCTACACACGAAAAGGACCAGCAACAGTAGGGCAGAGACCTCCAGCCCTCAGTCACCTTGGAGTCACACATTTGAATGAATATGTCGCATGTTCCTTAGAGGTACAAATTTCCCTACCCTGCTACAGAGACGTAACACTGGTTGAGGAGTGAAGCCACCCTGTAGGGTTGACGTTGCAGAGTACAATTTTGGTCTTGGAGGCATGCTCAAGTTAAAAACTGCTCCAGAAAATGCGCTTCGCTTCACTCGATCACGCTTTCGCTCGGAGCACTCGTAGGGCTCACTAAGTCGTTTCGCCTCAGCGAGTGCATCGGCGCAGTTGTCTCTCGACGCGCTAGGTAAAAGCGTGCTCTGACTCCCATTACCTAGGAGTCAGATTTGCGGTGCCAGACGTGATATAATTCCGTCGCATCAAGAGGTATGGCACCAGCCGACATCGGAGTGGAGTGTGGGGTCACTATTATCTCTACGTACAAACTCCTTAGAATATGTCATTCAGAGTGTGTTACTATGGACCAATGGTACCAAGTTACACGAAACTGAGATGAATGATAAGCAGTGTCGCTTGATAGGAGGTCAGTTAGTTACAGTACAGGGTATTGGAATTCAATTAGTTAACTTGAAATTCCAAGGCTACTACTATAATCTGAGAATTCATGTCGGAAACCCCAGCTTAGCTGTAAATACTTGCATTCCCTGGGCTCTAGTCGGAAGCTCGGGGCGGGCTGCTACATCCCAGTGCCTTCTGACACAATACGCGCACGGAATGATCAGCAGAACTACACTCGTCCACGTAAAGCTCGCTTCCCCATTTTACTGCAAGGAAATTCCGCAGCCGGAAATCTGTCAACATACAATTGATGCCTCTTGAGAGAGCAGGCTGCCCCGAAGACAAACCATTCTTTCACTTTTACCCACGCTGAAAAGCAAACGTCATATTCGTTGTCAGCAACAGACTGTCGAGTAGAGAGCGATAGAGGTAGAGGGAGACAGAAAAGAGTTGTAACATAGAGGATTGGCGGTTGGGAGGAAAGTAAATGTTAAAACTTGAAATATCATTCGATGGAGACAGTGAAGTGGGAGTCGAGAGGACAACCCGGCTACTGAGAAACTAGTGGTTAGCCACAAACTAAAGTATAGGAAAGAGGAGTTTATGCAACTAGTAACAATTCCGATACGCTAAAGTTCACCCCAGGTAACTTGAGAAGGAGGTCATCGCGATAAACCGAGCCGAAAATGTAAATCTCTTATACTTCAGAAAGTTATGAGATGCCGTCGAGGAAGACTGTTGCTGCTGACCTCGTCCGAGAAGCGCCGCTCCGCGACACTTGCCGTTGCTGTCCACCGCCGTGTTTCAGTGCAGACCTCGCGGTATTCTACAATGTTTCAAATGGCTCTGAGCACTATGGGACTTAACATCTGAGTTCATCAGTCCCCTAGACTTAGAACTAGTTAAACCTAAGTAACCTAAGGACATCACACACATCCATGCCTGAGGCAGGATTCGAACCTGCGACAGTAGCAGCAGCGCGCTTCCGGACTGAAGCGCCTAGAATCACTCGGCCATAGCGGCCGGCGCGAGATTTTAAGGTCTCATCAAGTGGCGTAATACTTCACAACTTGCAGCCATTTCACGTTCTGGCATCTCAATAGATAACACAGTGAGATCGAACCAGAAGCAATAGGGAATTTTAGTGAACGAGCATTGCTCAATAAGCGGCACATATTCCAATTTAGAATTGACATTTAGACTTGCATTTGCTAATGACTTGATTTAAACTACAGTTTGTTCGATGCATTTTCATCAGATTCGTCTGTGAGGTGCACACTAGATTCAATTAGTTATTGTCCATTGTTTTCAAAGTCGGTCGCAGTGTCCATTTAACTTTATAGACAGATAGCGTTTTCGAGTGTTTGATATGCTTTGAAATCAGACTACACTTGGAGAATCTGTAACTTTGTAATGCAATATTGCGTATCACGACTATTAATTCTACTACAAGTTCAGATTGCGTATTAGGTGCCCCGTATCCTTATGCAAAACACATTTTAATACTGTGATAGTAAGATTTTATGCTCTTACGTTCTTCATTGCAACTAATGAATAAATTATATTCAGTTTAAAACCGTTCTCCTATCTATTGACCTACAGACCAGCGCAGCGGGATACGACGCACGTCTTGATTTACGCTACTATTTGCCGCGCCCGTATTTCCTGTTGACACGAATGTTCTGTTGACACTACAATCTAATCCCTCACTTGGATCCCTAGAACTCTCGTGGGTAGTTAACAACGTCCACCTTCTCTCAAAATAATTTCTCCCGAGTTCTTTGTCTATTTGAACGATTTTGTGTTTTACGGTAGCAAGATAATTAATTTATCAATTGCAATCGTGTCGATTCTGTTACAACATTTTGTGCGTTAGAGTAAACGAACTTTCCTATCATGTTAATACTTTTTCTGTTCTAACAGATTTCGATGTCTGAAAGGGCTACTTCCACTGATAATCTGATATTGCGACGGACTCATGGCTCCTAAAAGTGGATAGTCTGCCTAATGTTCTGTACATACGAGGCCTATTCGGAAAGCAAGGTCCAACTGGTCGCGAAATGGAAACCACGGTAAAAATCAAAAAGGTTTTGTTTGCAACAGTTACCTACATCTCCCACCAACTTCTCTGCATAGTCGCCGCTCCAACTTACACATTTGTCGTAGCGGTGTACCAACTTTCCAATACCCTCGTCAGAGAAGGCAGCCGCCTTTCCTTTCCGCCAATTCTTGTCTTGCACATTGCCATAGTGTTTGAATGAGGTAGTAATGCATGAAGGCCGGCCGGTGTGACCGAGCGGTTCTAGGCGCCTCAGTCGGGAACCGTGCGACTGCTACCGTCGCAGGTTCGAATCCTGTCCTTAGGTTAGTTAGGTTTAAGTAGTTCTAAGTTCTAGGGGATTGATGACCTCAGATATTAAGTCCCATAGTGCTCAGAGCCATTTGAATCATTTGAATGCAAGAAGGCTCGCATGACCTACGCGGTTAGAGGCTCCATGTCATGGACTGCGCGGCTCCTCCCGCAGGAGGTTTTAGTCCTCCCTCGGGCATGGGTGTGTGTGTTGTTCTTAGCGTAATTTAGTTTAAGTAGTGTGTACGTCTAGGGACCGATGACCTCAGCAGTTTGGTCCCTTAGGAATTCACACACATTTGAACATTTTTCGTGTCACAAACAGGGGAGAGTACACTCTTGACTGCATGACTAGCCCAAGGCCAAGGCCGGCAGCAGACAGAGCTACAGTACCTAACCAAATATGGTAATGGAAGAGCACGGTATGTGACAAGCGGCTCGGAAGGATCGTAGGAAGCACGCACACGAACCACTAAAATAGGGGCTCGTCAGTATCCAGGGGAGAAGAGGGCACCACAGCCAGCATCAGACACCGTCTGAATGTCGCAGGCCGCTGGAATCTGGACTTCGTTATTTTCTACTAGCCTCGATGTGGTATCAACGTTTGGTACCACACTTTTTAGGGGTTGCAGTTATCGACCGCGGTCCGTATTAGTATCGTTGGATCTGCGAGTCGCGACCAACGCCGCTCCGCGGCTTTTATCAAGTTTCTAGCGGGCTATCGTCCGCTCTTGCTCTGGACGTCCAGCAGTAAAGTAACATAGCCTTCAGCTGACAGGAAGCAACCTCTAACAAGACGCTTTGTAACGTGTGGCCTAAGTGAGGCCTCAATAGCTATCAGTTTACAATTATATGTATGCAGCCAAGAAGAATTCTGTAGAACAATATTTATTACCTTTTACCAACGACTTATTTTAGTCGTTGCAGAGCCAGACCATACAGCCAGGACCTTATCGACGTTACTGACAAACCTGTTGTGAATTATATGTTTCTATTTAGCATTGGCCACCAGTCAACATTGGCGACTACTTGTTCGTTGTCATCATAACACTCGAAGTCAGCCGTTGCCGCCGAGATGTCTTCTTAGAAATGCAGATGGACCATTAATGACTAGTTAAATCGAGAGAAAGTGCCAGAGGAGCCGTCTGAAGTTATGCAGTAGAGGGGACTTCCAAAGATTTCTCATTGAGCTCCGTGTTCTGTGCCACTTACAGTTTGCTGGCCAGCAGTAGTTGGAGGAGTACAGGCAGCCCAAGCTACCTTCCACTCAGAAAATAGTGAGGTAAGACCTCATTCACACTCCCTCTCGGGACACGACAGTGGAGTAACCACTCACAGACGTCAGGTGGGAGCACTAACAGTCGAAAGTATACAAAACGTGTCCGGGGAATTCGGAAAACAGTCCGATCGTTGTCGTAATGTGGAAATGGGTCGATTTATCTCACGGGTGAAAGGACACGATCACTGGCTTTCGCGCCAAGGGTGGAAGCATGTCAGGAACTGGTAAGTTAGTAAACTGTTTGTGTTCCACTGTGGTGAAAGTATACCCTGCATAGCAAATGGCGCTGTTCTCTGTGCGAAAAATATGGTCTTCATAGCCGGGGGTTAGTGAGAGCAGAGATGAGGGAACCAATTACAGGCTGTGTGGTGCGTGATCAAGCGCTTCCCATCGAAAGCGCTGCAGGAACATCTTAATTCTCCCTGCAGTGTGCGGTTAAGAGATGTCATGAATAAGGAAACACATGACAGTTATGTTATGTGGGCTGGATGACTTCACGCGAAATCTTTCACCAGAGCCTCGTATATGGCGGGAGACACTATTTTCTAGGCATCGTTACGTGCTCAGTGTGCGCTCGGCACTGAAAAGAATGCCATGACGCGATCGACAGGCATAATACAAGCACTGCTCAACACAGCTGTGCAAAGCGTCATCGGATTTTCACTGCGTTTTCAATTTCGCACCCGAACGGACCTTACTTTACGAATAGCCCTCGTGTTAAAGAATATATCGATCTAAAGTAAACTTCTACTGACTGTTCCTTGTCGGTAGCCGTAGCACCTATCCCTGTGCATTATGGAGAGGCGATCTGCAATAGGGCGGCATCCGCAAGCTTTTGGAATTAGAAATTGTAGTAGGTTGGTATTAGTAATCTTTCGAAAAGTGACGCCCTACATTCCAGAACAAAATTGTTAGGGGTTTTTCGATTGGAGATATAAGGTACGCAATTATCAGGTTGGTCAAGCTGGGAATTTATGCAGACTCATACTGCGAAGGAACCGATGTGCCAAGTATCAGTGACACTTCTTCGTGGTGTAGCGCAGATAGAGGGCACTTCCTAATCGGGAGTTGTAGAGACAGTGCTTCTTCACAACAAGGACTAGAGAGTCTAAGTCGGTAGTTGGAGAGGAGCAGTCGATTCACAAGCAAATGGATCGCGCCATATCAGCATCCGTCTCCACCTGCGACCTCGCCACGCCTCCTTTGCCTCAAGTCATAACGTTTCGCAGCGAAACGCCGTACGAAATTTGTACGGATGACAGACGTGTTGTTTCAGATTAATTGATGAGTCACTTTATGATGACCCCTCTGCCATGGTTTTACTCTTTATGTTATATTTCTGTTTACTCGCCAACCTTCCGATGCAATCACCACCACCAATCTAATTTCGCGATCCGGAGCCAGTTAACATGATTTCTTGTCCATTAGGCTAATTCTGAGAAAACTTTTCCGGTGTTCTCCTTCCGAACTTTCATATTTATCACAAGTTCATATGTGTACATTCGCTCTTCCTTCCAAGATGACAACTGGCCCTTGTTTGTCATGAGCCATCATTCAATTTGGAACCAATAAACATGGGTGATTTGTAACTGTTGTTTCATTACATTAGCTGATACATCCCATCGCTACTTACCAATTATTAGTGTTTAGTCAGGACACACAACTATTTTCCACGTGTTATGACAAACCTTTCCTTTCGGTTTCCGTGTGCTCAGTTCCTTTACATACATTTGGACTGTCGTGCGGGACTTGTTCCTTGAGCGGGGATACTCAGTGCTTGTAAGTGGCAAATCGGATTGACTAGAGCTTTATTACCAGTGGTGCCTTGCATTGTTCCTAAACATGTTTATGATGTAACTGAGACAGTCTGACACACTACTACTTAGTGTAATGTATGGCCAGATGCAGATCTCAGAACATTCCACAATAAGCAAATATATTTATACCTGTATAAATTTACAGATTCCTCAGCTAAGATTCGGAGAGTAAATTAGTAAATTAACATAAAAAGTCTCTAAAAAGGCAAGGAACACTAGAAAAAACGCTATCTTTAACAGAGAATACTTTTCAGAGCTCGCTTGGCGGCTATACGACGTGTATGAGTTAACGATCTGACCAGAGTAGGAAACATTGCGGTCAGGTGAAGGCGCCCACGTACATAGTGACGAAACCTGCTGCCAGTAACAAAATTCAACACGGTTTTTGTTCACTCGCAGGAACAGCAAACCGCGTCAAAGGCAAAAACCTCACACTAAAACAAAAAATACAGAATACTTCACATAGCCGGCCGCGGTGGTCTAGCGGTTCTGGCGCTGCAGTCCGGAACCGCGAGACTGCTACGGTCGCAGGTTCGAATCCTGCCTCGGGCATGGGTGTGTGTGATGTCCTTAGGTTAGTTAGTTTTAAGTAGTTCTAAGTTCTAGGGGACTTATGACCTAAGATGTTGAGTCCCATAGTGCTCAGAGCCATTTGAACCAGCCAATACTTCCCATACGATGGCGGAAACGACTAAAGCAAACAGTTCCCAGTTTCACAACAGTATTGCCACAATCGAGATACCTGTGTTAATAATCTGTTGTCAAAAATGTTAGACTTCGTTGTCACTGCCATTAAAATCCCAGTACTCTGTGGCATGTTAAAAGTGGCAATGACGGCGTACTGTATTTGACGGGGGAAGACAGACCCCCTTCCCCCCTACTCTCGTAAACTGCGATATCTGTGTACTGCAAGACAGACTGTGGTCTGTAGCAGATTTGACGATAGAGAACAATGCTCGTACAGACGTAAGTGTTTCAGAGCAGGTCTTTCAGCACACGTTGTTGAACATGGGGCTGCAGAGCAGACGATCATTACATTTTCCCATGTTGACAGGGCTATGGAGTCATTTACGATCCATTGGGTTCGGGATAATAGATTCTGGACTTTGAATCAGTTTGTATCTGTCACCTGATCGGATGAGTCACGTTCCTCGTTACACCAGGTCAGTGGTTGTGTCTGGATTTGCCGTTGTCCAGGTGTACGGCTGCTGGCAACATACACCACAGCACGGCCGCAGGACGGTGGAGGCAGTGCTGTGGGGGATATTCACACGGGCCTCCATGCGACTTACGGTAGTAATCGAGGGCACCACTGATACGAATCTGGACAAGACGCTTTCACAATCCATGTAGTGTCCAACTCTGCATTTTACATGAAGAACTAATTGCTACACTTTACACCATATTGATAATATGTTGGGATCAAGTCCGATAATACTGCACTTCTTACCAGTCAGACTTTCCTTGTAAATAACTTCATGATCTGCGAAACTTCCGAACTGCAACTAAACTATCGTGTAGCTCTCTAGTATATGACATGAACCGAAGCGAATGCATTACTACCCATTAGCTTGCCATAGATATCACTTCAGTGTCCTGTCCCAGCCGACGGAACGGTGCGGCGGTTCTTACCGCCTCTCAGCGACCAAGAAGACGCCCGTTTAAAACTAGCAGTTTTTAGCATTTGTCTCCATCTTGCGTAATTTGTTAACTTCTATCAAAATTATCGTAATCGTCAAAAAACCTCTTTTCTGTCAGAGGCTTCTTTGAATTGTTGTCAAGTCGTCGAAATAAGCACTCCAATAACGAATTCACAGAATTCGATGTATCTGACTCCCTGTATATGGTGTGCATTGGGACCCGAAAATGGCATTATTGAGATGTCGAAATGGGTTGTCTGAAATAACATCCCAAAACGTACGGCTGTTTGGTGATTCTCCTTCATAAATAATTGACCTGGCGCTGTCCCGATTCCACAATGGGTCAACAGAGGTTTCTTTAATAGTTCAATTCGCCATTGAATTTTTAAATATCTCAAAATAACATTGACTGTCAAAACATGGCTACACTGGAGGATTGTTCATTACTCATGCGTCCTACGATTGTCACCTTATTTCTAGCTTATTAATTCCTACTCACTTCTTTCTTCATTTTTGACTTTTTTGCAGACTCCCAAGCACGTATCGCGGCACCTTTTCTGAAAGGTTCATAACACATAATATTACACTGGTAAATGAGACAAAGTATCGTACTTTTACTCGCTCATTTCTGCCTGATATATATAAATCCATGTTACTGAAAGTAGTCGCTACCATGACAACTGTGTGAGACCCGTGACTTACGTGCATTAACAATCCTTTTTACAACCCTGAAATCATAGCCTTGAAATGAATCAACAGTCAGTAATAATTTGCGCAATGGAGTCTCTCTGTGCACATGCCCCGCATGTTGTACTCTTGCAGTCCCGCATGTTGTACTCTTGCAGTGACCAAGTTACCTGTTACACTGTAACAGGAAACATTTATGTACTCGTGTGCAATTTACGTAAGTCAGTCTGTTACAAAAATGAGCAATTGTGACCGTTGGACAAATGGGCCGAGGATTACGCATTGTGAAATCAGAAATCACAGTTTCAAATAAATCCGTACTGAGACGGAATCATCAGACCCAATGAGGGTTTCAATCATAATGTCAGCACACATATGGCCATATACTAAACGCATACAATGCGTGAGGACCAAAATGTAAGTCTCCTATTTGTATAGTTGAAAAAATATTGCAAAAACTAACAGCTTTTCCCAGTTAAATACTTTACATGTACATTTATATATATTAAAAATATATATCCTATGTCTGTCAGAATATTCATTAGAGTACCGTGTAAAAATTTGAAATAAATCTGTCAAGTTAGTTTCGATGTTTTTGGTAACAACGTTAAACTACTCGTCTTTACATAATTGTTAAGATATTATCGAATACTGCTGAACACATTTCTGTTACTTCAATAAGTGCCAGTCTGTCCTAGAAACGCAAAGATGAAAAAAAAATTTGGATATACCACGACGAGAACCGAACTCCTTGGGCACCACAAATTCACGCCTCTACTCTTGTTCAGGTTAGACTCTCCTAAGAACTTCCACAATGTGTGTGTCATTAACTGATATTTAATTATGGCAAATCGAATCTAGAGTGGCAGGATTGTGATAGATGTTCGGTGTACTGTTGGCCTGATACGGAATACTGTAATAATACGCAATTTATAATACAAAAATGACGGAATACGATGAATCTAATATGTTGTCTCAAAGGCAGCGACCTAGGACGTCACATGCCTGATCTCCGATTTCAATCGAACGCCAACTGAAAACGTTGTGCCCTCCTCACTTTAGTCATTCATGTCTAACATAACAATTAGTCCAGTGTTCCTCGTCCCTAAAGAGTTTCCTACTTCACGAATATGGATCGTATTGTACGTATTGTATGTTAACCGGGGACCTAGAAACGACGGAGAGGCTCCGTCCCCGCCGCAGCCGCAGTGGTCCACAACCCCACGACGACTAGGGCAGTCCACTTCACCCCTCCGCCGCCTCACACCGAACCCAGGGTTATTGTGCGGTTCAGCCCCCGGTGGACCGCCCCTCCCCAGGGAACGTCTCACACCAGACGAGTGTAACCCCTATGTTTGTGTGGTAGAGTAATGGTGGTGTACGTGTACGTGGAGAACTTCTTTGCGCAGCAATCGCCGACATGTGTAACTGAGGCGGAATAAGGGAAACCACCCCGCATTCACCGAGGCAAATGGAAACCCGCCTAAAAACCATCCACAGACTGGCCGGTTCATCAGACCTCGACACAAATCCGCCGGGCGGTTTCGTGCCGGGGACCAGGCGCTCCTTCCCGCCCGGAAAGCCTTGCGTTAGACCGCACGGCCAACCCGGAGGGCACGAATATGGATACTGAGACTGTATTTCTGCTTTAGAAAGTACTGGTGAAGGCTAACGAAGTACGAAATATGCTATGAAAGCTTGTGTGATTGATGTTTGATGCCGTACAAATTTAATATACAGCCTCAGAATTACCTGAATTAGTGAATATTTATGTTCTTACAGCCTTCCCATAATTTTCTACGTCTATTTTGTACTGTACTCACACCGGGTAAGCAACTTTGCAGTTTCGGTACAGAAGCGAAATGAGTGAGTTGTTGTCATTGACAGAGGTTTGCGTAACTCAAAAACGGCGTTATGCCCGAGTGGTCAGCGTTTCGCGGCGATGACTGCAGTGCGCCTTTTCATGAACAGCCGCGAGAGCATTAACGATGAATTATGGATGCCCGCCGCGTTGTTTAACGCTTGTGAGCTAATTTCTGACGAGATACACGTCCCATCTACTCGCTCCCCACATTCAGTGATAAATTATTAGCGGCATTTACATAACCGTACAGATGTAAATTCCGGTCGCTATGCTAAATCCCGCATATTTCTGGTCAAATCCCGTTTGAATGAGGGCTTGTATACCTACGGACGCCCCCTATTGACAAACCTAGCGCGACAGCTCCACTGCCGAGGCCGCTGCGCTGTTGCAGCGCAGTCGGACATGTAAATGATTCCATTACAGCGTTCGTTTTGTAGCGGCCAAATTAAACGCCTGTTTCCTAAAATAATTACCTCATCACTTATTGTCATACCGGACCTGATACCGCCGTTAAACTGCTAATGGAATTTCCTTGACAAATTTAAACTCTCAAAGTGCCCTGTTTTAATAGTAATTGAAAAGTGTGTACTCGTTGTATAAACTTGTTGGCTGTGTCTTTTTTTGACCTCGCCCCCCCCCTCCCCACAGGCTCGGCTTTCCACTCACGTAATTGCTGATTAGCAGTTCCACAAGCCACAGAATTGTGTTTCACAACAGTTACTTACCTTTCTCTTTTGGCACCGACATATAAACCTATAATCCCTCGTTTCTACCTACCTCCTTTCGTTCAATTACCGTTACTTAATTTTCTGGTATACGGACACGCAATATTTACATTACAGTGAACACAGTCGAGTTCACATTTAATTTCATTTATTGCCACAATATTTTAAATTAATTGCCCTTTGTTTTTCCGTCTTAAACTCATGCAATTTAAGACATTTTAACTAAACCCTTTTCGCTCTTATTTACAAAGCATCTTCAGCGGTATTTGATGTTTATTATTCTTTCTACATGTTCAGAAATCGACAGCCTTTCCCCATGTTACCGTAGGTTGAAGTAGAAAAAATTTCATTGCACTTCCAAGCTCGTGATTTTTCGGCTTTTAGGAACCCACTTTATTTTTTGCTGCATTTGTGTTTTCCTTTTCATGAAGTGAAGTTCATGACACTTATATACACCAAAAGCAAACGCGGATTCATTAAAGCCAGAACTCGCGAAGTGCGAAAGTCCAATCGAGGAGTTGTTTTTCTTCAACGTCTGGTAAGAAAATATTTCATCCTTCGATTTCAGAACATGTGAAAAAAGAGGAATACGCGCCAAAGAGCACAGAAGACACTTTGTAAATAAAACCGAAACGCTTCTGGTGAAAAGCACGCTCAAATTGCAGTAAGCTTCAGACGGGAAAAGAAATAACAGTAAATGTAACTGAGATGCAGTGGAAAATGGCCTTGCAAATAAGCATATGTTAAATTAACCAGGGGAATCGTGTGAAACTTTCACACGTTTATAGTTTTAAATAATGAAAGTATTCGTATTAAATGTTTTAAATAATGAAAGTATTAAGAAGAAGTGTAGTCGTTGTAATGAGAGTAATGGTGGGAAGGAAGAGACAAGACCCTTGAGAAGTGAACAAAGCGACATGAAATAATGGTTATGAATTTTTGATACACCATTGTATATGCATTTCTATGCACATAATTTGTATCAAATTCTGTACTGTACAGAGCATTACAATATAACGGAGCAAAGTATATTTGACGAAGGAATGTAATCTTCGTGTACTTTTTGTTTTTCGTATTCTTTAAGTGATACAAAATGTAATTGGTTTAGTTGTCTTCAAAAGGCTACAGATAATTGTGCAGTAGCGAAGACGGGATTTGGTAAATACAATCCGGCTCTTTAAAAGTTAGCCACTGCAACTTGTTTATGTTAATCGCAGATGCAACGTTAATAGGCAACTGTTTTCTTCTCAACAGAAAAGGAGTGTTTGGATCAGATGGTGTGAAATTTATACTTGATATTACAACACTTTTCCCGGTATTGATGAGCTGAGCATTAATTGCCAGTTCATTGAACTTTGTTATGAACATACGTGCTCCATTGACTAGACCCTGTTTAACATTCAAGGTTCGCATAAGTATAGCAGTAGTGTTTTTCTTTAGTATATGTAAGAATGGTACAGGATGTTTGTCATTTCGGAAAGTATATACGTTTAGAGGAGGAAGAGGAGCTTAATGTTTAACGTATATTCGTTTAGAAAAGACAATTGGTACGACGGGCAGAAATAATGGACTACCACACTGGTCACGGTTATTTTCTAATGACAGTTCCGTACATATATTATCCAGTTAATAAGTACTTTAAACACGGTATTTGTGAAAAGATAACATGAAAAGGAAGTCTCTTATTTGTGATTATGAACTTAAATGTAGCTATGAAGGTGGGCATCCATGATGCACTTTTACCTGTGATAGTCTCTTTTACCTTAAAATTTTTTCCGCAAATAGTACGTTTTATCGTTAAATCGGTGTGCAGTGTCAGCATCCGATTAAAAAAATCTTTGTAGCGGTACCTAATTCATCCCTGTACGATTAGTATGTGTTGAGAAAAACGGATGTTGACTTGAGAAATAGTATATACTGTTTACTCTTGTTCCGATTACATGACGTAACATACTTAACAAATACAAAAGTTGTGAGACTACTGCTATTAGTAGGGAAGTGTTTCTAGAACTAGCGTGTTAATGTTTCTCGAATTGTGCGCTCATATTGAGAAAAATTATGGAAATCGATGACGTCGTTGTACACTGCCTGACAAGCAGTGAATCACCCAGAAGATGGACGGGTAACGACATGACACATCGAGGGTTGAAAGTGCATGTGATGTTATTTCAGTAATCAGAAAATACAGTAAAATCAAATGCACAAAGAACTTAGCAGTATGAGTGCACGTATCAGCCTCGATAATTCGGCTGAGAATGGTATCATAAAGCAGTTGCGTGATCTCCTGAAGTATGCTGGGCAACAACTGTTGTAAATGGTCCAAGGAGCTCCATACATCGCACGTGGATGACGTCGAAGCTGGTCCCATAGATGCTCTGTGGAGGACATATTTGGAGATATTGTTGGCTCCAACGTCACACATACAGTTCGTAGACATAGGTGCTGTGCGTGGACGAGTATTGACCTGTTGAAAAGTGGCACATGACATGATGTTAATGTGTGTGAATTTCTAAGGGACCAAACTGAGGTCGTCGGTCCCTAGACTTACACACTACTTAGACTAACTTACGCCAAGGACAACAATTACACCCATGCCCGAGGGAGGACTCTAACCTCCGACGGGAAGTGGCACGAGAGGTAACACACCAGGACGCAGGATGGTCATAACGTATCATGGTACCGTCCGAATTCCCTCAATCATTAGCAGCCCTGTCCTGAAGGCATACCTTTTGGCTCCAATACCACGACGCCAGGAGTAACACCCCTGTACCTCTGCAAAACACTGGATGACCGGATCTCTCACCAGGTCGCCGCCATACTAGTCAACGATGGTCATCCGAGGCAGTATAGACTGCGATTCGTTGCTAAACACAACTGAATGCCATTCATCAACAGTCCATAATTTTCAGACATGGCACCAAGCCAAACGCATCCTGCAAATGTTGAATGCGATCTACGCAGGGTATAGTAGTTCCCTAGTACGACTGCTGCTAGTATCTTCCCATTGGGGCAGGATACAGAATGTCGCCGATGTCCATTAATTGTTCTTGGATGGCAGGTGTAGAAGTTAATGAGTAACAATGTAGTTGTTGGACAGTACGGTGATGGTCTCTTGCGATAGTCAGACGTAGTCGACTGGAATCTTAATGACGAATATACCTGCCCTCATGTCTCCAAGTAGTCTAGCATCAGGCCACGGTCAGATGTCAATACTCCACGTACGTGGATAATGCACAGTTCGACCAGTTGGCTAAATGGACACTGAAAATGACGCCTCTTTCAAACTGTGTCAGGTGCCAGTAACACTGTATCTTGCGAGTACATGGCATCTCCGTGTTCTTCACAGTTATCACTCAACGTCTAAGGCTGTTCACGCATCGCATATACCTCACAAGGCCTGGTAATGACATCAAACACGAACAACACTAATGCACTATGGCGGCCACTCTGTCACAGAGATGTGTAACTAGTCATTCACATACCCGCCGATGGTGTAGATATATAAGAAGTTGAATTGATATCCTACCATATCGTCAGGATGCTTAACACTTTCATGATGCAATGTATGTAGATATGTTTTGAGGGACAGGTTTCATCTACTGCCCTCCATGATGTCCCATTCCTTGTTATTATTTTTGGTTCTTACTGAGTTATGGGTTGCAATTGTTACGACATTGGACCTGCATCGTGATATTGATATTTAGATTTTCATGGATTTCCTAAATTTCTTAAGATGAATGCAATGATGGTTCCCCTAGAAAAGACAGTTTCGATGTCTTTTCCCACCTCCTCCAATCCTAGCTTGTACTCCATCTGTAAATGAGCTTGTCGCTAAGGGGACATGCTTTACGGTAGCTACATCGGTGTTCTTTGGGGTATGATCCATGATATTATCATCAAACACAACGGGTCGTTTCATGAAACATTGGCATCACGACTTGACAAGCCTTCGCGATTTTGGAAACTATGACTTGTATCAGAAATAGCGACCAACAAAAATACAGCACAATAAAGCACAATGGTAATCAAAGTGGCAGTGGCTTTCAATCACAATCGAAATCAGTCTGTTGATAAAACAATAAACAATTAACAAGCTCGAGAAAGTTATTAAACTACCGTTATTGCTCGTTAATGAAGTAGTCATTCTTCGGCAAAGCGTTTTACTATATGGACGCCATAGAAAGTTAACTGTAATTCTTGCATGAGCATCATATCAAACATCATGATGGAACAGATGCTGATGAAGTCATTCTACTTGTAATGTATGTAATTTTCAGCATAACATAATGTTAATGTAACACACTTCATAATACACACCACTGTCTACACAGAACGTTCAGTGACTACAACATCAACAGAATTACGCTTACGTGTATAACTATACTATACACCACTCTTCTTGTAAAAATTTGTGTTAATAAAATGTAAAGCAATGACGTAATTGGTAAAAAAGACAATCAATACAGTACAGGATGCCTATAATTAAACTTTTGCTACTTGTGCGAGTATAGACGGAAAACTATTTACCGCACTGAAGTCAAACATTATCGGAATGGTCTTCAGACTGTGCACTGCAGGATTTGCATTGTCAATACAGTTAGTCTCATAATTTGCCCCTAGGTGCCGGCATTTGTACGGTGATGTGGGGCTGAAACACAAACATCAGTGTACATTACAGCTGCACACTGACAACATTGGTCTGAAGAAGGTGAGAAGGCTTTACTCGTTAAATATTTTATCAAAACGACAGTAATAGTGTTACTGTTCTTCGCGAGTATCTACGCATTACAGGTGTACAGAGGTGTCCTCTTCCCGCATTGGGGTTTAAGAACATGATTCGGAACTTCGAATTAACTGGCCATTTGGGAGATCCCCCTGGGTGTGGCCGACGTCCAATTACGCCACAAATCGTTAAAGAAGTATCTGTTGTCACGTCTGAGAACGCTGGACGCAATGTGTGGGTTTCAAAGCCTGAATGATAAGCAGTCTAGCTGTAGGAAACGCAAAGGCACTAAGGAGGCAGTTCTTATGTTGCGCTTGTTAATGGAAGGAAGACGTATTGACAGTACAGATACGAGAGGATTTGCCGACCGAGAAAAAGTAATCAACAATGTAAAATGGTGAAAGGTACTCAAAATATACATATAAACTAATTCATCTTGGGATTAAAAAAGAGCAGAGAATCGGGGTGAAGTGTCTGGCTTTCGCGGACGATCTTGTCATTCTAACGAACAATAGAGAGCAAGCCAAACTTGCATTGGAAAAACTACACGAAATCTCACAGAAAACTGGGCTACAAATCTCCTAAGAGAAAACACAGTATATGGAAAACAAACCTGAGGATAATCTCCCCATTACTACTCAACAAGGGGAAGTGGTACAAGTTGTCCACTTAATATATCTGGAAGAGATAATGCAACCATTAGGACCGAACTCAGTAGCCAATAAAGATAGAATTTCCAGATTACAAAAAGCATACAAAGTCTCTTGGAATCACTATAATAAGAAATCTATTTCTGTCAATGCGAAACTAACAACACAGTAGTCCTACCAGAAGCACTTTACGCTGTTGGAACTACAGTGACTCGTGGTCTACGAAGATCAGAGATATTGAAAAGCAGGAAAGAAAAATTCTGAGGAAAATATATGGACCAGTGTTTCGGGAAGGAATTTGGATGAGGAGGCCAACTGGAGAGATTTACAAAGACAGAAACAATAACAGACACCATTAGAAAGAGAAGGATGAAATTTTATGGACATATCAGCAGGATGAATAAAAGCAGGCTCACAAGGCAAATCTTTCAGACAGTTAACAAGAGCAAAAACAAGACAAAATGGATCGCTGAAAAAGAAGAAGACATTAAAGAACTGTGCATCACACAAGACGACATAAACAGTAGACAAAAGGGTGACCACCCAGGCCGCCATGGGCTGTTGCCACTTTTCGGGGTGCACTCAGCCTCGTGATGCCAATTGAGGAGCTACTCGACCGAATAGTAGCGACTTCGGCCAAGAATACCATCATAACGACCGGGAGAGCGGTGTGCTGACCCAACGAACCTCCTAACTGCATCCTCCACTGAGGATGACACGGCGGTCGGATGGTTCTGATGAGTGAGTTTATATCAATATATGTGACATAAATGGCCGTATCTATAGATTACACTTAATTAAAACCTTAAATTTTTGCACTGCCTAACGACCGTAGACTTTGGTATTTGGCGTAAATTTCACCTTGATAGCTGTATCTGCTCCTGAGGGAAACAGGTCCTAACAGATCTGCGGGCAGACAACAAAGTCATCTTATAAGCATTCAGCTTTACTGACTGAAGTACAGAAGTTTAAAATCAATAAATTTGTGGTATAATGTATACCTACTTCAACAGCCCGATACTTAGCTGCACGCTCCTGCCTGCGCACCTCAGCACGCAGCGCTCGGCAGCGATGCCGCGCGTGCCGTATCATGGTGCTTTGGAGCAGTTGGTGGTGGTGGGCGGAGGGGTGGGGGCAATCTCACGCGTCGCACACCACGAACTTTTTTTTTTTGGTCGCCAGTCTACTGACTGGTTTGATGCGGCCTGCCACGAATTCCTTTCCTGTGCTAACTTCTTCATCTCAGAGTAGCACTTGCAACCTACGTCCTCAATTATTTGCTTGACGTATTCCAATCTCTGTCTTCCTCTACAGTTTTTGCCCTCTACAACTCCCACTAGTACCATTAGTACCATGGAAGTCATTCCCTCATGTCTTAGCAGATGTCCTATCATCCTGTCCCTTCTCCTTATCAGTGTTTTCCACATATTCCTTTCCTCTCCGATTCTGCGTAGAACCTCCTCATTCCTTACCTTATCAGTCCACCTAATTTTCAACATTCGTCTATAGCACCACATCTCAAATGCTTCGATTCTCTTCTGTTCCGGTTTTCCCACAGTCCATGTTTCACTACCATACAATGCTGTACTCCAGACGTACATCCTCAGAAATTTCTTCCTCAAATGAAGGCCGGTATTTGGTATTAGTAGTCTTCTCTTGGCCGGAAATGCTTTTTTTGCCATAGCAAGTCTGCTTTTGATGTCCTCCTTGCTCCGTGCGTCATTGATTATTTTACTGCCTAGGCAGCAGAATTCCTTAACTTCATTGACTTCGTGACCATCAATCCTGATGTTAAGTTTCTCGCTGTTCTCATTTCTACTACTTCTCATTACCTTCGTCTTTCTCCGATTTACTCTCAAACCACACTGTGTACTCATTAGACTGTTCATTCCGTTCAGCAGATCATTTAATTCTTCTTCACTTTCACTCAGGATAGCAATGTCATCAGCGAATCGTATCATTGATATCCTTTCACCTTGTGTTTTAATTCCACTCCTGAACCTTTCTTTTATTTCCATCATTGCTTCCTCGATGTACAGATTGCAGAGTAGGGGCGAAAGGCTACAGCCTTGTCTTACACCCTTCCTAATACGAGCACTTCGTTCTTGATCGTCCACTCTTATTATTCCCTCTTGGTTGTTGTACATATTGTATATGACCCGTCTCTCCCTATAGCTTACCCCTACTTTTTTCAGAATCTCGAACAGCTTGCACCATTTTATATTGTCGAACGCTGTTTCCAGGTCGACAAATCCTATGAAAGTGTCTAGATTTTTCTTTAGCCATGCTTCCATTATTAGCCGTAACGTCAGAATTGCCTCTCTCGTCCCTTTACTTTTCCTAAAGCCAAACTGATCGTCACCTAGCGCATTCTCAATATTCTTTTCCATTCTTCTGTATATTATTCTTGTAAGCAGCTTCGATGCATGAGCTGTTAAGCTGATTGTGCGATAATTCTCGCACTTGTCAGCTCTTGCCGTCTTCGGAATTGCTCGCCCAAAGAGGCAGACACGCCAGGGCAGCCGCCGTTATTGCATGTACAACAACATACTTATTCACCATCACTCGTCGTAACAAAAATACTGATATGTGAGCGCAGCCGCGTGGAACAGCTAGTCATACAGCACCACTCGTTAACGTTCGTGCACTTGCTGGACGGCAGTACGACGCAGAGCCCCGCATTACACAGCCTCGCAGCGCGCTGGGGAAGGCGGGCGGCCTGTCGCAGGTTTCCAGCCAGGCAGCGGCAGCGATACCCGCTGGCCGGCCGGCTAAGCCGCTCTGCTGAGTGCCGACCCGTGTCCGCCGGCTGACAGCGCTCCACGCAGACACTCCACTCTGCAGCCGGCGAGTTCCAGGCCCGTTCTGTTTGTCCGCCCTTGTCAGGCCACGGCCAGCGCCAGCAGCTCAGCTGTCGCTTGTTTCTTTGTACGGAGAGAGAGAGAGAAAGAGAGAGACACTTCTAGCACATCGTTACCAATAAATACCGGGCGTCATCCGATGTCACAAGGCTTTATCCTATATCAGGGCTTCACAACATACGTGCTCGCGGAGCAAGCCGTGAGCAGCAAGGCGCGAGCACGGAGCAGCGCGAGCACGCTACCCCCACTACCGGACCAGAGCGGAGAGTGGGGAAAGTCACGTGGGGCACACAACAGCTGCCGCCAGTCAATGTAAATCCGCGGCCACCTGCAGGGATATCACTCACGAATTATTACTGCGACAAATGAAACAAATAAAGGAGAATGTACACATGCCACATAATTTTATTACCTTAGTGTATGCCTCTACATTCGCATTAATTTGTGAACTGTTACACAATGAAAGGTGTCACTGAAGTGTGGGATTCTCGGTTATCTTGTACTTTTTGCCCTTTACAATTGCGTCTATGTTCGGAGTAATTGTTCTTGTGCATTTTAGTCACAGCGTGCAGTTTAAATTTTGATCAGACAATGCGTTTCTCAGGCGTGTCTTGTTTACATTTCATTGCAGAGAACAGTTGTTCACAAACATACGTGGAACCGAACATTGATATTATTGTAGCCGCCAGTTTGTGCAAACGAGGAAATCTACAAACGAGGAAATCTATCCTGAGGGAAGTGTCCGTAGAATTCCTAAATGTTTTTCTTTTTCTGAAATCTGTCTCTGTATTCTCTGTCACACTGCAGGTCAATAATTTCTTGCTGCAGCTCAGGACGAATCTCTTAAATATTCGCTGAATATGGAGAGAACAGATCAAAATCACTGTCTAGTGCTGTCAGATCTTGAAAGCGCTGATCAACTAAACTATGTGAATAACGTTCACAGCCTTTGTGAACATCTTGCATGGATGATAATTTAGGAAAATGAGCAGGTTTCCTGTTTCCAGCTGACTCACCCAAAGTGTCAATTTCATTTTAAAAGCTCGTATTCGATCTATGAAATAAGTAATTAGCAGATCTTTATCTTGTAGTAAAATGTTCAAAGCATTCAGATGGCTAGTTAAATCTGCTAAGAACGCGAGATCACATTCAAACGTGCGCGCGCATTTCCCCTCCCTCCCCTCCCTCGCTACTCCGCGACCTTGTACCTGCTCGCGAGCACGTGCCTGAGCAGACGCGAGTACTCGCGCTCAAAACTGGCCAGTCGTTAAGCCCTCTCCTACATATTAGTGACGAAGGCCACTAAGAACTAATTTTAGTTTGTGCATTCGGCTACGCAACACTGGGCAAAATGCGTGCCTGTACATAAAGGCAGATGCTAGTCAAGCCTGCAGTTGCGCTGTTATATTTGACCACGAACAGAACGTGTGCAATGATATCTTGATATCTGTATGTCTAATTGCTAGTCGTGGTTAGAACAGTGTTCTATGTGACTCAACCGTCCTTCTCTTTGATTAACAAAATATGACACGAAAATCTGAAACACCCTTGAATCTAGGGTGGTCCATTGATCGTGACTGGGCCAAATATCTCACGAAATAAGCGTCAAACTAAAAACCTACAAAGAACGAAACTTGTCTAGCTTGAAGAGGGAAACCAGATCGCGCTACGGTTCGCCCGCTACATGGCGGTGCCATAGGTCAAACGCATATCAACTGCATTTTTTAAAAATAGTGAAACGCGTATGTTTCATATGTATTCATTACCAGCGATGGCGAGGCATGACAGAATCTCTGACCAGAGAGTTATTTATCGTTGCTAGTCTGCGCTTGACCGCGCGAGACGACAGTAGTAGCTCGCGCGAGACGAAAGTGAGTTGTACTCAGTCGGCAGTAGATGTAGCGAGTGGACAGTTCTGCCGAGCAGACGTCGGCATGCGTCGGCGGCGCGATCTTCCCGCGACTCTGGTCACGATTCAGGACGATGTATATTATTGTAGAAGGTAATGAAGCAGCATTGCGCTCAGCTAATAACGTATGTTAATTGTAATTAATTTGTTCAAAAAGAAATGCCCCAATAATAATTTTTTTTTATAAAGTAAATCTTTTAAAGAAAAGTAATCATTTCAATTTAAGAATTTTTCCACTCTTTTGAAGAAAAAGCATTCATTTCAATTCAAATAATATTTCCTATGCATTTCCTCGAAGAATCAGAGTTAAATATACGCCAGCATTGCACGAAGCTGTGCCAAAAAAATAAGAGCAGATACAGATGCAGTTTTACTCAGGTAAGAATTTATCAGGTTTAATTATTTCACAGGGCCGTAGGTCAGCGCTGCTGTACCTATAGAATTTGTCAGGTTTAATTATTGCTGTTCAGATGTTACATTCAGTTCATGATTCATTATTTAATTGATATTACTGTGGTTTATGGTCAATTTTCATTTATCAATTTTGTGGGAAGTTCACGCATGGTTCCATTTCAATTTAACGATATTTGGCTACATTTCCATTAAACATTTTTCATTGATATATATTTCACGGGGAGGTTACAATAGGAACACCTGTTTTTTATCACATATTCGTATATTACGTAAAGAAATATGAATGTTATAGTTGGACCACTTTTTTCGGTTTGTGATAGATGGCACTGTAATAGTCACAAACACATGGCTCACAATTTTAGACGAACAGTTGATAACAGGTTGGTTTTTTTAAATTAAAATACATAACGTAGGTACGTTTTAACATTTTAATTCGGTTGTTCCAATGTGATACATGTACCTTTGTGAACTTATCATTTCTGAGAACGTATGCTGTTACCGCGTGATTACCTGTAAATACCACATTAATGCAATAAATGCTCAAAATGATGTCCGTCAACCTCAAAGCATTTGGCAATACGTGTAACGACATTCCTCTCAACAGCGAGTAGGTCGCCTTCCGTAATGTTCGTACATGCATTGACAGTGCTCTGACGAATGTTGTCAGGCCTTTTCTGTGGATCACGATGGCATATATCCTTCATCTTTTCCCACAAATAGAAATCCGGGGACGTCAGATCCGGTGAACGTGTGGGCCATCGTATGGTGCTTCGACGACCAATCCACCTGTCATGAAATATGCTATTCAGTACCGCTTCAACCGCACGCGAGCTATGTGCCGGACGTCCACCATGTTGGAAGTACATTGCCATTCTGCCATGCAGTGAAACATCTTGCAGTAACATCGGTAGAGCATTACGTAGGAAATCAGCATATATTGCACCATTTAGATTGCCATCGATAAAATAGGGGCCAATTATCCTCCCTCCCATAATGCCGCACCATACATTAACCCACTAAGGTCGCTGATGTTCCACTTGTCGCAGCCATCGTGGATTTCCCGTTGCCCAATTATGCCGGTTTACGTTACCGCTGTTGGTGAATGACACTTCGTCGCTAAGTGGAACGCGTGCAAAAAATCTGTCATCGTCCCGTAAGTTCTCTTGTGCCCTGTGCAGAACTGTACACAACGTTCAAAGTCGTCGTCATGCAATTCCTGGTACATAGAAACATGGTACGGGTGCAATCGATGTTGATGTTGCGTTCTCAACACCGACGTTTTTGAGATTCCCGATTCTCGCGCAAGTTGTCTGCTACTGATGTGCGGATTAGCCGCGACAGCAGCTGAAACACCTACTTCGGCATCATCATTTGTTGCAGGTCGTGGTTGACGTTTCACATGTGGCTGAACACTTCCTGTTTCCTTAAATAACGCTAACTATCAGGCGAACGGTCCGGATACTTGGACGATGTCGTCCAGGACAGCGAGCAGCATACCGTTGGGCATTTTGATGACAATAGCCATGCATCAACACGAAATCAACCTTTTCTGAAATTTTAACACGGGTAATGTATTACGAACTAAATTCCGTCTGCACTGGCGGAATGTTACGTGATACCACGTACTTATACGTTTGTGACTATTACAGCGAAAAAAGTGGTCGAACTAAAACATTTATATTTCTTTACATACTACACGAATATGTAATAAAAAATGTTCCTATTTTAAAAAACGCAGTTGATATCCGTTTGTCCTATGGCAGCGCCATCTAGCGGGCCAACTATAGCGCCATCTGGTTTCCCCCTTCAAGCTAGACGAGTTTCGTTCTTTGTAGTTTTTTCGTTTGATGCTTATTTCGTGAGATATTTGGCCCGGTCACTATCAGTGGATCGCCCTATATGCAGGGTGAGTCATCTAACATTACCGCTGGATATATTTCGTAAACCACATCAAATACTGACGAATCGATTCCACAGACCGAACGTGAGGAGAGGGGCTAGTGTAACTGGTTAATACAAACCATAAAAAATGCACGAAAGTATGTTTTTTAACACAAACCTACGTTTTTTTAAATGGAACCCCGTTAGTTTTGTTAGCACATCTGAACATATAAACAAATACGTAATCAGTGCCGTTTGTTGCATTGTAAAATGTTAATTACATCGGGAGATATTGTAGCCTAAAGTTGACGCTTGAGTACCACTCCTCCGCTGTTCGATCGTGTGTATCGGAGAGCACCGAATTACATAGGGATCCAAAGGGAACGGTGATGGTCCTTAGGTACAGAAGAGACTGGAACAGCACATTACGTCCAGATGCTAACACCTTTTTATTGTTCTTTTTCACTGACGCACATGCACATTACCATGAGGGGTGAGGTACACGTACACACGTGGTTTCCGTTTTCAATTACGGAGTGGAATTGAGAGTGTCCCGACATGTCAGCCCAATAGATGTTCAATGTGGTGGCCATCATTTGCTGCACACAATTGCAATCTTTGGCGTAATGAATGTCGTACACGGCTCAGTACATCTGGTGTAATGTCGCCGCAGGCTGCCACAATACGTTGTCTCATATCCTCTGGGGTTGTAGGCACATCACGGTACACATTGTCCTTTAACGTACCCCACAGAAAGAAGTCCAGAAGTGTAAGATCAGGAGAACGGGCTGGCCAATTTATGCGTCCTCCACGTCCTGTGAAACGCCCGTCGAACATCCTGTCAAGGGTCAGCCTAGTGTCAATTGCGGAATGTGCAGGTGCACCATCATGCTGATACCACATACGTCGACGCGTTCCCAGTGGGACATTTTCGAGCAACGTTGGCAGATCATTCTGTAGAAACGCGATGTATGTTGCAGCTGTTTGGGCCCCTGCAATGAAGTGAGGGCCAATGAGGTAGTCGCCAACGATTCCGCACCATACATTTACAGTCCACGGACGCTGTCGCTCTGCCTGTCTGAGCCAGCGAGGGTTGTCCACGGACCAGTAATGCATGTTCCGTAGATTCACTGCCCCGTGGTTTGTGAAACCCGCTTCATCGGTAAACAGGTAGAACTGCAACGCATTCTCTGTTAATCCCCATTGACAGAATTGCACTCGATGATTAAAGTCATCACCATGTAATTGCTGAAGTAGCGACACATGAAACGGGTGAAAGCGGTGACGATGCAGTATGCGCATGACACTACTTTGACTCAGTTCACCGGCTCTCACAATGTCCCGTGTACTCATGTGTGGGTTCATGGCAACAGCAGCTAACACACCGACTGCACCCGCTTCTCCTGTGACGGGCCTGTTACGGACCCGTTTGCGTGCTACGACCATACCTGTTGCATACAGTTGGCGGTAGATGTTTTGCAATGTGCGGCACGTTGGATGCTCTCTGTCCGGGTACCGTTCTGCATACACCCTGCAGGCTTCAGCTGCATTTCGTCGACACTCGCCTTAGATGAGTATCATCTCCGCCTTTTCAGAGTTCGAATACACCATGATCACAGTTCCTACAACACTACACTATCACAGACGTCTGGTAACACGGTGTCTGCGTGCGGAAACGAATCCAGAATAACAATAGCAGCAAGCGCTACATGCGGACACTGCGACACCTAGACCAAACCACAACAGTGCACTACAGCCACACTCGTAAACACGGTCGTCATCGTAAACATGTCCCTGCAGATGCTGCTCGCCGACCGTGGCCCGTGTTTGTTACAACACGCAACTGAACGTCGGAGGTTTCAAGCTTCAACTTTAGGTTACAATATCTCCGGATGTAATTAACATTTTACAATGCAACAAACGGCACTGATTACGTATTTGTTTATATGTTCAGATGTGCTAACAAAACTAACGTGGTTCCATTTTAAAAAACGTAGGTTTGTATTAAACAATTGCACTAGCCCCCCTCCTCACGTTCGGTCTGTGGAATCGGTTCGTCAGTATTTGATGTGGTTTACGAAATATACCCAGCGGTAACGTTAGGTGACTCACCCTGTATATATTGAGGTGACAAAATTCATGAAAAACATGGGATACCTCCAGAAGTCGCCAGAAGCCCCTGCAGATAATATGAGCCATACTGCCTCTATAGCCGTCGATAATTCCGAACGTTTTTCTACTGCAGGATGTTGTGCTTGAACTGACCTCTCGATTATGGCCCATAAATGACCGCTGGTGTACATGTCTGGCGATCTGGGTGGACAAATAATTTGCTCGAAATGTCCAGGATGTTCTTCAAACAAATCGCGAAGAACTGTGGCTCAGTGGTATGACACCGTTGTGTGGGAAGTCCATGAATGGCTGCAAATGGTCTCCAAGTTCAGCCGGACCAGAGAGCCCAACTCATTGCATATAAACACAGCTCACACCATCATGGAGGCACCACCAGCTTGCTCCTTGCCTCGTTAACAACGTTGGTCCATGGCTTCGTGGGGTCTTCGCCACACTCGAACCGTTCCTTTCAGCTCTTACAAACTAAAATCTGGGCTCCTCTGACCAGACCGCAGTATTACGGTCGTCTATGATCCAACCGACATGGCGTGATCCCAGGAGAGACGCTGCTCGCGATGCCGTGCTGTTAACAAAAAGCACTCGTGCTGGTCGTCTGCCGTCATAGTTCTTTAGTGACAAATATCGCCGCACTGTCCTTAAGGATACGTCCTTCGTACGTCCCACATTGATTTCTGCTACTGTTTCACGCACTGCTGTTTGTCTGTTGCCCTTGGTGAGATGTAATGCCAGATATTTGCTATTCTCGGCCCAGACTTGACACTGTAGACGTCGGAAAATTGAATTCCCCAGCCATTACCGAAATGGAATTCCCATGTGTCTGACTCCAACTACGGCCATAATCATGTTAGAGGGAACCTTTTCACGTCAGTCACCTGCGTACAAATGACAGCTACGCTAATGCACTGCCATTTTATACCTTGTTTACGAGACACTATCACCATATATATATATATATATATATATATATATATATATATATATATATATGGTGAGAAGCTGCGTCAACTCAGTAACTTAACGGTGTACTTCGACGCACTGCTGCAGTAACGAAAGACACCGCACAGCTAGGTTGGTATAGGGCGCTAAATCAAACAGTAGAGGAAAAAATAGAATCATCGAAACCCAAACATCATGCATAATGAAGCACTCCCGGTCTCTTTAGCAAATTAATTAATTAATCAATTAGCGGGTGAGGAGAAAAAGCTGCTATGCTATATTAATCGCAGCACCCTTTTAAATACGTTAATTATGTTTCACCGGCTCAAAACACGTGTGATGGCCTCCAGATAGCGGGCTCGTATGTGTGTTCAAACATGGAGGTCATCAAGAAATAACGATCGCTGCTGAAAGAGCGCAATGGTACCAATAACTGTTTTCCTAGCGTCTTGTTGGTGAACTGACTTACTGACCATTACGTATGTTGTATTTGATCTGCATTTAACCTTTGGAGCAAACATATCGAGGCAGTTGGGAACAGGATTTATGACAGAAATCCAGCAACGTGGGAAATGTCATAAAACTTGCCCACTTTTTTTATCCAGTTGCATAAATTCTGCAAACGTTTTACATATTTCATGTTTCACCCTTTGTTAGGGGAGAGTGTATTACGTAGAGGACAGTGTAGCTACGAACTGATGAAGTTCACATATCATATATATATATATTTATATGATATGCGAACAACTTTCGTTACGTCCGTTTTCGCGTATGTGTCAAAACTAATCCTGTCGCCGACAATTCAAATTAACACTGACGTTAACCCCTTTTGACGGAACATCGAATCGTAACTATTATGTGAAAGTTTATTCTAGTCCCCGAATTAATTCCTTTCAAATATGCACATGACCGAACAGCTGAACGGAATTCAAACGACTTGTTTTAACAACCGAACAACCCAATGACGTTACATTACGACGATGTCCGCACAATAAACATCTCTCTGACTTTATCTTTTCTACTCTGCTTAATTAAATTATTCCTAATTACAATTTATTTTGCTATTTAACAAAAACATCTAACAAAAAATAAAATAAATTTATCTCAACGTAAAAGATCCGTTATAAGTTTCTGCAACTATTGTAAGGTACTAAGGAAATCGGAGCAGTTGAGAAACCGATTGCCCGGAATACCATGCATCTGCTCCAGAGCCTTCAGGATCGAGTGGAGCTCCGTTGCGAAAACCATATATTCGTCAGGCAGGCGATTCCTGGTTGACTTGATCAGGGAACACTGCAGAACAGCCAAGGGAATTCCCTTCTTTGGAGGCATGAGTGTAAACGACTGTAAAACCGTGATGCACATCTAAAATAATGGATACGAATGCTGAAGATTAGATGGGTACATCAAATAACAAATGAGGAACGAATTGGGGAAAAAGAAATTTGTGTCATAGCTTGGCTAACAGGAGGAATCGATTAATAAGACACACCCTCAGATATCAACGAAATTTCAATTTGGTAATGGAAGGAAGTCTGGAGGTTGAATAGTATAGTAGGATACCAAGGCCTGAATGTAGCAAGCAGCTTTAAATGGATGTACGTTGCAGTAATTACGAAGAGACGAAGAGGCTTGCACAGGATAGAGAAGGAGCTAGAGCGGCATCAAACCAGTCTTCGGACTGCAGACTGCGACAACATTCGTCTCTCTCTTTATTTTACCGTCAATAAGCATTGCGAACATCTTATTTCACCATGAAATGCTAAGGAGAGACACTGAGTATTTTTCTGTTTGATATACATTTCTAAGCGCAATGGCAGTCTAGATTTCCTAGTATTTTTCCGTTACGAAAACCAATGTAGTCCCCGTTCAGTACGTCCTTTTTTGATCTATTTATCTGTCTATTATCATTTTCAGCAATTTTCAAACATGACCAATTAGAGTAACAGTTCAACATTTATCACATTTATTCGCACGTGCCCTCCGTCTTAATATGACAATAATGTTCCTCTGGAAATCCATTTCACAGATGGCAATACATACCGAAACGACCTTTCCCTCATCATGATGATGTGGCTGGGGAAGTGTTTTGAAGTTTCAGACAACGCTACATTCAGTTATTTAATAGTCTACAGTGCTACCAGAAGCAGGATGAATATATACTCGGAAAGGACACGAAGGAAGAGGAAATGTTTAAGGCTGGAAACAGGTGATCTTGATGCCAAAAACATGACCCCCTCTTGTGGTAAACTGACTAATGTTCAAGCAACGTAGCAGAAAAGAAAATTCATTAGCTCCTACCAATCCTGTTACTTTTCCTTCGAAAAATCGCACTTTTGAAACACACACACACACACACACACACACCACACACACACACACTAATACGATCTACGATTAGGCATTTATCATACCACAGCGAAATACCTTTTTCAATGAATGATCTTAGGGTGTTACAGAGGCGGGTATTCGGTCATATTTATTGTTGAACAGTGCCTGGGGTTCTGGAGACGAGTGTACGAGTTGCAGCTGGTGCGGAATAGACCAGTGAGGTATTTCCCTAGAGTAAGAAGCGATGGAGGACTCAAAAGTCTTCTGTATATTGTTCTTGCCAGCAATTTCGACGCTTGAGCTGTTAAACTGATTTTGCAACAATTCTCGCACTTTCTTGCCCTAGCTATCTTCGGAATTATGTATGTGGTCTATTTCCCGACAGTCTGACTGTATGTTTGAACGTTTGCTCTAGGACACTTGGGAACTGTGTGCTCGACTAGTTGAGAACAGAAACAAAAGTTCTGCGTCAGAACGTGACATTCGCCGGCTGCCAGAGACAGGACCACAAAATTAATGTCCGGATGTTTGCTGAATAATGTGGCTCAATCCGCTGACAGCCGCTTGTTGCAGGCTCCTCACCCATATTTATAACGTTGCAATTTTTATTTTTCATTTCCCGTATGCGCATTTTTGCGCGTCCTTTTGGCCCCCGGTTCGCGGACAAAGCGAGAGAGACAACGCGCGCCACCCGCAACATGACCACGGTCCGACCGGCGGCGTAGCGCTGCGCGGCGCGTCTGCGACAACAAATTTCACTTTCGCGTCTCTGGCAGGCCTAACAAATGACGGGCGCCGTGTCAGTCGGCCATCAATCCCGGCCGCGGCTGACGGGCGCAGTTGCGGCGTGTCCCGCGTGGCGGCGCGCGCGTCGCCACCTGGGTCCCGTCCTTGTTGTCGTTCTATCTGCGACAGCGGGTCGAACGGCTGTCGTTTATCGACTAAACTGACGGATTCCCTAACCGTCAATCGCTCTTCCTGCGCGCTGTCACTGCAGCTGTCGTCATTACTGTAGTCCCACACACGCGCTCCGTCGTACCTGCTGCGCACAATCGCACCTGCCAAATTTCGATATAGGCTTCGTTCGCAATTGGAAAAATTTTGGGGCCATGTCTAACTCGAGTCACAGCGCCTCATCTCTTACTATCTAACAAAAGGAACCTCAGCAATTTCTTTCTTATACTTCATTAAGTACGGACGCAGTGTCAAGTGTAAATATATACGAGCTACGACATATATGGGAATTAAGTTTTCTATATCCCGATTACCGATCCGTTCCCATATACTTTCTGACGACAGAGATTCTGGCAGGAGTTCTGTAAATTGAGGGGAGGGGGCGCCACTGGGTGCTCTTTTCAGTCCTTTGTTTTCCTTAACTGTGAAAAATACTTTCTTCTTCTTGCATACAAGCGAACCCCTATATGCAGTAGGGTAGCAGCGAATGAAAGAATAAGTCTTCTGAAATATAAAACTAGCTTTTGTGTGAATTAGAAAAAACAAAACGATAACGAAAAAGAGGCAGTAGGCAAAAAATAGTACTTCTTGCATATCTGTGGAATATGAATCTACTGTTGGCTAACACTGAATACCAAGGTTCACCGCCTCAAGTATTGTCACATGCTTGGCTCCTTTTAGGTTCGTTGTACACTAAGTGATCAAAGCATTGATGATCAAGTGAATCTGACCCTTTGACCGCCGAGCAAGGACGGTTGCGGCTATGATGTACTGCACTTTAACCAGTCGCAAGCATGCTCAAGCTGGTTTCTATCAGCAGATACCGTTGATAATTTAATTCTGTTCATTCCGTCTCCTGAAGTCGCAAAATTACAAAGTAAAAGGTAAATGTGTAGAGGTTGGTTGGTTTTTTTTTGGGGAAGAGGACCAAACAACGAGGTCATCGGTCCCATTAGATTAGGATGGGGAAGGAAGTCGACCGTGCCCTTACAAAAGGACCATCCCGGCATTCTCCTGAAGCGATTCAGGGGAATCATAGAAAACGTATGTATGCAACAACGCCAGTGATAAGTGTGAAAGTATTACTGTTTGTGCAGCTTTATCTCGGTCTTTAGGAACATCGAGGCAAATTCGCATCAAACACTTACGTTTACAGACAAAAGTCTTGTAATCGACGTAGTAAAATCTGAAGAATTGGCAGAGAATGGTTTTCAACATTACATCTGAAATGTCTTCTTACCATTTCCAGAAAAGAATTCATTGCCTATTGCCATTATTGTACCCTTTGTGTGGACTAATGACATTTCTGCCCTTAGGAGAACGATGAAAAGAGACTTAATATAATTCGGATTACACCCGGGAGTAACAGTGATTCAGCCTACAGATAAAAAGGCAACGGCCTTACCGCAGTTGATACACCGGTTCTCTTGAGATCACCGAAGTTCAGCGCTGTCGGGCGTGGTCGGCACTTGGATGGGTGACCATCCAGGCCGCCATGCGCTGTTACCATTTTTCGGGGTGCACTCAGCCTCGTGATGCCAATTGAGGAGCTACTCGAGCGAATAGTAGCGGCTTCGGTCAATAATACCATCTTACGACCGAGAGAGCGGTGTGCTGACCCCACGCGCCTCCTATCCGCATACTCCACCGGGGATGACACGGCGGTCGGATGGTCCCGGTAGGCCACCTATGGCCTGAAGACGGAGTGCTTTTCTACAGATAAAATGTTTTTCAACACTGTAAAGCATTTTTCAAAAAAATTGCCAGACAGTATAATTTCAAATTTATTTGCGGATCATTGTTGTTGCAGTCATTCCTGCATTGTCAGTTTTCGTCACCACGTTTTACGAATTTGGTTAGGTATGCCTGATACGCAGAACAATATGCAGAACGACGGCCACGACCATTTCTTACTCCATTCCAGTTGCATCTGAATAAAACTAGTAATTACTATTTTTTAAGTGCCTCAGTGTCGTGATTTTTCTTTTGTCAGGAGTACCTGCTGTAACAAAAATGTTTGTTTTCGTCTTCCAATAGACACTTGGCATTTTTGTGACAACTACAGGAAACGAACAAGGAACTGTTTTATTTTTAGCTAAATATCCTGTACTGAA
This sequence comes from Schistocerca cancellata, assembly GCF_023864275.1. NCBI lineage: Eukaryota > Metazoa > Arthropoda > Insecta > Orthoptera > Acrididae > Schistocerca > Schistocerca cancellata. The sequence continues at coordinate 216,759,582 of NC_064632.1, read as the reverse complement.
AAATAATCGTAAGAACTGTGTTACACGAATTGTTATGAAATATTTTATATCATTAAATTAAAGTCCCGACTGATGAAAGGCGTCTGTAATGTTACATCATTTACTGCCTTGATTTTCCTCTGCTTTTGTCCGCCCCCGTTAGCTGAGTGGTCAGCGCGGCAGAATGCCACGCCAAGGGACCCTGGTTCGATTCCCGACTGGGGCAGGAGATTTTCTCCGCTCAGTGACTGGGTGTTGGGTTGTCCTCATCGTCATGTCATCCCCAACTCCGACGCGATATAGTGCTCAGAGCCATTTGAACCATTGGGACCCAATGGGGCGCAGCCCCGAATCCTCCCGAAACCAGGTAGGTAAGCAGGTAACAGGACCGAATCCTCCCAAACTGACACGTTGTATGTTATGTTATAGACAATGATATAATAATTTCTGCTATGTTCCTTTCCCCCCTTTGTCCCCTACCCCTCCCAAGTTTTAAACAAAAAATATTGATTCACTTATGCACGCTTTGCGCATGACCGTGAGCGGGACTTCGTCGCTGGCGCTGTGCCGGCTGGGCTTTATCTCAATAAGATAAAAGATAAAACTGTTAAACATACTCACAATACACGTCAAAAATTTCTTCTACTGTAACTTTTTATGCTTTTCTTGCCTGCTTGGAGTACTCATAACGTTTAGAACTGCTTCAAACGGGAGTATTCGGTCCCATCGTTTTTCAGACCCTTGTGGGCTTGGGAGGATTCGGTATCATTTTTCTGACCGAGGGAGCATTCGGGGCTGCGCTTCCCCCCCCCCCCCCTCGCCCCCGCCTCCAATGGGGGACTCCTGGTCCACAATACCGTACGCTCATTTCCATTTTTCCTCTGCTAGTCATTTGTCTATTACAACTGGGACAGTTTAGTTGTCTATATGAATTGCAAGTTATTCAAAAAACTAGTGATCTGAGATATCTTTGCCATGGATTGCAAGTTAAAAATTCGCTTGTGTCCATTTTATACTAGGTGCTACTTGGTGCTACGTCCTCATGTGGCGACTCAGTCTGCTTATTCGCCCAACAAGCGCGCCAGGCAAGATGTGCTGTACAAACCACTGTTATAAATTGTTCTTCCTTCTGTAAAAATTAGTAACTACAACGTTTTTTTAAAAAATATCTGCAGTGCGCCTTCGCAGCCAGAATTTTTCCAGTGTATTTCTTATGGCGCATTCTTTCGGTGTGAAAAATTTAATGTTAGGTTTCAGCACGTCGAATTGGACGATTCCCTTGCGAGATCTGCATTCTACGTAATTCCATGTTTGGCTGTTTGTCTCTAATCTCTGGCTCCATAAGGACACAACCGCTACCTATTTATCAGATTTAAAGTAGTGGACCTCTGATTCAAATAAACGTTATATTTCACATTTTTTATTGTGACTCATTGTCTGTGATATGAGACGTTTACATGTGTTAACTGATGTGTTAACAATAGGTTTATTGATGTTTGGTGTATTAGTTTGGACTACAGGCCTATGTTAATTCAAATGATTTCTGTCTCTCATAGCTGTACCTGAAATCACACTGTGCTTTATTCAATTTACCTTGAAACATAGTCACCTGAGTGAGATGAACCTCTGCATAAGATCACGATTTGAAATTTGAAATTAATATTCATCACATTTAAAATAGTAAACTTTTATTAATGACATTTTAAATGTTGTAAATAAGTGCATTCATCTGAGCTTTTCAAAATTTGAGATGCTAAAAATTAGCGCTTTGCACAACTTGTTAAATAGAAGTTATTTTTTCTATGATATATGTTACTTTTTTGAGGGGCCTGCTATCGTACAATTCTAGCATCTCGGTTGCTAATGTTTTCAGTGATATGCGTGTCATTATGGACGTGTTGGAATGCAGTGAAAATGATTTAACTAGTACAGTAGCGGATGACAGTAGGTCATAGGTCACAGCTTAGCTACAACGTAATGCAGTGTGCGCAGCTTCTGACTGAGAGCTCTTGTAAATGGGAAGTTTTATTCCTACAATGTGACAAAATAATGAGCGAATGCGAAAATTTTAAAGTTGTTTGGACTTAAGGTAGATCAGAAGCTCATACGGAGGGATCAAATTCAGGATTTTGTTTGGAAACTAATGCCCCTATCTTTTCTATAAGAATAATATACGTTCTGTTTGATAAATACGGAAGCTTGTTTGCTTCGCGTACTTTCGTTCTGTCCGGAGTTATAACACCACATTTTGCGGCAGCTCCATGCATTGACAATAAATACTCGTGGATACAGAAATTCCAAGCAGTCGTTTTGAATAACGCTCTGTAAGATGTTGTTAGCCGTACATACTAATGTGAAATCATTTGTGCCTTTTTATATTCCATTTTGGTTTAAAAATGTTATCGCCTTTCTATGAATTATGTGGTGACTTGTACCACGGACAAGTATATTTAGCTCAGATCGTTCCACTGAACGTGATTTTAACTTAAAACCTACACTCCATGCGTTTCGCTCTGAAATTGGACCTTTCAGTTTCGCTTTCAGTTCGCTGTTTGTTTAAAAAGACATATTCAGTAGTTCAGACTCTTCAGTAAAATGATTATATTCCAGAAAGGAAATAAAATTACTGCCTGCGGAGTGTTATCAATGGTTTTGCTTTAATTGACTATCAGATTCAAGTAACTGATAAGTTATTGTCAGCATTACACACTAAATATTTGAAGGTCCATACACATAAATGTTATCCGTGTTAAACTACAGCCTACAAATCAACAAACAGTGAGAAGTTGTGGCAATTGTCAATGCTCAGCTATCTTCCGTCGATGAGAGTCTGAAACGAGTAACTTTTTAGAAACATTTAAAATTTATAAACTCCTGGTATTTGTCTTATTTTCTCACTGAAGTCCCCTGTTCTCATCTCGTAGCAGGAAAGTCCCAGTGGTAAAGGGTGGGGTATTAATGGTCTGCAGAATTCTTATAATTATAGCTTGCAAGTGTAGGCTGTGCTGTCTTCAAATGACAGGGTGTTTATGGTTTGCAGAATTTCTATAATTACAGCTTGGACCTGTCGGTTATGGTGTCTTCAGATTTCATTCTTAACGCCCTGCTCCGCTCAGCATCGTCCCATCGTATTAGTTCTCGCCTGCACACAAGCAACCCAATAACAGATTTTCAGAGCGGGCTACTATCGCACCTCCCCGAGCAATCTGTGTACGTGAATTACACATATGTATTTCTGTTTAGCGTGTCACAAACAGTGTCCATTTTGAGCATCTATGTACCGGGTGGTTATAATTAGACTTTCCCAACTCAACACGATATAACACGGAAACTAGGTACCGTAAGAGTACCAAACTTGTTAGCATTAATGCCAAGGACATGGGGAAGAGAAACAATGCAAAATTAATCCAATTGAAACACTTTCAATGTGCTGATACGTCACATCATACCATTAGATAACGGTTCCATTACTGCTACAAAAGGGGCTCAATATGGCGCTCATCAGTGTCCAGAGGAGTCTGAAAGCACAGGATTACATTCTGCACATCAGGACGAAGCATGGCCGTAGGTATGCTGGCTCTGCGCTTCAGATCAGCACGTGTTGAATGTTCCCCTGGTAAGCCCTGTCCTTCAGATAGCCCCACAACCAGAAATCACAAGCAGTGACATCAGGTGATCATGCCGGCCAATCATTTGGAAACGATCGGCTGATAATTCGATCATTTCCAAATGTGTTTCGCAGCAAGTGAGCTGCACGAGCAATGTGCGGTGGGAACCCATTCGGCTTGAAACTTGTTGTGTTCAGTGCGTCTCTCTCCTGTAGGGCGGGTATGACACGCTGGCGAGGCATATCGCAGTAACGCTAGCCGGTCACACTGCACGTCATTGGTCAAATGGTTCAAATGGCTCTGAGCACTACGGGACTCAACTGCTGAGGTCATTAGTCCCCTAGAACTTAGAACTAGTTAAACCTAACCAACCTAAGGACACCACACACATCCATGCCCGAGGCAGGATTCGAACCTGCGACCGTAGCGGTCTCGCGGTTCCAGACTGCAGCGCCAGAACCGCGCGGCCACTTCGGCCGGCGCACGTCATTGGTCCTTGAGCACCAACCTGTTCAAGAAGAATGGGCCAAGGATGAACGTAGCCGTGAAACCACACCATACGGTGACGAATTCACCAAACAGAGGAACTTCATGCACAGTGACTTGAGGTAAAGATCCCCACACTCGGCAATTCTGTGTGTTGACCTCACCCTTCAGAGAAAAATGGGCTTCGTCTGTTTATAGGATGGTCGAGGGCGAGCTCAACACGTCGTTGTGCGTTCTTTGTTGCAAGATGCTGTACGACATGGATCTTGTGCGGATACCATTTGAGAATGGTTCGAAGCACCTTTCATACAGTGCTCCACGGCATGTTATACTGTCATGACACAACACTGCCTGAATATCTGGAATTGCGAGCAGCGTTGTCTGTCAACGATTTCAACAGCCACCTGTGGTGTAACCGGTCGTCGGCCTCTTCATGGAGTGACGCCCACTTCTCTAGTTGATTCGAACTTCTTCATCATGCTATGCAGAGCAGGTGGAGAAAGAGAACCTATCGGTAATCCTCACAGCCGGCGATATTCTCGAAGTGCATCTGCAGCATTACTGTTGTTTTGATAATAGAGCTTCACGAATAATGCTGTGATCCTTTTGTCCAAGTTCATGTCGACTCGTCAATAAGTGGAGTAGGACGAGTCGGGTGTGTGAGACTGTGAATCACGATGACTGATCATGGCACCTGGTGGCCATAGTTGTAACTGGGCGAGGGTGCTGTGACGCATGGAACTCATGCATCCCATACTCTGGACATTAACGCCAAAAAGTTTGATACTCGTACGGTAAATAGTTTCCGTGTTATAACGTGTTAAATAGAGAAAGTTTAATTATAACTACCCGGTATAATCGAGTTAAGAGCATGGTGAGACGCTCCTGTACGTTTTGTAGTTTATATGCAGTCATCAGGTGAAACCCCAGAGATACTTACGAATCACCTTGTGTGGCTCAGAAAATGATACGGCAGGATACATTTTTTTCATATGGTTGGTTCTCACAGGATGATTAAGCGGAAATAGAAGTCGTGCAGTAATTCATGTGTCTTGGATCAGTCATCACCGACATGGGAAATTGTGAAGATGAGATAATAAAGTTTATCACGCTATGTTGAGTGGCTATAAAAAGCTCACTGAGATCTAGCAGAACAGAGCGACAGTGAGCTGCTCAAAGACCTGTCTTGTTGAAATACTCATGTTTTCTCTGTTTTTTTACGATTGTCAAAGAGAAGTTTTGTGGTGGAGCAGGATGTTCTGCATAAAATGGATCAAATGAACAAATGGTTTGGCCTTATTGTAAAGATGAAACGTCCCCTTAGAAAAATTATACAAGACTATGCTTAAACTGACACACAATATTTTTAGCGCAACGCAATCTGACTTTCAATAATCCCTACAAAACAATGGCCCTGACTAACATTAACCTATACCTTTCACAAATCACTTACCTCACAAAAATCTTCATTACTCGAACTACTGCAATACAGCGAGCGCCACTACTGCAAGCTAAATGAAAGAATCAAACTACGGAAGACACTAACTACTAGTAGGCATAGTTAGCAAATGAAAGATTTTAATAGAGAACAAACAATGTATTTACCTTAATAGTCATCAAAAGTCATAATATATACAGCAGTTCATGACATCCACTTTTACAAATTTCAAAACTCCGCCATTTCTCTCCCCACATCCACCACTGCTGGCGGCTCACCTCCAACTGTGCAACGCTACGCGCTGTTCACATCCAGCTGCCCAACACTACAATAGCAGACAACAATGCAAACTAGCCACAGACTGCACACAGCACAGCCAGTGATTTTCATACAGAGCGCTACGTAACGTTGCCAATAAGAAAACATAAACAGCCTACTTACATAGCCCCCATGCTCCCCACAAAAAATTTTACAAATTGTTTTTGGCAGTGGCCAATAATGATTTGATAAAATTTTTCATAATTACAATAACAAAGATATCAAATGCACACACTTATTTATACAATGTTGGTCAAAAGCTAAAATTTTCTCACAGTTCATAAAGATAGTCCTGATCATTCATCACAGTGAAATTACAGTGTTTTTTTCTCAAAGTCTGCGTAGTAAAAGAGAATGCACACGGAAGTAGTGGAGTTCCATGCAGTCTTGAAGAAGTAGTGTTGTCCTTCCAACAGAAAGACAATGCTGTCTCTTGACATGCTGACAGGTAATTGGCCACAACACAGCAAACCCACAGCAGAGTCATTCGACATTTTGAAGAATATTGGTAGGTAGGTAATTACAGAGCAGACCCACTGTAGTCCTGGTAGAAATAATGGTATTGGTTGGCCACCAGAGGTGCAGACCCACTGCAGTGCTTGTAGAAATAATGGTACTGGTTTGTCAGCAAAGGTGTAGACCCACTGTAGTCCTTGTAGAAATAATGGTATTGGTGGGTCATCAAAGATGCAGACCCACTGTAGTCCTTGTAGAGATGGCCAGCAGCCATCTGTTGTGACTGTGCAGGTGCACAATCACCATTGAAGAGTCTTGCGGATAATATAGCAAGTCCATAACCACCACTTATGCACTCACAAAGTTTTTGGAATTGTCCTTAGAACCAGCAATGCTATTATCCAGTCCCTTGCTGAATTATTAACACACGTGCAAACACTAACAGGCCCTACTTCTCACATATTGTCCATATAGTATGACCAACAGAAACGTGTGCAGTGAAATGAAACTTACAAGTTACTTAATTTGATGAACTGCTGTCAATTACAATTTTATAACATAAGAATACAATAACAAAGGTACAAAATACATCATTACAGACATAATAATACAGATAACATTTGTAGTAATACAGGCTTTACAAAATAATAGAAATAAACATATACATCAGTGTTACCGGAATTATGAGATAAGTAGATACATAAAAGACCAGAATAAATTTTGAAACATCAACTTCACACATGAGCATTAAAACAAAACAGAATAAATAATGTCTAAACATCTTTACAAAGTAAATAACATATTATTAATGCCAGTTATATTTGAGGATAACAGTATTCCTCATCATAGTGAATGTAGCTTAGTACCAGAAAAATTCTACAACATAAATCATATTAGCTAAACATATAAAGACAGGAAAAACATAAATACACAAGGGTACACAAACATATAGCGGAATAATACAAGGAAAGGACAGGGTTTGTTTTACTGCAGTATTTTGCAAACAAAACTTTCTTTACCTCTCGGAGATCTCCCTTCGTTCTTCATTATTTCCAAAAGTCCTATCTATACCTGCTTTCTGTACTTTTCTCGTATAGCCTCTCAGTGCATTTCCTCAAATTCATCGCAACTCATTCTCTTATAGGCTACCCCCTCTTAAGCTAGCTTAAAACTACTGAGCTCAGATGCTAAACTAAGAGACGAGGCAATGCAGCAGCACAAAACAATTAACACAAACAGCAATGACAAAAAAAATGGAAAATTGCAAAGCTATCAGCAGTAAATCAAAATTTGCAGAGCAAATGCAACTTTATCACAAATATGAGCCAATGTGCAGCAAAAAGAAAAATAAATCAGTAGTAAAACTGGCTTCACAGAGTAATACAAAGTGAAATTTAGTAGCACTATGCCTGGCAAACAGCAGCAGCAAATGCAATAACTTATATCTAAACATGACAAAGCTCAAGCAGAAAAAAATATTACACTAAAGACAACAATGCAGACAAGGGAAATGTGTATTTACATCGTAATGTCTATGTAATTAAAATGGTGCACCACAAGAAGTTATTCTACAAAAAAAAATTACCAAGTAGTTGAAAAGAAAATTCCGTATGCAATTCCTGTGAAGGGAAATGTCTTTGTGCTCCCCCACTTTTGGGAAGTGTGTTACAAAATTAGTATTTACTGGATCTGTAGACAGAAAATATTTACATTAGTACATCTATAAAATTCTATTTTAACCAATGCTGCAGTGCAGCTAGAAACTAGATATTAAAAAAAATGAAAATATGTGCAAAGGAAGGCATGAAACATCATTCATTAGCCATATGGCATTTCATAAGGTAGTAAAAAATCTCTCAACTGTAAAGACAGTAGTCATCTGACTTTCAATAAACCCTACAAAACAATGGCCCTGACTAACATTAACCTATACCTTTCACAAATCACTTACCTCACAAAAATCTTCATTACTCGAACCACTGCAATACAGCGAGCGCCACTACTGCCAGCTAAATAAAAGATTCAAACTACGGAAGACACTAACTACTAGTAGGCATAGTTAGCAAATGAAAGATTTTAATAGAGAACAAACAATGTATTTACCTTAATAGTCATCAAAAGTCATAATATATACAGCAGTTCATGACATCCATTTTTACAAATTTCAAAACTCCGCCATTTCTCTCCCCACATCCACCACTGCTGGCGGCTCACCTCCAACTGTGCAACGCTACGCGCTGTTCACATCCAGCTGCCCAACACTACAATAGCAGACAACAAAGCAAACTAGCCACAGACTGCACACAGCACAGCCAGTGATTTTCATACAGAGCGCTACGTAACGTTGCCAATAAGAAAACATAAACAGCCTACTTACAAAGAGAGTACAGAGAGTACAGAAAGTACTCTACTGCATTGGCTCCTTACTTAGCTTGCATTTACCGCGAACCTCTTGCCCAACGTAAAGTCACGAGCAACTGGAAAAAAGCGCAGGTGACGCCTGTATATAAGAAAGGTAGAAGGACGAATCCTCAAAATTACGGATCAATATCCTTAACATCGGTTTGTTGCAGAATTCTCGAACATATTCTCAGTTTGAATATAATGAATTTCCCTGAGACAGAAGTTGCTGTCCATGCATCAGCACAGCTTTAGAAAGCATCGCTCCTGCGAAACGCAACTCGCCCTTTTTTCACATGATATCTTGCGAAACATGGATGAAGGGTATCAGACGGATGAAATATTGCTTGACTTCCGGAAAACGTTTCACTCGGTGCCCCACTGCAGACTCCTGACTAACGTACCAGCATACGGGATTGGTTCCCATATATGTGACTGGCTCGATGACTTCTTAAGTAATAGAACCCAGTACGTTGTCCTCGATGGTGAGTGTTCATCGGAGGTGAGAGTATCATCTGGAGTGCATCAGGGAAATGTGGTAAGTCCGCTGTTGTTTTCTATCTACGTAAATGGTCTTTTGGATAGGGTGGATAGCAATGTGCGGCTGTTTGCTGATGATGCTGTGGTGTACGGGAAGGTGTCGTCGTTGAGTGACTGTAGGAGGATACAAAATGACTTGGACAGGATTTGTGATTGGTGTAAAGAATGGCAGCTAACTCTAAATATAGATAAATGTAAATTAATGCAGATCAGTAGGAAAAAGAATCCTGTAATGGTTGAATACTCCATTAGTAGTGTAGCGCTTGACACAGTCACGTCGATTAAATATTTGGGCGTAACATTGCACAATGATATGAAGTGGGACAAGCATGTAATGGCAGTTGTGGGGAAGGTGGATAGTCGTCTTCGGTTCATTGGTAGAATTTTGAGAAGATGTGGTTCATCTGTAAAGGAGACCACTTATAAAACACTAATACAACCTATTCTTGAGTACTGCTCGAGCGTTTGGGATCCCTATCATGTCGGATGGAGGGAGGACATAGAAGCAATTCGGAGGCGGGCTGATAGATTTGTTACTGGTAGGTTTGATCATCACGCGAGTGTTACGGAAATGCTTCAGGAACTCGGGTGGGAGTCTCTGCAGGAAAGGAGGGGTTCTTTTCGTGTATCGCTACTGAGGAAATTTAGAGAACCAGCATTTAAGGCTGACTGCAGTACAATTTTACTGCCGCCAACTTACATTTCGCGGAAAGACCACAAAGATAAGAGAGATTAGGGCTCGTACAGAGGCATATAGGCAGTCATTTTTCCCTCGTTCTTTTTGGGAGTGGAACAGGGAGAGAACATGCTAGTTGTGGTACGAGGTGCCCTCCACCACGCACCGTATGGTGGATTGCGGAGTATGTATGTAGATGTAGATGTAGAGACAATATCTAAACCAAATGATCATGGAAGGGAAGATCGAGGGCACGAGGCCAAGAGGGAGAGCAGTGAGTAGGTGGAAATACCGAATAAAGATCTCTGACGTACCTTCTTATCGGGATCTACGACAACCTGGGAACAGTCCAGAGTTGAGACTTTGAGCTCGGGGTCACGCCGCTCACCGAGCACGACGACTAAACTATATTTTAATATCTGTCACTCCTAAAGAAAGAACTGGCAGTGGAAGGCTTAAATCGCTACATTCATTCTAAACTACCTTGTATTTTTTTTTTTTTTGGTGATGGCGACATGTCGGATGTTTTCTTCATTACTGAGTTGTTAATACGTATGACGGCTGTCGGTGTTCTGGACTGTAGTCGCGGAGAATGGTGTAATGGGTTACCAGTGAGCCGTGACACTGGAGTCTGGTGGAACAGATACGCGACGCGAGGCAGCGCAGGCAGACTGACAGCGGCTGTAGCCGGCCGGGCTGGCGCGGCACTTGCGGCGGCGCCGCCGCTGTCGACACCTGGCGGTGACAACGGCGCAAACACGGCGGCCGGGGCCGGCCCCCTCCCCAGCGGCCGGCAGCGGCAGCGTCCGCGCCAGCGCCGGATGTGACGTGTGCGGCCGGCCTCTGATTAATAGCGGCTGTCAGCGCGCCGCGATCTGCCGGCCGCTGACCGGACACCGTGACACTCGCACGCGCATCGCTCCGACTTGCTTCGCACCGCCACACCGCAGGCCAGCCGCCCCTTGTTAGCTGCTCGCCGCTCCTCGTGCAAACGGCGCAGCCCTCTCACATGATAATACGAAATGATTTCTTCTAGCACATCAATGAAAGGTTTTTCTTTAAACATATTTGGAAGGTGACTATCAACAGCCATCAAATTGTGTGTAAAATGCATGTTTGACCATCAGCTGCTTTTATTTTAAACCCAAATATCGACACATTTCAGTCATGGACCATCTTCACAGATAAGGGTTAAAATAGTTTAAGCCACATTACATTTGTCATGACTTACACTAATGGCCATTAAAATTGCTGCACCAAGAAGAAATGCAGATGATAAACGGGTATTCATTGGACAAATGTATTATACTAGAACTGACATGTGATTACATATTCACGCAATTTGGGTGCATAGATCCTGAGAAATCAGTACCCAGAACAACAACCTCTGACCGTAATAACGGCCTTGATACGCCTGGGCATTGAGTCAAACAGAGCTTGGATGGCGTGTACAGATATAGCTGCCCATGCAGCTTCAACAAGATACCACAGTTCATCAACAGTGACTGGCGTATTGTGACGAGCCAGTTGCTCGGCCACCATTGACCAGACGTTTCCAATTGGTGAGAGATCTGGAGAATGTGCTGGCCAGGGCAGCAGTCGAACATTTTCCGTATCCAGAAAGGCCCATACTGGAGCTGGAACATACGGTCGTGCATTATCCTGCTGAAATGTAGGGTTTACTAGGGATCGAATGAAGGGTAGAGCCACGGGTCGTAACACATCTGAAATGTAACGTCCCCTGTTCAAAATGCCGTCAATGCGAACAAGAGGTGACCGAGACGTGTAACCAATGGCTCCCCATATCATCACGCCGGGTGATACGCCAGTATGGCGGTGATGAATACCCGCTTCCAATGTGCATTCACCGCGATGTCGCCAAACACGGATGCGACCGTCATGATGCTGTAAACAGAACCTGCATTCATCCGAAAAAATGACGTTTTGCCTTTCGTGCACCTAGGTTCGTCGTTGAGTACACCATCGCAGGCGCTCCTCTCTCTGATGCAGCCTCAAGGGTAACCGCAGCCATGGTCTCTGAGCTGCTGCAAACGTCGTGGAACTGTTCGTGCAGATGGTTGCTGTCTTGCAAACGTCCCCATCTGTTGACTCAGCGATCGAGAAGTGGCTGCCCGATCCGTTACAGCCATGCGGATAAGATGCCTGTCATCTCGACTGCTAGTGACATGAGGCCGTTGGGATACAGCACGGCGTGCCGTATTACCCTCCTGAACCCACCGATTCCATATTCTGCTAAGAGTCATTGGATCTCGACCAACGCGAGCAGCAATGTCGCGATACGATAAACCTCAATCGCGATAGGCTACAATCCCACCTTTATCAAAGTTGGAAACGTGATGGCACGCATTTCTTCTCCTTACATGTCGCATCACAAGAACGTTTCACCAGGCAACGCCGGCCAAATGCTGTTTGTGTATGAGAAATCGGATGGAAACTTTCCTCATGTCAGCACGTTGTAGGTGTCGCCACTGGCGCCAACCTTGAATGAATGCTGTGAAAAACTAATCATTAGCATATCACAGCATCTTCTTTCTGTCGGTTAATTTTCGCTTGTGTAGCCCGACATCTTCGTGGGGTAGCAATTTTAATGGCCAGTAGTGTACATAATGTGTAGAGCATGCATGAATATCAGTATACGACACACGACTTTTAGAAGCAAACATACTAAGTGTGCAAAGAACAGTACTGAAGAGAAGATCATGACTATAAGAGTTACATTTTACAACATAATCAGAACAAGGATTCAATTGTACAATGTAATACTTACACTCCTGTTCTTCTCTTCAGTACTGCTCTGTGTACACTTGGTATTAATAAGTGTGCTTCTAAAAGTCCTGTGTCGTATGCTGATATTCTTGTCACGCTCTAAACATTATTTAAGTAATTACAAATGTAATGTTGTGGATTAAACCATTTTACCCCTTAACCGTGACAATGGTCCATGACTGAAACTGGTCGATATCTGGGCTTAATATAATAGCATCTGATCGTCAAACATGCATTTTATACAAAACTTCAAAGGGCTGTAAAGTGAAATAGTACATTGTGTAACTCACTCCTAAAGGAATAAAAAAAATTCAGAAAAATGCTCTGTTTCAAATTAATTCAGCAATTTCATTTACGGAGGAGCCCTTAAAGACGTGTAACAGTGTTGCCACATCCCGCACGGAACAGCAGCTTAATCTTACATTTCATTCACCTCTCTTTAAAAACTATTGATTGTACGAAGTTGGAACCGGCCTCAGTGTGTTTTCAAAGAGCCAAGCTACGTTTCAGTTTTAGTTTTATTTGCACCAA